>NC_137334.1:4407277-5064277 GCF_965287045.1 Carcharhinus amblyrhynchos | reverse complement strand
TGCTTCTGGAACCATCTCTCTCTAAGTCGACACGTGGGGATAAAATTTACATTCCCGTCTGCCACTGGAATGGGAACGGGTAAGGGATGGACCATGGACAGGTCCGTTGACCTCGGGCAGAATTTTCCGGTTTTGGGGCGAACCCATGATCTGACATCACCTATTATGTATATTATCTATTAGCATAATAACTTTTAACCCTTTACACTACAGATTCTACATGGTGCAAGGTGCCATTGACACATGTTGACGTCCCATGTCACCTCTGGGATGTACCACAACCATAGATCATAGAGATTTACAGCATGGAAACAGGCCCTTCGGCTCAACTTGTCCATGATGCCTCTTTTTTTTTAAAACCCCAAAACTAATCCTAATTGTCTGCATTTGGCCCATATCCCTCTATACCCATCTGCCTATGTAACTATCTAAATGCTTTTCAAAAGATAAAATTGTACCCGCCTCTGCTACTATCTCTGGCAGCTTGTTCCAGACACTCATCACCCTCCGTGTGAAAAAATTGCCCCTTTGGATACTTTTGTATCTCTTCCCTCTCACCTTAAACCTAGTCTAGTTTTAGACTGATCTACCTTTGGGAAAATATATTTACTCTACCTTTTCTGTGCCCCTCATTATTTTATACACCTCTATAAAGTCACCTCTCGGCCTGCTGTGATCCAGAGAAAAAAGTCCCAGTCTATCCAACCTCTCCTTATAACTCAATCCATTAAGTCCTGGTAGCTAGCATCCTAGTACAACTTTTCTGCACTCTTTCTAGTTTAATAATATCCTTTCTATAATAGGGTGACCAGAATTGCGCACAGTGTTCCAAGTGTGGCCTCACCAATGTCTTGTTCAACTTTAACAAGACGTCCCAACTCCTCTATTCAATGTTCTGACCGATGAACCCAAGCATGCCAAATGCCTTCTTCACCACTCTGTCCACCTGTGACTCCACTTTCAAGGAGCTATGAACATGTACCCCTAGATCTCTTTGTTCTGTAACTCTCCCCAACGCCCTACCATTAACTGAGTATATCCTGCCCTGGTTCAATCTACAAAAATGCATTACCTCGCATTTGTCCAAATTAACCTCCATCTGCCATTCATCAGCCCACTGACCCAATTGATCAAGATCCCATTGCAATTGAAGATAACTGTCTTCACTGTTCACTATGCCACCAATCTTGGTGTCATCTGCAAACTTACTAACCATGCCCCCTATATTCTCATCCAAATCATTAATATAAATGACAAATAACAGTGGCCCAGCACTGATCCCTGAGGCTCACCGCTGGTTCACAGGCCTCCAGTTTGAAAAAACAACTCTCTACAACCACCCTCTGGCTTCTGTCAAGAAGCCAATCTTGCATCCATTTACGTACCTCATCCTGTATCCTGTGAGATTTAACTTTATACCACAACCTACCATGCAGTACCTTGTCAAAGGTCTTGCCAAAGTCCATGTAGACAACATCAACTGCACTGCCCTCATCTATCTTCTTGGTTATCCCTTCAAAAAACTTAAATTTTCCACTCACAAAGCCATGCTGACTGTCCCCAATCAGTCCTTGCAAAGTAGTTCCACTTTCTCAAGTCCAGCTTGAGTGTGAATATACAGAGTATCTCACAAATCGATGCCCACTATCCTGAACACTTATGGTGGATGGAATTTTCCGACTGTTGGCTGCTTTCCAAATTTTCCCACCCAGCCCATGATGATACCTGCCTCAGGCAGAATTGGAAAATCCTGACAATGTGTTTATTATGCAGCAGTCCACTGTGCTACACACATTTGAGCCACCACGACAACCTTGAGGATGATTAGAGCTATCATTTGACAACATGGCTGGTGATAACAGAGATGAACATAGAACACTACAGCACAAATAGGCCCTTCGGCCCACAAGTTGCGCCGATCATATCCATACCTACCAGGCCATAGAACTATCTATAACTCCCAATCCCATTAAATCCCATGTACTCATCCAGAAGTCTTTTAAAAGACCCCAGCGAGTTTGCCTCTACCACCACCGACGGCAGCCGATTCCACTCACTCACCACTCTGAGTGAAAAACTTATGCCTAACATCTCCTCTGTACCAGCTCCCCAGCACCTTAAACCTGTGTCCTCTCGTAGCGTGCACAAAGGTGCACGGCAAATGTAGTGGGACAGGAAACAAAAGTGGGTCTTGAGGAGGTGTAAATGGGAGTAGCAGATCATCATCAACATCTGCTGTGATCATAGATATAGGGCAGAATATGTGGCGGGAGGGCAGAGGGTGGCTGTTTACTCCCACTGCCCGGGAGTAAAGTTTGCATGGAAGCATCTTGCTTCACATCAGCCCACCCCATTGCCATAATGTACTGTGGGTGGGTGAAACAAGGGCCAAGTGGGACTTCCTCCCTCGCTGGTGGGGATGTCCCACCCCCAACCAATCCAATTGACTGGCTGTTCATTAATCCCTATAGCATCAAAAGCATGTTTTTGGGCACTGCTGGGACTGCAATGAGAAACAAGAAGAGGAGCAATGAATGTCTGGAAGCAGCTAAGTCTGGGCTTTGGGCATAGAGGGCTTGGGCAGTTCAGAGATGGGGTGTGGGAGGTGATGGAAATGGGTTTTAATACACCTAACACTTCCTCCCTCATAATAATGACTTGATCAAAAAGGGTTTTTTTTAATCATTCGTCCATCATTGTCGATGAGGACCTCGACACTATTAGTCATTTTGAGTGGTTGTGGTGTGTCCGAAGATGACTGATCAGGCCAATTCGGGCATGGAATGTCCTGGCACATATTAGACAGACTTGTGTAAACACTGTAGTTGTTGGGTAGTGGCTCTGGGCTTGTGCAGCTTGCACTTAAGTTGTGCTTCAGCAGTGCACCTTGATCCATAAGCTTGTCAGTGTTTGTGGATGAGGCAGTGCCAGGTAGGGCGGTTTTGTGCCAGCATTTCCCAGCTGGTTGTATCTATGTTAGGTGACTTCAGGGAGGCCTTGAGTGTGTCTTTGTAACATTTCTTCTGCCCTCCATGTGAACGTCTTCCAGAAGAGAGTTCCCCAAAAAGGAGCTGCTTGGGTATGCGCTGGTCTGACACACGGATGACATGACCTGCCCACGGGGTCTGTGCTTTGATCAGCAGTATGTGGATTGATGGTAGACTTGCTCTAGAGAGAACTTCAGTGTCTGGTACTTTGTCTTGCCACCTGATGCGTAATATTCTGCGAAGACATGTCATGTGGTAATGATTGAGCTGCCTTGCATGCCTTCGATACACAGTCCACGTTTCACAGGCATACAGGAGGGTAGTGAGTACCACGGTGCTGTAGACTTTCAGTTTTGTTGCTGGGCTGATTCCTCGATGTTCCCATAGAGTGGAGCGCAGTCTACTGAAAGCAGAACTTGCCTTTGCTATTCTGCTGTTAACTTCTGTATCAATAGTCAATGCTCAGGAGAGGGTGCTGCCAAGATAAGTGAACTGGTCCACTGCCTGTACTTTCTGTCCTTTTGATTCTGATTATGGGTTCTGTGTATGGTGCATGAGGAGCAGGTTGGTACATGACTTCAGTCTTTTTAATGTTGATGGTGAGTCCAAAGTTGTCACAAGCCATGGAAAATTTGTCCATACTGACTTGCATCTCTGGCTCTGAGCCAGCATACAGTAAGAAGTCTCACAACACCAGGTTAAAGTCCAACAGGTTTATTTGGTAGTAAACGCCACCAGCTTTCGGGGTTTGCCCCTTCATCAGGTGAGTTCACATTTCAATACTGTCCTTCCTAGGCACAAGGCTGATCATGCCAGAAATCTAGGGCTGATAAGAGACAAAAAAATTGGGCAAACCCAGTTTTTCACCTCTCTTGCGATCTTACCAGTTCACCCTGCCCATCGACCAGCAGAACAAGCTAATAAGATCACCCCTGATGTCTTTCAGTTGAGATATTAAGCTAAGGTCCTGTCAGGTGGATGTAAAAGATCCCCTAGCACTATCTTAAAGAGTTCCCCATTTGCCTGGATGAGTACAGCTCCAGCAACACTCAAGAAGCTCAACTCCATCCTGGACAAACCTGATTCGCTCCCTCCAACACCAATGTACATAGACAGCAACGTGTACCATTTATAAGATGCATTGCAGAAGGCATCACCAAGACTTCTTCATTAGTACTTTCCAGACCTGCAACCTGTGCCAGCTAGAAGGACAAGGGCAGCTGATGCATGGGAACAAGTTCCCCTTCAAGCCTTATACCATACTGACTTGGAACTATAACGCTGTTCCTTCACTGTCGCTGGGTCAAAACCCTGGAACTGCCTCCATAAGAGCTCTATGATGTTCCTATAATACATGGACTGCAACGATTCAAGAAGGCAACTCACAACCAACTTCTCAAAGTCAATTAGGGACGGGCAATAAATGTTGACCTAGCCAATAATGCCCATATTCCATGAACAAATAAATAAATAAGAACTGGATATTTTTCCTGTTTTCCTGATCAATCTTTAATCCCTTAATCAACATCACAAACACGGATCAGCTGGCCATTATTACATTATATTTTTGATGTCTTACTATGTAAAACTTCTGTTGTTACAACAGTAAGTACACAATGTTTATATCAGAAGGATTTTTATCTTTGAATATACGTGTATTATAGGGAGTTGAAAACTTTCTGTGGACCAGCTCTCACTAAAGCAGAGTAGCATGTGGGTTCAATTCGCATATCCAATCCTGAGTGTACAAATCAAGACCAATTCTCCAGTATAGTAAAGGGGAAATGCCACATCGTACTTGGCTCAGTAATAATAGTTGTCACTTCCAATTGTCACCCCTGTTTCTATGCATTTCTGTGGGTATACTTCTGTGGGTATACTTCTGTATAATTTTCAACTGATGAAAATACGTGCATCTTATTTTCCCACTTGCAGATGATGTGGAAATCTACCAAAGCACTAGGCCACCAGGATTCAACGCAAACCGAAGAAGAAGCAGAGCTGTCTTGTACCACCTGTCAGGGCACTTACAGAAACAAGACAAGAGCAAGCTCAAGCTAAACAATGTATGTATAAGAATCCAGAGATTACTTCATATACTGATTCAGACACTTACCTATTCTATAAGTTAATTATTTTTAATTTTGGCCTTTGATGATTGGCATGTGATGTCAGGGAGTGACATCAATTCATGCCCTGTAGCAGTAAAACAAAAATAACAAGCACTGGCATACCCTGCTAGATTAAAAAAACACATTTCTCATTCTTCATTTGGTTTCAGCTGTTTATACGGCTGACACAAGCTCATATTAAATATGAGATATCTCTTTCTGGTGCTGAAGGTGAAAGATTTTAATGCTAGAACATGTTTTCCAATTGTTGCCCTTGGCAGCATCAAGCATTGCCACATAAGAAACAACATTGGTCAAACATCAAATCTTTGCTTTGCTCTTTTAACATCATTAAACCCCAGCTTCAGAAACTTGCCTCATGCTGCACTCATGTGTAATCCCATTTCATTTACCAACCATCCTTGTATCCTTCCTGAGTTACATGGCTGATTTATCAGAACAAAAATCAATTGTGTTGAAAAATCAGTTGTATCCCAAGGTGTTTCACGTAAGTGCACTCACAGAACAAAAGAGCTAAAGAAGGAGATACTGAGGGCGGGGGAGGGGGGTGGTTGACCAGAAGATTGGCCAAAGAGCTGTATTTTAAGGACAAGGGAAATGGAGAGATGGAGGGGTCAGACGCATTTTAATGCTTACAGTGCATGCTCAATGGGATCTAGGTTCAGACGGCCCTAACTCAGTTAACTCAGTGCCCTAATTGCCCACCGTATTCAGCAAGGAGCCTGACACTTAACAGAAAGAAATGTTCCTTCGTTCAGTCTGCATTTCTTTCTATCAGCACACGTGAAATGTGCTAATCTACAGAGACCCTCTTCCACAGGTCACATAAAACAGCAGTGTCTTTGACTAAACATGCTAGAACAGCCTCAGGAGAGAAAGAACGCTAATTGCTTGACACCTGTAATCAAAAGAAGTTTGGACAGGTAGGAACATTATCAAAAGAGGGTAAAGAGTCTAGTTTGAGATCCTCTTGATTTAACATTATGTTTTAAGAGTATATTATAGCCTAGGAGGGGTGGTATTACATTAATAAAGATAATCCTTATTTTGGATTGGCTTTATTTATGTAAATTTTTTCAGTGTCAATTGATGATTTGAAAAACAGTCAACACATCACCAATCCTTGGGTTAAAGTTACTTTAGTGTTAATTTTTCACTTACAAAAAAAGGATGCATTCAATAAATTGTTGTGGAATTAATTAAAATTTCTAGTCATGTTCCCATTCAAACATCTTATAAAGACAAGGTGATTGGCACAGATTTGCTGGCCTTTAGTCGCTTATCATTAGCAACAGAGAGTAAACAGTGGTGTATATATGAGGAGTTAGTTGTTCTTATTCATGGGGAACAACTGAATATTTGGAGCTGGAATTAGCTGCAATCAGCAACTCCATCAATAAAACGCATACAGTCTGAGAATGTAGCATACAACTCAAATTTCATGTCAGCTCTGCAACAGCTTATTTGAATATTATCTTTCAGAGATAGAGGAGATTCCTGTTGACTCAGGATACATTAGTTTATTTTAAAGTCAAGCGCTGTGACTCAGTTGTGGAGGTAGACATCAGAGTAATTAATTAAAATATATTTTAGAAGCTGTACCAACTTTTTATTTCATTTTGCACTGAATGATGATTCCTAGTGGAGAGCACTGGGACTGGTTGAAAACAAAACAGCTGAATCCATATAAGGTCAGATTTAAATCATTAGCTTTTATAGCATCCAAATGAGTTGTCAGTGTTCCTTTCCACTGATGCGGAAACAATTCTGCTAGGTTCATAGCTCATAAAAACATATGTAAAGGTGTATGTTATTCTTGCAGGGAATGGTCATTGTCCAATTAATCAAGTGTGATCCTGGTCTTTAAACGTTAGCAAGCCATCTGATTGCGGAAGAAATTGCAGGTAAACCCCACTCTGCCCTTATTCAGCATCCATACACATAATGGCCTGGATTCTCCAACCTCATCCAGTCCCTCTCTTGTGAATGCAGGTTTGGCTGAGCTCCAAATTTTCAGTTCTTGTACCTGCCTCCCCTGTGCCCCCCACCCCCCACCCTCCACTCCCTTCCCGACCCTGACAAAGGGTGATCCAGACTCAAAATATTAGATCTGTTCTCTCTTAACAGATGCTATCAGATCTGCAGAGATTTTCCAGCATTTTTTGTTTCTGTTTCAGATTCCAGCGTCCTCAGTATTTTGCTTTTGTCCTGGCTGAGATTGTTTAGGAACAGGATCACACCTAGGATATGCCTGATCTGTGTAGCTCATTAGTGGATGTTTTCTAGTGTTTCCTTCTTATTCAGTTGGCAATGCCCACAATCTTCCAAGCATTGTATTTTTTCTAATAGTTCAGGGGCTGTGGGCAAAAGAGTCAACCATGTTGCTGTGGGATTGGATTACGTGTAGGCCAGTCCAGGTAAGGGTAGCAGATTTCCTTCCCTAAAGGGCATTAGTGAATTAGATGGGATTTTACAACAATCAACAATGGTTTCATGGTCATCATTAGATTTTTAATTGCAGACTTTTATTGAATTCAAATTCCACCATCTGCTGTGGTGGAAGTTGAACCTGGTCCCCAGAGCATTACGTTAGTCTCTGGATTACTAATTCAATGACAATACACCACACCACCATCTCCTCTAATGATATATCCACTGTTATATATTGACTAATGATATGGTATAATGGTGGATGAGCAAGTGCTTTGGTTCTTAAACTTTTTAAGTTGAATAACACCTTTCAATGGACATTCATTTTAAATTGTAATGTCTAATACTCATAACATGAAAATGCCACATTCAAAAGTGTTTTAATAATGATTTTAAGAAAACAGGTATTTATTTACAGATACCAATGAGATAAATGCTTCTGCCTGCAAAGTTTATCTACTCATAATGTGGAGCATGATTTTACCACCTCACTGCACCCGGCGGACTGTGCGCCGAGCCAGAAAACTAGCTGGTGACACGAAGGACGGAATTTTATGACCTCATCGCACGCATTTTGCAGTGGTAAAAAGTCATGAAATCGGGTGCAACTAGCAGGAATGGCATCCGTTTTTGCGCCCATTTTATCACAAAAAATCATCAGTGCGATCGGGACCCTGCCCAAAATGTGCGAAACATCAATTTGCATTTTTTTGCATTTATCACAATGCAGTTAGCGGGTTTCAGTCCAAACTATCCCAGCTCACCTGCCTTAACAATCTTGCTTGATCAGGAAAGCATCTCCCGTCTAAAAGTCGGTTTCAGGCACTGGAGCAGTGAGGGTGGGTGAGGAGGTAAATTTCTGTTTTCAAGATGTTCTGTGTTGCTCAGGGAGAGTCGTTTTGTGGTGGCCAAGTTGCATTTCGGTTGGGGAATCTGCGAGCGTATAGGGAAGTGGGGGGCTGTTGTTGCTCACGGGGGTTCAACTTCAGACTCTCAGCATGGACCCGGGTCTGAGCGCTGACCATGGGTCTTAGTGCTGATTTTGGATCCTAGTGCTGGCAGCAGCAGGCACTGTTACTGGTGGGAGATGGACTGGAAACTCTTTGAAATGGCACTGCTGCGGCCTCAAGACTTGTCAAGCAGCACTGTCTGGAGCCATTACTGCATGGGTTCTGGGGATGTGTTTGTGAGTGGGGTGGGGATAGGATTTTTACGAATCTTTCCCTTGTTAGGACAGATCAGCTGCAGGCAGTTTGGGTGAGTCATGCACCCATTAGAGCATTCCAGAGTTTAATGAAGTTTGCCTTGTTACCATGGAGGGGAAGCCAAGTCAGCGCAGGTGTGCTCATGGGGTGAGGGGGGGGAGGGGCGAGCTGGCTTTGTGCCACTGTGATGATCGGGGGCTGGGGGGAGAGAGAGAGTCAAGTCAGTCAGCCATCAGGGCCAGGGGGGTGATGAAGGGGCCATGTGCAAGGAGGTCTTGGGGGGAGTTGGGATAAGAGGGGGTCAGTAATATTGAGGGGGGGGTTGTCTGATGTGGGGAAGCAGAGACTGTATCTGGCCTGGGGGTGTTCTATCAGAAGAGTTGCTTTTTTTTGCGCGTGCACAGTTTGTGGCTCTGATCTGAACTGGTGAATTAAGCCCCACCCATTGCCTTTAGTGGTTAGAAATGGTCTAACCCATATTTTCAAAAACTGAGTGCATAAGATTGGGTGTGAAAACTTGCCCAGAAAATGAATTAGGAACTCTCCTGCTTTCACGCTAGCTGGACACTTAGAGAAAAATCTTGTAAAATTCCGCCCTAAGAATCCAACAAACAGTTTGCTATGTTCCCAGCCCCTTTCCAACGGCACAAAGCGCTTCATGTCCAGAAAGGGTGCAAAGCTTATTACCATAAATTGACTGGATTTAAATATCATTAGCATGTTTGAAATGCATGCTGTCTCCCAGCACCCCCCCACTAGCTCCCCCCCCCCCCCCCCCATCTCTCCGGCGAGATGTCACACTGGCACAAATCACTACTGGCCTACGTAAATACAGAACTGGCAAGCTGGTCACACTGGGAGCAGACAACAACCCCCAGGTGATCTGGGGCATGGTCAGACAATGTCTGTTGGGCAGTGCCCACATAGCGGTGAACACTGGACAACCTAGCAGTGCCCATCAGACATCCCGGCAGCAGACCACAGGCATCCCAGCAATGGACATCAGGCAGTGCCGCTTGTGTGTCGGGGCAGTGCCGGGGTGCGGTTTGGGTGCAGGCAATGATGAGGGGACAATGCTGGGGGCCGTGCCATAGGGCTGTGCAGCATGAATGTGCAAGGTTGGATCGCGAAGGGGGTCATGATGGGGGGGAGGGCATGTCAGAGGTCATGATGCGGGGGGTGTATGTCAGGGATTAGCCAGGGGACCCGTCAGCAGAGTCCTGATGCCAGTTACCCATGTTAGGATGAGGAGAGAACATGCTGCCGATGAAGCGTAGGGGATGTGGATTGTGATCTCCATGGAAGTTAGGAGGGGATTTCCCAGTGCACCATGAGATCAGGGCACCTTGCAAAATGGCAGGCAAGTGCTCTGAAGCTGGTTTCACCGATGTGTTTAAGCAACCCCCCCCCCCCCCCCCCACCCCGTATCGGTGCCAAGCTCCCAACTCTGCAAAAAGTGACTGAGTGTCTGAAAATTGTGATGCAGTGTGCGTCTGAGAGACTGGCATGGTGTACATCATTTTGCTCATTGTTATGATACTGAAATTGTTTGGGAAAATTCCACTATTTATGTTTAACAATGACTCTCATAAATCATTCTGCAAAAAGCCCACGTTCCTTGTTTCACACGGAGAAGTGGATAAAATTGCAGAACCGTGGACCCACAGACATTTGTGAAAATCCCATGTATTTAAAATAGAGTTTGATTTACTAAGTCTGGTGAACAAATAGGCATGCAGAGCACAGAGACAGCCTGAAGGACAGTCTGAGACTAGTTTTCCAGCTTTGTGCATCGGTTTTATCCTTGAGTGACAACACTGATGAAAGAGACTGTAGGCTTGCTTAACATTTACCACATCATTTCACACAGGGCTTTTAATCAAAATGCTTAGTGTATTCTGCCCTGAACAAGACACGTAGGTTGTGCCTGCACTTTCACATTAATGCATGGACCCTCCAGAAAACATCTATGTTCCTCAGTTTGAGACTCTCTGAGTTAGTGAGCTGAAAAGTAGAAGACACCAGCCTTTGAGTAGTTGATTGCAGAATTGCATCTTCCCTGTCCAGAACTGCACTATCCTGAATTTAAGGATATAAGTCATGAGGTACAACACCTACCTCTGAAATAATTATTACACTCAAAATCATAGAATAAACCTGACTAGGGTAGATTAATAAATCTCTCACAAATTGCATTATCACTCATGGCACTGAGCACACTTTTGCTCCGTTTCAGTGAAGTTACCAACTTTGCATAAATAAGTTCTGGTAAGAAGAACTAACTGCGCTGATAAGAACGTTGCTTGTACTGTTACTGGTACAACATTTGGAATACTATTAAATAAATTGTCTTTTGAATATATAACATTCTACATGTCAACAAGGCAAAATTGTTCTTTGAAGACTTCAGTTATTGTCATTCCTCAGCATTCCAATCTAGTCTTATAGAGTTTATCCTGAATGTGAATGATTCATTCGAAGATGAAATGAGATAGAATAAGCTGCATTCCTTGCAACTTCTTGTGATTTAAGTGACCGCAGATTATCCTTCATGATGTCATTTGATATCAACAACAAACACCAGGCAACTAGTCAGGAGAGGCATTGTCAAGGTGCCACGCTCTGGGATAGCTCAGGGTTTAAATTTGAATGCTATGCTCCCAAAAAGAGGATACACATAGGAATAGCAGTAACTCATTCATTGTCCCGGATCTGTTCCATCATTCAGGTCAGCAGCTAAACTCCAATTATCCATGATGCAAAAAATGAGAACTTCACAAATTACTTTGGTTTCCAATAATGTCAAGCAGCCCAGATGTTTATAATGTTATTGGATATCCACATTTTACGCTAACAGCATGATTTTCCTTCTCGTTTCTCTTTAATGATGAATGCCTTCAAAATAAGGGAAAAGAGAACACAAGATCTAACAAGGGATCCCAACAAGAACAATCTCTTAATTCCAAGTTTGTGAGCAAATATGTTTGATGGATGTTATTATACAAATCTGGCCCATCATCATAATCCTGTGAAAAACAAACTAATCTCTTCTCGTGGTTTAGTGTAGAAAAGGTTCCCACATCAATTGTTTTTGCCTTTCACTCACCAGCTCACTTCCCTGTCTTTTTAGAGGTTTTTTTTAAATCTGCTCCAACATGGTGTTGCGGAAGGGATTAAGGTTTTCCTTAAATTGAAACAAGTGTCAGCACACCTTGAAAGAAATGTCAAGGGATTAGTATGTATGAGTCCAGCTGTCACTGCTGACCTCTTTGAAAGCACTTGAAAAATGTCAACAACCTTCATAGATGGTAATCTTTATTATTAAATTTATTACTTATGCAATTTTTTACTGCTTGTTTCATCTTTAAAGTACAATATTCTTATAAAAAGGTTTGCATATAGGTTGGTTGCAGAATTCAGCAGAAACAACATATATTGATAAAAATGAATTTGATGAAATACATTATTGGATTTATTGTGCACACATACAGACTTTGTATCATAGAATCCCTACAGAGCAGAAGGAGGCCATTCGCTCCATTGAAGCTGCACTGACTGTTCGAAAGTGCATCTTACCCAACACATTGGAAGTATTGACCAATACATGTGTGCATAACAATTTATTTGTTGGATCAGTTTTGATTCTCAGGACGTAGAACCTTTTATATTTGTTTCTTAAATATTCAACAGTGGCAAGATTGCATTTAATGCGCATCAGTAAGTGCCCTTGAACTGTTGTTGCAATTGTGTTGATGGGGCCCCCACAAAGTGCTAATTAGCAAATTTGCAGATTTGGACCCTGAGACAATGATCCCAGTCAGAACAGTGTGTGCCTTGTAGGGAAATTTAGAGATGATAGTTTCCTATGATATGTTCTTATCTTTCTTGGTGATAGAGCTTGAGGGCTATTAGGTGCTGTTGAAAATTGTTACCAGTCCATCAATTGGATCATGTGGCTTTAAGAAACCGACTAAAAATATGTTGTTTATTTTAAATATTTGACATGTCTTCTAGAGTTCACTGCCTGAAGGCAGATGTTTGATGATTATTTGATGAATCACGGTTAATTGCCATGTCAGGTAAGGAGAGAAGGCAGGCCCTAAGATTGGGATAAACACTGTGCTGTCGAAGTAATCTGATCCATGTGTTAGCCATCCAACCATCTGAATTAAAGCCCCCTTTGACTTGTGTTGAAAGGCATGAATTCACTATGAATCATATTAATGCTGAATCGACCTGCAGATTTCAAAATATGTATGTTGCAAAAATGCCATATTTGTGGACAGAAGTTGTGTGCGATTTCACCAGGAAGATACGCTTCTGTGGTTGAATTATAAATTTATACAGAAAAATTATCTGCTTTGGTGCAGATAACAAGGAAATATTCCCTATCAGTATTTCGCATTGTAAGTCAAATGAAAGAAAATGCACCCTCAATGCAGAATTTCTTGTGCGAATATGTGAAATATTTTTCCACTTTCTAACAAATCAACCAATTATTCTTCAGTCTCAACAGGTCTGATAGCATCTGTAAAGAGAGAATAGAGTCAATGTTTCAAGTCTAGATGAACCCTTATTCCCTCCTTCCAATCTTCTCCCTCACTGATCTCAAGCAAAGTGGCAACAGACCCCTCCTCACTGATCTTAAGCAGAGTGGCAGTGGGCCCTCTTCCCCCTCACTGATCTCAGGCAGAGTGGCAGCAGACCCCCTCTCCCCCTTTACTGATCTCAGGCAGAGTGGCAGTGGACCCCCGCCTCCACCGATCTCAAGCAGAGAGCCATTGGACGCTCAGCATTTACCTCCTCACTAACTGGAGCGCCTGAATCGGACTGTTGTGGAGCATGTCAGTTTTGCACCAATTCTGGATGAGTGAACGTGGTGGTAAAGGGGGAAGTACTGGTAAGATTGGGCGTGCAGCCCATTACATCAATTAAAATGCGTGCAAATGCATTTAAATGGCTGTCATGTCCGTTTCGGACCTGGTCCCGATCATGGCCATTTTGGGCCTTGGTAAAGGGAGAACCAGCGCAGAGGCGGGCGCAGATTGCACTGCTTGCCTCACGCCCAACATTACCAAGTTTTCGTGCCTGAAAACAGGTGCAACTTGATGGTAGTATTGGGCCTGTTGGCTTTATTTTCACAGGTGCTGTCAGACCTGCTGACATTTTCCAGCATTTTCTGTTTTTGTTTCAGATTCCAGCATCTGCAGTAATTTGCTTTTAATTTTTATTCAGTAATTATGCCATCAAAAGTATTTGGCTATCAACCAAAAAGTGATAGTTATGTTGATCAATAGAAAAGAAACACATTTTTTGCAAATCCTAGTGTTAACTGTCATTAACTGCGCAGCTTAAATGGCTGCAATTATTGTGATATGCAAATTGCAACATTCTTAGAAACTTCAGCACATGCATTTTCCACTAGGTGTCTTTTTAATGTCCGTGTTAACCAATTATTTAAAGAGGCCATTGGAAGCACTAAAATATCACCAATCAAACAAAACCAAGATTGTGGACAAAATTTTACGGCCTGACATTGGCAGGCATCGTCATGGGCAGGACAGGAAAATCTCAAAAGCTGTTAAAAGTCCCACCTGTGACAATGCCTGCAGTGTTGGGGTCAGAAAATCCCACCCTACATGTGACCATGATATGATTGCTATCGAAGAAACATGGTTAAGGAAGGGGCAGGACTGGCAGTGCAATATTCTAGGGTATAAAATATTCAGGTGAGATGGGGGTGGGAGGGCAGGGGAGATGTAAAAGAGGAGATTGTGTTGCAATATTGATCAGGAGTCAATTACTGCAGTTAGAAGGGATAACATTTTAGCAGCCTCCTCAATTGAGACCGTGTGCCTGGAGAGTGGGTAATCACATTGCTGGGAATAACCTATGGGCCCCCAAACAGTCAGGAGCAGATATGTAGATAAATCTCAGAGAAGTGTCTAAATAACAGGGTAATAATAGTAGGGGATTTCAACTTACCCATTATTAATTAGGATAAGCGAAGTGTGAAAGCCATAGAATGGATGGAATTTTTAAACTGCATCCAGGAAAGCTTTTTGAGCCAGCGCATAGAAAGTCCTACAAGAGACAGGGTAGTACTTCACCTAATTTTAGGGAATGAAGGCAGATGGTTGGTAGAGTTTTCATAGGGGAGCATTTCAGTGATGGTGACCAGGGACCCAATTCTCCCATCATGACCCGCAACTTTTCTGGAGGGTCTGGTGGGGAGAATTGCATCGTCTGCCTTTTTCCAGGATTTGCATATGCGCCAGGAATGCATGCACAAATCCCAGAGCCAGAGAACAGTTGGAGTTCAGACCATGCTGGAAACCGGCAGGAAGATAGATAAGTCATTTGAATCTTTTTTAATATGTTTTGCATGTGATTATTGCTAACTTACCGAGCCCGATTGAATCTCCCACCCTGCCAGGAGTACTTCCTTCAGGCGGGGTTTAGAGTAGGTCCCTAAGTTCGGGAGCTCCCTACAGTGGGAGACCCCGCCAGAATGAAGAGGGGGCAACACGGGTCCCCCAGGGGGTTAGGCGGTGGGGATGGTGCCTCCGGGCATGGGCACACTGACAGTGCCAGCCTGATGTCCTGGCACTGCCCAAAGGATAAAGTGCCTGTGCCCAGAGGGCACCTTGGCACTGCCCACCTGGCAATGCCCACGATTGTGGGTGTGGTCTAGGGGCAGTTGGTGGGGCAGGGGGGTGTCCCACTGCCACTCTGCATGGCGATTGGTCTGGGCTGGAGGGAGGCCAACGATCAGGGTGGAGTGGGGAAGTGGCGATCTGCCGGTTGGGGGCTTGCCCCTCAGGTCAGCAACTGGCGGGGTGGGGTGGGGTGGGGGGGGTGGCAACTGCCGGGGTGAGGGGATTGCTACTGCTAGGGGGAATGGGCTGGAACATTGGGGCACTTCAGGGTGGAGGGTTAGGGTTGGCCTGGGAATAGTTGTGGGAGCTGCTATCGGGCAGTGGGGGCGCTGGAGGGGCAGCGTCGCAAGTGTCCTGGGTTGGCCAGCAAACGGGGAGACTGACAGATCGGGTTCACTGCGCATGTGCAAGTTCAAACTCCAGTGTGAATAGGCCCTGTCCCCTGGGTTTTTAATGATATTCACGATTATGACCTCTGCATTGCACAGAGTGTGGGAATTCGAGTGTGAAGCTGCACTGAAAAAGCAGTCATGATCTAGAACAGTTTTCCCACCAATTAAGCACTTTTGGGAGAATCGCCCCTTCCCCCCATAACTTGGTAATATTTAATGTACTTATGGAAAAGGAAAAAATGGATTGGAAATAGGGGATGTGATCTTATCACCTTGCCATCTCTATCGTTTAGCTTGAAGATAGCATGCAAGGCAAAAAAATTCAATTCACGCCCAGCTTGTAACAGTTTGCTATCTTCCCAGACTCTTGAATGGCACCAATCACTTTGTGCCCAGAAAGGGCGCAAAACCTGTTAGCATGAGTTTAACTGGATTTCAGTATCATCAGTGAGCTTGACACAGCTGCTGACAGTCAAAAAATTTGGCAAAATATTTCAAAATATATATTCCCCCCATCCATATTTTGAAATATTTTGCCAAATTTTTTGACTGTCAGGTTTTTAGTTCCTGCAATTATAATTTTGACATTATCTCCCAAAGGGAATTCCTCTAATTTTCTGTAATGTTCAGATGAAAACAAGATGAAAGAAAGGATCCAAGGCTGCTCCAGAGGCAGATTAGCTGCACCCAACGTTGCCCGTACAAATCACATTCGTAAGTAGGGGCACTTCTGCCATGGAATGTGAGAGAAGAGTTGCCAATACAAACTTCTTTTCACTATGGTTGATTTCCCAGATTTAGTAACCTCCTTGAATCTTATTTCCAACCAAGTTCCACCACAGGGACAGTTCTTCCAAGTTCGCCAAATGATGCTGAACATTTTGAGCACCTGGCTCATGGCTACAAGAACACCAACAATCCAGTTACAGATCACAAATGTATTATACAGGTCACTAATTGCTCAATAGGACACTGTAGTTTAATTGCCTTTCCCATAGATAATTAGGCAGCACAAAGAAGATGCTACATTATTTTCAGTTTGCAAGATTCTCCCAAGTCCATCCTCCTCCCCTGTCTGCTGTTTTTCTTTTTTGTGCCCGGGCACACTGCTTCAGACTTTTTTCCTAACTGCGCATGCACGATTCAGAGCTCCGATCATTCTGGAAGTGCTAAGCCCCGCCCACAGCGCGAATTGGACCAGAGCCAGCAAGAAGCGTACGGGCGTGCTGCAAAGAGGATTCCGGCCTCGGATCCGTAATAGGCCCGGATCCGGCCCTTAGACTCCGATTGGTAAAATCGGGCCCTAGATGGTGATTTAACTTGAGGTTCCTCTTTATCTGTCCTGCTCATCATCAATTCTAGTAAATTTGTCAGGCATGATTTCCCCTTCATGAAGCCTTGTTGACTGTACTTGATTATATTTATTTCTAAATGCTCTGCTATTACATCCTTTACAATGACTCTAACACTATCCCATGTTGGTATGTCATCTCGCTGCAATTAAACAGATCATCTCACCGGCATTCTAACCAACAGCCCAAGAAAGAATGTTCTCTCCCTGCAGACTCCTATCTTTCACTATCTGAGCAGCTTTCTCTTTCTAAATGCCAGGTTGCCTTATCAGCAGCTGTCTTTCTTAACTCCCGCTTTACAGACAGACAAAAATCACCTGGATTTTCAACAAGATGGTGGAAGGACCTTTACAATTAATCAGACAAACTCATAATTCATTTATCACTTATGGGAAAATAACTTCTATTCAGCTTAACTATCACCCATTGCCTTGGTGCTTTTTTTAAAATTGTGAGAATAGACATCGCTTTTAAAGGCCTGACATCAAAGTAATTCTTTTCACAAATTATTTATATAGAAAATGGTTAAAAGACTCCAGAACATGACAGGCAATTAATGTAGCCTTGACAACATCACCCACATCTCATTAATGAATAATAGAAATAATTATTCTGTGATCTAGCTCAGATCTTAAATCAAGTTGGCTGGTGTCAGAAATCTGTCCTGAACTCTTGTAACTAAAGAGTGATGTTCCTTTGCTTTTGAATGCAATTCTAATTTAAAAATAATTTCAGTTTTAATGCTTCGTATTTAGAGAGGTGTAGCTCCAATTGCCCCTTCCCCATCTTCTGTTTCCATCTGGATAACTTGGGCTAGCAATAGGTGACTGACTGGTGATGCGAGCATGTCATAACTGACTGATAGGTAATGCAAATATAATGGGGCCTCTGGTAGCCTGGGATGGAGGAGCGGGGGAAGGATATGAACAGTCCCTAGCAATAGCAATTGATTAGAGAGATGCAATCATAGGGATATGGGAAGAAGAAGAGACCATGTAGCCCCTCAAACCTGTTTTGCCTTTGAGTGAGATCATGGCTGATCTGTGATATATATAGCTGTTTTTGACCAATTTGATAGAATGGATATAGCACAGAAGGAAGCCACTGAGCCCATTATGCCCATCATATTCCTTAGTATCTTTGGGAAACAAAAATCCTATCAATCTTAGTTTTAAAATTAACAATTGACTTAGGATCAATTGTTTTTTAACGAAGGTGAGTTGCAAACAGCTACCACCTCGATGAATTGAGACAGTAATGAATTACAAAATTGATAGTGATCATAGTAGATTGCTTCATGATGGTCTGTCTGAGAGGTGTGAGTTAACAAAGACTGAAAAAGCTGTCTGGTTTTTAGTCTGGTTAAGTTATTTTACTCACTAAAATAGAAATGGTATGTGCATTATTTTTACGATTTCTAGTGCCCAAAAATTAAGGGTGGGATTCTCCCAAAGTTCTAAGTGTCGAATTTGTATAAAAACTGGAGTAAATCCCGCTGTTTTTTTGGGCAGGATTTTCAAAATGAATCTCCCACACTCTGTACACTGCAGAATGTACTAGTGTGAATCTCAGTCAAATTCAGCTGGCAAGGCCGGCAGCATAGCACTGAGCGGGCCACTGCGCATGTGCTGATCTGTCACAGCGGAGATTGCTGCATGCACAGTAGCCCTGCACTGCCAGCCTCCTGATCGCTGGCCAGCAAATCAACCTACCATCGCTGCCCTACCAATCCCTCCATGCTCTGATCGGTGGCCTTCCAGACTTCTCAGGACCGGCCCCAACACCACCCCCCAACCCTCCTTGATCACCTCCACCCCCCAGAGTCCCTGACACTGACATCCCCAGAGGCTGAACAATCCCCCCCCCACCCCCAATAGCCAGCCCCAATCAGCCCTTCCTTCCCTTCTTTCTCAGGACCAGCCCCAACACCACTATCACCCCCCCCCCCCCCCCCACCCCCCCCAACCTCCCCGACCCTCCTTGATCACCTCTACCCCCCACAGTCCCTGACACCGACACTCCCAGAGGTTGAACATCCTCCCACCCCCAATAGCCATCCTCAATCAACCCTTCCTTCCCCTCTGTGGCCAATCCCAAATGCAGTGTGGCAGTGGGATCCACCCCCACTAATTTCCCTCTAGAAGCCCCACTCTTATCAGGCCCCATCCCCTCTGACCCCACCCCTTGGCACTGCCCAATGCTTGGTGGGCAGTGAGTGCCAAAGTGCCCCTGTGTATTGCCTCTTTTCCCCTTGGGCAATGCTGGGGGTCAGACTGGCAATGCCCAGGGATACCCCCTTACCCACAACCTCTTAGGGGGGCTTCCATGGCCCCCCTTCACTCCAGCAGGGTCAGGCCACTCGAGTGAAACACTCCTGGTGGGTGGTGGGAAGCAGGGGGCGGGGGATGTGTAGAGGCTAGTGGGCCCAGTCCCGGTTCTGCTAATCACATTAAAATTAGAATTTAAATATTTAAAGCAGCTCTGCTCCGACTTCTGGTGCGGAGCTGACCATGTCGGAAATACAGCGGTCAGAGACATGCAGAGGTCGTGGCACCCCGTGGGAAGCCCACCACGTGGCCTCCATTTATGTCTCCCAACCCATTGCAGTGCTAGAGCAGTACAGCGTGCTGGAAGAGTTGCCCCCTAAATCTGACACAACATAGAAGCAAATTGACCTTTGTGTTCCTCAGCAAACCATTCTAGACTTGTTGACGTTTTGGCAGAATACTGAATAATTATATTTTGGGACCACTTGGGTCAAATCTTAAGAAATTCAAATGCCATCCTTAACCAACAACAAACCCAATTTATACTGCATCCTGCTTGTTAGTTCATGAATGGGGGCCAGTTTTAAAGCAAACATCCATTTGGATCAATCAAAATCTAACACCTCAACGGGCTTTATAATATCAGGAGATGGGGAAATAGAACAAAGAAATAATTTGAGTATTAGAATGTAGTGGGGAAGTTATTAACCTCTTCAATAAGAAGGGAGAGATTTTTACAATTAACTTATGAAGCTGCACTTTCTTTAAAATGTAAAAATAAATCTTTATGTTTAAATGTGTTTATTCCAATAAATATGGTATGTACACCTCGAGTCACATGATCTCAACTCAAAATCTGAATAAATAAACTTAAGGGAAATCTATGATTTCTTCTCATTAGCAATCCTGAAAGCTAGGAATTGAAAAAGGTGCAAGACTATCCAACATCAGTTTAATAAATAAGAGATTTCTTTATTGTGTGTTTGTTTAATGCCGCTAATTATGTCCTAATATGTTAATCTGTCAGGAACATTTTTCTTCTTTATGTACACATGGCATCATCAAGGTAAAAACAGTGTGTAGCTGTTCACCCTACCTATTAACTATACTAAATTGTTTGTGAGAAAAAGTATAGAAGCTAAAGAACAAGAGGGAAGAAATATTTACATAAATGTGTACTAAGTAGTCTTGGAGAGAGAATATTTGATGTACAGCCATAAAATTTGCATGTTTGTTTTAGAAAAATCAATCCTCAAGAATTACTTTTCTCTTGGCAGAAAGTGCAAGTTAATGTTCCTTCCACTAAACCATAAGGGTAACTGTCAGTAGATTACCAGTGAGTATGCACATATTCTTAGGACAGGAATGCTGATGGAAAGATAAATCTTTCTTAAATAGACCAACGTAAATCAGGAAGCTGCCTACCAATTTTCCTTTGACTGTGGGACGAATAAGTGCATAGTCTCTGAGACTATAAAATAAGAGAAAAGTTGCATTCGACCTACCTGCCCCCACCCCTTTGATCAAATAGACCATGGCATTCACTAGACTTATACATAAGTGATATTCCTTTCATCTCAGTACCATTGCGTCATTATTACTGGGTAGGTGACAACTTCCATGAAGAGAAACAAAGGACATTACACAAAGGTGAAGGCCATAGTATAAAAGGCCATTATTTCCTAAAACATTTAATGTTTTCTATCAGATTTGCCTGGGGTTATGTGGGAATTTCAGGACCAAGCATTACCTTTTTAAGACAGTCATCCTAATGAGTACGGTTCCACAGGGATAGCAAAACTATAATCGCTCTAAAGGGCTGTTCTTCATGTGTCAATCACATTGAATGCTCGACATGCACTCTTTTTTCTAACAGCATTGTAACAAGAGTAGACCATTCAGATCCTGAAGCCTATTCTAATAATCCATTAGAGCATGTCTGATTTGTACGTCAACTCAATTTATTTGCCTTGGTCCATATCTCTTGATATCCTAACCTAACAAAAAATCTATTGATGTCGGCCTTGAAAATTTTGATTTATTTTTTGCTCACAAACTTTTACGAATAGGTATTTCAGACGTCTCCTACCTTCACTGAAAAAATGTGCTCCTGATTTCACTGCCAAGTGCTGCATTCTAATTTTAAGGTTATGGCCTCCTTTTCTGGATTCCCCAATTGAGGAAATACTTTCTGTATCTATCTTATCAAATCGCTTTATCATTTTAGAGACTCAGATTAGATCATCTCTCAATCTTCTAAACTGAAGGAAATATAAACCAGTTCAATACAAGCTGGTCTCATAACAACCTTGGCTATTATTCTGTTAATTTCTGCACTGTCATTGCTCTAAAACTTTATTGAGGGTTGGTGCCTGAACCTGAACACATTACTGCAGGAATGGTCATACATTCTTCTGAATCACCAATTCCTGTAGTTGAGGATATCCTCCCAGAGATAAAGTGTGGCTTTAGACCTTCCAGAAGTTCCTGGTGTTGTTCTTGGGGGGCCTGTAACTTTACTTTGAGATTGAGGCACCCAATAGATCTCTTTGGAACTGTCTGGCTCAATGAGGTCCCATTCCACCAGAATGACAGTGCGAAACACACCCTTCTGCTTTTTTGTTGACAAAGTGTCAGAAAATCTGGAATGAAACCTGGTTGTGATTTTGGGAAGAAAGACATCACTTTTCAGTCAGAACCTGATAGTTCACAATTTTAAAAAAAACTGCCAATGCTGTTTGTTGCCAGATAAATCCAAGAAAAATGTCAAGAACAAAACCACAAATTCTTCATGTGTCTTTTGACTTGACCTAAACATTTTACTCTCACTCTGTGAATTTCATACTAAAGATTTAAATATCTGAGAAATGTAATCACAATTCTGCAATTGTTTCATAATGACATGACTGCAACTGTCTTGAGTGGGAATTCTAAAGTAGATACCTTCAAAATCAAGCAAGGTTATAAGATAGCCCCCCTACTAGTCAAGATTTATTTGGCAGAACATATTCAATTCAACAAAGATTATCTGTCCTCTGGGTGTGAAGGTTAAATACCATCACACGGAAAACTCTTTTCCCCTCTGTACCAAAACTAAACTGATTATCATAGACAAACATGTTCGGCAGTTCACAGACAACTGCACTATGTAACAGATTTACAAGTTGTTCTCAATCTCTTCAATTCTGCAGACAAGAAACTTGGCTTGTTCTTGGATGTTGCCAAAACAAAATTAAGAACACCCCACATCTGGTCAACCAAATATTCCATTTCCCATTTTTATGAGAGACTCTGGAACATGTTGAGCACTTCCCAGCCTTGGTAGCAATCTCTTGCTCAAAATACCACCATTGGTGAGAAGATCCAACACTGGATCAGTTGCACCAGCTCTACAGACTATGGCAATGAGTCTTTGGCAATAGACGACTACAAGTCAACAGAAATTATAGTGTACAGTGCAGTTGTCAACACCACATTCTTGTATTGCAGTGAGATTTAAATTGGATATCAGTGACACACAGAGCACTGGAGAAATTAAATCAACAATGCCCTTCCCATATCCTATTGGAGGACATCAAACAAATGCTAGTGACCTTCTTGAAGCCAGCTCCATCAACATTCAGGGAAAATTCATGCAATATCAACTTCAGTGGATTGGAGATATGTCCAGCATCTCCCTTGCCAACATTCTAGAGGAGAAAGAAAATTCTTCAAAGTAACTCCGAAGCTCTCTTTGAAGCGTGGCTGCACTGACATTAATGATTCAGAGGAGCATTGATACCAGTCGTTCAAAATAAAGTCAACTTGGCCATCAAGCTACATCATGCTTTAAGAGACACCGATGAAGCAAAACAGCAGCGGAGAAGGAAAGAAAAGGAAGCAAATCCTACTCTCTGAATCCCTGCTATCACATGGGACATCCTACCCATGTGCCCAAGGTTCTATAGATCAGGATCAGTCTGTTCCATCACTTAAAGATCCCTGGCAGAAACTGACAATCTCGAACCAGTGGACAGGCAATGATCGTGATTTCCCTGAACATCCTGAAAAACTTTGATCAACCCATCTCTTAACTTTCCAAATTACAGGGAAAACAACCTGAGTTTGTGTAATCTCTCTTCACCTTTGGACTCATGGGGTGGAATTCTTACAAAATTTCTAAGTATTGAATTCACAGGAAAACTGGTGTAATACACGTTGATTTTTTTCGGTGGGAATTCAGAATAGAGTCTCCCACACGTGCAATGCAGAGGCCACCAGCGGGGTCAGGCCACTGGCTACCAAAAGTGGGGAACTGCTCTAAACCTGCTGGAATGAAACACTTAATCAGGGTGTGAGAGGCCAGCAGGTCCAGAGAATTCAGTATTGGACCCACTAATAGCATTTAAATGATATTTATCATCTAAATGCTAGCCCTGCCTCCCCGCTGATTTCCGGCATGGAGCAAACTGCATTGGAAACCCAGTGCTGGGAAACACTAGCAGGGCGCGAACGCTCATGGGAACCCCACAAATCGCTCGCCACACAATTCTCCTGGCCTTAGTGCAGCAGGATGGGAGAATCACATCTCTCCGCCATACTAAAATTATTCTGCAACCCTCCAAACCCATTATATCTTTTCCTAAGTATAGTGCCCAGAACTGCTCATAGAACCATACTAACCAAGGTTTGTACGGTTAAAGCATGATTGCTACACCATTGTATTCCAGTCCTCTAGATATAAAGGTCAAAATTCTATTAGCCTCTGATTATTTTCTGTACTCGTAGATAACATTTAATGCTTTGTCTACCTGAAGGCCCATGTTTATTTGGATCTCTATTATTTCTAGTTTTTAGGAAGTACCCTATACTATCAATTTTAAGTCCAAAGTGGATGGTCACCTGTTTTCCTGTTTGAAACGGCATACCCACATCATGAAATCCATTTGCCATAGCTTCACCCATTCATTCAATCTATTAATATCTGTTTGCAGTATTATACTTCCATCTATACTACATACAATGCCACTTATCATTATGGCATCACTAAATTTGGTACATGACTTTCTATCATCATCATCTCAATCGATAATAAATATGGTGAATAATTGAACTCCCAACACAGACATTTGCGGAACACTACTAGTCACGTTGTCCCAATTAACATTCTTGCCCGTTGTCCCTGTTTTTTTTTCGCTGTTCAGACAATTTCTTCACCATGTCAATAATTTTCCCTCAATTCCATGAGCTTCAGAGAGATTCAGGGCAAGAACATCAATTGCAGATGTGTTCACTTTACTCTGGACAGTCCAAAACATTCTACATACTACAGTCCAGATACACAACCTTCTCTGCCATATCTTAGATGATGGAATTTTACAGCCTCATTCATCCCGAAAACATAATATCCTACCCGAGGTCAATGCACTTTCCCATTGTCTGCTCCTTGCTTGCTCCAATTCTCGTGCAGGCGGGGCAGTAAAATTTTGGTCTATGTTATTTACATTTACTTCTAAGATTGATGTACTTCTTTCTCTGCATAATAACTTGCACTAAAATAAAAGACAAAAGTTTTAAATACTTCAGCCTTAATTTCACAAGAATCACTATAAGTATTAGGAAAAAAATACCTTCTTTCCTTCGTGCACTGAATTCCTACGTGCACCAAATTTCCAACTTTTGCATTATGTTGGTGATGAACTCTAATCATTCTGGGTTAGTCACTGTGGCTTTAAAACAATTTCCCAATTCATTGAAGGAAAAAGTGCTTCAATAAAAGATACCTTTATTTGTCTATAGTTAACAAGTGACTGGGATTACCCTTCATCTCAGTTCACTTTGGGGCAGAATTACTGCATTCTGTTCATTTTGTAAAACATTTTGGAGATAGTTCCAACACAAACAGAACACTCATTCTTTTTACTTGTTTTAAACAGAATGTCTTTGGCGAGAAACCAGCACTTCCAGAATATAAAGTTGCAGCTATTCAGAAATCCAGGTTCATTCTGCTTCATTATGGCACTTTCAAAGCCGGATGGGACTGGTTAATCCTCTTGGCAACATTTTATGTTGCGGTCACTGTTCCATATAATGTCTGCTTCAGCATCAGCAGAGAGGACCAGCCTTCAAGAAACCCTCCAAGTGTGAGTGACATCTTTGTGGAGATCCTCTTCATGCTCGGTAAGAATTTAATATCCTCGAATTAAAATGTACCTCAAAAGGAGCAACCATGGATACAAGAAAAATAATGGCCCTGCTTTTCCGGAGGACTTGTAACATTGTACCATAATTATAGATTCCCTATAGCACAGGGAAGGCACAGAAGAAAAAGGCAAATATGGAGTAAGGATATCCATTAGTAGTAATGCTACTGCATACTTTCCTGGAGATTTATGCTTCACTGTGGCTCTCATTGAAACCAGTTAGAAGATAATTATCATAGCTCTGGTCCCATTATGTTCATTATTTTTATACTTTTAAGCCAATTTTCAAGCCACTGCCACTTGACCAGTTGACCTGAGATTAGTATGATTTCTTGCTTCAAAGTTGATTTCCTTTAAGTTTGTTTGCTTTGCCATATTTCTCACTTCTTCTCCCTTCTGTGGTTTAAAACATTTTCAGGTAAAATGTGTCCAAAACCTCTAAGCTGGTTCAGGCACTCGCTAAATATTTTAATTGCAGGAAAGCATAAACTGACATGCCAGCTTCAAATCGAGATGGTACATAATGGGAACGAATAATGATAGTGGTGGAAAAGGGGTGGGGTAAAGAATAGTGCATCTTTTTGATTTGATTTGAGGAATTATTGTCACATGTATTAGTATACAGTGAAAAGTATTGTTTCTTGTGCGCCATACAGACAAAGCATACTGTTCATAGAGAAGGAAAGGAGAGAGTACAGAATGTAGCTAGGGTGTAGAGAAAGATCAACTTAACGCAAGGTAGGCCCATTCAAAAGTCTGATGGCAGCAGGGAAGAAGCTGTTCTTGAGTCGTTGGTACGTAACCTCAGACTCTTGCATCTTTTTACCAACAGAAGAAGATGGAAGAGAGAATGTCCAGGGTGTATGGGGTCCTTAATTATGCTGGCTGCTTTGCCAAGGCAGCAGGAAGTGCAGATAGAGTCAACGGATGGGAGCCAAAAGAAAAACGCTGGAAAATCTCAGCAGGTCTGGCAGCATCTGTAAGGAGAGAAAAGAGCTGACATTTCAAGTTCAGATGACCTTTTGTTAAAGCTAAAAGGCATAGAAAGTGGGAAATATTTGTACTGCAGAGTGAGGGAATGAAAGATGAGTCATAACCATAGAAATCAGGGGAAAAAACTGCTAATGGCTGTCTGCAGAGAGAATAAAGAATGTGAATGGCCAAATGGCAGAGAAGCTGTAGGCTGTGACAGAGGGAAAGGTGGAGAAGGGTAGGGGGGGACAGGTTGGGGGGAAGATGGGACAGAGGTAGAATGTAGAAAAGGGGAAGCAGGGGAGAAAAGGTAAGGATAGGGGGAAGAAAATGAAGAAAGACAGTAAAGAAATAAAAGATAAAGAACTGTAAAAAAAATAGATAAAATAGAATGAAAACAAAGGGGACTGAGGTGGGGTTGAGCAAATCATCTGAAGTTGTTGAATTTGGCATTAAGACCAGAAGGCTGTAAAATACCGAGCCGGAAGATGAGATGCTGTTCCTCCAGTTTGTGTTGAGCTTCACTGGAACATTGCAGCAAGCCAAGGACAGACACGTGGGCATGGGAGCAGGATTGTGCATTAAAGTGGCAAGCTACAGGAAGGTCAGGGTCCTGATTGCGCACAGACCAAAGGTGTTCAGCAAAGCGATCATCCAGTCTACACTTGGTTTCTCCAATATAAAGGAGATCACGTTGGGAGCAGTGAATGCAAAACACCAAATTGAAAGAGGTGCAAGTGAAACGCTGCTTAACCTGGAATGAATGTTTTGGACCTTGGTTGGTAAGCATAGAAGAGGTAAAGGGGCAGGTGTTACACCTTCAGTCTTAGAATGGGAACGTCCCTTAAGTAACAGGAGAAGTGTTGGGTATAGTTGAAGAATGGACTAGGTTATCCCAAAGGGAACAGTCTCTGCAGAATGCTGACAGAGGGAGTGAAGGGAAGATGTGTTAGTGGTGGCATCATGCTGGAGTTGACAAAAATGGTGGAGGAATATGCTTTGCATGCGGAGGGTGGCTGGGTGAAATGTAAGAACAAGGGGGACTCTATCCTTGTTCTGGGAGGGAAATGAGGGGGTAAGGGTTGTGGATCCCCCTCCCTCAGTGGATGGGAGGCTGGTTTGTATGGGCTACATTCATGATCCTTTGTAGTTTCTTGCAGTCTCGAGCAGAGCAGGAGCCATACCAAGCTGTGATACAACCAGAAAGAATGCATTCTATGGTGCATCTGTAAAAGTTGGTGAGAGGTATAGCTGACAAGCCAAATCTCCTTAGTCTTTAAAACAAGAGGAATGAACTGAATTGATCGAACGCATACCTTTGTTCTACATAACCACTTTCAGTCAACCTATAACCATGTATTTTCAGAAACCAAAAGAAACCATTCTGTATCCACCTTCTCCTTGTATTTTCAGATGCTGACACCAGTAATATATAATTAGCCAAGCTAGTGATTTTGACTCACCACTCAGTCACAATAGTGATGTTTTCACTACTGAAATTGTATGATGAGAAGAACTGGTCTTAGCAGACTTTTTATAACTGGAACAAAAACAGAAAATGCTGGAACATCCCAGCAGGTCTGACAGCATCTGTGGAGAGAGAAGACAGCCAATGTTTTGAGTCCGGACGATCCTTGAGTTTTTGTTTCTGTTTTTGTTTCAGATTCCAGCATCCACAGGATTTTGCTTATCTTTTTTAATAATGGACTTGCATTAAGTAAAATGCATTTTAGATTCAGTTGCAATTGAGTGATTAAATAGGCTGAAGTCAGAAAAAAGTACAAATTTGGTCTTCCAGCATCTCTGTGCAATACTGACTGCGTAATGATGTCTTTTTTATGTGAATTAAGCTCATGTATAACGTTAATTGATTACTAGTCAATAAACTAACTTTAGTGAAAGGACTTAACAGCAACACACAGCAAACTAAAGGATTAAATTCATGATGTGGCCTGAAGTGTAAGACCAGTAGATGCAGAAATTGGAATTTGTTGTGCCCTTTTTATGAACGGAAAATAGATAAGATGCTAGAAAACCAAATTTGTACTTTTTTCTGACTTCAACCTATTTGATTACTAAGCTGCAACTGAATCTAAAACATCACTAATGCACCAAACATTACTATGAACACCAAATCCCAATCGGGATACCCTCAAAAAAAATTCGAAGTCTCCAGCATGTGGGAAAATGGGAGTAACTCCCACTGTTTTTTTTTTGCGTGATTTTCAGAATGAATCCTGACCATTCCCAACTGAGGAATGACTTGAGGTGGAGTTATATTCCGACCATTCCCTGTGAGGAATGATTCGAAGTGGAATCACAGCCCAGTCATTCCCCAATGAGAAGTGACTCCAGGTACTATATGTGGGGTTACGGGAATAGGATTGTGGTTGGTGCAGACTTGATGGGCCGAATGGCCTCCTTCTGCACTGTAGGGATTCTACATTGCTTTCAACAGTACTACTTTATCGTTGATGGTAGGCCACAAGGAACAATAGAGCTTAAGCACGGTGCCCTGTTCTATAGTATACTATGTCAATAAAAATAGTAACTGGGTTTTTTAGTGAATGGAGTTGTCTCATGACAGTTATCAGTTTTGCATTTTTTTTGATCAATCCTACCCAAACATATTCCAGAATTTAGTTCTTTCACCAAAGAAAGATTTCAGCATTGTAACGGTTGATTCATTGAGTTTCTTATTGGTTTCCAAAATTCCAGTTAGAGTTTTGATTTCATTTTCAAAGAATAAATGGTTGTCATGATTCTTGGCAGAACTTGTTATTAGTGTGGACCATTTAGAGAGCAGCAGAAACTAGGGAAGTGCCAAGTGAACTGTGTTTAACTGTGGATAATTTTCAATCTGTGAGGCCAACATAAAGAGAAAGTGTCTGCAACTTCAAAGAGGATTGTTTTAACAGCTGTGCACAAATAAGATAAAATACTTCATTTCATTTACTTAAATTAAAATATCTTATTTCTTTTAAAATTGTTTCAGTTCACTAAATTGCTGTCGTCCCTGAAGGCTCAATTTATCGTGCTTTTGATTTCTGCTTCCAGGCAATTTGTCCAAAGGCTCAGAGACAAAAAAAAGACATTAATTACTTTAAAAATATATCTTTCTGCTAATGTTTCAACACCTCCATGTGGAGAGAGCATAGAGCCAACGTTTCGAGTCAGGATGTTCAGTCATCCTGACTCAAAACTTGTAAATGGACAGGACCTCAACATGCTGACAAACCTGGCAATACTGAGATTGGGGCACCATGTTTAAACCTCCCCCACTACCACCACATTCCTGGAAAACCATGAAGCACACATTATAGACCAATCAATCTACTGACCTATTCAAAAGACAATAAAGACTTGAAGGAGGGAATTTCTTCAGGATTACACAGACACAAAACTGCACTATATGAACTACATGAGCTATTGTAGCCCCCTCCTATAATGTGGCTTTGTGTGCAATTAATTTGCAATGGCTGAGCCATTAAGATCATCTTATCAATCTTATCACTACTGTGACCATCTTAATTTTTGAGCCTCTCTGAAAACTACCCTACTAACAACCACTATCAATTAGAAGGACAAGGGAACACCACCACCTGGAAGTTCCCCTCCAAGCCATCCACCATATTGACTTGGAAATATATCATTGTTCTTTGACAGTCACTGGGTCAAAATCCTGGAACTCCTTCCCTAACAACTATGGGTGTACCCTACATCACATGGACTGCAACAGTTCAAGAAGGCAGCTTATCCCTACCTCCTCAAGGACAATTACGGAGAGGCAACAAATGCTGGCCTAGCCAATTCCAAGAATGAAACTTAAAAAGGCACCATTTTACCATTAGTGCTCTCATAGAGACATTGATAGGATGCAGAGCTGGGCCAAAAAGTGGCAGATGGAGTTTAACCCTAATAAGTGCGAGGTGATTCATTTTGGTAGGACAAATTTGAATGTGGATTACAGGGTCAATGGCAGGGTTCTGAGGAATGTGGAAGAACAGAGAGATCTTGGGGTTCATATCCACAGATCTTTGAAAGTTGCCACTCAAGTGGATAGAGCCATGAAGAAGGCTTATAGTGTGTTGGCATTTATTAACAAGAGGTTTGAGTTTAAGAGCTGTGGGGTCATGCTGCAACTATACAGGACCTTGGTGAGACCATATTTGGAATATTGTGTGCAGTTCTAGTCACCTCACTATAAGAAGAATATGGAAGGATTGAAGAGAATACAGAGGAGATTTACAGGATGCTGCCTGGTTTGGAGGGTAGGTCTTATGAGGAAAGGTTGAGGGAGCTGGGGCTTTTCTCTTTGGAGCAGAGGAGGATGAGAGGCGACTTAATAGAGGTTTATAAGATGATGACGGGGATAGATAGAGTGGACATGCAGAGACTGTTTCCTTGGATGGGTGTAGCTATTACTAGGAGGCATAACTATAAGGTTCATGGTGGGAGATAGAGGAGGGATGTCTGAGGTAGTTTCTTTACTCAGAGGGTGGTTGGGGTGTGGAATGCACTGCCTGCTGTGATAGTGGAATCGGACACTTTGTGAACTTTCAAGCGGTTATTGGATAGGCACATGGAGCATATCTGAATGATAGGGAGTGGGATAGCTTGATCTTGGGTTTGGATATAGCTCAGTACAAAATTGAGGGCCATAGGGCCTGTACTGTTCTATGTTCATATCTGCACAGTGATGTAGAACCTATCTTAGGTAATTTGTGCTGTTCAGAAGAATGGAGAAGGAATTCTGCAGCTGCTGTTGCTTTATTGCTTGTTCCAGGGAGTGTTACTGAATGGCTGTCTGCATTTTTCAGCCATGGAGAGAGTATATGGGACAGAATTAAGTACCAGTAATACTGTGCCATCATAAATATATTTGCCTTTCCTGCATGGATACTGGGATATTCTTCCCAAACATATCATGCCCCGCCTATAGCACAGTCATAGACACCAGCCAATCTCTGTGGTTTTGTGGACTCCTGCACTTCAAAGGATTATATTAATTATGATCTCACAGGAGTCATCCAGCTTCAGTTATTTATCTCAATTTGTTGCTGTTACACTGACAACATTGACAACAATTGAGAATCCCACACCTAGCAGTGGGCGGCTCCAGCAGCGCCAGCCAGAATAGCAGGATCCTGTGCCAGATTCAGCACTTGGAACCTCATGAATTACACACAATTAACAAGTACTCCCTCTGAATAACCTGGCAGGCCGGCAGTTGATTCACCCCTTTGCAACCAGCTGACCGATTTGAAGGTCTCTGCACCATATTTAAATACCAGTTCAGCTGACTCATATCATTCTCTCCAGTCCAGCTAACTTCATTAGGCAGTGCAGGATGTCAGCAATGCTGAGGGAAAAGGCTAGCAGCCTCGAGAAGAAGTCTGTTCGTCTGTTCAATTACCCACCCATCGAGACCATCACCTGCAAGGTGTGCATGTCCCACTTGGACCTGTACCTATCACATCTGGAGTCTTCAAGCATCCCTTTCCAATAAATAATGTGGTATCTCTTTGACCCCCTTGTTTGTGAGCTTGTCAGGAGAGTTTTTAGGGAATGTGTGATGCTCCTTGTCAGAAGTCCACAGCCAGCACTCCTGATCTTGTTATTCCATTGTGGGTATAGATACCTCTAAGTCCTGCACAATTTTCATGGAGTTCATTTAGGTTTTTTAAAGAACCATGGTGCATGGCCCTTTGGAGGAATCACAAACCGGGGGGGATCTTTTAAAAAGTAAGTTTGAAAAGCCCCCTCCATGCCCCCTATTTGAATTTAGAACCTCATCCAACCTCAGTGCCCCCTCATGTCCCCAAGCTGTGCTCTTCCACCGTCCCCTGTCTCCTCTCGTGTGCCCTATGCCTGGCTCTGTTCTTACACCCAGCTACTATGTCCCCTGTGCCAACCTCAGGAACTTCCATGCTATTGTCCCACTGTGCACTTTCTAAAATCAATGAACACCACAGTTGAATGTGTAAAAAAAAAGCTTTGAAAAAATATTAAGAAATCTGGACAGCAAATTAATGAAAGTGCCAATCCAGGTACTTTGAAGTATTGTACACAGTGTGGCCCTCACTGCCTTTGGCTGCATTCACTCCCTCCATCTTGCCCTCATACATGTCTCTGGTTGGGGGGGCAAGTAGTGGAGGTTCTCCCAAGTCCATCCTACCACCATTCTCCACCACCCACCCACCACCCTGCCCCCCCCGCCAAACCAGAGATCTATCTCAGCCTGCCCCCCCTCCCCCTCCTCTGGCAGACGCCAGCGGAAGGCCAGGAAGGTGCTGCAGGCTCTCCAATGAGCGCAGTAAGAAGTCTCACAACACCGGGTCCAACAGGACTTTCCAACACGATTTTAACCTGGTGTTGTGAGACTTCTTACTGTGTTTACCCCAGTCCAATGCCGGCATCTCTACATCAAGTGCAGGTCAGAAGGACGGTGGAGGGAGGGCAGCAATCCAGGCAGATTGGGGATGTGCTCTGCTGAGGGGGGCCTTCCTCCGGGGGCGGGGGGTTCTGCCGTGTGGGGTCTGCCTCCCAGGGAGTTTGGATCACAAGGAGAGCAGGTCTGCCAGGGTGGCTAGCAGGGGGTCTGCGAAGGGTGTTCGAGGAGTATGGGCTTCAGAGGTTCCCCTGCAGAATAGGAATCCACTTTGGATTTTTATTCTGCAGGTTGGTAACAGTGCGGATCCGGAATGGATCCGAAGACGGCAAAATGGGATTTGGCGGTAGAGTTGGGTGCGCGGTTCATTAAATCGATTTAAATGCATGCTAATACATTTAAATCGTCACGCCGCCCGATTGGGGCGCAGACTAGATCTGCGCCCAAATCTGGTGTCGGTAAAGGCGCTATCTGCTCGCTTTCAGGTGCAGATCGCTTTACAGCCCATGCCCAAATTTGCCACGATTTCGTGCCCGAAAACAGGCATGAATTTTTGGTAAAATCAGGCCCTCTGGCAAAAAAAAATGCAGAAACCTGCAGCAATTATTTTATTCATTTTGGAAGTTCTTGGCTCCATAGAAATCTGTAGCATTTTGAAAAGTATTTTAAAGGACAGCAGATTTATATCTGTGCTATTGTTTGTGAACCCAAGAATAGCATCCCTGCATTCCTCATCTTTGCCCTACCCCACCTTAAACCAGCCCAGGGGCTCAGCAAATAAATGTCAAAAGAGTAGCAGAGTCACAGAAAGAGGAATGATCTTCAATCATTGCTTTCCAGTGAGATAACTAGCTCCAACTGGGACTAAAGTGGGTGCACTGCATTTAATGTCAGTGTTCCTTCATTTGGATGAGGGAACTCACCCAGAATTCCTATTCGTGCCCACAGTCCAGTTATCTCCTGCTTTGAAATTGCATGAGGTTCATTTGTACTCCAGTAGCAATGCCTGCCAACTTCCACTATCTGTCCTCATGCACCATGTGTTGCCTCAAAAAATGAAGAAAAGATTTGCATCTATGTAAGCAAGCTACATACAGCCAGCTAATGCTCAGGTAACTATAACACAATGTGAGTCTGCCCATTTGGGACAAAAGGGGAAAACATACAATGTGTACTTGCAAATTATTTCTATGGAAAAAAACACAAAAATGTGAAATATCAACCATATCATGTACTGCCAACCTTGTGGGAAGCCACATTATAAAAACATCCTTGCAAGGTTTTCTTTTCTTTGTAGAACAATTCAGCAGTTTGGGCATTGTGGTTGGAGATTTTTTTTTAATATTTGACAACTCTGATAGAATTACAATGATTGCAGTGTCTCATGGGAAGTAAGTTTACCCTGGTTTGAGGATTATGCATTCCTTCTGAAGAATGCAGGCATCTGAATGCTAGCATTGAAACAATGCTGAGTGGGGGAGGATGATTTTTTAGCCCACAGGGGTTGACGACATTGGCGGAATATCTGGAGAGACTAGGGAAATGAAGTTCACTCCAGAGATTGTATTTCCCAAATTTCTATGCCTTCACTGTGATGTTACAAGTTTCACACCCACAAAAGGTGAGACGCTCATTTTAATAGATTTCCATACATCTCAATATAATTAGCCACCCCCCCTCCCCCACTCCACCACCACCACATGAACCCTCTCACTGAGTATTCAAACCTCTCCAATGTAACATCTCATCAGCAAGGTTTACAGCAGGTTTTCAAAGATGAGATTCAATTGAAGGGATCCCCAGGCCTGGATGTGCCAACCTGTGCAAAGGGACAGTGCCAAGGGCAGGCACTCATAGGAGCCCCATTGTGAGGGAGGGTTGGTAGCAATTACGTGAGGCGAGTGGGCAATGAGAGGAAAACTTGCCAGCATTGGGGGGGGAAACAGCTGCGAGGAGGAGGAATGCCTGAGGCTTTCGCAGTGGTGAGGAGAGATCCCCAAAGATTGTGCTCTATCAGGCCAAGCCCAGCCATAGTGATGATGTAAACCACACCTGCTCATTTTTTTCACACAGAAAGGCTCAAGGTCTGGAGTGAAAGCTGGTTTGAGCAGCTGGAAAGCTACTATGCTGGTTTTCAGTCAGAGCCTGATACTGAAAATAGATGGTAAAGTGCCACCACCCATAGTGCTCACAATGCTCCAACCAATGAGGCAGCACACACAATGGTATGAGCGACAAGTATCTGCTTGACTCATTTGGTAGCATGCTGACTTCTGAATCATATATGTTGAACTCAAATCCTGACCAGGATTTAAATGCATAATCTATGTTTGTCTTCCAGATTAGTACAGAACTGAGGTTGCAGCATTTTAGGAGAGTCATCTTGCACTAATCTGCATGTTTCAGTAGTTAAAATTGATATTAAAGATGCAGTTATGTTATTCAAAACTAACCAGGAAGATGTCTGGTCAAAAATCCCCACCATCTCTCTCAAAAACAGATAAACTACTTCAGGAATCAGTAACTATTACTGCCTCACAATCCCGTTTTTTTTGACATATAACACCATAAAATATAATTTGCTAGTTGCACAGAACAGTTGACATCAACATTTAAAAATGTCTTTATAATCAACATGGCAATAGAACTAGAATGGGACTAGGGAATAATTAAATAGGTTATTTGGGTTGTAGCCATTTTTTAAATAGGAATTCTTTCCTTTGAGACCAGATTGTTTCTCTGTGTAACTACAAGATATTAATGACGTATTTCATAGTGGAAATTACATGGGCCACAGCAAAACGTCATGAGGGCGATTCTTTTAAAAAAAAATTTCAAGCGCCAAGTTTGCATAAAACTGGAGTAACGTGCACTTTTTTTAAGCGAGATTTTCAAAATGAATCGCCCACAGAGTGCACTAGCAAGGTTCATTAGAAAATTATTGGGCAGGACCTATTCCCGCTGGAGAGGCTAGCAGCTTAGCGCTGTGAGGGCCGTTGCACGTGCGCTGATCTGTCAGAGTGAAGATTGGTGTGTACAAGGTGGCCCTGTGCTGTCAGCTTTTGATTGCTGGATGATCACTGGCCAGCACAGTAATCCCACACTGCTGCCCCTCCCAACCCCCCCACCGCCGATTGATCCCTCTTAAATCTCTCTGGGTAGGTCCCAATGCCCCCCCGTAGGTCCCACCTCTTCTGGCCCTGCCTCCTTGACACTGCTCGATGCCCAGTGGGCAGTGCCTTAGTGCCCTTTGGGCATTGCCACTTTGCCCCTTGGGCAATGCCAGGGGGCTATGTTGGCACAGCCAGGCTGGCAATGCCCAGGGGAAACCCCTCTTACCCCCCAACATCCTGACGGGACCTCCATGGCCTCTATTCACTCCAGCAGGATAGGCTGGCCACCATTTCCCCATTAGTGGGGAGCTGTTGGAATTCCTGTTGGCGTGAACCACTCCTGAAGGGGTGGGAGTAGACACAAGCTGGCCTGGAGTCGTCAGTCCCGGGCCCGCTAATGGGACTGAAATTCAAATCTTAATATTTAAATCAGCTCCATGCCAAGCTGACCACTCCAAAAAACTTAGAGCCGGGGACGCATGGAGACTATGGTTCCCAGTGGGGAGCCTGCTAAATGGCCTTCTCTGAGCAGCACAGCAGGCTGGGAGAATCGCCCCCGCGATTTGTTACTTACAGGTCTATATTTTTGATTAGTCTAAATGAGTACAGCTCCAACAACACTCGAGAAACTCAGTACCATCCAAGACAAAGTAGCTTATTTGATCAGCACATCATTCATCACCTTAAACGTATGCACCTTCCACCATTGATTTACAATGGCAGCAATGTGTACCATCTGCAAGATGCACTATAGCTGCTCAACAGTATCTTTCAACTATACGACCTAAAAGGGCTCCTCCGATCAGTTCCTGTCCAAGCCACACAATATGGCACGTTAGCACAGTGGTTAGCACTGCTGCTTCACAGCTCTAGGGTCCTGGGTTCAATTCCTGGCTCGGGTCACTGTCTGTGTGGAGTTTGCATATTCTCCTTGTGTCTGTGTGGGTTTCCTCCGGTTTCCTTCCACAGTCCAAAGATGTGCGGGTTGGGTTGATTGGCCATGCTAAGAAATTGCCACTTAGTGTCCAGGGATGCGTAGTTTAGTGGGTATAATATGTAGGGATATGGGGGTAGGACCTGGGTGGGATTGTGTTTGGTGCAGACTTGATGGGTCGAAGGGCCTCTTTCTGCACTGTAGGGTTCTATGATTCTGTTCCAACTTGGAACTGTTGCTGGGTCAAAATCCTGGAACTCCCTCCCTAACAACATTGTGGGTAAACCTAAATCACATAAATTGTAGAAGATCAAGACAAGAGCTTACTATCACCTTCTCAAGGACAATTAGGGGTGAGAAACAAATACTCAAATACTGTTGCCAGCGACACTCACATACGATAAACAAATTAAAAAGGTAACAGATGTGTAGGATTCTTGTGTTTAATCAAAAAGATTTAAGGATTGAGAAAGAAACAGAGAAACAGCACAGAAGGAAATAGATTGATTAAAGTGGGTGAATTAGAGTTAGATCAGTTGCAAAGAAATAAAATTGGTAAAGTGAAAAATGACAGGAAAAGAAAACTAAGATTTTTTTAAAATTTTGACTTCTCGTCACAACTGGAAGAAGAGATTTAATGTTTTACAAAGCCATGGTGAAGGAGAGGGTGGGATGCTGGGGAATTGAAGGATGTTTCAGTTTTGATAAAATATTATCAACCTGAAACAATAACTCTTTCCCTCGGTGATGCCTCATCTGCTCAGTATTTCTTGCTTTTTCTCTTTTTATTTCATATTTTCAGTATATAGAATGCTTTAATGGATTGACGGGAGTTGATTGATATAATCAGTCACTGTTACAAAAATAGAGAACACGCAAGCACTAGCTCATTCCAGATCATTAAAGACAATTAAAACTACAGCCTTTGCGTACTCTATCCTACCATCCAGGGACAGAAGTTCACTCCCCTCTGTTCTTTCACTTCTTCATGATACCTGTGTTCTAATTTTTGAGTTCCCCTCATAGCTTGGTTGAACAAGAACACATAAGTTTCCTTTTGAATGACAAGATGATAAAAGAATTGTCCATTGTTTAGATTTTTTTTTAAATTCTTTGATGGGGTGTGGACATTGCTAGCAAGGTCAGCATTTATTGCCCATCCCTAATTTCCCTCGAGAAGGTGGGTGGTGAGCTGCCTGCTGCAGTATTTGTGGTGTAGATGTCCACCACCTATGGGGCTCAGACAACATTCTGGCAATAGTACTGAAGGCTTGTGCTCCAAAACTGGCTGCACTTTTGACCAAATTGTTGAAGTCCAGCTACATATATCTGACAATATGGAAAACTGCTGAGATAGGTGCTATACACAAAAAGCAGGCCAAATCCAATGTGGCCAATTGCTGCTCTGTCAGTTTATTCCCAATCATCATTAAAGTGATGGAAGGTGTCATCGATAGTGCTATCAAATGGCACTTATTCAGCAATAACCTGCTCACTGACACTCAGTTTGGGTTTTGCCGTGGTCATTCAGCCCCGACCTTATTAAAGCATTGAACCAAATGTAATCAAAAGAGCTGAGCTCAGCAGGTGAAGTGAGAGTGACTGCCCTTGACATCATCAAGGTAGCATTTGACCTGTTAGGAAGGGAATTCTGAGATTTTGACACAGCACCAGTGAAAGATCAATGACATAGTTGCAAATCAGGATGGCATATAGCTTGGAGGAAACTTGCCTGTGGCGATGTTCCAATGTGTTGATGTGTTTGCCTTGTTCATCTAGATAGTAGAGGTCATGGGTATGAAAGGTATTATCAAAGGAGCCCTGGGGAGTTTCACTGCAGTGCTTTTCTGTATATAGTACCTGCTGCTGCTACTGTGTGTTGGCGGGAGAGGAATTGAATGTTTAAAGTACTGGATGAGATGCTGATCAGTCAGGCTGCTTTGCCCTGGATGATGTTGAGCTTTTAGAGTGTTGTTGAAGCCTCATTCGTCCATCCATGTGGAGAATAGTCCAACATACTTGTGTCTTGTAGATGGTCTACAAGTTTGGAGAAAAGGAGGTGAGTTATTAGCCTCACAATTCCCAGTCTCTGACTTGCTCTTGAACCACTGAACTGATTGATGGATGGGATGCCAATTAGATGGGCTGTTTTATCATGGATGGTATTGAGCTTTGTCAATGTTGTTGGAGCTGCACTCCTCTTAGCAAGTGGAAAGTATTCCATCATAAGTTGTGCTTATGGTGGACAGTCTTTGGAAACAGGAACAGAGTGAATCTTCACCTCTAACCTGCTTTTGTAGCCGCAGTATTTATAAGTCTAGTCCAGTTCAGTTTATAGTCAATGGTAATTGCAAGGATGTTGGTATTGGGGAATTCAGCAGTGGCAATGCCATTGAAAGGGAAATGGTTAGATCCTGTTGTTTGGAGATGGTCATTGCCTGGCACTGTATGGCGTGTAAGTTGCTTGCCACTTAAAGGGCTAAGCCTGAATGTTGTCCAGATCTTCCTACAGATGGACATAGACTGCATCAGTATCTAAGGAATTATGAATGGTAATAAACATTGTACAATCATTAATGAACATCCCCACTTCCGACCTTATGATGGAAGGAAGGTTATTGATGAAGCAGTTGCAAGTGGTCTCAGATACTACCGTGAGGATCTCCTGCAGTGTTGTCCTGGAACTGAGATAGCTAACTTCCAGCAATTACCACCTTTTTGCCAGACATGACTTCAACCAGTGGAGAGTTTCCTCCGATTCCCATTGTCTCCAGTTTTGCTAGGGCTCCTTGATGTCACACTTGGTCAAATGCTGCCTTGATGATGTCAAGGGCAGTCACTCTCACTTCACCACCTGAGCTCAGATCTTTTGATTATATTTGGCTCAATGCTTTAATGAGGTCAGACCCTGGCAGAACCCAAACTGAGTGTCAGTGAGCAGGTTATTGCTGAATAAGTGCCGCTTGATAGCACTGTCGATGAGATCTTCCATCACTTTAATGATGATTGGGAGTAAACTGACAGAGCAGCAATTGGCCACGTTGGATTTGGCCTGCTTTTTGTGTATAGCACCTTTCCATATTGCCGGATATATGGAGCTAGACTTTAATAACTTGGTCAAAAGTGCAGCTAGTTTTGGAGCGCAAGCCTTCAGTGCTATTTCCAGAATGTTGTCAGGGCCCCATAGCCTTTGCATTATCCGGTGCCTTCAGAAGTCATACTTCAGAAGAATGTCATTGGTTGTAAAACATGTTGAGACATGTGATCGTGAAAGGTTCTATATAAAGGAAAATCTCATCTTTCTGGATCATATCAAATATTTTCTGTGCATAAAGTGGCCAAAGAATCTTGGACCAGAACATTAGTGAGCATATACAAATGATTGGTTAACAGTAAAGAGGAATTTCACTGTAACTTCATTGCACTGTTAAGGTATATCTCACTTGTGACTGATAAATAAACTTTAAAACTTAAAGTCTGTCTAATATCCTCACATGCAGAACAGATCTTTGGACAAGGTAATGGAGATACAGTGGAACTGCGCACTAGCACAAGTCTTGCTTTCAGAAGCAAAGTGATTAAAGTTTGATGTCGTAGAAATTTATAATGTTTGTCAGGTTTCCAAACTCTTTAAGTAGAATTCAACAGAATATACAAGCAGCTCAAGCACCTCATGTCAAGCAATTTATATCATAGATTTTTTTTGTATATTTGGACATTCTTCTGTTTCATTTTAGCGAATATGCATTGCAGAGAATGACATTATTATTGCACATTCAAGCTTCTAGCACCACATGAGAAGTTCTTCTCCTTACGTTAGTGAATACATTGCTCTGAGAGGTTTGGACTTTCTGCTCCATCAGTCAATGATAGTTTGTCATTTATCTAAACTTTCTAAGCAGACCCAAAGTCAACGCGATGCTATGTTTCAGTAAGCTGATAGGGTAAGTAGTGCCACTTCCCGCTAATCTATCATGCAGTCAACCATAGTGACAATAACCTTGTCATACCACCAGCTAATTTCCCTTATATAATCCAAAGGAAAGATAATTATAAACATCGGAATTTCTGCTTAATTGAACATTTGATAAATGAGTACTTGAAATGGAATAGAAATTTTTAAAATGTTCATTAATTTTACTGTTATTAACTGATAAAAAGACTCAAGAATCCCAAACATGACGCTGTGTCTTTGCAAACTTCCACCTATTTCCACTTTCCTTTTCCTCTCCAAAGTTCTTGAACATGTTGCTGCCTTCCAGATCCATCCCCATCTTTCCAAGGCCTCTGTTTTGAATCCTTCCAATCATGTTTCCATACCTGTCAAAGTACTAAAACTCCTCTTATTAAAGTTATTTATAACATATTTTGTGACTGTAACCATGGTAAACTATCCTTCTTATCCTCTCAGCTTTCTTCCAACCTTTGACACACTTGACCACAACCAGCTTTCCCTTGCTTACATTTTTATCTATCCAGTCATGACTAGAGTATTATTTCTGGTGGTTCTTCCCTCTCCCGCACTATTACGTATGGTGTCCCCCATGGATCTATCTCACTACCACCTCTTCCATCCCACCATTTCCTCTGATTTGTCACATTCCTTATCTGATAACCAGTACTGGATGAATGGAAATATTTTCCAGCCAATATTGGAAAGTTCAGGCCATTGCAAACTCCAGTTCCCAGTCACTGACAGTTTCCCTCTATGATTACTATCTCAGTCTGAATTAGAACATTCACAGTCTTGATTCTGTTGGATTCTGAGTTGAGCTGTCAACCTCATCCACTCCATCACCAAGATCTACTTCCAACTCTGTGACAATGCTCACTTCAGCTCCTGGCTCAGCTGTCCCTGCTGCTGAAACCCTCATTCATGCTTTTGTTACCTGATTATCACAGTGTTCTTGCAACCAGTCTCCCATCGTTCACACAACTCGGGCTCATCCAAAACTCTTAATACCTTTAATCTAATTCACACAAATTTCTGTTCACTCATCACCCCTGTGATCAATGATTATAATGGCTCACAGACTGGTAACACTTCAGTTTTAAAATATTCATCCTTGTTTCCAAATCTCTCCATAATCTCCCCTGTCCCTGTCTCCGTACTGTCGTCCAGTCCCACAACCTACATGATCTCTGAACTCATCCAATTCTAACTTCTTGCACATCCATGATTTTTATTATTCTCTCATTAGCAGCTATGCTTTCTGTAGCCTAGGATCTAAGCTCCAGACTTCCTTCCCGAAATTTGCTTCCACTCTTTTGTCCTTTAAAAATGTTGCTTTAAATCCACTGTTTTGACCAAACATTTGATAACCTGTCTTAATAACCTATCTCTTTGTGTATCGGTGTCAAATTTTGTTAGTGAGTGCTTCTGTGAAGTATCTTGGGATATTTTTACCTTATTAAAGGTACTATATAATTGCAAGTTGTTGCAGTAGTTGAACTGAGAATCCCTAAGGAACTAACATATCAGGAGTAATTTTCTAACTTGTGCTGCTTCACCCCATTTTCCAACTGTTTTAGATTCAAGAAATAACATGAAGCCCATGCTAAAGTTAAAAACGTGCAGCATAAGTGAGGAAGGTTCATCTTCCAGTTTGAAGTTAGAAAATTACCCCTTCTGACTTCACAATTCACATTAAACCCTTGTTACAGATTGAACCATTTCAATCCCTATTCTTTAGTGTCCAAATGACTGTATTTGTCCTACACTCACCAATTGAGAATTCCAGTGTATCATACTACACTTCTTGGCACCTATTATATATAACTTCAGTGACTCATTCACTCCAACTGCACTTAAGAACTGGATGGCATGCAAGATGTAGCAGTGGAGATATCAAAGGAGGCAGTGACAGGTGAGCTGGATGTCACCTGTGTACAAATGAAAGCTGATCCCATGTTTCCCATTGAAGAAACAGTGTGAAGATGAGGAACATCAAGCAACCAAGAAGAGGTCCTTGCAAGACACCAAGTGGGGATGGTTCAGGGTGGAAAAACAGGCTACTGGTAGAGAATTCAGTGTGAGAGTAAACAAAAACGAACACAATAGAATATGTTTTGCTCCAAATGCTCACACTTCTAATGTAAAATTCTCTTTAGAAGGAAATTACTAATGGATACTTACATTGTTGGTAATTGTGAGCCTGCATTTTCCGTCCCTGGGATTGGAGGTGGGGCCCAATGTTCAGTGAAACCCGGAAATCACAAATCTCACTGGCGAGATCGCAATTTCCAATTTTCACCACCCCTCGCTAGCGACATAATCGAGTTCATAATGTGCAAGAACCTTATTTTAATATATTTAAATAAATTTTAATGTCATTAAACTCCTTCCTTGCCATATATTCACCCTTCACTAAATTTTCATACCTGAAGTGACATCATGTCAGCAAGTTCACAGCAGGTTCACTCAGCCTCTGGGGAGAGGGACATAGCCAGGCAGTGCTCTGGCAATGCCCCCAACACTGCCCCCGGCACAGGTTAAATCAGTACCAGGGATGGGCCCCAAGAGGACCCTCGCGTGTGAAGATTCATTTATTTGTGGTAATGGGGCGGGGGCGGGGTGGATGTGGGAGAGGCGGGGATGCCAATGATGACTGTTTTGGTGAGTGGTGGAGGAAGAGGTGTGATGCCAGCAATGGCTGTTTGGAGTGTGGAGATGGGGAGGATGTTGGTATTGACTGTTTGTGGTGGTGGGAACGGCGTTCGGGGGGAAGAAGATGAGGGGGGGAGGAAACTGCTGACAAAGACTTTGGCAGTGGAGGGAGGAAGAGAAACACGCCTGTTTGCAGTCAGATCTTGAAACTGTCATTTTTTGGTAAGATTCTGCCCCATGCTGTTTGTAAAATAAGGTGTTGCTTCCTGAACTGCACGTAAAGAAGCAGCGTTGGTGCCTCCAGAGACAATTCCTCACATATTAGGTTTTCAGCAAATTCCTGGAGACAATTCACTGCTAGGACGAAATATAAATGACTGCCTTTTGGTTGATATTTGTACTGGTTGATACTTGTCACTGCAATTCCTGAACACAAGACTGCACTCGGTACATTAAACGGAAGCTTCTGACCACTCTAAAAGGTAGATTATTTTTACTGTTGCCTGTGGCAAAGTCCTTTACATGCTTCATATTGGAAAATCATGGGCAGTGACCTAGGAATTTTGAGTACAGTGAAGACGTTTGAGGTTTGCTAAGGGCAAGTCCTCTTCTGTTTGCTGCTGACTGAATAAAATAAAATGATGATACAACCAGGGCTCCATGCTGGTGCAATTTCTTTGGACATGTGTTGTCAATCATATGCGCAGACTAAATAATTTTTCAGACCGCTGACTCTGGCTAAATAAATAGCTGATCCAAGCATTGAATTTTAATGTACCAAAAAATTTCTCATTAATTCCAAAGAGTGCATTTATTGGTCTAAAAATAATATTTAAATACAGAACCTGATCTCCACACTCAATGTATTTATTTCCCATTTCTTTTCTCTAAAATAATTTTTGTTCTGTTCTTTTCTACGTAATGAATGCCATTACCTTTAAGTGATTATTTTGAATTAAATCTTTCACTCTTATTTTTATTTTCTAGATATCATACTGAATTTTCGGACAACGTATGTCAGTAAGTCTGGACAGGTTATCTATGATCCTCGCTCAATTTGTGTGCACTATGCAACTACCTGGTTCTTCGTGGATCTTATAGCTGCACTTCCCTTTGACCTCCTCTACGCATTCAATATCAATGTGGTGAGTCTGTCTACTTATGAAATATTGAAGTGAAGAAAGATACAGATCACAGTATAAGCACGTTAAGTCAGAACATTGACTGAGCTCCTGAAGTGGCTATACCTTATTTTTAAGGTAAAAGTAAAATACTATCGATTCTGTAATCTGAAAACAGAAACAGAAAATGCTGGAAAAACTCAGCAGGTCCGACAGAGAATCTGTGGAGAAAGAGTAGAGCCAATATTTTGAGTTGGGATGACCCTTCATCATAATCAAAACATTGGCTCTATTCTCTCTCCACAGATGCTGTCAGACCTGTTGAGATTTTCCAGCATTTTCTGTTATACCTTATTTCTGTTTGTTTTAGGTTGCAAGGCCAATTTTTGGATTCTAGAATTAGGCAGACTCTGCAATCAGTTTGTCTGATTTTATTTCTAATTCTGGCACATAAAGAATTGAAACGTTTTAGTTCATACATTTTTAAGTGATTCATTTTTTCATTTCCTTTCCCTTCCATATGTCGATAGTGCCACTTACGTAAGTAATTTCCCATATGAGAAGGTAGTACTCTGACAACATAGCTAATTACATAAGAACGTATAGAAGTGGTGGGCAGGAGTTGCAGCTCCAGTCTTTATGATGTTAACTACATGGCTGCCAGATGATCCTACCTGAGAAAAGACTTCACCCTCTGGGGTGATCACTCATTTTCAGATCCCATGGGTGCCTCAAATCAAGTGCTCCTTTTCTGCTATACCACCTTAAAGAGACGGACACTGCATACACAACACCATCCAACTCAGTTCATGAGACTAATTATCTATTTATTATATGTAACCTCAGCCAGTAATTTTCTGCGTGAACCAATATCTTAACAAAAAATTGAATTATCCACTAAGATGTATAAAGAACAAGTTAGCAACTTAGGGGGTCTTACAATGCTGTGGGCAGCATCTCTACCTCTGGGCTAGAAGCTTTAGGTTCTAGTCCCACTCCAGGACTTGATGGCCACAGAAGGAGTATTCCTAATGTGGTCAAACAGGCTGATAATCAGCCTGTAAGTCCTTTCAGTAGCTCTGATAGCAGGCAGTAAGAGAAGGAAAGTTTTCTCGTCAGCCACACTGCAGCAGGCAATGGCAAACCACTGCAACAGGCAATGGCAAACCACTGCAGTTCAATGCCTAACATAATCAGGAACTGATCCACGATACTAATGCCCCATAGGGCATAGTACCTGAAGAAGGATACACCAGCCAAAGGCCAAGGGGGTGACATGTGTGGAGTGTTTGGGTATTGAAGTTGGGTTTGGTGAAAGCCAATTTGCTACTGTCCTCTTCCCTTTCGAAATCTCAAACCTGGCAGTATGAAGCAAAGGTTTCAGGGGCGGCTAGGGTTGTTAATGAGAGGACAGGGTTTGAGATAGTGTAAGTTGAGGCTGAAATGATTGGACCATCAAACACCCCTGCCTGACTGGGAGCATAGAGACTTTATGCAATGTCTGTCCAGTACCAGCAAAGCCACGTGTGGATGCCAGAACAGAGAGCAGTGATTGTAGAAATAAATTACCGGGAATAAAAACCAGCATTCACATGTTTTCAGTGAATCAATTAAGACTCTGCAGGAGGGTCAGTCAAACATAGATAGAACATAACACATTTTTAAAAATGTAAATAAGAGTAAAATGCATGCTGATGGTGGTGATTTTCAGGCCTTGCTGTGACTGGTACAGATCATGCTAATCCCGGAAAATAGCGCGCAGGCCTAAAAATTGGTTTGTGTCCCACACCAAACAGTTTGTAATCTTCCCAGCCCCTTTCTACTGGCACCATTCTAGACACGAGGCTGATAAATATATATCACATTAAATTGGTGGATTTCAATCTCAATTCTGAGTTCGGTTCAGACCATCCGCCCTCCCAGAATGTTCCCAACTCTCTGGCAGCATGTCACACAGGCATGAATCGCTGCTGCTCCCTTGAAGTGTGGTTCAGACTTCACAGTTGCAAGGGTGACTGAGGAAGTGAGTACGCCAACCTCTAGGGTGTAAAAGGACAGGTCAGATGCTGCCATAGTGCAGGTTGGAGTGGGGGGCCTTGAAGGGTGTAAGGGCTTGGTGGGAAAGGGAGCTCGAGCTGAGTTAGGGATCCTCAGGTCAGTGGTCGCCGCTGGTTGGGGCTTGTGTGGTGAGCATTCTCCCTGCCCGCTGAAAGACCCCAGAGGGGTTTGATATGAGGTTCAGTTCAAATACCACTAATGTTGCACTGGTTACTCCGCCATCCATCTGCTGGACAGGCTCTGTGGTTTATTGCAGACATGCAATCCCAGATCCCACTAACAGTTACAAACACCAAGTCTGGCAGCTGTCCCCCCAATCAAGGGAGCTTTACAGATATTAACACAGCTCCTGTATGAACTGTGGAGTGCTCCCTACAATGGGCACCCATTGCATGAAAGTCAGGAGGGTGCTTTTTTATCATCTGTCTGAACTGCACGCTATGCCTGGAAGCTAGTTTGCACCATATGTCCAGGCATTTGCACACAGGTTTATACTGTAAGGGTATCGCAATGAAGACCTTATACTCTATGTGAGCGCTGAGCCCAGTATGCCACATGCTGTCAATGACCTGTGGTATCGGAGTCCATATCTGAGGAGGCTGACCAGTGACCATGCAACTTCATTTGGAGTACAGAAAGCATCATTCCACATCATGTGAAGGGAGGTGTACAGCCATGTTGGAAGCTATTGGCAACTATGAAGGGGTGTGGACAGTGCCCACGGCCTCTGAGACAATGATGTGGTAAAGGTTGGCAGCCAGTGGAGGAGGTGCATGGCATTAGGGATGGTGTAAGGATTGTCATGGTCCAGCATCATGAGGACACAGGGTGCTGGACCATGACCTGGACCATGGACCTGGTGCCTGAGACGAATAATGTTATGAACTATCTCTCCCACTGTCCTTCCCATCCTGTAGAGGAACCATGAATGCCAGGTTTGAGCCAGCAAAGTTGGCCATAATCCTCATTGCTGCTGTGGTGGCTGACAGATTTGGCTGCCCGTGGCAAGGCCAAGCAAGGCTGAAGGTTGCACCAGAACAACAGCGGGCTGCAGGTCAAGGTCAGGATGCAGCTGCCCAGTGGCCCAAGGAGGAGACTAAAAGAGGAGAAGGAGACCTTGACTGTACAGTACTTGCATGTCCTATAATGAGCAGCGACCGTGCCGCTGGAGACTCTGCCTGAGCAAGGATACACTGACTGGCACTTCAAGGGGGAGGAGGATACATATTCCCAGTGGCCATGAAGGTCATAGAAGCCCTGAACTTGTTCACCACCAGATCATTCCAGGGGTCAAATGAGCACTTGTGCGGTACCTCGCAGTCATCAACCCACAAGTACATCTGGGAGGTCACAGATGCCACGTATGCCTGGATATCCCAGTACATTCATTTTGATTTGGGCCAGGCCCAATAAGATGCCCAGGCTGCAGGCTTCTTCGTCACTGCCAGTGTGCCACAGGTGCAGAGGGCTATGGAAAGCAAGCATGTCATTTTATGAGCCCATGACATCAGGGAGCACCCTTCATCAATTGCAAAAGGTTCCACTGCCTGAATGTCCAAATTGTGTGTGACCACCTACTCAATGTGATGCACATGTGTGCATGCTGTCTGGTGAACAGGCATGACAGCTACATGCTGGGGCATTCCAATATCCCCAGCGTCTTCAAGGACCACTCCAGGCTGCTGGAATGGCTCATCGGGGACAAGAGCTACTCGCTGAGTCATGACTGATGATACCAGTGCGGAGGCCCACAATCAAGGTGGAAACCAGCTACAGTGAGGTCTAAGCTGCCGCCTGACCTATCATTGAACAGTGCATTGGCATGCTCAAGATGCGGTTCCACTGCCTGGACTGCTCTGGCAATGCTCTACAGTATAAGCCCCCTTATACTGTAGAGCATTGTGAGAGTCTTCCACATCATGGTAGTCTGCTGTGCACTGTACTACCTGGAGTGGTGACATTCTGAAGGAGGAGGAAGACCGTGTGTATTCCTGAGTAGGAGGCAGACCAGGAGGGAGTGGAGGACACCTCCGATCTATGGAGCTCCCCCTTGTTAACAGTGCACACTTTCGGGCCAGTTTGAGGGAATCACACACGTGGGGCTCCATACTGGTGTGTTTCAAACAGGGGTTTGTTCAGTGCACTGTGTGGGACTGCGCCAGGGAGACCGTCATGGATCGCTTCGGTTTTCTCGCCAATATGACACTTCAATTTTTGGGGGAAAATTCATAACCTTAGAGTCCTGTATTTGAATATATTTTATTTTCAATTAAGAGGCAACCTAGCTTGGTCCCAATTCTCTCTTGGCTTCCTTAGGTGACAAATGTGATATTTCACCCTGGAAAATTTGTCTGGGGTGCTGTGGTAACATAATTCTGCTTCATTCTGCTGCTTTTATCTTCCAAAATCAACTTCCCCCTTGGCCAACATGATGGTAGGATTTTTTCCCTCCTCTGTGGTGTGTTTCATGTTGGTGGGAGATGATGCACCATTCACTAGCGGTGGGACCTTAAGATCCTGCTGGCCTAAATGCCAGCAAGGTTTTAGTGACTATCATTAATTGATTGGCCAATGGACTTTAGATCAGGCTAATTATGTTTCAGATATAATTATGGTATAATTTGTGTAAGAGGATAAATCCAGCTCAATCTCTTCTGCTGAACTGTTCAAATATTGCACAGAATTAATGGTCCACACAAATCAAGGTGATACCGATCAATTTCCTTACTTGGATTTACAAGGCAGGATTTTACTGGTACTAGGGAAAGGTGGTAAGGGGGTAGAATAAGATAACTACAGTGCAAAAGGAGGCCATTGAGTCTGCACCGACAACAATCCCACCCAAGCCCCGTAACCCCACATATTTATCCTACTAATCCCCCTGACATCCCCGTAACACTAAGGAGCAATTTAGCATGGCCAGTCAATTTAACCTGCACATTTTTGGATTGTGGGAGGAAACTGGAGCACCCGGAGGAATCCTGCACGGACACGGGGAGAATGTGCAAACTCCACACAAACAGTAACCCAAGCCAGGAATCAAACCGGGGTTTCTGGCGCAATGAGGCAGCAGTGCTAACTACTGTGCTACCATGTCAGGGTGTGGGTGGGGATAACATCTAATATTGTGGGCTTTATTAATAGATGCATAGAGTACAAAAGCAAGGAGATAATCCTGAACTTATAGAAGACATTAGTTAGAACTCAGCTGGAACATTGCATACAATTCTGGCTGCCACGCTATAGGAAGGATGTGAATGCACTGGAGAGAGTGCAGAAAAGGTTTTCAGGATTGGTTCCAGAGTTGAAAAATTTCAGTTATGAGGATAGATTGGCAAGGTTGAAACTGTTCTTTTTGGAAAGAAGTAAGCTAAGAGGAGGTTTGATAGAGATGTTGAAAATCTTAAAGGGGCTGGACAGAGTGGATGAGGAAAATCTGTTCCTACTTGTAAAAGTATCAAGCAAGGACACAGATTTAAAGTGATTTGCAAACAAAGCAAAGGTGATGTGAGAAAAAACTTTTTTGCACTCTGGCTGGAAGTATTGTGGAGGCACATTCAATCAAGGCATTCAAGAAGGCATTAGGTGATTATTTGAATATTAACTGTGTGTATGGAGTATGGGGAAAAACAGAGAAATGTCACTAAGTTACAATGCTCGATTGAAGAGCCAGTGCGGACACAAAGGACCACACATCCTCCTTCTACACAATTCTGTGAAGGGGCGCCTTTAAAATAGCAGGGAGCCAGGCCGGGACAGTTCCCTGCTGTCGGGGAAGCTCCCTAGTGGTGGGACCAAGCACAGAGCAGCTGTGAATGGAAGTGGGCAACCGATTTTAAATACATTTGAACCCAGATTTATGCTCAAATGCAATTCTAAATAAGTAATTCAAGTCCCTAATAAGAGCACTTTTCCCAGGCAGCTCACATTTTGCCAACAACCAAGCCGCACTCATCATTCCAGCTTCATGAACACAGTCTCCTTGCAACAGCCTAGAGACCAATGGGAGCTAGCGACTCAAGCAAAAGCCACTCTATTGGCTCCAATAAGGCCTGCTTGCTTGGTACCTTTGAATTCTATTTTAAATTATCTTTCTGAGGGCAGCTTCATGTTGACCACCCACAGAAGTGCTTACCTGTCTGAGAGAGGTTACCAAAGCTCTAGTGCCGCTGGCCCTCTGATTATGCTCACAGCATTAGGAACTCCCCACCATCCCTTAATTGGACTAAATGCAGACTCAGGTCCACCCATTTCATTCTGACATCAGGGCCGTAAGGTCTTTGGTAAAACCCTGCCTACAGACTTACTATATCAGTTTTGGGAAGTCTCAGGCTTAAATAAATAGCACAAAGCCATAGAGACCCAATAACAGGATTGCTGAAAACAATGGGCAGAGTCTTACCAAAAAATATTAAAGTGTCAGAATCTGACTGAACTCTGGCACAGGCTGTTTTTTCCTACCAGACCTTATGCAGTTTTGCCAAAAGAATAACAGGGTGGCCATCTTTTATCTAAAAATGCAATTTTACACGGTAAAATGCAATTTTTATATGGTAAAGCACAGCTGCATCGAAATTTGGGGCACCATTTTTAAAGTTCAAAAGGAAAAAAATAATCTCCCCCCGTCCACCACTGAGGCCTCAGGGGCTCCCCCACACTGCAATCAAAGCCAGCATATCTCCCCCTCTGAGCCATGATCAAAGCCGTCATCTCTTCCCCCCACCCCACCCAATGTGCCACCATACTGTCTACAAAATTGTTTTTAAAGCATGGTGTTACAATGTCATATCAGATTATTGGCAAGTGCTTCTTACAATTTAAAAAAAAGTACTGCATTCTCATGTTCTTCTTTGGATGTGTTTTGAGTGGGCAATTAAGAATTTAATGTATGGTTTGTAAATTGTACTTTTCACAGTACTACTCTGAAACTGAGTCCAGATTTGTGCTTAAATGCAATTCTAAAACAAGACTGCTCTATTCTTCTCTATTCTCAAATAATAAGGCTTTTGTCTGAATCCTTTGGTAAAAGTTTGGTCGGTAAATTGAGCAAATTTCCATTATTTATAGATGATGGTTTTTGAAGATATCCTACAGTAGTTTTAGATCATTGGCTTTCAAACTGGGATCTCTAGACCTTGCATTCACAAGGGATCTCAGTTGTGTGTGAGGGGTTCATATTTCTGTCATTCTCTTTTTGTTGACTTTCTATCATTATTTTTGTTTTTGGGTTACTTATTTAAAAATCAGTAATAGCCTTATATATTTTGGAGAGCTGTCACTGTCTTGAGGGCAAAGACCCATGAGGATGTGTGGTGACACCTCTCTCAAAACAATTGAAATCTTCTGCTCTGATCATTCCCTGAGTGCAATGCCATTGGGGTATAACTTTTTGCGAATTTATTACTATAGGTTTTTAGTGAGTAAACTGTGATTGTTATCAACAATTAACTAGTCTTTCATTCTCAGCAGAAAAATAAAATTTCTCTCAGATAAAAAGACATTTTTGTGAGCCTATTTATTAATTAATTCCACAGTATTTTGGGGTTCATCTGCTGAAAACCGTGCGCTTGCTGCGTCTGCTACGGCTACTTCAGAAATTGGATCGTTATTCACAGTACAGTGCCGTGGTCCTCACACTGCTCATGTCCATGTTTGCCCTGATAGCCCACTGGATGGCCTGCATTTGGTACTACATTGGACAGAAGGAAATTGAAGCTAATGACCTTTCTACCTGGGAAATTGGTAAGTGATGCCACTTTTCTACAGGTCAGCTCACCTTGAACCTGGACAGTGACTTATCAAAGTGCATGCAGTAAGTTCTTTGGATCAACAGTTACGGAAGAGCTGGTTTCTTACCTAATAAGTTATCCTCTGAGGGAGAAGGGGCTATGTTAGTTTCCACTTGTTTGTTTGATTTATATTTTATATTTGCTGATCAGGAATTGGTTTATCTAAGAAAGGTGAAAGACAGCACTTAATTTCCACTCTACACAAATTGCACAATTAACCACTAATACATCAAATGTTTTTGTATCACATTTTTTGGTATTACAAATACTTGCAATATTCCTTCCAATATCACTTGGCAGCACACAGTAAACAAAGGAATTCTATAAAATAATTGATAAATGGAAAGGGCAACTTTTGATTCAAAAACTGCCTGCAAAGTTGCTGTTGTCACATTTTTAACAGAACTGTAGATGTAAATTGTCCTGTAATAAAACCTTAAAATACTTTTCCTCTAATTAATATCTGTTCTGAGCGTAGCTAACAGTATTTTTTCTGCTTTGCATTAAATGTGAATGTTACTGAATCCTTTTTTAGTTTCTGTGCTTTCTTCAGAATTTCTATTGCCATGAAAATAATATAAACCATCTTTAAACTTGTATTTCTTCTCTACTTTATCACAAGTTTTTAGCACCAAAATCATTGGATTTTGTGTTGAATAATTTTTTTTTCCTGCTCACAATTTAAGATTGAATACCGAAAATGGCAAAAACATGCATTTGTGTTATAGGCGGAATTCTCCAACCTTGCCTGCAGCTGGGATTCTCTGATCCTGCTGCTATGGAGTTTTGGCTGGAGTTTTCCATTCTTGCTGGCAGTGGTAGCAGTGTGTACCACACTGGAGAATTCCAGCCTGCATCTTTTACAGCTTCAGGGCATAAGAGGTGCTTAACTTTTGAAGCGTTTGTATGTTACAATGTTGGATACACAATGACGTCTTACAAACAGCAAAATTATGGTGACTAGATCATCTGTTTTTTTAATTATGGTTTTAATGATGAGATAAATATAGACCAGGACACTGAGGATAACTCTTCTGCTCTTCTTCGATACAGAGCAGTGGAATTTTTTACTTTCTCTTAAGAGGGAAGATATTTAACCAAGCCATCTTAGCCAAAAGATGGTGCAACACTCTCTTAATGCTGCATTGGAATGTGCTCAGGTCTCTGGAATGATGAAGCTTGAACCAACAGCCTTCTGACTCTGAGGCAAGAACGCTACCAACTAAGCCATGGCTTTAGCCTGGTCAATGCCAACCAGTAAAATGTTTTAAGGAAAACATGGCAGTGTTTAATGACCTCTGCAATGTTGAATAACTTTGGCAAAGCTTTCAGTTTGGGAAAGAGAATGTCAATGTAATGGCATCACAGCAACAGTACCAAGGGAATGTACATCTTTTTTATCTGTAAACAAACAAAACAGCTTTTAAGTTTTTTTGAAAAAAAACGAGTTGTATTGAAGTGATTCTGGTGAAGGTAACAATTTGCTTGAACTGACAATAAGGGTTTGTATATGTTCCAATATTACTGTGAAATGGGTAAAATTTAAATGCAATATGAGTTGCCTTATTGAGCAAGTGGAGCAAATGCCAGTTTCCCATCCCTTTATTATGCACTAAAGGACCGCTCCTGCGACTTGTAGTCAGGTAGTCTTCATCTCGGCACCTAAAACTCCAGTTCGACTGAAGTAACCAGCTTAAAAACTCCTGCTGGCTGCTTCCCATTGGGCGAACCTCCACTCACTCCTGGAGACAGCAGTGCTGGGTTGAGTTCTTTTTAAAAGCTCTCTGTGACACCTGTATAGTCAAAATCAGTAGATAACGTTCAAAATTTGCAGATTGGATAGAGAATGAGAGAGGGAAGGAACCCACTTCAGGGTCTGTTATTTGTCCCGTTTTGCAGAGGAAACAGGTGCTTAAATACTCAGTGGATTAGCTTGACAAATGACCTTCTCTCTCCAACTGTCTTACGTCCAAATATGATTGTGTTTTCAGTTAATGTGACTCGATCGTGGCTTGGAATTCCTCTTGGCACAGGTTCCATTGTCCAAATGATTATGTCCAATGGTTTATTTCCACCCAGTTAAATACCAAGGTGATTGACTGGATGCTTTGTTAATGGGATAAGAGAACAATTCAACCAAATGCCAGTTCCCCATCACCAACACTCTTCATTGTGCACCAAAGGAAAGGGCCGATCCTACAGCTTACAGTCAGATGGTCTTCACCTCAGGACTTACAAATCCAGTCCGGGTAAAGTAACAAGCTTAAAAACTCCTGCTGACTACTTCCCATTCGGCGAGCCTCCTGGTCACTCAGTAAGGCAGCTCATACTCCAGGAAGCCCATGGGGCGATCTGTGATCTTTGTGGCTGTCATAACATCCCTCTCCCATTAGATCAGCATCTCTCCCAGCACCCCTGTTGCGAGGAGGTACTTTCCGTTGCTTGGATGGAGATCTGTTGAAAGTGGGGCTAGATCAGGCAATGTAAACCAAATGGAGGACCTTCTCTTTTGGACGGAGTGCCACTAGGTTACAGAAGCAGGTTCTGCCTCAGGTTCTGCTTCAGCCCAGAGGCCCACTTCTTCAGCCTCCATCACCATGCCTTCACTATCTGCAGGGGCCAACACAGAGTCAACTTCGAGCTGAGGGCTGGTGCTGGCAGCAGCTGTCACCATGGATGGTGGCAGGGGCTTGTCAGGCAGGGACTCACTGGTCCCTGATGCAAGTGCTTCTTTAGGTATTTGAACCATTGATTCCTACAGTACAGAAGGAGGCCATTTTGCCCATCGCGTCTGCACTGACCACCATCCCACCCAGACCCTATCCCCCATAACATCATGTATTTAACTTAGCCAGTCCCCCTGACACTAAGGGGCAATTTAGTATGGTCAATCAATCTAACTCTCACAAATTTTGGACTGAGGGAGGAAACCGGAGCATCCAGAGGAAACCCATGCAGACATGGGGAGAACGTGCAAACTCTATGCAGACAGTCACCCAAGGCCAAAATTGAACTTGGGTCCCTGGTGCTGTGAAACAGCAGTGCTAACCACTGTGCCACCATGCTTCCTGAAGTACTCTGAACTTTGTTCTTGTAAGGTAGTGGTCCCATTTTCTCTCTAACAATCTCAGGGACCCATCTGGGCCATCCCCGAGGTTCCTTATGTGAACCACATCATCTAATGTAAAAGTTCTTTCTATCTTTGCAGAATCAAAGGTTCTATTTTGATTTTCCTACTGGGACTCCACCCTCCCCACCAAATTTGGGAATTACAGGCTCAATCTGGTGCAAAGCTGACCGGTCAGACTTCTTATCACACTGAAAATCAGGGCACCATCTGCTGTTAACAATATCAATTTTTGTTTTTCGTCTTCTTCAATGTTGCTAGCATGGAAGAAGTAACGTGTGTGTCAATGTATTGGGCCCAGTCTTCCCCATTGGTGTCATAAGGCTTGAGCTTCCCAAAAAGAGACATAATGGCTTTTTTTTTTACCAGAAAAGATTTTTGACATTTGGAGGTTGTCCATAGGGAAAGATGGAGGGAAAAGATTTTCCACATCACCAATGTAGTAATTCAGCCAAACATCAACTTTTCATCTCTAACACCCTTTATTGACAAAGGAAAGGGCTGATCCTGCAGTTCATAGTCAGGTAATCTTCACCTACATCTCTGGGTAAAGTTACAGGCTTAAAACCAATGCTGACTGCTTCCCATTGGGCTAGCCTCCTCTACTCACTCAACCCAGCTCGTACTCCAGGAAGCCCACAGGAGATCTATTGATGATGACGCATGGCCTTTATTGCTTTTGTAATAGCTCCTATTCATCTTCTTTCCGTTTTGCTTTTGCGGACAGCTTGTCTGTATTTCAATTGTTTCAGAATGCATTTGGCCCGTCTGCAGCTGTCTTTGACTGTGATCCCAAGTCACGAGAGTGTAGCTTCAGTCCTTTATTTTTAAAAATCAATTAACGGTTTCCAACCAGTAAATTCAGTAATCATTTTTTATATAAAGCATGACTTTGCAACAACACTAACAATAGGGAACTTTTGTCAAAGGGAAAGTGGGTCAGTGCTTTTGCAATGTTGGAAAAAGCCAATTAAATAGTGAGGATTCACTGGAATTATGTCAGCTGGCGAAACCGCTGCTGTGCACCTGCTCCCAGTGTTTCTTACTATCACAGAATATTACAGTGCAGAAGAGACCCTTCAGCCCATCGAGTCTGCACCATGCATGAAATACTCTGACCTGCCCACCTGATCCCACTTGCTAGCACTTGGCCCATAGCCTTGAATGTTACGGTGTGTCAAGTGCTCATCCAGGTACTTTTTAAAGGATATGACGTATCCTACCTCCACCACCCTACCAGGCGTTGCGTTCCAGACTGCCACCACCCTCTGAGTATAAAAGCTTTTCCTCAAAACCCCCCCAAACCTCCCAGTCCTCACTTTTAACTTGTGTCCCCTCATAACTGATTGTTCAACTAAGGGGAACAGCTGCTTCCTATTCATACTGTCCATGCTCCTCATAATCTTGAACACTTCAATCAGGTCGCCCCTCAGTCTTCTCCGCTCCAAAGAAAGCAACCCAAGCCTATCCAACCTCTCTTCATGCTTTGGATGTCAGGGGTAGGTTTTGGATGTCAGGGGTAGGTTCTTTACCCAGAGGGTGGTGAGGGATTGGAATGTCCTGCCTGCTGCAGTTGTAAATGCGCCTAGTTTGGGAGCGTTTAAGAGATCCGTGGATAGGTTTATGGATGAAAAGGGATTGGTTTAGGTTAGAGGGTCATTGTTTTTTAACTGGTCGGCGCAACATCGTGGGCCGAAGGGCCTGTCCTGCGCTGTTATGTTCTATGTTCTATAACTTAAATGTTCCATCCCAGGCAACATCCTGGTAAATCTCCTATACACTGTATTCTCTCCTATGAAATTCTTTAAAAGTGGTTAACTCTGATGGTTTATAATCAAAATCTATTGTGCAGTGGGTTAAATCCCAATAATTTACAAATTGTGATGAAATGACTCAAACCTACAATTTGAATATTGTAGAAATTTAAACCAATGTTCATGTTTTATTGAATATTATAATAGAACCATAAAATCCCTGTCGTGCAGAAGGAGGCCATTTGGCCCATTGAGTCTACGTCAACTCTCCAACAGAGCATCTTACCCAGGCCCACCCCCACCACCCTATCTCCATAACCCCACATATTTAAGCTCCAGCCAACACATTTTGGGATACATAGGGGTAATTTAGCATGGCCAATCTACCTAACCTGCACATCTTTGGACTGCGCCTTGTGCTATTTCCTATCTCGGCCACAAATAAATAGGATTGAAAACTGCTTTATTTTTCTGATAATCCTAATTAAAATATCACCCATGTTTTGAGTTTGTTTTAGATTGTTTTTGCCATTAATAAACATTAATTTACAAAATATTGGCAACACAATTTGTGGAATGTAAGTAATGATTAAATTATGGGCAGAATTTTATGGCCCCTCCCGCTTGTGGGATTTTTTTTGGTTCTGTTGAAGCCAGTGGACCTTTGGTTGGCTCGCTGCATTTTCCAGCCCAACCCCACCCTTACCCCAACAATAACAAGCCCCAATGGGTGGGGTCTTCTGGCCACAGTCGCCCCAAAACTAGTAAAAACCCACCCGAGATCAATGGACCTTAGCATGGTCTCTCTCTCCCCCCCCACCACCACCCCCCACTCCTCCCCAACCCTCCTGCCTCCCCAGCAGCCTGCTACGATTCCCGTGATGGACCAGGATGGGAAAACTCCCCCGTATGTCTGAAGGAGCAAAATAAGAGCAATTTTGAAATGATTTATACCACAAGAGGTAGTTTATCCTGCATTTGTGAGACAGAAATGAGTACTGCAAGTAAATTACATATGGTTTCACTGGAGCCTGGAATGTAATTCACCGTGATTGAAGTGGGTGATGAATTCTCATTTGATAACTGGTCATTGAATTTACCAGTGCTATCAGTTCCAAGCTCAATTGATACAGTTTAATCAGAGTATTGGCACAGTAAACCACAGCAGCAAGAGACTATCAACAAAATATCATGAAGAAGATTTTTGTCTCTACTTCCTGGGTGATAAACATCACCTGGGCAGAGAGTAAAGAGAAAATTTAGGGTAGATGGGGGGATTACATGATAGTGGTAGAGTCTGGTATAGTCTTTTCACTAATGGAAGGAAAATAAGGCAGCTGCTGTCACCCAGCTGTCTTTTGCCCTGTCCCATCCAGGTAGTGAGATGACAATTTCTCATTAAATTCTTAACCTTACATCCAGATTACAGTTTTCTGGTTTGTCAGTTTTAGTCACTAACCAGAGCCATTTGTGTGGTAATTGATGCTTGGTAGAATTGGAACTTGAACAAAAAAGATTACGTTCTCAATGCCAGGGAAGTCACTGTTACAATATTTTGGTCAGGACCTTCTGGCGCACACTCACTCTAGGTTTTATGGTGTCAAGGGGTGCATTCAATGGGAAACCTCGCTGATAATGGCAGGACCAGAAGATCCCACCACAGGCCAATGGGAGGCCACCTCCGCAACTGCGAAACACTTGGTGGGTTGCATGGATAATCCCACCCATTGTGTTTGTCTCATATCCAGTGTTGGATATGCAGAAAGTTTCTCTATTGAAATATTAAATAAACTATTGTCTTCAGTCCCTACCATTTAACTTATTAGCTGCATATAGTGACACCACTACTCCTGGCCAGAATTGAGATAATTAGATAATTCCTATATTAATCCCATCTGGAACCCAATTTGCTGTAAAAGAGCATGATTTGTTTTATGCATCTTATTGTTTTATGTAACTATCCTCCACTGACTGCACTTTGCTGTCCCTTTGATTTTACTCAGAGATGTTACTGCAGTTTAGGTCATGAATTCTGTTTGTCATATTTCAGAAATATTGGCTGGAATTTTACTGCTCTGCCTGCTATGGGAATCGGAGCAGGCGAATGGTGGACTATAGGAAGGTCCGCTGACCCTCGGGCAGGATTTTATGGTTTTGGGACGAGCAAGGCAGTAAAATCGCACCCATTGTATTTAAATGGACTCTGTAGACTGCAATAGTACATTGTTCATTTAAGGCTTTGCTTGTTGTAAGAAAGATTGTTAGTTGTTAGTCTCCATTCCCTTACCCAAACTCCATCACTTTCCCTGATTACTGTATGAAACTGCACTAGAGATTTCATAACTTTGGTGTCACAGTTAAACCTGAACTGAACTTCTAACCCTAAATACTCTTGAATATCATGACCACCTAAATGTACCTCTAGCATTGTCCACTCCACCCCTGCCTCAACCCATCACTGAATAAATCTTCATTCATGTCTTTGTTACCTCTAGACTCTACAATCCCATTACTCTCAAGATTGGCCTCCCACTTTGCTCCCTCTGTAAACTTGAGGTCATCCAAAATGTTGTTGTGCATATCCTAATTTTTGTGAAGTCCCATTCACCCATCACTCCTGTGTTTGATGACCGATGTTGGCTCCCAGCTTAGCAGTGTCTCAATGTTAAAATATCCATCCTTGCCCTCCATATCTCTAATATTCTCCAGTGCTACAACCCCTGAGATTGCTAATCCCTCGATTCTGGCCTCTTGTGGATCCCTGATTTTAATCACTGCACCATTGGCAACCTTTGTCTTTCTTGCAGTACCCTCAGCACTTCAATTCCCTTCTTAAATCTTTTCAGCTGTACTCTCTCTCCTCCTTAAAGACGCTCCTTAAAACCAACCATTTTTACCAAGATTTTGGTTACCTGTTCTATTATTTCCAGTATGTCTTTGTGTCAAGTTTTGTTTGATACTGTCTCTGTGATATATCTTGGGGCATTTTACTATGTTAATGATGCTGGTGATACTTTTATTTCAGTGAAAACAGGCTTTATAAATCTGAAGCAGATTTTCCTGTTGAGAGGACATAAAGCATTCCCTGGATGTAACAGAGAGAAAAATCAAGCCAATGATTTCCATGTGCACGCAGCATTGTGAAATTTTACAATGCCTTTGATGTTCCCTTGGGAGTTCAGTCATTAGCACTGTCAAACTAAACTGCTTTACAAACTCAGGCATTTTTGCTGAACATTGGCTACTTGAAATATTTGCAGTGCAGCAAGTGCAATATCTGTTGCAGGGTGAAATTCAGAATGCAATTCAGTGCAGTCATCCTAATTTTGTTTTGTTCTTTCAAGATATACCTTTTCCTTGTGGTATGATTCCATAATGATAGCCAATTTCTTGAATGTCCACTAAGTACATGGCCATTCTTAAAATATGATTCTTGAGAATGAACGTCACCAATGCACCTATGATTATGTCACAAATTAGTCCAGTCCATCCTTCACGCTACACATATAGAACACTGAGATTTTATTTTCCCAGCTCTTGGCCATTCCGAATTGTAATATCCAAAAGCTATGCTAGCTATAATTAGATGGCCCAAGGATTGAATCTGGGGCCTTTGATACTTTGTATTGCTCAGCGAAGCAACATTCATCCATAAAACCATCCTTCACCCAGTTTAATTAGATAATTTAGACTCTTTATTTTAAAAGCATTATTTCAATTTTATGGACACCATTGTAGCATTAGAAATTGTAAGAGATGAAACATTATGTTTAGTGCTTTCTTTTAAACAAGTGAAAGGGATAAAGGAAAAGAGAACATGAATTTCCAACACATAATTAGTTCTTTCAATTGAATGTCAGTAAAAAGGTAAAATTATTTGATGATATTGTAATTTTAATGCAGAAGGAAGCTTGACTGATGTTTTAATGTCTGTGGGTTTATTGTTGCAGTTTTGTTTTTAAATTCACTTGACTAAGTATTTATGCCTTCAAGGCATTAGAGTGATCAATGAAACCACACTGTATGTAACTTGATTAATCACAAAGGGTGAGAACTTCTCTGGTTTGTTTGTGTGGTAATATCATAAATGCATTTGTGAAGATTTCAAGGTAAGATCATATCCAGGCCAGATAAAAATGTGACCTAATCAAAACCCCAAGCATTTATTAAATTTGGTCCCCAGGCCTTGTCTGTATTACTGAAGACAAACTGCTGTTTCTGGCCATGGCTCATAAGAACATAAAAAATAGGAGCAGGAGTAGGCCATCTAGCCCTTCGAGCCTGCCCTGCCATTCAACAAGATCATGGCTGATCTGAAGTAGATCAGTTCCACTTTCCCGCTTTCTCCCCATAGCCCCTAATTCCCTTGTTTATCAGAAACCTGTCTACCCGTGACTTAAATATATTCAGTGTGGTAACCTCCACCACTTCAGATGGGCAGAGAATTCCAGAGACTCACCACCCTTTGAGTGAAGAAGTTCCTCCTCAACTCCGATCTAAATTGCCCCCCCCCCTTATTTTGAGGCTGTGCCCTCTAGTTCTGCTATCCTTTCTAAGCGGGAAGAATCTCTCTAACTCTAGTGGAGCTACCACTCTCTACCACTGTGGAGCTGACTCCACAGCTCATTCACCCAACATTCAGAACTAAGGGGACATTAAGATTAGAGGTCAGCTTTTTCGTACAGATATTAGGACAATTGTTTTCTCTAAAGGTTGTGCAACTTGTGCCTCAGAAGATGATGGAGATGAAGTCACTGAGTATTTTTAAGGTGGAAGTAGATGGATACTTGCAAGGGGATCAAAGATTACAGAAAGCAGATAGGAATGTGGAATTCGAAACACACACAGATCGACCATAATCTTATTGAATGGTGGAGAATGTTCGTGGGGCCAGGTGGCCTACTCGCTCCTGTTTCGTATGTTCGTATTTAGAGTTCCAGGAGGGCTGTCTGAATAGCGTGGAATCGTATTAGTCAGAGGAGTCTGAGAAACTAAAGATCCTATTTATGGTCTGGATGGTAAAATAATCTGTCTTACATATGGTTGAGGGGAACAGTGAAAGCATAGCTATGAGCTATGTTTTGTTTCTCTGCTGTTCTCCAAGTGCCGTTTGTGAACAATGGGGAAAGGGAATAAAAGAAAAAAGCTTCAGACTTACAACCTGTCACCACTGCTGAATATTAGCTCCCCACCCCTCATGCAGAAAAGATTTATGAGAATGGTTATAGTAATGAGGAACTTCAGTTGCAGAGGTAAATTGAAGAAGTTGCAGTTGCTCTCCTTGGAGAAAACTCAGATATTCAAAATCACGAGTGGTCTGCAAAATACATAGGGAAAAAATATTCCTATCATGCATGGATTGAGAACAGGAAGGTAGAAATTTAAGGTAATTGGCAAAAGAAGCATAGGTGGCGTGAGGAAAATCGTTTTTACGCAGTGAGTAGTTAGAGAATGAAATTTACTGTGGAATGTAGTGGAGGCAGGTTCAATCAAGGCATTCAGAAGGGAGACTGTTACATCCAAAAGAAGAATGTGCAAAAATTTAGTGAGACTGCAGCTGAAGCAGCAAGTGTTTTGCTCATGACATCCCTGAAGACAGGAATAACATTGATCCTGCCGTGGCTGAACTCTGACTCAGCCCCGTCCTATTGAGAAAGACAAAGTTAATGTTGTTTCTGACATCCCTGATATTTCTACAAAATCTATTGAAAGTGCCTGCACACATTATAGACTAAGAAAATAATCTCAAGCAAAATCTGGATATGATCCTAATCCTCACCGCTTGCCTAGATCATGCTTTCACTCATGTTGATTCAAATGTTTTAGCTTTCGTAGCTCATTTGAACTATGGGATTGCTGTAGTAAACAGTAATTGTGTGATATGTATTGTTACCGTGACTTGGTGTGGGTCCGGGTGCCAGACTGTGCCTTCTGCAGAGTATCTTCTACAGGACATTCCCCGTGGCTGCCGGGAAATTCTGTCAGCTGGGCCTTAGCTAGCAGGGGCAATGGTTGGGGAAAGCATTGCCACAGGAATTGATTGACCCTTGTAGGCACTTTTGGTGTAGGGAACGTTGCCCATGGCAGGCTTGGGAGGGGGAGGAGGCCAGGCTTGCACCAGAGTCCATTGTTATGGTAAAAGAATGAAACCATTCAAGTCTGTAAGTAGCAGTAGTGGGGAGACATAACCCTGCTCCTGCAAAATGCGTGCTTGATGCCAAGGCTGTGTAACATATTTATATCTTTTGGTTACCATCCTTACACAATAAATCGTAATAAGGAGCATTATGCAGACTGTAGCTGTAACTAAATTAGGAGTTACTTACCCATCCTGTGAAGGTCATTAATTTTGTGATTGTTACATTCCCAAACCAGTATATTGAGAAAGGGCTCCAATGGCGTAACAAGCCACTCAGTTCAAGGGGCATTTAGGGATGGGGAACAAATGTTGCCCAGTCAACAATGCTACATCCCATGAAAGAATAAAAATAACTTGCTTTAAAGCTGTTAATGCTCATAACTATGCGTGTCTACTTCAAAGCTATTAATATTTAATGTTGAATTATTTCAAATACTCCACATCGCCATGAAGAGTGGACTAAAACAGGCACCCGAGAGTTCAATCTAAGGGTTAAACCAGGGCCTGATGAGAACTAGAGTGGGCATTGAACAGATAGGGATCCAAGAGGATGGTCTGAATAGCACGGATTCCCCCTGAGTTGCAAAAAGCTGAAGATATCATTTGTGGCTTGTATGATAAGGTAATCTGGATGGCATGGTCAAGGGGAACCAGTGGAAGTATGTCGCCTCTCGCCTTTCTTTATTTCTGAACCCCAATCTTCACAAACTGGGCTTGGAGCACAGCAAAGAAAGGAAAACAGTTCAGGATCACAACTTTGCATTCTTGCTTACCTCAAGGCACATCAGCTCCTATTGTTTAATAAGCAATTTCATAGCAATGCTGACTTAAGACAAAAGTTGAACTTTCAGTGGTTCTTCTGGATTTTGTAATGTCGAGCAACAGTTGTCCATTGTAAAAACAAGTCCATTTCTTTAGAATAAGCCATACTGTACATTTATTTGTAGATTAGAGCCAGAGCTTTACCAGCCCACCACCACAGGGATCAGAGCAGGCGGGGGACAGACCATGGAAAGGTCCATTGACCTTCGGCGGGATTTTAGGGTTTTGGGATGAGCAAGGGCGTAATGACAGTGGAATAAAAGATTACTCTGCTGGAATTTTTGTACTTTGAGTACTTAATCCCTGCATCACAAGGGGCAAAATAGCAACTGAAAAATCATAAAAGAAGCAAGTTAACTTACTTAAGATGCTACTAGATTGCTGCAGAATAAAGGCTATTCAAATGTTTTATTTTGCTTTAATTTACTAGAATTTCTTTTCTGTCTGAGCATTGTGCCATACATTGATACAAGTAGGATGTTAAGACTGCATAAGCCATAAAATACCTCTCAATGTTTTTTAAATTCCCAAGCTTCCCTGTTCAACAATAGATGTTAAGCATAGGCACTGTTCTTTATTGTCATCGGGCATCATTTGAAGAATCTCACAGCTGCATTGCAAAACCAAGAATAATGAATATAATTCAAAACTACTTCATTGGTTGTAAGACGATTTGGGGTGTTTTGAGTTTATGAAAGGCAATACAAAAATATACTTTTTTAACAAAACCTTGCTCAGATAAATTGTTTTAGAGGCAATTAAGTATTTTTGAAATCTAGTCACAGTTTCCTCGAACAGCAACATTGCAATGACCAGATAATCTATTTCTTGAGTGATGTTGACTAAGGGATAAATATTGGCCAAGACACCTATGGTGACTCCTCTGACAGTGTGCTTTCTCAGTACTATGCTGGAGAATTTGTTGTCCATCTCTAATTGTCCTTGAGAAATTGGTGGTGAGCACCTTCTTGAACAGCAGTCCATATGGTGTAGATACACCCACAGTGCTGTTTTGAAAGGAGTTCCAGGATTTTGATCTAGTGACAGTGAAAGAACAACGATGCAGTTTCAAGTCAGAAAGGCATGTGACTTGGAGGTGAACTGCCTACGCATAGCATCTGCCTGAGTGCTTGTTGGTCTTTGTGCTACAAAGGATGTTAATTCTCAGTACCATGTGGATTACAGGATACATAAATTATGGGCTAATTTTTCTGACCTTTAACCTGAGGGATTCCCAGCTACAATGCTTCAACACCTGGACAAGTGTGGGTGCTTGGATATGTTGCTGCTATCTGTCATGAGGGCAATGGCAGGGAAATTGACTTCAAGTAACCCTAGATACTATCACATTGCACTGTATATCCCACCTACTTAAAAGAGTCATAAATTAAGTGGATCCACTTGGCAAATAGTTAAACATTTTGCCTAAAGCTCTGTTCTGGGTCCTTTCCAAGCCAGAAACAGGAAATATCTTTTTATTTTTGCATGATGTTCATGTGTGAATATTCAAATTTATTTTTAAAATAAATTTACCATTCCCTATTGTCACTGCAATACCAATTATCTGCAAATAAAACTTCTCCAGTGTGTGCAACATTTGTGCCTAATAGCAATATACTCCATAAAATCTAATACAGAATTCATAAAATCCTGCAGGTAATGTATCCTAAATCACATGGGCTAGGTTCATTGAAAAAAAACAAGAATACTGCATTTTAATCAACGGGATGTTATTTTAATTATGAGGTAAAAACCACTGGACAAAACATATATTTGTTCAATCTGATATCCTTTGAAAGCAAAAAGCAGATTTTCACCAATTAAGTACAACCTTTGCAAGTTGCAGAGGGTGTTTTCTGCAGAATCAGTACAAAGTGAAATCAGTCCAGAATGTACTGTTTTTTTTTAATTATGTTGTCTGCTGCAGGCACATAACAGCAGCTTTTGAGTCAAAGTGGAAAGTTCTGGCAGCTGTGGCAACACCCAGTTAGCTTATCAACATCCTCTGCATATCCTAATTACATGTTGCTTACATGTGCCATAATACACTCTACCAGTTTGGCAATATTCCTTGAATTTCCAGCAATGTCTTTCTTCATGCCCAGTGAAGGCATGTCCGATTCACAACTTCAAATATGGACAGCATTCAGTATATACTCTAATGGAATGGATTTTATTTTAAAATTTACTCTAGCAGGACTGTTAAGACAATTCCCGAGGATCAATTGACTTCTGCAATTTCTTCACAGACTATCTCAAGTTTCCGTTTCATGCCCACTTCTGGGGCCTGGCAAATGTGCATGCTCAATGGGAAAAACTTAAGGCCTGCATCTCAGAATTTGAACCTTAACAATGAGAGCTGGGAAGAAACTAATTCACTTTAATTAAGCATGAAAACTCATCCATTACACCACTACGTAGCTATGGTTGCAGATTTCCAGATAATTCTGGATGGACAATATAAGTTGATCATGTGAAAAAAACTATCTTCTGATATAAATTCCTTTATTGTTCCGAGAATGAAAAGAAAGCTAGTTTTCTGTCTACACAACACCAGTTGCAGAAAAGGAAACAGACCCATACCTCTCTAAACCTGGAAACTGTTACATTTAAACTGTTACTCAATTTGACTTCTACCCCAAGTTCATCTGTAAAGAAACTTGATCACCTGGTAAGGATAAACAATGATCAACTTATATTTTGCATGAGGTTCCACTGGAATGCCAGTGCACTCTGTATGTGGGAGATTCACTTTGAAAATCCTGCTGAAAAAAACAGTGGGATTTACCTCCAGTTTTTAAGCGAATTCAACACTTAAGATTTTTGGGAGAATCCCACCCCATCTCTTTGAGGGAATCCTATGATATTCCCAGATATATGACCCCTGCTGTTGAACCCATTTTAACTACCCTATCGGACTGAATAGTCCACTTTTGCAGGGCCTTCAATTTGACTGTTTTCCGACAATGAGCTCAACGCATGAACTCTGAACTATCATGCATGAGTGACACCGGGTGTGATTTTACCACCTCACTACGTTGGTGATCAGTGCAGTAAGCTGGGAAAATAGTGTGTACAACTAAAAATCTGATTCATGCTTGACACTGAACAGTTTCCAATTATTATGGCCCCTTAGCGGTGCGAAAATGGCACGAAGCTTGAGCCGGTTGCTCCATACTAATCTCACTATCTTCCACATCCTTCTCCTTGGTGAATACTGATGCAAAGTACTCATTTAGGATCTCGCCCACATCCTCTGCTTCCAAGCACAAGTTCCCTGCTTTATCCTTAAGTCGATCATACATACTTCAATCAAGTCGCCTCTCGCACTTACCTCTTCATCGTAAAATACCTACAGTGCAGAAGGAGGCCATCTGGCCCATTGAGCCTGTACCAACTCTCCGAGAGAGCATCTTAACCAGGCTTCCCCCTCCCCCTAAACCTGTAACCCTATACATTTACCCCACTAATCTCCCTAACCTACACATCTTGGGACACTGGGACAATTTAGCATGGCCAATCCACCTAACCAGCACATCTTTGGACTATAGGAGAAAACCGGAGCTCCTGAAGGAAACCCACACAGATACAGGGAGAATGTTCAAACTCCACACAGACAGTTACCCAAGGTTGGAATCAAGCCTGGGTCACTGGCACTGTAAGGGCAGCAGAGCTAATCACTGTGCCACAGTGCCACCCAACTTGTAAACTCCAATGAAAACAAGTCCAGTCTGTCCAACCTTTCCTCGTAAGCCAACCACTCTTTCCAGATATCAATCCAGTAAACCTCCTCTGATCCACCTCCAATGCATTTACTTCCTTCCTTAAATAAGGAGACCAAAACTACACACAATATTTGAGATATGATTTCACCATGGCCTGTATAACAGAAGCATAATATCCTTCATTTTAAGGGCCAATTCCTCTTGTAATAAAGGATAGTGTTCCATAGTCATAATTACTTGCTGTACTTACATACTAATTTTTCATGACTCGTGTACTAGAACACCTAAATCCCTTTGCACCTTGGAATTCTGCAACCATTCTCCAATCAAATAATACTCTTTTTTTTATTCTTCTTGCCAAAGTGAACAATTTCACATTTTTCCATATTATCATCTGTTTCTCAGATCTTTTCCCATTCACACTGCCTATCTATATCTGTTTGCAATTACCTTATGCCTTGTACTCTCCTACCTATCTTAGTGTCATCTGCAAATTTAACTACCATGCCAACGCCCCCCTCATCTCAGTCATTGATGTAAATTGTAAAATGTTGAGGCCCCAGCACAGACTCTTGTGAGACTCCATTCACATCAGAAAAATACCCTTTTATGCACATTTGCCGACACTATAGTTAAGAAAGCCCATCAATGCCTTTACTTTCTCAGAAGATGAAGGAAATTTGACATGTCAGCTACAACTCTAACCAGCTTTTACAGATACACCATAGAAACTATTCTTTCTGGTTGTATGGCTCCTGCTCTGCCCAAGACCACAAGAAACTATAAAAGGTCATGAATGTAGCCTAATCCATCACGCAAACCAGCCTCCCATCCATTGACTCTGTCTAAACTTCCTGCTGCCTCAACAAAGGATCCCAAGCACCCCAGGCATATCTTCTTCCACCTTCTTCCTTCGGGAAGAAGGTACAAAAGTCTGAGATCATGTACCAACTGACTCAAGAACAGATTCTTCCCTGTTGCCATTAGACTTTTGAATGGACCTATCTTGCACTAAGTTGATCTTTCTCGAAGGTTATCTCGGATTGCAGCAGGATCTTGATCAATTGGACCAGTGGGCCGATCCATGTTAGATGGAGTTTAATTTAGAGAAATGTGAAGTGATGCATTTTGGTAGATTGAACCAGGGCAGAACTTGCTCAGTTAAAGGTAAGGCATTGGGAAGAGTTACAGAACAAAGAGATTTAGAAGTACAGGTTCATAGCTCCTTGAAAGTGGAGTCACAGGTGGACAGGGTAGTGAAGAGGCTATTCAGCATGCCTGGTTTCATCATTCAGAACACTGAAAACAGAAATTGGGATGTTCTTTTGAAGTTGTACAAGACGTTAGTAAGATCACACTTGGAATACAGTGTACAGTTCTGGTCACCCTATTATAGAAAGGATATTATTAAACTAGAAAGAGTGCAGAGTCCAGAGACATTCTGCACTTTCTCCTTTCCTTTGCCTATATAGTATGCAAGAAACAATACTTTTCATTGTATGTTATACATATGACAATAATGAATCAAATCAAATCAAAATTTTTGCCATCCAGCCAATCTTCTATCCATTCTAATACGTTACAACCTGCACCATGAGCATGTATATTCTCCAATAACCTTTGATGTGGCATCTTATCAAATGCTTTCTGGGAATCCAAGTACAATACATCTGCAGGCTCCCCATTATCCATGAGTGTTATTCCTTCAAAAAACAGGCAGGCCGCACATAAACTAAAATCCCTTTCTGATGTCCATTTCCATGACTGCATGACAATCTTAAAGAAACTATGCAGTGAAGAAAAAAGGCAATGAACAGTGAAGGTGGAATTAGGTAGAACATTTTTTTTAATTTGTTCATAGGATATGTGCACCACTAGCTTAGTCAGCATTTGTTGACCGTTCGTAACTGCCCTTGAAAAAGTGGTGATGCTATCTTTTTGAACGACTGCAGTTCATGTGTTGTAGAAATACCCATAATGCAGAGGGTATTTACAAGTATTTACTAGCAGATAATAACATAGAGCTGCTATTTCTTTCCACTAACCCCCATCTACTCCTGCAATGACCACATTAAACTGTGCTTGAATTTGACAAACATCCCTGCATCTGGCTGTTCCTGGGTCACACGAATATAAACTTAAGGCATTTCCTTCAGTCCCATGTCTTTATTGCAGGTACAAAAATGTTTCCTGAGACAAAGGTCAGAAAATGTTTATAAATCACTGTCTAGACCTTAGCTGGATTCCTATTTCCAATTTTGGACACCACACTTCAAATTGTATGTCAAGACCTTCAAAAAGGTACAAAAATAAATTCTAGAATTTGCCACCTGGGAGTGGCAAATAAGACCAGTTATGTGGAGAGACTGGCAAAGGTAGGATTGTTCACCTTGGAGCAGAAAATATATAGGGAAAATTTAACAGAGGAGTTCAATAATTGTAAAATGTTCTACATAAAGAGAAACTTATGTATAGGGAGAAGCGTTTCTACTGTTAGAGAGTCTGGTAGTCAGAGGATGCAGATTTAAGATAATTGAACATAAGAACATAAGAAATAGGAGCAGGAGTAGGCCATCCAGCCCTTCGAGCCTGCCCCGCCATTCAATAAGATCATGGCTGATCTGTCGCTGCTCAGTTCCACTTTCCCGCTTTCTCCCCACAACCCTTAATCCCCTCTCTTATCAAAAACCCATCAACCCGCGTCTTAAAAATATTTAGCGAGGCAGCCTCCACCACTTCAACGGGCAGAGAATTCCAGAGATTCACCACCCTTTGAGTGAAGAAGTTCCTCCTCAACTCCGTTCTAAACAGCCCCCCTTTTATCTTGAGGCTGTGCCCCCTAGTCCTACTGTCTTTTTTGAGCGGGAAGAGTCTCTCCACCTCTATCCTATCCATTCCATTCATCATCTTATAAGTCTCAATGAGATCTCCCCTCATTCTTCTAAACTCTAACGAGTACAAGCCCAGTTTATTCAGCCTCTCCTCATAGTTCAACCCCCTCAACTCCGGTATCAGCCTAGTAAACCTCCTCTGCACTCCCTCCAAGGCCAAAATATCTTTGCGCAGGTGCAGCACCCAAAACTGCACACAGTACTCCAGCTGCGGCCTCACCAATGCCCTATACAGCTGCAGCAAGACCTCCCCACTTTTATATTCAATCCCCCTCGCTATGAAGGCCAGCATCCCATTCGCCTTCCTGACCACCTGCTGCACCTGCAAGCTGGGTTTTTGCGACTCATGCACAAGGACCCCGAGGTCCCTCTGCACCGTCGCCTGCTGCAGTTTTTCGCCCCGTAAGTAATAGTCCTTCCTACCATTCTTCCTACCAAAGTGGACCACCTCACACTTGCCAACATTAAATTCCATTTGCCATTTCCTGGCCCATTCGCCCAGCCTATCTAGATCCTTCTGCAGACTCTCCACACCCTCCGCACAATTTGCCGTTCCCCCTATCTTGGTGTCATCAGCAAATTTCAACACCCTACACTCGGTTCCCTCCTCCAGATCATCTATATAAATGGTAAAAAGCTGAGGCCCCAGCACCGACCCCTGGGGCACTCCACTAGTCACCATCCGCCAATCCGAATAGCACCCGTTGACCCCCACTCTCTGCCTCCTATTTGACAACCAATCCTCTATCCACGCTAACACCCTACCCCCAACTCCATGTCCCTCGACCTTCTGCAATAACCTCTTGTGAGGTACTTTGTCAAACGCCTTCTGAAAATCTAGAAAGACCACATCCACCGGCTCTCCTCTATCCACCGCCCTAGACACATCCTCATAGAACGAAGAATCATGGAGTGGGAAAAGATTAGGGCCGGAATTCTCCCGTTGGGCCCACCACGGGACTTATAGCAGGTGGGGAGGATGGATCATGCAAGGGTCCATTGATGTCAGGTAGAATTTTTCAGTTTTGAGGAAAGCGTGGCCGGAGAATCTCGCCCTAGATCTTTTTCCATGATCTGAAATGTGCTCCTTGAAAGATTGTTCAAAATAAATTCAGTATTAACTTTCAAAAGGGAATTAGATAAATATTTGAAAAAAAGTAAAAAGATGCATAGTTGTGGGGAAATTGGATAGCATTTTCAGAGATTCGGTACAAGCGTGATGAACAAAATATTCCCTTCTCTGCTTCACAATACCAGGAAACAAACCATTCTTTAAAATCATTACTCAAAATCATCTGACTGCATCTGAACTTCTCTGTAAACTTATTGAAATACTCTGAAAAGCTGACCCAATGTTACATAAAAATCTTAGACTATTTCTGCACAGAACATTGTGTTTCAGCAAATAGATTTGATCCGGCTACAAAGAAAACAATCAGCATAGTTATCTGACTTCTAGTTACAAAAGAAGACATCAACTAATGGAATTCAGGACTGACAATACCATAAGTTTGGTTGTCATCTGGCACAGTATCAAAGGCTTGTTACAGTCAGATCGATTTCTTCAAAACAAGACTTCTGCACTCCTGTAACAGTGCCAAAAGTAGATTTGCTCTCTAGATCATTTTGGAGAATGTTAAGACTTCAGTTTCAAATCATGTTACTTTGATATGTGGATCAGATTCTTTTGTACTGTCTTTGGCAGAGATGTGCAAAGCCCGTATTAAGCTAATCCCTGCTTTGGACTCAGACCATTGTTCAAATTAGATAATTCAACAGTATTTCAAAAGGTGCAATTTCACAATCCAGCACTTCCATTAGGGAGTATTGCTCTTGGAAAGCTTTTCGCGGGAAATCATGGTCATATTCCTTATAATTTTGTAACTATTAAAAGTAAAGCGGAGGAATTTAGAGTAGCTAAGAGTAGTGGGCGAGAAGAGGATTGGGAGAGGTTTAAATGTCAACAAAGATTGACAAAGAAGTTGATAAAGAAGGGTAAGAGAAACTATGAAGCTGGGCTAGCGCTTAATATAAAAAAGGATAGCAAGAGTTTTTATAAATATATAAAAAGGAAGAGGCTGGCTAGGGTGAATGTTGGTCCTTTAGAGGATGAGAAAGGGGACCTAGTGGTCGGGGATGGGGATATGGCTAAGGTATTGAATAACTTGTTTGTTTCTGTCTTCACGGAGGAGGACGTGAATAATTTGCCGGGTGTTAGCGATGGAAAGGTGGTAGGACTGGAGGGTCTTAATGACATTACTGTTACTAGAGAGGCGGTGCTCGACAGACTGGAGGGACTGATTGTGGACAAGTCCCCAGGACCGGATGGAATGCATCCGAGGGTTCTGAAAGAAATGGCGGAGGTGATAGTGGATGCCTTGGTGGTTATTTTCCAGACGTCGCTGGATTCCGGGGAAGTGCCGGATGATTGGAAAACGGCTAATGTTACGCCGTTGTTTAAGAAGGGTGCCAGGCAAAAGGCGGGGAATTATAGGCTGTTTAGTTTAACGTCTGTGGTAGGTAAAATGTTAGAATCTGTCATTAAGGAGGAAATTGCAAGGCATCTTGAAGGGAATTGCTTGATAGAGCAGACGCAGCACGGTTTCATTAAAGGGAAGTCGTGTCTGACAAATTTACTGGAGTTCTATGAGGATGTGTCTAGGGCGGTGGATAGAGGAGAGCCGGTGGATGTGGTCTTTCTAGATTTTCAGAAGGCGTTTGACAAAGTACCTCACAAGAGGTTATTGCAGAAGGTCGAGGGACATGGAGTTGGGGATAGGGTGTTAGCGTGGATAGAGGATTGGTTGTCAAATAGGAGGCAGAGAGTGGGGGTCAACAGGTGCTATTCGGATTGGCGGTTGGTGACTAGTGGAGTGCCCCAGGGGTCGGTGCTGGGGCCTCAGCTTTTTACCATTTATATAGATGATCTGGAGGAGGGAACCGAGTGTAGGGTGTCGAAATTTGCTGATGACACCAAGATAGGGGGAAAGGCAAATTGTGCGGAGGGTGTGGAGAGTCTGCAGAAGGATCTAGATAGGCTGGGCGAATGGGCCAGGAAATGGCAAATGGAATTTAATGTTGGCAAGTGTGAGGTGGTCCACTTTGGTAGGAAGAATGGTAGGAAGGACTATTACTTACGGGGCGAAAAACTGCAGCAGGCGGCGGTGCAGAGGGACCTCGGGGTCCTTGTGCATGAGTCGCAAAAACCCAGCTTGCAGGTGCAGCAGGTGGTCAGGAAGGCGAATGGGATGCTGGCCTTCATAGCGAGGGGGATTGAATATAAAAGTAGGGAGGTCTTGCTGCAGCTGTATAGGGCATTGGTGAGGCCGCAGCTGGAGTACTGTGTGCAGTTTTGGGCGCCGCACCTGCGCAAAGATATTTTGGCCTTGGAGGGAGCGCAGAGGAGGTTTACTAGGCTGATACCGGAGTTGAGGGGGTTGAGCTATGAGGAGAGGCTGAATAAACTAGGCTTGTACTCGTTAGAGTTTAGAAGAATGAGGGCAGATCTCATTGAGACGTATAAGATGATGAATGGGATGGATAGGATAGAGGTGGAGAGACTCTTCCCGCTCAAAAAAGACAGTAGGACTAGGGGGCACAGCCTCAAGATAAAGGGGAGGCGGTTTAGAACGGAGTTGAGGAGGAACTTCTTCACTCAAAGGGTGGTGAATCTCTGGAATTCTCTGCCCGTTGAAGTGGTGGAGGCTGCCTCGCTAAATATTTTTAAGACGCGGGTTGATGGGTTTTTGATAAGAGAGGGGATTAAGGGTTATGGGGAGAGGGCGGGAAGGTGGAACTGAGCCGCGACAGATCAGCCATGATCTTATTGAATGGCGGGGCAGGCTCGAAGGGCTAGATGGCCTACTCCTGCTCCTATTTCTTATGTTCTTATGTTATGTTCTTAATGGACAAAAAAAGCAGTAGAGCATGCCAGTGATTTCCCACAATTTGCTTTCTGCAAGCCCTGTACCCCAGTAAGGGTATTGTTACGTGGAATTCCCTCTCACTTGTCAGCATCTGTGTATGCTTTTTCATGACAGAAGCATATGTTAATTGTTACAATCACTATGAAGACTGATAACGTTTGGTAAAAATGATGTATTTCCCAGTAAACAACAGAAATAAACCAGAAAACAATGGCTGGGATGTTCCAGTTCTCAGGTTTTCTGGTGGAGGGTGTGGGTAGAGGCAGATCATTATTGGCCATTAGCAGAATCTTCCAGTCCTGCCAGAGTCAGTGATCATTTGTGTTGCTTGCTGGCTGTTCCTCCAAGGAATTTAGAGTGGGGGGCTGCTTTCAGCAGGGCTGGAAGATCCTGCAGTGTAAATGGCTGGAAAATCCTGACCGATATTTCATGTTTTAGGACATTTGCAATAACAAAACAAAACAAAATCAACGTAAATCAAATGTTACTTAACTGGCAACTAACACTTAATCTAAAGAAAAGGTAGTTTTGTATTTACTAATTAATACAATCAAGGTAAGATTAGAACTCCTTTGGCTGTGCATCACGTGTCTGGCAAATAACATTACAGGAGTGAGTTCCGGGGTGGAATTTTATGAGAATTATTCTAAGGGCCCGATTTTTCCATTATGTCGCGCCCTTTTTCGGATGTGAAAATTTGGTAAAGTCGGGTGTGAGGCCATTAACACGATCCATGCCTGTATTCACGCAGATGCCCGCTTTACCAAAGCCCGAAAATGGCCACGATCCGAATCACGCCCGAAATGGGTGCAATGGCAATTTAAATGCATTTGCATGGATTTAAATTGAATTAATGGCACCCGCCCAACTTTACCAGCATTTCCCCCTTTACTTTTGTATTCGCATGTCCAGATTCAGTGCGAAACTGATGTGCTCGGCAAAGGTCTGTTTCAGGCGCTCCAGCTTCTGAAGGGATGAGTTCAGAGCTTTCAACTGCTCTCTGACTCAGATCGCTGGTGGGAGGGAGGAGGGAGGCCTGACCGTTGTCTGGTGGGAGAGGGGGGAAGGAGGCCGGATTGTTGTCTGATGGGAGGGGGGAGGGAGGGAGGCCAGATAGTTGTCTGGTGAGGGGAGTGGGAGGGAGACCAGATTGTTGTCTGGTGGCGGTGGGGGGGAGGGGGCAGATTCATTGTCTGGTGGACGGGGCAGGGGTCAGGAAGGAGGTGAGATCATTGCCTGGTTGGTGGAGGGAGGCCAAATCATTGTCTGGTGAAGTGGGGGGGAATGAGGCCAGATTCTCAAGGGGGGGGGGGGGATCATCGTCTGGTTTATAGGGGCGGGAGGGGAGAGGCCACATCATTATCTCATGAAGAGCAGGAGTGGGGCCAAATTGTTGTCTTACAGAGCATGTAAGCCCATTTGCAGGCAGAGGTTTAGCAAGACCACCTCTGCTGCCCACCCCCACCCTCATCCAGAACAATTTATTTCACTTTAAGTTAAAGGAGATATTTTAAAACATAGCCATCTTGTAAAGTTCCACATTCACAACACTGTCACATTATATGCCTATATATCAGTAAAGGCTATTCTATAAAATAGTTATATAACATACTGTGGCCTGGAGAATCTCTTCTCTTTTTTTTCCAGTTATGTAATTAAAATTGTTATTTACAAAATGGCCAGGGAGCAGTGCTTTTCAGGGGAGGTTCCTCAAGCACACAAATTCTTATAGACAGCTGTAAACAGCACACCTAATTCCTGATCTCACTGAAAAGTGAAATTCTACATAAGTATCCATTTAAGCTTAGTTTAATTGCTGTTCCATTGTTGTGCTGTATCATAACAGTGTTGTATTCAATTATCAGCCAAAAGCAAGGGTTCCCATTAAAACAATAAACATATGGTTAATATATGAATAATCTTTACGGCTCTTCATGTAAAATGTACAGTAGGAATACTGTCCTGGAAAATGTAGCTCTACTGATGGACATTGCAGAGTTTTTCCTGTGTGACAAATACCCGGTCCTTCATCTACCATCAACTTTTGTCTCCAGACCAGAGTATAATCAAAATTTCTTTGTGGTCATGTCTTTTAACTAAATGACAACCAGCATAGCATCATTACCAATCCTGGGGAAAACTCGACACTGGGAGCATTTTGATTTTGGACAACAGAGTGAAAGAGGAGACAGATGAAATCAGCTATCATTTCTACAATTCTACCTATTTTCCCTTCTACTGATACAGATAAAAAAAAATTGGGACAGTTGAAAACTATTTAAGTTTCTGGGGATTTTGGTGGCTTTTATGAGATTTGAAACAAACTTATAGTTCTTCAGCCTTTATCGATAAATGCATCCAAATCTAAACTTGATTTCTGCGCACAATACCAAATTTAATCTAATACCAAATTATTTATCCATGATACATTTGAGATACCTTTAAAGCAAATGAGAAAGATGCAATGAAAACTGCATTCAAAGGGGACCAAAATAGCTGTTGATGTTTGCACCCTTGGGAATGACTGCTGTTCAATGATTCATATTGCAAAATGGTAACTGTTTGATTTATGATATTATACAGAGGTACTACGGAACTCTCTTTTGATTACCTTCTACAATGCATTAATTGACATGTTTTGCATATGGAGAGGATTACACTGAAATACTATGATGTGGCAACATTAATCTTTCTACAAATCATTCTGAAAATGCAGTCACAAATTGTGAAAAAAATCTTGACTGTGCCTTGGTCCCTGAACCATTGGATCTGAGAGCTGCCAGGAAAATAGACTATCATCTGCAGTATAAATGTCTAATACAAATTGTCTAACCTAATAAAATAGTCTTAATCAATCTTCACAGCAAGTTGCACTGGAACAACATGGCCATTTAAATGTCTCTGAAAGTAGAGGTAAGGCGCAGTGGATATGCTTCAATTTTGTTTCCCTTACAAAGTTCTTTTCAGGATTGTGCTAAATACCATGTATGTTTCATTTAAATTCAATTAAACCATATAAGCAATTCATGGTAATACCTTCCCCGTGCCTGAGGGTCTCCTCTCTTCATCATGCTGGTCTCCTCCTGTGGCGTATAATTTATGATTCAACAATCCAACTATCCTTTGTATACAGCAGTATCACGCTCATCCTAAAACTTTTCCAACTCCCATTTGAACATCTGCAGAGCACTTGTGCCCAGCTGGCTATTTCAAAGATCTTCTTATTTTTCTAAATGTTTTTGGTTTCTAATGATTGAATTACTCTCTCCAAGGTTCAGCTGTTCATGATACCAGAATATATGACTTCTGTTACTCTAGTTCATTTTGAGAAGAAGCAGCTACATTATGTATTCTAGGCTATTGCGACTTATGCATTATTGGTACTTTTATGTAGGACTATTTGCATACTGAGAACCAGTCCAGCAGTAAAACTGAGGAGACTTCACCTTTTCATTGGAGTTCCTCAAATAAACATTTACGTGGTTTCAGTGATTCCAAAATCAAACACATCCTTCTCTCTGTCAAGAGAAGGGAAGGCTCTCTTTCAACAAAGTTCACATTTTCATGCATTATAGGAATTGAAACTTACAGAAATATAATTACATACTTCATGCTGTCATATTCATTTCATTATGCAAATTATCGAGACGATAGATTTTCTTCAGAAAACAGTCCTGGTGGTATTTTTAGCCAGCTTTAGACCAGTATGATTGACTAATAAGAGAATATTAAGAGATTGCTAATGGCAGTGGAAAGCCCTTTGTTTCTTTTGCAGCTGTTGTATTATCAATTGAAACCGTGTATAATAGGTCAGTAAATGGATTTGTGAAGACTCCTGTTTTTAGTCATCTTTCCAGCTATCTATCCTTATTACTTGCCACTCATTCTTTCCATTTTTATATCCCTCCAAATCTGTCCTCCCCAGCCTGTGTTTTCTTTCTGAAAACTTTAACCCATTCTGGACTATAATTCATTTGGGCCTTTAGTAGCTCATCCAAAATACAACAAATAATTATTGAATCTTACAACATAGCGGAAGGCTATTCAGTCCACTCAGTTTATTGAAAAATTAATCCCATTCCCAAATTCTTTCCCCATGGCCCTACAAGTGTTCTCACCTTAAGTATTTATCTTGCTATTGATTCTGCTTTTGGATGCTCCAAAGCATAACCTCTCAATCATCCACCCTCCATAAACTTAAGGTCATCTAAAACTCTGCCTGTTGTATCTTAAGTTTAAGTTTAACTTTTAAGTTTATTCATTATTGTCACATGTAGGCTTTAATCAACACTGCAATGAAGTTACTGTGAAAATCCCCTAGTTGCCACACTCTGGCCCAAACTCGGGTACAATGAGGGAAAATGCGGCACGGTCAATACATCGAACCAGCACATCTTTCGGAATGTGAGAGGGAACCGAAGCACCTGGTGGAAACCCACGCAGTAATGGGGAAAACGTGCAGAATCCGCACAGGCAGTGACCCAAGCCGGAATCAAACCCAGGTCCCTGGCACCGTGAGGCAGCAGTGCTAACCACTGTGCCACCATGCTGTCCCACTCGCACCAATTCCTGTTCATCTATTAGCTGTGTTTGCTGAACTGCATTGGATCCTGGTTAAGCAATGCCTCGATTTTAAAATTTTCATCCTTATTTTCAAATCCCATCAACCTCACCCTTCCTTATTTCTGTAATCTCCTCCAGCCCTAAACCACACCACCCAGCCCCACTGACCCAAGATGATCGCAACTTTCCAAATGCGGCATCCTGATTTTAATCAACCCATCATTGCAACTGTTCCTGCCAAAGCCCGAAAGTCTGATATTCTCTTCATAAACATCTCTGCCTCTCAAACTCGTGTCCTCCTTTAAAACACTCTTTAAAACCCACCAATTCAATCAAGCTTTTGGTCATCTACCCTAATATATTTTTATGTGGTCTAATGCCAAATTATGTTTTATAACACTCCTGTGAAGAGCTTTGGAAAGTTAAATGTGCTATATAAATGCAGGTTTATGTAATTGTTCTTCCACCATTCTTTCAGGTCAGGCATTTCAAATCGTTTCAACTTGCTACCTAAGAAGATTCTCCTGACCCTTACCATTGTTTTGTTTGCCCATTACCTTAAATCTTTGCTCTTTAGCTGCTGACAGTACTGCTGGTGGGAGCAATAGTATAATACACCTGACAGGTTCATACAGAAAGCAGGTGAACAAGCTGACTCACAATCTTTATGAAAGCAAATCTCAGCTATCTTGAACTTTATAGCCATGTCAACTTGCTTGAGAAGAATTGTGTGGTATCATTTGGATTAGCATAAGAGAGATATTTACAGTGGATGCCCCATTACCTGAGAAGCAAACAATTATCTGCTCAATCTGAGAGTTATTTGAGAGCTCATGAACTAAGAGGCTTGCTAGGACATTGCAGAGGGCAGTTAAGAGTCAACTACAATGCTGTGGATCTAGAATCAGATGTAGGCTGGAGCTGATGACACACTAGCAACAACATGATGAATTATTGACCAGTTTGTTGCAAGGTGCTGAGACAAAGTCCAGAAGTCTGACTTTTTAGATATTGACCTGTTGGAATGGATTTTGGAACTAGTTTTTGTGTCTACCCTAATGCACACTCTTCAAAAAGATGGCTAGAGAAGAAGAAAGGGTACAGCATCGAAGCATTACTTATGATGGAAAGAAGTTTGAAGTTTTCATGATTGGGCACCAACAGTTACCGGTGTTTGGGGTGGTTACAACAACTGGTATGGTAAGTATCAGGATTATAGCGAGCCTTGTAAACATGGCTTGACCTATGTAATTCACAATTGTCCAACTTTCCAGAACCAGTGCAATGTGTATGGTATGCATGGCATTGGGCAAGACAATGCAAGAGGCAAAGCTCAGAGCATACATGTAAATGTGATGACATGTCATGCGCAAACGAAAAGTCTGAAAGACACAATGGCAAATGCAGTCAAAGTTATGCCCGCACATAGTAGGAGTTTAAGAGGGTACACAAGGTATGTGAGGAATTGAAATATGAAAACGATTTGAACAAGCATTCCATATTGTCAACTTGGAGCAACATATTGATGCTATTACTCAACTTGAATCATATGTCCACAAAACAGTGGTAACCATTCACTTGAGGATAAAATCATTACAGAAGCGAGTGCTAATATGTTTGAAGGCTATATTTGTAGAGAATTGGGAATTCACCAATCAGCATTAGGTTGTCTGCTTGCAATGACTCACCAATCAAGTGCATTGGAACAATAACCTTGGAAGTGAAGCTAAGGGAAGTAAGAATGGATACCACAGCTGTTTCATATTTAATTTAATTTGATTTGATTCATTACTGTCACATGTACTGGGATACAGTGAAAAGTAATGTTTGTTGTGCTATACAGAAAAATCATACCATTCATAGAGCACATAAGGAAGAAGGAAAGGAAAGGGTGCAGAATGCAATGCTACAGTCATAGGTAGGGTGTAGAGAAAGATCAGCTTAATATATGGTAGGTCCATTCAGAAGTCTGATAGCAGCAGGGAAGAAGCTGTTCTTGAGTCAATTGGTACATGATCTCAGACTTCTGTATCTTTTCCCCAATGGAAGAAGGTGGGAGAGAATATATCCGAAATGTGCGTGATCGTTGATTATGCTAGCTGCTTTTCTGAGGCAGTGGGAAGTATGGATGGAGTCGATGGATGGGAGGCCGGTTTGCATAATAGACTGGGCTATGTTCAGAACTTTTTTGTAGTTTATTGCAATCTTGTCAGTATAGGAGCCATACCAGAATGGATGTTTTCTATGGTGCATCTGTAAAATTCATAAGAGTCATAGCAGACATGCCAAATTTCCTTAGCCTCCTGAGAAAGTAGAGGTGTTGGTGGGCTTTCTTAACTATAGCATCAGTGTGGAAGAACCAGGACAGATTGTTGGTGATCTGAACACCTAGAAACTTGAACTTCTCAACCATTTCCACTTGATCACCATTGATGTAGACAGGGGCATATCCTCCACTATGCTTGACTATCTCCTTCGTTTTACTGATATTGAGAGAGAGATTATTGCCATCACACCATTTCACCAGATTCTCTATCTCTTTTCTGTACTCCATATTGCAGACACAGTTGACCCAACCGTGGCAGGACTTCAATTTGCCAGAATTTAGATTGTCACAATATATGAGGTCAGCACCATGCCCAGGTGTACAGAATGTTGCTGGTTGGAATGCACTGAGCTAGATAGAGATTTGAAATTGCTCAACCTGCAAAGGTCTGATGCAATTGATGACTTCTATAGAGATGCTATATGGTATGTAAAGGAGGATGCAGTGAGTACTAACATACCCATTGGTGTAGCTCCACCACCTTTGTGCTACTGTGGAAGGATGACTTGACACCATACAGAAAGTAACCAAACATCTACACTCTTTTGGGATATCCCAAGCGGTGATTTTTAAAGAGAAGCAAGTCCAGAAAGTCAAAGCTATTTATTATCTAACGCTCTAACCCAAATATATTAAGGCGTTTAGGATCTGAAAGTACTTTACATCCTGCCGAGAGACAGTTTACTGGCCAGGAATCGACAGTAATCTTGAGAAGATGGTGAAATCTTGAGGGGTGTTTCAAAATTATCACCAGATTAACAGAAGAAATTCTGAATGGAACCCCTTCATGTTCATGGGCAAAGATAGGCACACACTTATTTCAAGTTCAAGGTAATAAATTCTTCCTTGTTCAGATTAGTTCAGGAAACTTTGAATCAGTAAGCGAGCTATGCAATACATCAAATGTGGTGGTTGCAGATGCAGTCGGTGTTCTTTTCCACGTACTTGGCATACCAAAAGTAATTATCTCTGCTAACTAGCCCAGATCATATGAAGTTATGCAATCATATAATTCTCAACCAGAACTAAAGAGAATTCAGTGTTATAGGATGTTACCGCATCTGATATTCCTGTCACATCGTGGGTAATGTCAAAGATACTGGTGAACTGTGAGGATATGGATGCACTACAAACAGGTTGACAAAAATCCTGATTTGTCGGTAAATAAAAGTTGTGAAGTGATCACAGTTCAGACCAGAAGTTAGATAGGGTCAAATAAGTAAGCCTCTATATTTTCAAGGTGCTTAGTTTTGTGTACTTGTAAATTAAATTTAGTCTTATTCCTGTATAATTATAGAATTGCCCTGAAAGACAAATTCATATCATATATGAATGTATACATTTACTGATGAATGGGATGCGTTGTAGTACAAGCCTTATTTTTTGTGCTTAGACCTTAAAGTGGGACTGAGTCAGAGGCAAGAGAGGAATGGCTGACACACAAACAAATGCAAACTAAATAACTGTAGCCCCAGCACTGGTCATTGTGGCATTTTACCAATTACAGGCTGACAACTTGAAAATGTCCCACTTATCCCTACTCACTACTTCCCTTCTGTTACCCAGTCTTCTACCCATGCTAATATATTACCCACTACTCCATGAGCCATTATCCTCTGTAGTAACCCTTTGTGTTATTCCTCATCCTTCTGGAAATCCAGCTTTACCACATCTACTGGTTCCTTTCATTTACCTAACTAGTTACATCCTCAAAACTCTAATAGATTTGTGCAAAATCTTTTTTTCAATGTGCCTAAAAATACAACACAAAAACCCACCAATACTGCCAGCAGACTACTCATAGCTTTTCTTACCCAAAATGACAATTTCCCCATCATAAAACCATGTTGACTTTGATTTTTGAAACAAACTGTTCAGACTTTTCTTGATAAGAGATTCCAACATATCCTCAATGATTATGTCAGGCTCACTAATCTGTCATTCCCTATATACTCTCTCACTCCTTTTTTGAATAGTGAAGTTACATTTACTAATTTTCAACCTGCTGAAACCATTGTAGAGTCTCAAGAATTTTGGAAATTCGCAATTTTACCTATGTAGCTACCTCTTTGAAATCCAAGGTTCTGATGATGTGTCGGATTTTAGTCCTGCAAGTTTCTCCAGTCTTTCTCTACTGATATTAATTTTCTCTTTCTAACTCCTTTTGTTACCCTCTATTTTGGGTATGTCATTGCTTTCTTCTGCAGTGATGACAAGAAACAAACTATTTGTTCAAGGTCTCTACCATTTCCTCATTACACATGATAATTTCTCCTGTCTCTGCCTTTTTGGGATAATGTTTACTTCAGCAACTCTCCCCGTTTTTATATATTTGTAAAAGCTTTTATATTCTGTTTTAAAATTCCTGACTAGATAATTCTCCAATTTGTTTTCCCTTCTTTCACCCTTTTAATGGCCCTTGGCCATTTTTTCATGTCAAACTTAGAATATGTTCACCTGAATGCCTGAAAGTACCAAGCTCTCACAGAAGTCACACACCAATACTAACTTAACACAAATTTCTACAGACAGAATCTCGGCTGGAACTTTCCGGCCTTTCACGCTGGTGAGGGACGTATTCAATGGGAAGCCCCATTGTCAATGATAGCCACCTTCACCACCACAAAACATGTGTGGAAAATCCTATCCATTAGGTTTTAATTTAACTTTCCAACTTTAAGTGTTTGCAATTTAAAATTTCATGTGACATGTTCCACAAAATATTCAATAATTAATTCACTGATCTATTTAGCTCTTTAAACGTGGGGTGTTTAAAGATACAGATGTATTTAAAGAAACTGATTGCTTTATATATAAATTATTTTCTGGTCCCACCTGGGTAGATGCGGCAAGCCAGCCAAAAGTCCATTGACTTCAGTGGCACCAGTAAATCTCACTGGTGTGCTGGACTGGAAGGTCCGGCCATTAATATGTAAGTTGGAAGTGACATTGGGCTGAAATTTCCCTTTTTTCAGTTAAGTGTTGTTTTAGGTGAGTAAAGCAGTAAGTAACCTGCTGGCAGTATAGGCATGTTGTGAGCCGTATTTTTAGGCAGTTTTGGGGAAAAAAAAATTTGCATAAGTTCAACATCATATCTGTGGTGGGCTGACTCTGGTCTGTCCACCTTGCCATCAGCTGAGCAATCACAGGAGTGCACCATCTTAAATGCCTCCCCAGCACTTGTCCCAAGTCCAGTCAATAGGATGGCTGTTAGGAAGACTATCCTGAGATTTTCTGAAGGAGCATTTACCAGAATGCTTGATAAGGTGGAGATGTGGGACATTCTATACCCTCAAGATATATAGCAAAGGAGGCAGTGGCAGCACTGGTAATCACCAGCTTCCTGCACAAGAGGATGGGCATTCGGTGCAAGAAGAAAATAAATGACATCCTCTGTGCAGATCTTCTTATTTGTCACCATTTTCCCAGCCATCACACATCCACTGGGAGCTCACTCACTGCCAACTCGTGGGGCCCCATCATCCCCCTCCCACATGCTTCCTCATATCCCCTACAGCTTCTTTCCTCATCACAGCTCCCATTCACCAACAATACATGCCAGGCATCTTTACCATCTGACCCAACACGTGGCCTGTTTACACCATCCCCATCTGTCTCCTTTCAGGACAAGCTGGCTCACAATAAAAAAGAACAAGTAAAGATGGGCAGAGGCATGCCCAAACTGAAAACCTTTCAAGGAGAGAGCCCTCCATCTTGCCGGGAAGGAACGAGACTGCTCCAGTGCTGTGAATGAGGCAGGTGTAAGGGGAAAAAGTGCATTGTTTGGACTAGGGGCAACTGCACAATTCCCCATGATGGGAGCAAGTGCCGGGTTGAGATAGCACTGCCAACAATCAGTGAAGAAGGACCATCTCCCATGATGGAGCTTCCGTGTCCTGCCTGGTCCTGGTCATCTGTGAAGTGGGGTGGCTGTCAAAGCATCCCAGACTCTCCCCTCCATCACCTGATATCCTTGTTCTGTCTCCTCCAGGGGTTCCCTCTCAGCGCCCACCTCAATATCCTCTTCATCAGTGGACATTTCCTCCTCTGCCAGCTTCTCACCCCATTGGAGGACACAGCACAAAATAACGATGCACAGTACTCTCTAGGAGTTTTACTGGAGAGCTCCACCTGACTGGTCCAGGCTCCAGAACCACATCTTCAGGATACAATCATCTATCCTGCCAAAGCGCAATTAGCAGCATAAGCCTCATTATATCAGGCCTCTGCTGCATTCTGTGGCCTTCACATAGACGTAATCAGCCACATCCTGAGGAGCACCCCTTGGCCCCAAGGAGCCAATGCTGTAACCAATTAGATCCCTCAGATACCTCTGGTATCTCCCTCAGATACCTCAGGACCAGGCTGAACCTCTGGTATCTCAGAGCAACCAAATATGTAGTTGTCATGGGTCTCCTTTGGAAAATAGCCACATTTGCAGGATGCACTTGGTATGATTGCAGACTGTCTGGACATTCAGGGAGTGGTAGGCCATGTGTTTTATGAAGGGAACACCTTGACGCTTTTGGGAATGGAGATCCATGTTCATGTAATCAGTGGCTCCCTGTATTTGTGGTAAGCCAGCTATCTGGGCAAACCCCAATGGTTTCGCAAAATTGATGCAGTAATGAACCCTCACAAACATGACCTCCCTGATGTACAGTCTCAGCTTCCGCCCCTCACCCCCAATCACTCGGAGTCCAGTGAGACCTGACCTTTCAACCCACAACCTGCTGCTTCACTTCCCAAATTCCTGCAACTTGCCCCCACTGCATGGCTTCCCCCCACCCCACCTCCAATCTCGTGGCACCTCTGAATCTGTTCCCTGCATGCAGTGCAGCTCCCTTAGCTGGGTTCCAGCCCCCATCCCTTTGGCTCTCCAGTACCCTCTCTCGCCTCTTGGGATTTCTGGTGGATAATGACAACCTGTGCACTCACCTCCGCTACCTCCCTGGGAGAGCAGGTCAACAGGCCCCCGCTTTTAAAAACTGTGATGCCAAATCGATGCAGTTGGACATTGCATTGAGGCTGGACTGCCCACTAATTAGATTATAACGTATTCAAATTAAGTTCCTCACCTTGTGCAGGAACCTCGCTACCTCAATGGTGTGGGGGCAAGAACAATCACATCATAAGACTTTGCCAGCAAAATTCGCATTTTTGGCCTCTTGTGGGATGTTGCGCCCACCTCGCCATTTGCAGTGGGCACAAAATCTCACTGAATTCTCTTGCAGCCTTAATTCTATATACTCCATTTGTAGTGGTCCAGTTTCCACATTCATTAACGTCCTGAGAAGATGCTGTGAATTTTATAACTGCCAGTATGCTAATGAGGAGCTGTGAGTGTTAATTGAGCGTAAACCCACCCACTCTTTTGAGAACCATCAAGGGCAGTGTGATGATCTATTAATGTGACATTATAATGCAATTGATTCCAGTTAGTTTAATTGAGATTCTCAATTGAAGTTGCACTACATTAAAGGATTAAAGCAAACTGTACCTGGCAGCAAGGAAAGTATCAGTTTTTAACTCAATCTGGTAAAATGTAAATAATATGTCAAATTAGAATTTTATGGAGGCATCACAGTGCAAAAAATACAATCAATTCTGAAATAGACAGCAGCTTTCCTTAAAGGTCCAGTTGTCTATTTGTCTACTTCATTAGATGAGGTTTCACTTAAAGAAATAAGAAAAGGATGATGTTTAAAGGTTTTATCATGTTGCAAAAGCCAGTTGGGATCCAGAGGTATACTAATAATGTACTATATAATGATGTTCTATCATAATAACAACAAATTGTATTCATATAAATGTACCTCACATGGGAGAAAAGGAGAACATGGAACATGAAGGTATCAGGGGTGGGAGTTTAAGAATTGCCACCTCTGGCCCCGGCCAATCACCAGTTGCAGAGTGGGCAGCTCTTCCCCATCCCCTCCCCTTAGGCCCCACCCTCCTCAGGTTCCACCCACAACCCTTAAACCCCACCCCCTCAGACCCACCTCCTTAGCACTGCCCGGTGCCTGGTGCCCAGGCTGGCATGCCCAAGGGACCCTGTCCTGCCTCTCCCCAACCTACTAGGGTTCCTCATTGGCTTCGGTCTTACCGAAATGTCAAGTCTCCATCGATGGGGGCCATTCCTGATCCGTGCTGATGAGGACCTTCAGCAGTGAGGCAGTTAAGACAAGTGAGTCTGGACAATTGAAACAGAAATCCCGGGCTGTTAAAATCACAAGAGGCAGGAAATTGGGCATGAACCCGACTTTTCGCCCCTCATGCCATCTTACCAGCTCACTCCTCCCGTTGAGTGGCAGGACCAGCCAGTAAGATCACTCCCACAGTGTTAGTTTTCACATGGAAACTAATAACACCCAGCTGTACCTCATCACCACCTCTCTTGACTCCACCACTTCTGCTAAATAACCAGATTGCTTGTGTGACATTTAGTATAGGACGTGCAGAATGATTTTCCAAGTAAATAATTGGGGAAACTGAAGCCATTGTTTGATGCCTAGCAAATTCCATTGCTGAGCTGCTGACTCCATCCCTTTCCCTGGCAACAGCCTGAGACTAAGCCCATCTGTAACCATGCTGCCACATTTAATCTCAAGATGAACTTCCAATTTCACATTTGAATTATCATTAAGACTGCTGATTTCACATAACCTCACCCAAATTTACCCCTGTCTCAGCACGTCTGTTGTTGACACTGTCATCCATGCCTTTCCTATCTCTAGACTTGATTATTCCAATGCACTTCTGGTTTGTCTCCTACATTCTATCATCCACAACTTTGCTACCAACGTCTTAACTCACAGCAAGCCCCATTTTCTGAACGTCCTTTGCTTGTTGGCTTATATTGAATCTCGGTCAAACAGCAACTTAACTTTCAGATACTGATTGTTGGATTCAAATCCTCCCGTGGTTTTGCCCCTCCATGTCACTGTTATCTCCTCTAGCCTCAGACCCCTTCAAGAAACCTGTGCCCCTCTATTTCTATTCTCATGTGTATTCCTAATTCTAATTGCTCCATCAAAGGTGACCATACATTCAGTTGTCTAAACTCCAAGTTCTGGATTTTTGTCCCAACACCTACCTACCTCACATTTCTCCTTTAAGATATGCCTTAGTACCTATCTCTGGTCAAGTTTTTGGTCATCCATCCAATTGGGCAGGATTTTCCAGTCCCATCTGTCCTGAGACCATACATTCTTTTCCAGGTCAATGGACCTTTAAATAATCCATCAAATCCGTAATGATACCTGCAGCAGTCGAGACTGGAAAATTTATTTTCTTACATGACTTGGTGTCATCATTATTTTCCAATGCTCTTATGGGATGGTTTGTCATGTTAAAGACACTATATAAACGTAAACTATTTTTGTTTTTGAATGCGTACTATGATAAAATCATAAACACATTTATGAAGAACAGTTTAGACAATGAAACCACCTCACTTTCAACTTAACGTTGACATTGGGTAGTCGTGTGTCAGCTTCAGTAATGGAACTTAATGAGTGACTTCCACAAAAAACGTTAAAGTAACGTAGTCACAGGAGATGCATATGGGTAGGTAAAGATTGATAACATATCTGAGAAAGGATGAGTAGGATGTGTTAAATAAACACCTCAGTTGATTATTGAGAACGACAGCACTATGTAAACTAACTGTGACATGTAAAATCTGCTGGTCTGAGAGAGAATTCTCTGTGGTTGAAGAATGTGAAGCAGCGTTTTTCAGATACTGCGTTGATGATCAACCTTGTTTAAAAGGGTCTCCGGCCACCATATTTTTGTTCTGGGGAGATTTTGGTGGGATAGGGTCAGGTCCGTCACCTCTAGAGGCAGTTCAGAGACAGACAGGGAAATTGGCAAATGACAAGACAGGCTGATTAGAAGTCCTGCCTTTGGCCCAGTTCTACCAAAAGATATTCAGCCCATTAGCCCTCACCCCTCACACCCTCTGACCTCCTTACCCACCTCCATACCTCTTATACCCAACCCCCCATTCCCATTTCCTATCACCCACCAATCCTCCATAGATATTCATCAAAGTGCTTGAGAAATTGAACATGGGTCACAGAGACCAGCGTGAACTCAACCAATCCCATGTTCCCACTGGGATGCTTGAGATACAGAGCTACAATGCTGCAATCCTAATTTTCATATCACTCTTTTCAAGTGAAGTTGTAGCTGAATTTACCTTGTAAACACTCCAGCAATTGTGTTTTTTAGACTCCATAATGTTTAAAAGCATCAGCTGTAGTTGGCCCCATTTCACTAAGATCTAGATGTGGTCATGATGTGAGATAGGCAAACAAGACAAAATCCTTTGGATGCCGGAAATCTGAATCAAAAATTCTGGAAATATTCGGGGAACACCTGTGAAATGAACAGATAAGGCATCCTGAGTAATGAATACAGGACTGAGAGTACTATTCATACTCAAAATCTCCAGTTTGGTGTGATAGGGATTATTGTTTAAATCCTGAGTTATGCTTTGCTGCTGGTTAAAAATATCTCCCACTTCCACATTGAGAAGTGAAAAACATAAAGGGCTAGATTTTCACCAATAAAGTAGAAGGTCGAGTTACAACATTTCCTGACATGGCTGGTTCATCTCCTTTAAACCGGCCCACCATGTTTTTGTTCAATGTTGCAGGAGGTGGGATGGATTCAGGACAGTTCAGAGACAACCATGGAGGTGGCCAAGTGCCAAGGTAGGCTGGCTAGAAAGCCTGCCTCCATGCTGTGGAGTATTGGCCCAGTTATATTAAAGTCTCTTAGGCCCTCTAGCTCTCACACCCTCTCACTGCCTCACCCAACCCCCCCCCCCCCCCCCCCCCCCCCATACCCACTTCAAGTTCCCTATGTATCCGCCGTTGCCATTCACCCAGTGTCTGCTAACGGCACTCATCAGGAGCTGTGGAGAAAATTTTTAAACTAAATTTTACTAATCCAACAGGGGTCTTACTCAAATGTTCTTAATACTGAAAAATACGTTCATTCATGAAACCCATTCAAAAATGTAAATTCCCGCAAGTGGTCAATGTGTCATAAAAACAAAAAAACATTTTTATCAAACATTTAAATTACATTAAAGGCAGTTCATCCTTCAATTACCTCTTAAAACTGTCAATCAAAATATCCACACTAATGCTGGTTAACATAAGTGGTTCTGGACCTTTTGAAATTCAATAGCCCATATAATGGGCTCAGCTACAACAACAAACCTTGAGAAATTTAAACAATAAAGTCTATTGAAATAGTAATTTTTTTTTTCACAGTTTAACCCAGATGGCCTCTCAATAAATGCATTCCATTTTTGGTTTTGCTCCGTTATGATCTTGGTAGAGACTAATAACTTTTAAAAAGAAATTCGGACTCCTAGTTAAAACTGAAAGAGTTATGCCAGAAGATTTCATGTTTTAAACAAAACGTTTAATGTAACAGAATTAAACTATACTAACTTAACACTATATTTTCTAAAAACTTAAACGTTAGACCCAAATATCTCAACAGAGCAGTTCCCAACCTACTTTTATGCTCTTCCAAAAGTTCTTCTTTACGGGATCTTAAGGGGTCCTTCAATTTTCCTGGGACCAAACAAAGGTATGCCATTACTCTCTCAAATTCACTTTTTCTCCTCAATGTTCCCTCCATTCTCTGAGTTCTGAGATTTATTGAGGTCCTTCCACTAGCATCTGGCTAGGTGAACTCTCCAACTCTTCTTTAACACCTTATAAGTGTATTGTCTCCATAAACTTCAATGCTTTCTTGCTTAGTGACTCCAAATTGGAATCACTCCTGGTTCCTGAAATCCATGCGACTCCCGGCAAATCCTAGCAAATTCTATTCCATCTCCAAACTGTGCCTGGCCCAGACTTCAGCTTCTTGTTTCAGTGAAAAACCACCCAGGTAAAACCCCAAACAAAAGAAAAATCCTGCAGTGCATCCCTGTGGCAACATGACATGCTTGGGATATCCCAGATAGAAACGTACTAATTATCTCCCATCCTAAACCTTTGTTCTGGGAAACTATATGAATAATTAAACCCCTTATTGAAACTGCTGAAAACATCCCATCTCCACCAGGAAGTTCAGACAGGCAGTCCATTATTTAATTTCCAAAATCTCCAACAGTGAGTTTTTCAATATAAACATAGGCCGCCCTTTGATTTGCAATTACTTTGGGTCTGTTTACCCGCTTCTCCCACAATGGCCAAAACTCTACCACCTCGTCCACCGCAGAATTGGTGCAGCTGAGGGTCTGACAGTGGAAATCTCCATTGATCTCAGGAGGGAATTCCCGGTCTCTTCCAAGTGAGGCTGTAAAATCCCGCCGCAGGTGTGTTCATTTATTTTACATCTAAAAATTTCAATCTCCAAACTAAGTGTTAGACTCCTCAAACATTTGAATCATGAAATTAGATGTTCACATTAACTCGGTAAGTGAAAGTTTTTCAACTCTATCATGACACTTAAACAGACCTAAGTTCACCTTCAGAATATTAATGCTGCCTTCATAAAGTTGTGGTTCTCACACTGCAGGTTAAGTCCTTTGGAACAATGAAAGTGGGTTCTGTTTCAATTCGGCATTAATTTCAAATGGCCCAGAAGTTTTGTGGTCCATGCTTGTACAATTCAGATCTCTCCCCCGCCGACAAAAAATGGGATCTGCCATGGGAGGCTTCCGGATCCGACCCATCATTTCTCTAGGTGGGCCACATGGGATGAGTCAGCACAAAATCTGGTCTGAAGTTTCATTTTGAAAATCAATTTACATTCCAGAAATTTCCAAACAGCCTGTCCACATGTAAAAATCACTGTAGTTGGTGTAGTTTTTCTAGAGCCGTGGTCAGATCCCATCTGGAATACTAGGCAATTTTAGGCACTGCACCTTGGAAAATAAATATTGGCCTTGGAAAGGGTTTGGTGCAGATTCAATAGAATAATGCCAGATTTATGTCATAAGAGCAGGTTGCGTGAAGTTGATTTCTTCTTCATTCAGAAGGTTAAGAAGTTTTCTAATCAAACCTTCTAAAATAATATAGGGATTTAATAAGGTGGATGCACAGAAATTATTTCCTTTCATAGAGAATATGGGGCAAGGGTTTCTATCTTAAATTTAGAATGGTCTGTTTCAAGTGAAATCAGGAAGCACTTTATACACAAAGGATAGTGGAGATCTGGAACTTCCTGAAAAAGGTGGATCAATTGAAATACTCAAAACCAAGGTCTTTGTGCCTGAGATTTTGATTAGGTAAGGCAGATACATTGAGTTGAGGTGGAGATTAGGTATAAGCAAATTGAATTGTGGAACAGGTGTGAGTAGCTGACTGTCATTCCTAAGGATTTTAACACTGAAGTTATTATGGCTGTATAATGTTAAAACGGTTTTTGTACATAAAACTGCTGAAACAGTTTGCATGTCAAAGGAGAACTATAATAGCTGGCTAAGTGCTGTAAATTGAGAGTAATTGTACTTAGCCCTACATAAGTGGCAGCTAATTTGTTTTTTAAAAAGTATCTGCTATCAATAACGTTTATCAGAGGACTCTTTATAAATTCAGAGAATAAAAATGTTTTTGTGGAGATACAACACAAGAGATTTCAGTTGCTACGATTCTGCTCAAATGGAAGTGTTTTTGTAACAGAAGTGCAGAACTAGTTGGGCAGCACATTCATTTTATACTTACACAAGTACATGCTGCTGATCCTCCAAAATCCAGACTACTGGTGATTATGTGCAGGGTTTGACATCTTAGCTGATAAATCAATATTACCAATACTGGCAGATGGACACTGGATGCATTCATCTGATATTCACCCATCCAATGTTTTAGCAAAGGTATTGACACAGTGAACAAGTTATAGATTAACTTCTCCATTAAATAATTTGACAGAGAAATTAAAACCTGAAATATTCATCCGCTGATATCAGCAGTAATTCTTTCTAGGCTTGTATGTAGTCTGTCATATATATCCCAATGATGCCTCAAGTGCCAGTGTGTACCGATAATAGAAGGTGACCATTTAAATGTACATAAAATGTTTATGTACACTGGTTTTGATGCACAATAGGGATATAAATGACTGACTACATACATATCCAGAAAGATTTACTAATGAAAGTACTGGATGAATGCTTGAGGGTTATATTAAATGTTATACATACCTACTTAACATATCACTCACCATTCTGAAGAATCAGAATTATACTTGGCATGTAGTAACAATAATTTGTGATGCTTCTTTGTCATTGTTCCATATTCTTAGCTGTGGCAGGCTCAGAAGCTGTAACATAACTACTATATCAATGTCTCCGAAAGGAGCTTTTCCCCATATATCCCTGCAATGTTAGCTAATGCAAATGCTGGCCTTAAATGCCTGTGCATTTACAGCAAATTACAGATCAACAGGAGACAACACAAAACTGTGTCTCATTGAAGTGTTTCTGTCAAGTTTGTGCCTTCAGGCAATGCTATAAGCCAACCTTCCTCATTCTCACATGCACCCAGCTGGAATCAAGCTGATCTTCAAAAGGTATCAACAATCTAGTTCTATATTACAATGCCACATAGCCAGAGTCCTGGGAGAGTGACAAGATGAACTCCCTGCATGATATTCTTTTTTATTTAAATCTACTGAGTTCATTCTATATGACCACTGAAAACAGATTAGTTACAGATTTTCTTCTGTTTATGCCGTGGAGGGATTCTGTGTGCAGAATGGTTTGGGAGCATATGTGCACCTACTCCATTTCAAAAGATAATTACATATCCAAACCAAGGGACTTATTCCTCTCATTTGCTACAACAAACTCAGGGGTCTTATCTCTTCAGTGTATTGTTTTACAAAACTTTTTGTACAGTTAGTATTTTTAATGTAAAGGTAAATAAGGGGATGAAAGGTTAACAGAAGTAAATAGGAATGTGGAGTTGAGGTTAAAATCTGATAAGCCATCCTTATTAAGAGGTGGAACAGACTCGAAGGGCCCAAGTGGCCTACTCCCAAAAATATATTCAATCCTTAATTTGCTAGTTGAGCATAGTTAGATTCAGCACTAGTCAAAGTACACAGAGAGAAAACTATTGGTCATTCTTCTCCCAAAGACACAATATGTGAAATGTCTGTCCCTGTTCCATAAGGTGAAGCATCACAAACAAGCAGTAATGATCATTTCAGATTAAAATGAACCAGTACTTCAGATTTCTGCAAAGCATCTTTGACATCCTTGTATACTTTCTCACTTTCTGTTGTCCAGTCCCATGTTTCACACATGGCAAATTATGCAATGACTTCAATAATGTAGCAAAATTAGGAAACAAATTTGCCATAATAATTTACCAATCCTAGAAAGGACCTCAATTGCATCACATTCATCAGATGTTGTGCTTGTAAAATAGATCCGCCTTTTTAAGGTGCTTTACGTAGGTCTTTACTAACAATAACATAATCAAATACTGGACTAACATCTGGAAAAAGTCACACTTTTCATTCTTGATATGCATGTGCTTGAAGATGTTCCAGTGTTGCTTCTAAATTATTCAAAAACTCATGCTGATAGGACGTTATTAGGAGAATATCATCCAGGTAACCAGAGAAACCAATTAAAATCACTTGATCTTTGGAATAGTCTGGCACGGATGTTATTCCAAAAGGCAATCTTTTATAACAAAAAAGATCTTTATGAACAAGTGGTTGAGATTCAATGGCTACACTTATCTGTAAATCTGCTTGTGAAAGATCAATATTATTGAATTTATGCCCACCTGATAACCCAGTAAACAAATCTTCAATTAAAGGAAACGGATATTGATCAGCACACAACACTGGATTTATGGTTGTTTTAAAATCACCACCAATACAAACTGAACCATCTGGTTTTATGATGGGGGTAGTCCACCCATTCATTGCAACTCGCTCTAACATATCATTGTTAACATGTCATATTAATTCTTCCTTGACCTTGAACAAACTGCATTTGGAACTCTCTTTCTTTGAGTTGTTTTGGGTGATTTTTAGGCTTTATCTTGAGTTTCACTTGAAGTCCTTTCATTGAGCCAAGTGTCCATTCAAATACACTTTTGTATTTATCCTGAAGGTGCTGTTGGTCTCTGTTGGCATAGCCAGTTTGCTGACAACACTCCTGTTAAGCATCATCTTCTCCAACCATGATCTCCAAATAGAGCTGGAAAATTACCATAGACCACAGGATGAGGCAACTCTGCTGTTTGTCCACTCAACTCTATATTGAACTACATGTAACCTTTCAATGACATGATCTCTTCCATAAATACCGTTAAAATCACATCAGCTAGTTCTAAAAGAAGATGCTTCAGCTTTTGTAGATATGTAGTCTCAGGAGTTAAAGATACTGCAGCACCAGTATCAACCTCCATCCTATTAGATAGTCTACTTAATTTCAGAATCACCCATAATCTATGTGATTAACCCTGTATGATGGATAAGATGTTAAGTTGGAGCTCTTCATCATATTTCTGGATATTTTCCTCTTCAGTTGTATTTATTTTCTTCCATGTTGTAAATTGTTTTTATAGAATGCAACTTGTTCTCCTTCTTGAAGGTACCCAGATTCTTCTTCTGAATATTCTTCAGGGGAAACTAGTCTAGCCCAGCACACCTTTTGCAGTGTGACTCATTTTGCCAGAATTCTTGCATTGACAATCCTTACTTCCAGCATTTACTCACTGGCTCATTTTTTGGCATATCCCTGACCTGCTTGTTTGGACTGTGAATGGGCAGTTCCCAACTTGTGGATCTTCAATCCTGCACAAAATTGTGAAGCCTCTTTAGCAGCCAGTTCCATCCATACTGCAATTTCTACTGCTGTCTTCAAAGTCAAAGCGTGTTCAGTAAGCAATCTTCTTTGGATGGCCTCATTTTTTGTACCAAAAACTAGATGATCTTGGAGAGTATCTCCCAATAACTCACCAAATTCACAGTGCCTTGTCAAACTTTGTAAGGTTACCACAAACTATTGCCATGCTTTTGCCTGTTAGGATGTAATGGTGACAACTTTGTATTGGATGTAATGTTACCAATGGGAACAAAATGTGAGAGTCAGTTGACCCAGTAAAACATGGAACCAATTACAGAGTGATTTAATAGTCAGCTGACTATTACATCACTATAAATAAGAATCTGTGTAGCATTGTGGGAAGCTTGGACTGCCCAGAGCAAGGCCCCAAGTTTGGAGTAATTTTTTTTTATTAAACTCTTTCTTTGATTTATAAATTGGAGTAAGTTTTCTTGTATTTTCATTATCTGCATTTTTTGAAGAGTTTCTTCTGAAGAAACATTAGTAGCAGAGGAACACCCACCGTAACTTGGTGTTTGTTTTTGAAAAAGTGCTACAACCATGGCAGAAGGCAGAAGTAAACTGGTGGGATTGGATTGTTCCCCTGTCTTTTCATATCGGCAATGGAAGACAGAGGTGGAAATGTGGACCCTTGTCACCGCAATACTGAAAAAAAAGCAATGTATGGCATTAGCTTTGTCATTTCCAATTAAGAACAAGATAAGAAGCAAAGTATTTTCCAACTGGACAGCACATGCCCTAAATAAAGAAGAAGGGCTACAGCTCCTACTACATACATAGATAAGTTTTACAAAAAAAAAATGAGTTCTTGGAGAAGGATGGCTGATGTTTGACAGGATTATGAGATAAGATACCCAGTCCATGGAAAAGTATATCATGGATTTTGATAGGGGCCATAATAGGCTAACGAAATTTAATTTAGAGATTCCAAATGTAGTATCGGCCATCAAGTTGTTGAACTGTTCTTGTCTGTCAGAAATGGATACTCTTTTAGTAATGACTGGAATACAATTAAGAGGAACAGAGCCCCTCTTTGATCAAATGGCAGTATCACTAAAAAAGTTTTTTGGGAAATAATCCTTCCCTGCCACCTTGTTCAATGCAGACCGGAATGCCATAGCGCCCAGAACTGGGGAGTCGGTGATGGTCATCTGAGCTCCCTTCACCGCAGACCTGCGTAACACCAAAGGTATATCACTGGAATCTACATCTGAAAAGAAACTGAAGAAACTGATTCTCGCAATCCTGCAGGGAATTATCACCCTCTTGGAGGATGTTAGAGTGTTGTCATCTCCAAATCTAAAGCAGGCGGAGCTATCAGTCAACTGCATGCCAGATCAAATGATACACGAAGGCCTTTAAACAGAGGCAGTACGTTAATAACAGATCTAGTGTTGAAAACAGCTACAACCAATTTGAAAATGGGGAGAGAAGACGTACATGGGAAACTGATAAAAAAAAATTTAAATCAAAGGAATGCTAGAGGGATTGTGAATCGTTGTTTCCAATGGAATTCCCCATGCCACTACATTATAAACTGCCCGAAAAGAAGAAATCATGTCTTTGAAACAACATGTGACACAGAATATGTGAAAACCGATAGTGACAAGGATAAGGACCAGGAAGGCATTGTTTTGGTGGCTGAAAAGTTGAATCCCATAATGAGTGTCCTGAAAATAGACTCTTTCAGCTGTGCTGTTTTAGATAGTGATGTACTTCCACTGTCTGTGGCCAAGATTGGCTAAATTGTTATTTAGGGCCCCTTGATCATAAAGACCGAAATTAAGTAAAAGAACATGATAGTTCCACCTGCTTTTGATTTGGAGATGACAACGCTTTAATGTCCTCCAAAAAGGTGATACTTCCCTGTAGGATTGCAGGAATCAGTTATATCCAGTGATGTAACATACCTTGGTGTTAAGCAGGTCTGTGATGAAGAAAGCTCAGGTGACCATCAATTTGAAACAGGATAAAGCTATCGTCTTTGGGAAAACTGTGGACCTATGTTTTACAAGATCTGGCCATTATTGTCTTCCTTTAAATGAACTGAAATTATCAGCCCAAAGGATTCATAACTCATTAATGTCGCTAATATACAACAGCATAATGGACATAAATAAAATTATTCTGAAACTACGTAAGTAGTTTGGTCATTCAGCATCACAGAGACTGAGAATACTGCTGCAGGATGCAAGTGTGCTGGACAAAGGATATAATGATCTCAGAACAAATATCAGCCCGGTGTGAAATTTGCATAGCCCCATGTCCAGTCATGAGTCTACCATTAGCATGAGATTTCAATGATGTAGTGGAGATGGATCTAAAGATATAAGACAAGGACAAAGTCGAGTGGGGCCTCAGCTATTTACCATTTATATAGATGATCTGGAGGAGGGAACCGAGTGCAGGGTGTCGAAATTTGCTGATGACACCAAGATTGGGGGAAAGGCAAATTGTGCGGAGGGTGTGGAGAGTCTGCAGAAGGATCTAGATAGGCTGGGCGAATGGGCCAGGAAATGGCAAATGGAATTTAATGTTGGCAAGTGTGAGGTGGTCCACTTTGGTAGGAAGAATGGTAGGAAGGACTATTACTTACGTGGCGAAAAACTGCAGCAGGCGACGGTGCAGAGGGACCTCGGGGTCCTTGTGCATGAGTCGCAAAAACCCAGCTTGCAGGTGCAGCAGGTGGTCAGGAAGGCGAATGGGATGCTGGCCTTCATAGCAAGGGGGATTGAATATAAAAGTAGGGAGGTCTTGCTGCAGCTGTATAGGGCATTGGTGAGGCCGCAGCTGGAGTACTGTGTGCAGTTTTGGGCGCCGCACCTGCGCAAGGATATTTTGGCCCTGGAGGGAGTGCAGAGGAGGTTTACTAGGCTGATACCGGAGTTGAGGGGATTGAGCTATGAGGAGAGGCTGAATAAACTAGGCTTGTACTCGTTAGAGTTTAGAAGAATGAGGGGAGATCTCATTGAGACGTATAAGATGATGAATGGGATGGATAGGATAGAGGTGGAGAGACTCTTCCCGCTCAAAAAAGACAGTAGGACTAGGGGGCACAGCCTCAAGATAAAGGGGAGGCGGTTTAGAACGGAGTTGAGGAGGAACTTCTTCACTCAAAGGGTGGTGAATCTCTGGAATTCTCTGCCCGTTGAAGTGGTGGAGGCTGCCTCGCTAAATATTTTTAAGAAGCGGGTTGATGGGTTCTTGATAAGAGAGGGGATTAAGGGTTATGGGGAGAGGGCGGGAAAGTGGAACTGAGCTACAACAGATCAGCCATGATCTTATTGAATGGCGGGGCAGGCTCGAGGGGCTAGATGGCCTACTCCTGCTCCTATTTCTTATGTTCTTATGTTCTTATCTATTGCACTTTGTGGACGTGGCCACCCGGTTTAGCATATCCACGCTGATTTACAGCGAAGATAAAAAGACCATTATAGATAAAATTTATGACCCACTGGATTGGAACAGGATTAGGGCACCATCTAAATTTTTGACAGACAATGGGGGCGAATATGCAAATGATGAGTTTAAAGATATATGCAAAAATTTAAATATTGTAATAATGCATACTTCAGCAGAGAGCCCATTCAGAATAGCCTCTGTGAAGGGAATCACACTGTTATAGATGACACGTTGCATAAAATTTTGATGGATCGAACGGGCTATAAATTGCAGGTTGCATTAGCATGGGCAGTGCGCACAAAAAATTTAGAACAAATGGTGGGGGTTATAAATGCCAGTTGATATACGGAATGAATCCAAAGTTGCTGTCGGTATTAACAGATGCCCCCGGTGCTAAAAGGAACAAGCATTAGCTCCATGTTTTCTGCACGCTTAAATGCTATGCATGCAGGGAGAAGGGCCTTCATTAAGGCTGAGATTTCAGAATGGATACAAGGACCCTAAGACATCACATAAGACCATTGGGGTATACTTTGAGAAAGGGTTAGGATCTACTATAAAAGAGAGAGCAAAAGAGAATGGAAAGGGCTCGGGAAAGTGAGGAAGTGATAGTACGACACGGTAACCAGACAGTGTGAACCCACTCTTCCAGCGTAATGGGACTTGGGTATGAATTTGGAGCATCTGAGCAAGATGCAGAAGGGCAGGAGGCACCTTGTACCTCACATAAACATACCCTGAATTATTATGAGGATGAGTCAACAATAGATGAGAGGGAATTTGATGATCAGCAAAGTACCATTGAAGCAGAGAATGAAGCTGCTACTTCAAAGGTCCAGCTACCCAAAGTAGGCACAGTGGTATCATACATACCCAAGCAAGTGGAGGGATGCCTTAAATTATACAAGTAATGAGAATGGAAATAATTTTAAATGAACATTGAGTCAAACAAGCAATCCATTTCCAGTCCTGATGAGAAGTGACGATTGGAAGACTCAGCAAGAATCATCCTTTCCTTATTAATGGCATAGCAATTATCTACTTGGTTTATGTCAGTGAACCAGCTGCTGTGTGAGGGCTGCACTGGGGAATCCTGTGGCCAGATGCAATATAAAAGCAGTTAATATTTTAAGTTAATTTTTGTTAAAGCAGAAAATAAAGACACATTGAGCAATAAATATTCTACAGAATTTTCGGTGAATAAAGATATCATTATTACCCAAAGTGGCAATGATGCCTCAGTGGCACAACTCTTCAGCAATCATTCTGGCTATGTTGCAAAACGGAGATGCAGCCAGCAATTGCATAGTGGCAGATGTCTTCTTTCCAAGTCTTTTCGTGTTTCTCTAGAATCATGACATGTTTCTCAAGGAAAATACAAAATTATGCTGATGGTGGTTATTGTAAGCAGGCTCTTGGGTTGCAAAGCTTTTCAAAAACGTTCATTGGTGTGAAATAATGTTCAAGTCGAGGAAAAGAAAAACATTGGTATTTCCACAGTAGCTATTGGGTGTTACTTGAATGAAACTGAAGTATTAAGTGCCTTTGGAATTAACACCCAAATCTCCCAATCAGTGCCAAAACCCCCGACCTTGATCAGAAGGTAAAAAAACTAACTTACCTTCTTCCAATTTTTCTGGTCAATCTTCCAATGGAGGATCCCGCAAACCTCATTCTGTGCAGGAAACCTCAGAGGGGGGCAGCGAAGAGAATCTGCATAGAGGCCAGGCCCCTTTTTTATGGCACTATCTGACATTTCTGATAAGATTTTAAGTACCCAGAGCTTCTCAATGTGTCAGTGTATGAGTGTAAGTGGGTAGAATGAGTGAGGTGAGTGGGTGAGGTAAGTAGATAAGGGGGTCAGGTGGCAGCTGGATAGAGTGGTGAGATCGGGTCAGGTTGGGTTGGCTGGAGACGAGCTGAGTTGACTGGTGAAGGCTAGTCAGTCTGGATCAAGAGTTGTTGGGGGTGGGATCAAGATGGCAACAGGGATGTTGGGAAGGAGTCAGGTGGTGGGCCTAGTACAGTAAGGCCAGGGGGGTGATGGAGAAATTTAGAGGTAAAGAGGAGCTGGGTGGTGGAGGCTGGCCAGGAGTTTAGAGAAAAGTTGGGTAGGGTTAGAGGCATAGTCAGGGCATGGAGGGATTAAAGATGAAGTCAGGTGGGTCAATTGTACAGTTACCCAGAAGTTAACCAGAAAAATAAACTGTCCAGGTAAGTAAGTTGGAACCATCCGAAGCCCCCAACCCAACCATTCCACTCAGTAGTTCCCTCACTTCTACCTTGCCAGTTCCTTCCCTCTCATGATCTCTCACTATGAGCAAGGGCTCCAGAGAGTGGCATTGAGAAGAAGCAAGTGAGCAGTACAGTCAGGGAGAGGCAGCGAGTTAGGAATGTTGCAGGGTGGGGAAGGAGGGGGGGTATCAGTGAACAGGAGGGTCAGTGAGTGGAGGATTTAAGGAGGGAAACAGGAAATTGGGAGAGATGGCATCTAAAGGATTGGTGAGGACAGGTGTTGGGGAAGAAAGCAGCAAGTCAAGAGGGTTAGAATCACAGTCATAGAGATTTACAGCATGGAAACAGGCCCTTTGGTCCAACTTGTCCATGCTGCCCAGTTTCTATCATTATCTCAATTGCCCATGTTTGGCCCACATCCCTCTATATCAATCACCCTGGATCCCATGAGATTTAACTTTATGCAACAATCTACCTTGCGGTACCTTGTTATAGGCCTTGCTAAAGTCCATGTAGACAACATTGACTGCAATGGCCTCATCTACCTTCTTGGTTATCCCTCCAAAAAACTCAATCAAGTTCATGAGATCTGATTTTCCATTCACATCTGACTGTCCCTAATCAATACATGTGTCTCTAAATGCCTGTAGATCCTGTCTCTCAAAATACCTTCCAATAACTTACCCACTACAGACGCTGGGCTCACTGACCTATAGTTCCTAGGCTTCTCCCTGCAGCCCTTCTTAAACAAAGAGTTGCAGGGAAAGATTGGGGAGCAGGAGGGTTGTGAAGGGAGATAACAAGTCAGGAGGGTTGGCAAGCAGGAGAGTGGGGGACAAAAAAATGAGTTGGGAGAGGAAGCAGTTTCCTTTTTTAAAGACTGAGCATGTTCAGCAACCATGCTAATATAAAAATAGTGGCAGCACTGTTGGGGAAAATCCCTAATTTATCAACTATGCAAAAATAAGAACGTGCTTTCAGAATGTGTCAAAATGGGGGGTTGCCTGTAAATGATTTCTGAGGCATAGACTTCTACAATACAGAAAAAGGCTATTCCGCTCACAGGCTGATTTATATAGAAACAAAATGTTTACAACACAGAGGTTATTTGACCTATTGCATCTGTGCCAGGCACATAAAAGCTATACAACCTATTATCACTTTTCGCTTAGCCCTGTAGGTTACAGCACGTAAAAGTCTACATCAAAGTACTTTTTAAATATAATGAGAATATCTGCCACCGCCATCATCTCAGGCAGTGAGTTCCAGACCCCTCTCACCCTCTGGTTGGAAAGCTTTCTCTCCACTCCCTTCTAATCCTCCTGCAAGTTACTTTAGATCTATGTCCCCTGGTTATTAACCTCACTGCTAAGTGAAATAGCTCCTTCCTGTCCCCACTCTCTGGACACTTTTATACTCCTCAATTAAATCTCAAGGTAGTGTCCTAGGCACAGTCATCTACAGCTTCAATGATTTCAATGATTCAACTAATGATTTCAGAATGTTCAATTTGATATATAACTCCTCAAATAACGATATTGTGTCCACATGCAGAAAGAGCTAGACAAAACTCAGGCTTGAACTGAGAAGAGGTGAGTAACATGCATGTCACCAGGCAATGACCATTATCAACAAAAGAGAATCTAACCATCTCTCCTTGACATTCAATGACACTCATTCCAGCCTTGGTTAAAACTTGCACAAATTCCAGTGGTCTGTTGAGAATGATTGCCTTTGAGATCAAGACAACGTTTAATTGAATGTGGTGTCAAGAAGCCCAAACTAAACTAGAGTCAATGGGAATTAAGGGGAAAACACTCTGCTGGTTGGAATCATACTTGGCACAAAGGAAGACGATTGTGGTTGTTGGATGTCAATAACCCCTGTCCGGAAACATCGCTGTTTGGTGTCCTAGGTCCAACCATCTTCCGCTGCTTCATCAATGACTTTCCTTCCATCATAAGGCCAGATGTCAGAATGTTTGCTAATGATTGTTCAGCACCATTTGTGACTCCTCAAGTACTGAAGCAGGGTGGCCTCACAATGCCAGGGACCTGGGTTCAATTCCAGCATTGGGTGACTATCGGAGTGGAGTTTGCACATTCTCCCAGTGTCTGTGTGGGTTTCCTCCAGATGCCCTGGTTTCTTCCCACACTCCAAAGATGTGTGGGTTAGGTTGATTGGCAATAGTAAATTGCCCCTTAGTGTCAGGGGGCTAGCAGGGTAAATAAATGAAGCTATCGGGATGGGGTCTGATGGTATTTTGAGTCAGTGCAGACTCGATGGGCCAAATGGCCTCCTTCTGCATTATAGGGATTTGATGATTCATGTCCAAATGCAGCAAGACCTGGATAATATCCGGACTTGGGCTAACAAGTGGCACGTAATACATGTCACACAACTGCCTGCCAATGATTGTCAACAAGAGGGAATCTAACCATCACCTCATGAAATGACATCACCATTGCTGAATCCCCAGCATTAATAACATGGGAGCTACTATTGACCAGAAATTTAACTGACTGAACCAACTAAATAAAAATGTGGCTACAAAGTATGACAGAGGTTGGTAAGGGTAACTCATTCCCTGACTCTCCAAAACCGACCATTGCCTACAAGACACTAATAAGGAGTCTGTTGGAATATTCCCTACTTGTCTCGATTAGTGCAGCTTCAACAGCACTCAAGAAACTCAAAAGCATACAGAACAAAGCAATCCATTTAATTGGCATCCATTTACCAACTTAAACCTTCACTCCCTCCAACATGGCGTCAGTGTGGATCATTTACAGGATACACTGCAGCAAGTCAACAAGGTTTCCTTCGATAGCACCTCAAAACCTATGACTACTATTACCAAGAAGAACAAGAGCAACAGAGCACTTGGGAACAACACCACCTGCAAGTTCTCCTCTATCTAGACTTTTCATCGTTCATTCATGGAATGTGGACATCTCTGGCTAGGCGATCATTTATTACCCATCCCTAATTGCTGCTGAAAAGATGGTGGTGAGCTGCATTCTTGAACCATTGGCAGTCCATGTAGTGTAGGAATACCCAAAAGGCTGTTTGGGAGGGAGTTCCAGGATTAGGGCCCAATGTTAGTGGAGGAATAGTGATATATTTCCAAGTCAGGGTAGTGAGTAACTTGGAGGAGAACAGCCTTATTCAGTTAATGGTAGGGCGTTGGGGAGAGTTACAGATCAAAGAGATCTAGGGGTACGTGTTTATAGCTCCTTGAAAGTGGAGTCACAGGTGGACAGAGTGGTAAAGAAGGCATTCGGCATGATTGATGTCATCGGTCCGAACACTGAATACAGGTGTTGTAATGTCTTGTTGAAATTGTACAAGACATTTAAGGCCATACTTGGAATACTATGCACAATTCTGGTCACTCTATTATAGAAAGGATATTATTAAACTAGAAAGAGTGCAGAAAAGATTTACTAGGATGCTACCAGGACTTGATGGATTCAGTTATAAGGAGAAAACATAGAACAATACAGCACAGTACAGGGCCTTTGGCCCTCAATATTGTGCCGAGCTATGTCGGAACCCAAGATCAAGTTATCCCACTCCCTATCATTCTGGTGTGTTCCATGTGCCTATCCAATAACCGCATGAAAGTTCCGAAAGTGTCCGACTCCACTATCACAGCAGGCAGTGCTTTCCACACTCCAACCACTCTCTGAGTAAAGAACCTACCTCGGATATCCCTCCTATATCTCCCACCATGAACCTTAAAGTTGTGCCCCCTAGTAACAGCTACATCCACCCGAGGAAATAGTCTCTGCTGGATAGACTGGAACTTTTTTCTCTGGAGCATAGGAGGCTGAGGGGTGATCTTATAGAGGTCTACAAAATAATGAGGGGCACAGATCAACTAGATACTCAATATCTTTTCCCAAAGGTAAGGGAGTCTAAAACTAGAGGGCATAGGTTTAAGATGAGAGGGGAGAGATACAAAAGTGTCCAGAGGGGCAATTTTTTCACACAGAGCGTGGTGAGTGTCTGGAACAAGCTGCCAGAGGTAGTAGTAGAGGCAGGGACAATTTTGTCTTTTAAAAAGCATTTAGATCGTTACATGGGTACAATGGGTATAGGGGGATATGGGCCAAATGCGGGTAATTGGGATTAGCTTAGGGGTTTAAAAAAAAGGTGGCATGGACAAGTTGAGCCGAAGGGCCTGTTTTCATGCTGTAAACCTCTATTACTCTATGGTAGTGTTCCCATGTGCCTGCTGCTCTTGTCCTTCTATATGGCAGCAGTTGTGGATTTGAGAAGTGCTGCCTAAGTAGCCTTGGTGAGTTCTTGCACTGCATCTTGTAGATAGCACACACTGCTGCCACTGTGCGTCAGTGATGGAGGGAATGAATATTTGTGGATGGAATGCCAATCTAGTGGGCTGTTTTACCCTGAATGGAGCTACAGTCATCCAGGCAAGTAGCAAGTATTCCATCACACTCCTGACTTGCATCTTGTAGATAGTGGACATACTTTGGGAGTCAGGATTCCTAGGGGTCTGAAGTCAATGTTGAGGATTCCTAGGACCATTTCCTCCTAACTATATACTACTGTGCTGCCACCTCTGCTGGGTCTAAGCTGCCAGTGGGACAGAATATACCTAAGGATGGTGATGGTGGTTTGGGGCATCATTTGTAAGGTTTGGTTCCATGAGTATAACTATGTCAGGCCGGTGCTTGACTCGCTGTGAAACAGCTCTCCCAATTTAGGCACAATCCCCTAAATGATAGTAAAGAGGACTTTGTCTAGTTTGATGCTGGGTAGTCCATCTGGTTTCATTTCTTATTGACTTCAAAGTGATTTGATACTATTGGGAGGCCATTTCCGAGACAACCATATTGCTATGTACATGTAGGCCAACCAGATAAGGATAACAGATTCCCTAAGGGGATCAGATGGGTTTTTACAACACTCAACAATGATTTCATAGTTATCATTAGACTTTTAATTTTAGATTTAATTCTAGACTGGAACATGAAATGGCATTGGGCTTTTCAATAATCAACCTCTCCTTGTGGATTGCAATGTTTCTCCCTTATCGAGGTAAACTGATGAATTAGATATTTTGTAAATTAGAGAAGCAACATGCCAACTTACATTTTCAGTTAAGAGCTTTTTCTGTTTTTTCCCATTACTGCTTTTATATTGATGTCTCTTGACTTGTTGCTGTTGTTGGTTTGATCCTTCACCATTACTCCAATTGCTCATGACGCACTGCTGCCTCCTACCTGATTCCCATGATCAGCTGGGTGGGGCAGGCTCCATGGGAGATTGCTACAATATTTGGACATTGGGTAAGTTTTTGATATCAACAGTTATTAAGATTATAACATCTAACATCAACACAACCAAGTCTGTCTATTACACATGTACATAGGTCTTGACAATACTGGATCACAAGGCCAGGTTCCCATACGAAAGTGGGGAAATTAGCTTACATCTTGTCTCATTATTATTCTTGATCACTCTCTTTCTCTTCTCTAGCTCGAAAATCCACTTTTTTTTAGATTCCAGCTTCCTCTTCACTTAATTTGTATTAAACTTCACTAATATTCCATAATCTATTGTAATTTGAATGTGACCTCTGAATAATTAGATTGATGCTCCTTTCTCCTTGCCACTTTCCACCTGCAGATCACCTCACTCAATATTATTCAAAATAACATCATGCATGGACTTGAAATATTCTTCAGTTCTCCATCTTATGGACATTTCTCGCCAAGTTTTGTTGCTACCAGGCCCTTAATTGATCCCATCCAAATTATTTACCCTCTCACTATAATTTTGTTCATCATTTTTCCTGACAGGTACTGTTGTGTTCAATTCTATCCCAATTGTTTTGAGATCAGTTTCCTAATGGAGTATGTGCCAGTGCCTTGATCATTTATTGGCGTTGTTTCACTCTACTGACCCCATAGCCATTTCATGCCATGTTGCTTGTCAAGTAGTGTGCATGTCTAAGACATGGTCTTCAATGTGTTAATTATTCACACTTATGCAGTATCTTAATATCATGCCAATAACTTCTTGACTGTCAGTGATCTTATCTAAAGATCTTGAAGTCTTTGCTCATTTCCCACCTATGGTCCTGATGCCACAGGAGGCAGTTAGAATATCAAATTTTGTTCTTTTAAACAAAAACGACACAGACAAAGACACCAGTATCACCAAGAGAAAACTAGCAATTTACTAGCTTATCTATACTTTCGCTGGAATATACATCAGTGTCAGATTGAAATGTTCCATTGAATTGAATTGCACCCAATTCCCAAGTTCCATTTGCTGTTTGGTTTCCACTCTATCTTCTACTCTCAATTTCTTAATCCTACCAGTTTGCTTCTTAATATCATTAAAGCAGAAATTAACTATTTGTGTGTGATTCTGGGCAGTAACATAATTTGAACCCATGTTCTTTGCTTTAAATTGCATTATTTTTAATGGTAACTTGTGAACAACAAGTTCTTCACATTTTAGTATTGTCACAATTTCTAACAGTGTTGTGGCTATTAATGTCTATCTCTTCTCTTCAAAAGAAACTTTGTTCTTCTATCCATAGAAATCACCTAAACCATATGTATGTCTTTTTATTGTCAATTTAGACTCACTTTAAATGCTTGTTTTGCTTTACCATCATTATCACTCTCATTATCCATCAAATATATACCACCTTTAACTTCATCCTACTCTGTTCAACTATCACCCAAAATGTTCTGGGCTCTCCATTCACTCTGCCAGAGCCCATTGACAAACAAGGTTACATCCCCCGCCCCCTCCCAGCCTCCCTCTCACCCCCAGCCTCCCTCTCACCCCCAGCCTCCCTCTCACCCTGTTCAGTTCTTCATCTTTCATTTACACATCATATGTATGGTCCTTTCCTTCAACATTCATATATCCCACTTGTTTCCCTTGTCCATAAATATAGTTGAGAATGCAACCTCGGACTCCCTCATCTATTCTGCCTTTTGTAGCTCCTTAATAGATGCCTTCTCCCATTTTACCAGATTTGGAATCAGGCTGACTATTATGGCAATATTGAAAGCCTACAAATGAATTTTCAGAAGTTTTGAAGTTTCTTCAGCTGTTTGCTAGTTTGAAAAGGAATAAAGTGAAAGTTCTCAAATGGACGTCATTACATCATCACTATTCTTCTGTTTTAATCTAACAAGCACATGATCTAGGACTCTCATTCAACAATCTCTCCTTTTAAACTCTTTTCTCGGTATCCAATTCCTGAATTTTCATTTTCATTGTGCCAATTGTGTCAGGAATATATCTTTTGACCTGACAAGAAGTTTAACCCAAGATAAATCCAGAACAGGATTTGTCATTATCCTTTCAAATATCCCAAATTTTAATTAACCCTATCAAATTAAAACTATCTCATTCTCACATATGTATTTACAATCACAATATCAGACAGAAAACATTATAACCTGAGACATGCAACCCACAAATATCATCCATTCACAAGCAGAGAAGCATAGTATGTGCATTAAAACAACAATAACCAAAATTCATTCCATAAGCAGTCTTGTGGTTCTGTTCTTAACCTTCCCGAATCATGTAATTAAAAGCTAAAGATAAGATTAATTCTCCAGAAAGATGAACCTTCACAAAAGTAGCCCAAAACAATGATAAAACAACCCTATGAGCATCCAGATAAACCAAGCAGAACGTACTTGTTGTCACAACTCATAAATCTCAAACAAATAATTCTCAGTTTTGTATCGTAGCTACAGCTTCTCGAAGCAGCAGAGCACCACAAGCTCAAAACTCTGATTTAAGTAAAAACCCAAAACCTTCATTCTCCTTTATTATAACTTAATCTTTTTGTTCCATTTAAGACAATTTCCAATTCCTGATTTTCCTAGAATCATGAAATCCCTGTGCAGAAGGAGGCCATTCAGTCCATCAGGTCTGCATCAAGTCTCCAAAAGAGCATACGACCCAGGCCCTTACTGATTACATCTGGAAACAGTGGGTGGGATGACACCAATGAAGTTTCACAGCAGCACAGAATGCGTTAAATTACTCACCGCAATTGTTTAACCCGGCTCCTCTCTAACTCATTCTGTGCCAGGGACAACACAGCCAGAAAATTGCAGTCCAAGTGTCTGAATTGGGGGAAAGCCAATTTCAATATCATTCAAGTAAAGTATTGTTGCCGTTGTCCCAGATGGCCATAGGGTGCTCTCCCCTTTGAGGGGGGAAACTGACTAGTGATAATTTAACCTGAGGATCACCGCCTCCCAGGCAAGAGGCAAGGTTGAGAGGGCAGGGGATCTGGCAAACAGAGACGTGGAGCAGCCACTTGCAGGTAGATCCACATTTTGAGATAGTGAGAGTTCAGGGCCAACTTGTTCCTCTAAGTGTAAAGGGAAAGGGCAGCAAGTTCAGAGAACTCTGGATGTCAAAGGATGTTGAGGGTTTGATAAAGAAAAAAAGGAAGCCCAGGGAAGGTATAAAGCTCAGAAAACAGGAAGGCCCGTCAGGAGTATAGAATGTGTAGGAGTGCTTAAAAAAAATTAAGGGGATAAAGAGGGGCCACAGAATATCATTAGCAGATAAAATGAAGGAAAACCCCAAGGTATTTTGTAAGAATATTAAAAGTAAGAGGATGAGCAGGGAAAGAGTGGAGTCCATTAGAGATCAAAGGGCAAATCTATGCATGGAGCCAGAGAATGTCAGCGAAGTCTTAAATGAATATTTTTCATTTGTAAGAAAGCCATTATAGCTGGAGATTTCAATTGAGATGGTGAAATTCTAGAGCACGTTAAGATTAAAGGAGGAGATATTAGATGTTTTGGCATAATGGTGCATAAACCCCAGGGCCTGATGAGATATATCGCAGGCTGCTTTGGGAGGCAAGGAGGAGATTGTAGGCACACTGCCAGAGATATTTAAATTTTTGTTGGCCACAGATGAAGTGCCAGATGATTGGAGGAAAGCTAATGTGCTACCTTTATTCAAGAAAGGAAACAGGAATAAGACAGGCAATTACAGGCCAATTAATGTAACATCAATGGTAGGTAAGTTGTTGGAAAAAATTCTGAGGGACAAGATTAATCAACTTGGAAAGACAGAGATTGATTAGGGATAGCACAGATTTGTTGGTGGGAGATCTAACTAATTTAATTGAATTTTTGGAAAAGGTAATTTTTCCAAAGGGGGCTGGAGTGTTGATAGTGGCACCATGATAATGTCACTACACCAGTGATCCAGAGACCCAGGCTAATGTTCTGAGGACATGAGTTCAAATCCCACCATGGCAGTTGCTGGAATTTCAATTTAGAAAAAAAGGGTGGCACGGTAGCATAGTGGTTAGCACTGCTGCTTCACAGCCCTAGGGGCCTGGGTTCGATTCCTGGCTCGGGTCACTGTCTGTGCGGAGTTTGCACATTCTCCCCGTGTCTGCGTGGGTTTCCTCCGGGTGCTCCGGTTTCCTCCCACAGTCCAAAGATGTGTGGGTTAGTTTGATTGGCCATGCTAAATTGCCCCTTAGTGTCCCAGGATGCCTAGGTTAGAGGGATTAACAGGTAAGTATGTAGGGATACGGGGATAGGGCCTGGGTGGGATTGTTGTCGTTGCAGACTCGATGGGCTGAATGGCCTCTTTCTGCACTGTAGGGTTTTTATGGTAATGAAATATATTGATGAGGATAGCGCTGTTGATGTGGTTTACATAGTAAGGTCTTTGACGTTGTCCCACATGGAAGGCTAGACCAAAACGTTAGAGCCCATGGGATCTAAGGTAAGTTGGCAATTTGGATCCAAAATTGGCTTGTTAATTGGAAGCAAAGGGTTGGAGGATTGCATTTGTGATTGGACTTCTAAGATTGTAATCTCTGAGCACTTCCGGTGCCACACAATACTGAATATAGGAAGTGGAAGATAGATCAAAGGGGCAATCTATGAATGGAGCCAGAGAATGTCAGCGGAGTCTTAAATGAATATTTTTCATCTGTAAGAAAGCCATTAAAGCTGGAGATTTCAATTGAGATGGTAATTCTAGAGCACGTTAAGATTAAAGGAGGAGATATTAGATGTTTTGGCATAATAGTGCATAAACCCCAGGGCCTGATGAGATATATCACAGGCTGCTTTGGGAAGCAAGGAGGAGATTGTAGGCACCCTACCAGAGATATTTAAATCTTTGTTGGCCACAGATGAAGTGCCAGATCATTGGAGGATAGCTAATGTGCTACCTTTATTCAAGAAAGGAAACAGGAATAAGCTAAGTGGCTAAAAAGGTGATGTAGGAGGGAGGATTTTAGATTTTTGGACATTGGGACAGTTTTTGGGGTCCAATCTTTTGTGATTAGAAGCCTGTTACCAGTGGTCTATCAAGGGAAGCAGTGCTGGAACCCTTTCTATTTGTTATATACATTAATGACTTGGATGGAGATGTAGAAGACATAATTAGTAAGTTTGTAGATGACATGAAAATTGGTGGCATTGTTGATAGTGAGGAGAATAGTCTTAGGCTATGGACTGATATTGATCAGCTGGTAAGTGGAGCTGAACAATGGCAGATGGAATTTAATCCTGATAAATGTGAAGTGATGTAATTTGAGAGATCTAGTAAGGTTGGAGATGTATACAATGAATGGTAGATCCCTTGAAAATATTGACGAACAAAGAGACCTTTGGTGTACAAGTCCATAGATCCCTGAAGGTGACAGCACAGGTAGACAGGGTGGTGAATAAGATATACAGAATGCTCACCTTCATTAACTGGGACATAGAATATAGGAGGAGTAAGGGATTAGTACAGTTTTATAAGACATTGGTTAGATCACAGGTGGAATATTGTATAATGTTCTGGTTGCCACACTATCAGAAGAATGTGATTCCACTGGAGAGGATGCAGAGGAGATTCACCAGGATGTTGCCTGGGATGAAAAGTTTCAGCTTTAAGGAGAGACTGGATAGTCTGGATTTGTTTTCCCTGGAGTAGAGGAGGCTGAGGGGGGACCTGATAGAGGTGTACAAAATTATGAGAGGCACATACAGAGTGGATCAGAAGAATCTTTCCCCATGGCAAAGATGTTAAGACAGTAAAAAGTCTGACAACATCAGGTTTCAGTCCAACCGATTTATTTGATAGTAAATTCACAAGCTTCAAAGCTAGTGAATTTACTATCAAATAAATAGGTTGGACTGAAACCTGGTGTTGTCAGACTTTTTACTGTGTTTACCCCAGTCCAACGCCGGCATATCCACATCAAAGATGTTAAGACCAGAGGGCATAGGTTTAAGGTGAGGAGTATGTGGTTTAGAGGGAATCTGAGGAAAGCTGTTTTCATGGAGAGGGTGCTGGAAGTATGGAATGTGCTGCCCGAGAGGGTGATGGGGGCAGGTACTCTCGCAATATTTAAGAAACATCTGGAAGAGCCCTTAAATTGCCAAAGTTGAGTAAGCTATGGACTAAGTGTCATAGAGTCATAGAGGTTTAAGCATAGAAACAGGCCCTTTGGCCCAACTTGTCCCTGCTGCCCTTTTTTTTAAACCCTAAGCTAGTTCCAATTGTCCACATTTGGCCCATATCCCTCTATAACCATTTTACCTATGTAACTGTCTAAATGCTTTTTAAAAGACAAAATTGTAGAGTTAAAAGACAAAATTATAGAAAAATTAAGTGCTGGCAAATGGGATTAGTACAGATTGGTATTTAATGGTTAGCATATACACGGTGGGCCATGTTTCTGTGCTGTATGATTCTACGACTAATTCAGCTGCAATAATGTGCTTTTGTATCCACAAAAATGGGCTTTTTCTAACAGAAAATCATGCTTTGCATTGATTGATTAGTATTTTCTCATTTTAAATTGAAACTAACCACACTACAAATGTCTAGCATGTAGCATACAATAGGATAGCAAAGTACTGCAGAGGCTGGAAATCTTAAATATAGAAATACTTGAACTAGGGTCAAGCTAAGGAGTTTGGTTTAACCAACACTGATCTTGCATTCACCTCTGGCAGAGCATACTCCAAGCTGGTCTCGGTGGAATTCACATGAAAGCAGGAGTCAGAAGTGGGTTGCCTTTCAGCCTGTATTTTCCTTCTCTCGCAGCACGGAGAGGGAATAGGTTTCTGCAGAGGAAGAAGGAGGGGGAGAGTTTGTACACCCTGCACCAAGCAGCCTCTGTCTGATAGTGTGTGTGCCTGGTCCAGCTTAATGTCTCACATTCACTCTTTCACCCTCATAGGCTCTCACTTGGACTCACATTTTCTCACTTACACATGCTTCAAGAAGATGGCTCACCACCACCTTCATAAGGTCAGTTAGGGGTGGAAGGTGAATGCTGGCATAGCTAGAAAAGGTGACAAAGCAGATAGTGAGATATTTTAAAAAAGCAACTTGAAAATAAACTGATATGGAATATTAACACCATCACAAAAACATTTCATAACTACATTAGGAAAAAAGAGGATGGTCAGAAGCAACATTAACCCCTTGAAAACTAGTAATGGTGATATTGTCATAGGTAACAAAGGAACTGGCTGATTTGCAGAATAATTACTTTATGTCAATATTTACAGTAGAGGAAGAGGTCAGCTTGTCAGATATCCCAAGGAAACAATTATTGAACCACTAATACAGATTCATCCAAATTATTAAAAGCAAACTAACAGGAATAGAGTAATTAATGTCATTAAGAGCAGCAAATTCCAAGGATCAGATGATTTCTATTTAAGGGTTTTAAATGAAATAGATAAAAGAATTATAGATGCTGTAACTGTAATCTTCCAAAGTTGTCGTGATTGGGGACACTTCCTTTAGATTGGTAAATTATGTATCTGACTCTGCATTTTAAGAAAGGTGACAGACTGAGATGAGGAATTATAGATGTGGCAAAGTTGTTAGCATTGCTGACTCACAACGCCAGTGACCAGGCTTCAATTTTGGCTTTGGGTGACTGTTTGCGTGGAGCTTGCACATTCTCCCTGTGTCTGCGTGGGATTCCTCTGGGTGTTCTGATATACCCATGAAGGGCGCAAGGCTGATTTAAATATTCATTGGTTAATTTCAATGTGAACGCCATCGTCCAGGCTCACTTGTCCTTACCTGCTCACCAGTGGAGGTCCTCACTGGTGAGGATCACGTACCACCAATAGGAGCCTGACGTGATGGCTTCACCACCAAGGGTGCTTTTGGCACCCTTGGTGGTGAGGGCAGTGTCAAGGGGCCAGGGCCCGAAAGGGTGAACCCATAATGGGGCAGGGCCATGATGGGCAGTCGGGATGGGGGACCACCATAGTACAAGGAGATGGGGGGAGAAATCAGATGCGACAATTGAGGCGGGGGGGGGAGGAGAGACTGGCAATATCTGGGCGGGTAGGGAGAATTACAGATCTCATGCACAGTGACACTTATACACAATGCACTGGAAAATCAGGGTGCCTGCACAATGGTGCCGGTAGAGCTCAGCAGCTGGCTTCCCAGTATGAATGGGCTCCACCCACTCCCCCTGCTGATGACAATTACATTTCTCCTAGCCATTTGACTACACTGGGAAGCTCACACAAAAAATGGGCACAATTTTCTCCCATTTTCACGCTCTTTCGGCACTTAGAATTCTTTTGGTAAGATCACTCCCATTTTTTGGGAAAATCACAGCCAATGTTTCAAGTCTTCTTTGGGATCCTAGCTGAATTGCTAACTTTGAAATTGAGATTGATAGATTTTTGTTATCCAGAGTTATTCTGTGATATCAAGAAAAGGTGGTTGTATGGAGTGCAGTAACAGAGCAGCCAGAATCTCAATAAATGGCAAAACGGGTTTTAGGGACTAAATGGCTTACTCCTGTTCCAGTGTTCCACTGGGACCTTGTTTGGATCGGAGCAAATATGGGCCCTGATGCTGGAAGGGCATGTTTGGTATATCTAGTAAAAGCCATGTACTAGCCCGTTGGTCATCACATGTGGGACCCATCTTGAGATCCAGTTCCAAGTTGGGGCCTGGGCCATTTGAAAGTGCAAAAAACAATTCATGATATTTCTTGGACCGATGAAATGATAGTCCATTTAGCCACTATTTTAGAACCAGGATCAGGGACAGAGAGAAGCAACAACCTCCCCCATAGAGAAGTACTTGAATTTCTGGATCAGACAGGTATAAACATAATACTTCCCAGAGTACCACGAGTATCCTCCAGCCATATTTAAAAGAGATACACCATGTATTTTGATGGAGCCCACACCAGGGGATCACAAGTGGATTCATTTTGCACTTAGGTTGATTCTGTAAGGAGGGGCCAAAAAAGGGGTGGCACAGTGGTGCAGTGCATCAAGGCACCAGGGACTCGTGTTCAATTCCGGCCTTGGGTGACTATCTATGTGGAGTTTGCACATTCTCCCTACACCTGCGTGAGTTTCCTCTGGGTGCTTCAGTTTCCTCCCACAATCCAAAGGTGTGTAGACAGGTGGACTGACCCTGATAAATTGCCCTTTAGTGTCCCAGGTGTGGGTTAAGGGAATTAGTGGGGTAAATATGTGAGATTATGGGGATAAGGCCTGGGTAGGATGCTCTGTTGGAAAGTCAGTTCAGACCCAGTAGGCCGAGTGATCTCCTTCTGCACTGTTGGGGATTCTATAAAAGTTTTGCTTGTGATCATTGTTTTCATCCATTTTGGCCAGTGGACTCTCACCTCATGTGGCACTCCATTGCAGATCATTTTTTTTGCAGTTATAAAATGTCCGATTTATTATTTTATGAAGTTTCAAATTGATTTTCCAAGTACCACAGCAGGTGACCTTATGGATTTTGTAAAATAGGCAATAAAATAGTTGAATATCCAATTCTTTCTATGCAGATTTGTACTGCTGCCACCAAGGTGTAGAAAATCTGAATGCAAGAAAAATACACAAAGACCACCTGTGATACAGACTTGTGGCAGACCATAGGTTGTCCTGATATTCTTAAATAATTCCAGCTGCATAGCTGAAGAACTCAAGATAAGCCTCCGTAGCAGAACGTAAAAATATGCCTCATAAAATAAAAGCTATTCAGGGCAAACTATCTTTATTTCTTTCATAAATTTTTAAAGATGTTCATCTAGGGCCAAAGCAAAGTTTAATAAATACACATTCCCATTATTTCTTCCAGGTTGGCTTCATGAGTTGGCAAAGCGATTGGGAACTCCATATGTATCCATTTCTTCACTAAGTGTCTCCACATCCGTGAACTCCACAATCCAGACCACCTTCGTTAACACCAGCTCTGGAGAAAACAATTCCAGTTTTGAACTGTTTGGTGGTCCCTCAATCCGAAGTTCCTACATCACTTCACTCTACTTCGCACTTAGCAGCCTAACCAGTGTAGGCTTTGGGAATGTGTCGGCTAACACTGATGCTGAAAAGATTTTTTCCATTTGCACCATGTTAATAGGAGGTAGGTTTACATATTTTTCTAACATAAGCACTGCATATTTTTCTTCTGAGCAGGAATGTCTGCACTCATTTGGGAAAGAATGATCCCCAAAACCAAACTCATGGAGCTTTGAACAGAACCTTGTCAACATGATTTTAGCAAATATCAGAATTTTCCCAATTTAGACATTTTGGATTCAATTCAATCTTTATCTTAAAAATAACAATACAATTTCAAATCAACACAGAAAATACTTCAAAGTCTCTGCACGGGGCATCATCTGCAGTGAGAGAAATGAAGTTAATGGGCTAAATTTTCAGTTGCCAATGGGGCAGGCATGGGTGCAGGTTCTGGATCATGCAATTTTCAAAGGGAAGAAGAGAGACAGGAACCCACAACCCTCCAGTTAAGTAGTTGCTGAACTCATGAGGCCTAATGGATTTACTGATCAACTCGGCTACTCAATCGGTGGCACTAAGTTGCTATCACTGGTGTTGAGAGAGTTGTATATGGGAACAGTTAGTTGTGAGACTCCTGAGGGGGACATTGGGGTTGTGAGGAATGGCGGAGGGGGGGGTCTTCCACAGGCTACTGAACCTGTGTCACTGTAGGAGCAGTGTCTGTCTCAGGACCTTGAGGTAGGGATGGGTCTTGAGTCAGAGGGAGTGAGGACTCTGGTATCCATTGGGGGCTGGCCCCCTCATCAGCCTCTTCGACTGCCTCACTTCTTTCATCGTGCCCTTTCATGCTAGAATGCAGCTGGCATGCATCTCTGCACCATCAGCAACACTGAGCCCATGCTACAGAGAGTGCCACTCTTTCTGTACAAATTAGCACACTGCTCCTGTTTCCACTCAGAGTGGTGCTGCATATGGTTCTCCATAAAAGTAGCCACTCTCTCAAAGGAGAAGCTCATACACTCAAATTCTTGAGCCATGACAGAGTACATGCAGTGCATGGGCTCCATGTTTGCCCATGGCTCCACAATGCCTCAACAGTCTCCGATATGTTGGAACTTATCTCCCTCTGAAGAGCTGCAGACAAGCACTCTGTTTGTGACAGCCAAGGCCCTGCACCTTTGTCCAGCAGATAATGACCATGTCTGTCCTCCAGGTGGGCCTGCCCACACCAGACTCTACCTCACTCTCCTCCTCCTCCTGCTCATTGGTGATGTGATGCTCGCCCAACGTTCCCTGTTCTCATTTTGATTGTGTCCCAAAAGAATCCAACGCCCCACCATTAACTGAATAAGTCCTGCCCTGGTTCGATCAACCAAAATGTATCACCTATCATTTGTCTGAATTAAACTCCATCTGCCATTCGTCAGCCCACAGGTCCAATTGACCACGATCCCGTTGCAATCCTAGATAACCTTCTTCACTGTCCACTGTGCCACCAATCTTGGTGTCATCTGCAAACTTACTAACCATGCTCCTAAATTCTCATCCAAATCATTAAATGACAAATAACAGTGGAGCCAGAACCAATCCCTGAGGCACACTGTTGGTCACAGGCCTCCGGTTTGAAAAACAACCCTCTACAACCATCCTCTCCGTCTTCTGAAATCAAGCCAATTTTGTTTCCATTTGGCTACCTCACCCTGGATCCCATGAGATTTAACCTTATACAACAACCTACCATATGGTACTTTGTCAAAGACCTTGCTAAAGTCCATGTAGACAATATCAACTGCACTGTCCTCAGCCACCTTCTTGGTTATCCCTTCAAAAAAACTCAATCAAATTTGAGAGACATGATTTTCCACTCACAAAGCCATCCTGATTGTCCCTAGTCAGTCCTTGTGTCTCTAAATGCCTGTAGATCCTGTCTCTCAAAATACCTTCCAACAACTTACCCACTACAGATGTGAGGCTCGCCGGCCTATAGTTCCTAGGTGTTTCCCTGCAGCCCTTCCTAAACAAAGTTACAACATATGTCATCCTCCAATCTTAAATGTCTCACCTGTGACTATCGATGATTCAAATATTCCTGCTGGGGATCGCAATTTTCTCCCTAGTCGCCCCAGAGTCCTAGGACACACTTCATCAGGTCCCAGGGATTTATCTATCTTGATGCGCTTTGACTTCCAGCGCCTCCTTCTCTGTTATATGTACTCTCCTCAGGACATCACTATTTATTTCCCCAAGTTCCCTAACATCCATGCTTTTCTCAACAGTGAATAGTGATGAGAAATATTCATTTAGGATCTGTCCTTTCTCTTGTGGATCCGCACATAGGTGACCTTGTTGATCCTTCAGAGGTCCTACTCTCTCCCTAGTTACTCTTTTGCCCTTTATGTATTTGTAGATTGAATCCCCATTGAATGACATGGGGAGATTGTTTTGTGTGGTATAAATGTTACTTGCCACTTATCAGTCCATGCTAGAATGTTATACAGGTCTTGTTGTAAGTGGGCATGGACAGCTTCAGTATCTGAAGAATCAGTGGTACTAAGCCTTGTGTGACCATCAGTGAATTTACCAATTTTGAACTTATAAAGGAGAGAAAGTCATTGAGGAAGTAGTTGAAAATTTACCCTGAAGAAGTTATGCGACAATGTCCTGGGGCTGAGATGATTGACCTCCACAATCACAACCATCTTCCTTTGCATGAGAAATGACCCCAACCAGTAGAGAATTTTCCCCCAATTCCCATTGATTTCAATTTTGCTACAGCTCCTTGATTCCACACTAAGTTGAATGCTGGCTTGTTGTAAAGGGCAGTTACTTTCACCTATCTCTTGAGTTCAGCTCTTTTGCACATATTTGGATCAAGGCTGTAATGAGGTTTGGAGCCAAGTGGCTCTATTGGAAGCCACTGGAAGATGAGAGAGATATTGCTGAATTTCCAACAATAAAAAAATGCTTTTTGAATCTTATTTTCCTTCAAGCTTGCTTTGGGCAGCAGGTAAAAAAATCTAGGCAATTATGTGAAGCAAACCAGAAAAGTTTGGAATGGTATTTCAGACATTTAACAGAAATTCTTTGCAAACTTTGCTAAAGAAAGAGAATTGCATTCCAGTTTAGTAATGAAATGTAAGAGCCATTGTTGCCTGAGGGTGAAAAAATAAACTTATCCAAACTCACAAAGCTTAATTGGGTCACCCTACTTTTGATCTTTCACTGGCTTAATTCAGATTGGATTCATATTTCTTATTCAAAAGCAGACTTTTCTTCAAGTGATGCCAACCTGGAATTATAGAACCTGACTCAGCTCAATGTTTAAGTGTTGGCTTTGAATATAATGGTCTTGGGTTGAGCAAAGTGTGGAATCAGTCCAGGTCAAACTGAGGACCAAGTAATTCTTTCATGCTTTGTGAATATGTCAGTTCAAGGGTACAAATGCAAAGCACTGAAATTATGCTGCGGGGTAATAGTCTACGGATGTTCAACATGTTGATTTATAATTCTATTCTTAGAAAAGGTGTCAATTTATTTATTTTAAACACGTTTGTAAGGAGCACACAAACAAAAACAATTGTAGAGTAATGTAGAGAGGAATTGTCTATTTATATGCTGTTATTTCTGAAAATTATATTTTCAGGTTGCAGGAGAGTTTTTATACAGTCGTCAAGGAATTTGTGTTTGACGAGCCATATTTTGCAAAGGTGACATAACTTACAGATTAAGCATGGGAGGCTGTGATTATATTTCACGTCATCCAAGTTTGTAACCTGTTGATAATGATAGTTTTCACGCAACACTGAAATTATTCATGAAAATTTATATAAGTTGTTTCACTTTCTACTTTATGATGCTACATTTACGTGCTGAAAATCGCAGCACCTACAATCCTGAATGCTTTGACCTCAGCAGGACTGTCAGCCTAAATCTCTGGGCTTTCCTGGGCAAGAAAGAATCACTTTTCTGAGGAGCACAGGAGTATCTATTTATTTACCGGAGCAAAAGTGCCAGAATTGCAGTATCATGTGTAGAAATGTACTATTTTTACAGCAATGAAATAGTGTTGGTTGGGTTTGTACTCTCCAGTGAACTGCTGAAGTATTTAGTTATTTGATTTTACTGTTACTGTAGCCATGTGATAAGAGCCCAAATCAAGTTTGTTAATTACATAGATTATTAAACACTCCAAACAATCAGAAACTCTTTTAGTCTATATTTGATCTATTAAATACTAAGTTTATGTTAATATAATGCACAATATGTTTTATCTACTGACTTTAAATATATTTTCTTATATACTAAATGAGAAGTATCACAGTATTCTCAGAGCTAGGATGTTTTCATTTCAGTGGAGTCTGGATACTTACATAAACTTGAGTTTATTTTTATTCTACGGGTGGAATTTTCTGGCCGCTCACGCCAGCGGGATTTTCTGGTCCCACTGTAGTGAAGAGAGATTTAGCTGAGCACTAAATTCTTCGCCTTCACTTGAGGTGCAGAAATGGGATGTGAATGGCTGGAAAATCTGAGCCTATTCCTTTTATTCAATAGAAAAAATATTGCTCCAGGCTTAGACAACAACTAATTTCATTTTTTAATTTTCATTTTTTTAATAACTTTCAGTTATGGTACAGATGCTGTACTGATGTTTTATTAGCTGTTCATGGTGGGTACCATTCTATGTGGATAACTATCCCAAAGAGAAGCTTATGCAATTAGAGCAACTTATTGGGCACTATGCCAATTTTACCACTCACATAATTTTCTCTCCTCCTTGCTTGAAGTTATGATTCATACTGAAGTAAAATTCTGCATGTTTCAGAAACCATTTAGTATCTTGACTAAATGCTCACTTTGGGAAGGAGAACAAGAAAGTAATACTGAGTGAATGTTTTCATTACCTGCAAGATTGGTCTTCTACCACAGAACATGCTCAATCATGCACCAGCCTCACTACAGATAGATTAGAGGGCAACCATTTGCCAGTCTAACCGGACCTTCTGACAAATACTCTTGAGCTTCACATTAAACTCTATTTTACTAAAAAGCCCCTCACCAGCAGGTCATCAGTCCTTAACAAGGAACTGCTGATCTAATAACATTAAAACCTTGTTGATCTTTCTACATTTTGATATCAAGTAAAAAATTATCTGTAAAGACCCAATGAAGAACTCTTTCCTTACTTTTATAATAAAAATTTTGAACAATTGAAGATAAGTAAATCCAGATAATGCAAGAAATAGCAAAAGCAACTGGTGAGATAGTAAAAATGAAAATAGCACAGGTGGCAAATTTGTACCTTTCCTATTTGGCTCCTTATGTGTCGATCCAGTGAAGAAAACCTCAGCTTATAAAATTTTGTAAAATTCCCAAATGCTTAGCTGATGCTCATCTAATTTGGTGACACTCTGGGCTTCTCCTTGAGCTGCAACTTTCTCCATCTTTCATTGTGAGAACCAACTAGATTTGAACTAGCCCTGCATGGAGCTTTTTTCATGGTCCCTTTCTGAGCTGGAGGCTATAGAACTGAAACTCTGTGTGAAAAATAATCTTTGATACCTACGCATATATCTTCTCAATTGCCATACACGCTAACCTGAATTTGACATTCCTAACTGCGTGACATTGGTGCTTCCGAGGTAACATTACAAGTTCCTAAACCCTTCTTAGTTAAATAGGCCTTCAGGTGTTCTTAGTGTTTGACATATCTGGAACCAGCTGATGTTTACCTACTTCATCCAACTGGGGCCTTGTAGCAATATGCAATAAGGTTCATTGCAAAGAGTTACATTTAAACTTTGTTATCGTGGAAACAACATGAAGGGGTGCAAACAGTTCCAGGATTAGAAAATTATCATTGTACAAAGAACATCTAGATCATTTCTAGTTCTGTATGATAATTGCTCTTACTGTAATATGAAAGATCCCAAATTCACACACAACATTCTGTGCTGGTTTTAGCTAAACTCATGTACAAACAAAGGTTCCACCACTGGCTGGATGATAAGCATCTGTGTGCTGCTGAATGAAGTAAGGGTCGTAAGTGCATAGACAAGTGAAACAAAAATTGAGTTTAGAAAATGGAGATCAAATAGAGATTGTGAATTCCTGCTACCCTGTGTATACATTTTGCAAAGATAGCACTGCTCTGGGAATGCAATATTTGTAAAACTCTCTCAAAAATAACAAATTTTTCATTGACATCACCATTTTTAAAGGGCCTTTGATTGCTGAAAAAAATTACAATCTGACAACCTAGCACCATTATGGATTTCAGAAGAAAATAGATATCATCAAGGGACGCTATGATAAAACTTATGTTAAAGTGTAAGACGGGACAGTGGAATGATTCAAAGACCATTATGTGACATGAATGTGTCGCATCAACCTTATTATTTGGACCATTTTTACAATAAACCTAATGATGCATATTGACAAAGAGAACAATAGTCCTGGGGAAAAAGACAGCATTATTTTAGATATTGCAAAAAGGGAAAGAGAAATGCAAAAGAAAAACAAACATAATCACCATAGCTCAACTGTAAGTCAGGCTAATGTCAGAAGAAAGCAAGGATCATAGAAGTTGTAATGGAGGACACAAGCAAACATCAAACTCAGAGGAAAAACCAACCTTGGAAATGCACTTTCAACAATGGTTCAAAGTTAATGCTTTTACTACACCAGATAACATCTCAAGGAATACAAAACTAAGAATCAGACTGTGACAATAACTTTTTATCATTACTATACAGCAGCAAACCCTGTTAGTGATAAAGTCTAGAAAGTTATTAGAAGATGCTATTAGAAGGTATTCAACATAACTGCACAGATAAAGTACTGAATATATCTAGAGAATATAAGAAGTTGCCCATTAAGCAGGTTGATCCGGGCTGTAGAGTGACAGTGTCACTGTTTCACAGTGAGCAGTTCACGTGCAAACCCGCTAAAATGTTTTGTTGTTCCACTGCTAAATAAGCACCTTGGCCTTCAGTGGCATTCAAAAAGCAGACTGTGATTATGGGCCAGAAGTGTGTTCTACTTAACCGGTATTGACAAAATAAAGATGTTACAGGCCCACACTTTAAACAGGCATTAGATGCATTGTGCATATAAATTTGGGGCATTGCAGCTGTTTGAGGCCCCCTGTGCAAGACTGGATTGCCCTAAACATAGGTGCCAGGCTAGCTATGTTCAGGAAAGCCAGGCCTATATTTGACCTAACCAACTATTGCTAAATAGATCATTGCATGTCAGTACCAAAAAGTAAAAGGTTAGAACCACTTACTCGAATGTGGAGATTGGAGGTGCAGGAGAGCTTTTTCTGGATCCACTTCTCTCCCATAGACCATTGCCTAGATCTGATCACCCCCTTCCCATTTAGTGTTCATCCCATTCAACTTCATGTCCAGTTATTTCTCCATCATTGCCATTCCTTCTTAATCAACTATTCTCTGATCCCCTTCCTTTCCAATTGACCACCCTCCTGAATAGCATCCCACCAGTCCTCATCCCTTGCTTTTTAAGTGCTTAACTGAGACTGCTTCCAGTGACGCTGTGGTCTGTAATTCCAAACCACCTTGCTGGCAAGGTGCCGACGTCAATTTCCTCATCCGCACCCACAAATAATAAGGTAGCCTGTCACTCTGATAATGAGAGTAGAATTTTGACTTCACAAATACACAAAAGAAATAAGTAAGATATTCCTAATCAATATGCTTCAGACTTATGTTTGCATGAAGTTGGTAAACATATAGAAACATAGAAAATAATTAGGTGAATCCCTGTGCAATATCTGTGTACTTTACAAAAACAATTTTTTTTTTAAATGCAACTCCGCTCTGTCTTTTCCTTTTACAGCTCTCATGCATGCTGTGGTGTTTGGAAATGTAACTGCTATAATCCAGAGAATGTACTCCCGACGGTCCTTGTACCACACCAGGACAAAAGACTTGAAGGACTTCATCCGTGTCCATCGAATTCCTAAGCAGCTGAAGCAGCGAATGCTCGAATGTTTCCAGACCACATGGTCTGTTAATAACGGCATTGATGCAAACGAGGTATGCAGTATAAACACCATCTCCTGGCCTCTTAAACACAGTGATCATTCCTACAGTCCAGGAATTAAAGAGCTGATTACTCTGTGGGGTATAATAACTTATCAAGAAAGATCAGGCCACCTGTCTTTAATTCCCCACTTTGTTGGTAGACTGATCCCTTACCTATACAGCCAAACCAGTCAATCAGAATAAGCAGCAACTTGTTTTAAGCAGTTTTAATATCTTAGTCAATTAACACGACTGTGCTCTAGTATTAATAAGGCACCAATTACTAATATGCTCACAAACACAGATAAAAACAATGGGCGAGAAATGGAGTCCTAGAAACACAAGGCAAAGATAAGCGTATCCACCACTCTTTCCATATCTTAGTTACTCCTCTTCTGACTCCGTCTCACCACAGAAGTGTGCCAGTTTTTTTCAAGAGCAAGATAAAGGTACTTTGCACTCTCCTCATAGTCCTGTTATCTTCTGCTTTAAATCTTTATTGTTATTTGCCTCAACAATTCCTTATGGCAATGCATTTCACACTTTAATAGTCATTTAAAGCAACTACTCCCATCCTTTCTCCTCATTTTCTTGGGAGAATTTTGAATTGATAATCCTGTCCTTGTCACCAACTCCAACCATGAGAAATAGATATTCCTTCCTCTTTATGTCAACATCCTTCATAATCTTAAAAATTCTCCAGTAAAAGCCATTTTAACTCAGTGGACATTTTGTCATGTCTCAAGTCTCTCCTCAGCAATGTACTCGCCGTAGGACCTCCAGATGTTTCTTCCCCAGTAGTTGCAAACACATTCTTGTGAAAGCATGAACTCCAAACTAGGATCCTTGGTTGGCAATCACTGGTTAGAGTAACAAGCAGAGGGTCCCCCCAGGCTCTTTCCTCTGTATATAAGAAAACTCCATTCCTGAGTGTCAATCTGCTATTCAACCTTAAAATGCCAACAGCTGAGCCTAACTTGACTTACATACTTTCTTCTAGGACTCAATAGACTGGAACTAGGCCCTGGAAATTTGGCTACCTGTAATTCCCCGTCATTCTACTTGGAACTCTTGATTCCAATGCCTCTCACAAACACAGAATAGTGTTCATAATTGGGTCCTTAATAATTTGCATGATTCAGTGCTACAAAAAGCTTATACATTGTACAAAAAAGGCATATCCATCTTTCTTAAGCAATACTCAAGATCACAGCTTGAAAATATACTATTTTGGAATTAAGGTCTTCATGTTTTCTCAGGTTTAGATGCTTAAATTCAGATGACTCCTATCATAATTGATTTTGTGGATTTAGACCCAGTGGTGACAACTTAGTAATAATTCCTATTCACTAGTTAGGTAAGTAACAACTGTAGCATTTATTTCTATGTAATTGTAATACAGAGGCTTGCAGCCTTATAGCTGCCAGTTACCTTCCAAGAACAGAAACTTCAGCTCACTAGGGTGATTCCCCTACCCTGCTCCCAGATTGATTCCACAGGTCATGTGACCCTTACTCTGCAGATGGATCGTTAAAGGAACAATCACACAGTTTTCATCCACATTTTTAATTATTAAAGTTTCTGCCTCAGCTACTTTTGTACTTGCAAGTAGAAACCAGAAGTCCATTGGTGGAGGTAAGCTAGCAATGGTTGTAGCTGTAATGGAGCAAATGTAACAGGCTAGCGGATAATGCAGGGCATTTTAATGCAGAAGAGACCAACGTTTTTTTGTAAAATGGTCCTCCTTCTGAGAAAATTATTTTGAACAACGTTTGACTTGGTGTGTCACAGGTATTTGGGCTGCAGATAAAGACTGAATGTTGTATTTACAATTAAAAGGAGCAGATTAGTGTGAGACAATTCAGTGTTAAACCTCAGTTTGGGTAGCAACTTTCTTGCATACTAATATGTATTTCTGAACTTCCTTTTATTTTCCATACTCTGTTTTCACAACCATCTTCAGCCATAAATCGCAAACGGATTTTGATCTTCTCCTGAGGTCCCCACCGTGAAGGAAACCAGTCTTCAGCCGATTCAATTTACTCCATGTGGTCTCAAGAGATAGCAGAGTACATTGAATAAAGGTTACTGATCCTGGCAACTGCCCATCTGTAATACCGAAGACTTTTACTTCACATCATTAGCCAAGCTGTTCCAGTGTAGCTGCAACACTGCCGAAGTGGAAAATTGTACAAATATTCCTGTTCACAAAAACAGAACAGATCCATTCCTTTCAATTACTGCCCTATCAATCTATCATCAGCAAAGTGATGGAAGGTGTCATTGGCAGTGCTACTGAACTACACTTACTTACTCACCAATAACCTGCTCCAGGATGCTCAGCTTGAGTTCTGCCAGTAACAGTCAACTCTCGACCTTATTACAACTTTGGACTAAACATGACCAAAAGAGCTGCATTCTGGAGAGGAGGTGAGAGTAAGTGTCCTTGACATCAAGGCAGCATTTTACTAAGTAAAACACTGAAGACCCTTAAAATTGAAGTAAGTGAAATCGGAGGGAAAAACTCTCTATTAGCTGAAGCTATACCTTGCACAAAGGAAAATGGCTGGGAATTCTGCAGCAAGTGGCCTTGTGGCAATTGGCAAGTCACCTCCTGATTCCTGAATTTATTTTCACCGTCTACAATTCACAAGTCAGGAATATGATGGAATAATCTGTGGTGGCCTGGATGAGTGCAGTTCCACCACATCCAAGAAACTTGACACTGTCTAAGATAAAGCAGCCCATTTGATTGGCACCCTATTCACCAGATTAATATTCAGTCCCTCATTACTTACCTGAATCTACAATGTAGATCTTCAGTAGGATGCACTGCAGCAGCTCACACAGGCTTCTTTGATAAAACCTCTCAAACTTGCGACCTCTACTGTTAGAAGGCCAAAGAACACACTCATCTTCAAATTCCCCTCCAGGTCACTCTGCAAGCTGACTTCGAATCATATCACCATTCCTTCATCATTGCTGTATCAAAATCCTAGAACTCCCTATCTAACAGCATCATGGGAGTATCTTCACCACAAAGATTGCAGTGGTCCTTCTTGGGTGGGGGGGGGGGGGGTTGTTAGAATTAGGAATGGATAAATGCTAACTTTGCTAAAATCCTAAATCCTGTGAATGAATAAGAAAATAATAATATCTGTATATTTTCAGTTGTAATTGTTTCTCGTCACGGCCTGGCCCTGTGACCTGGCTATTATCTAAATCCTTTGTTCTGTGTGCTGGCACTGTACTCACTTTATATTCAGGCTTTGTGCTAAACCCTTTCTCTCTTGCTCATGCTTGTACCAACCCTGTTTTCCATTTTTATATCTGTGATCTGGCCCTTTACTAACGTGTTCTCCATATTTCATCTCTGCTGCAGCCCTATGTTAACTCCTTTCTCAATTCTATAGTTCTTTTAACTTCATTTAAAATATGAACAACATATACTATTTAGAGGTTTTGTAGTATTAAATTGTTCATCATGCGCTTCCTCCTTATGCATTCTAGCTGCCTGGTTTCTGAATATGTTATTGTGAGAATAGCCCCTTTTATTTAGACTTTGACACAATATAATACTTGTGCCACAGTGCAGGAATATAACACTTCAGTTTGTTTAGCAAAATTCACGCAATGTTCTGCCACATAATTCTGTTGATATTGAAAAGTTTCGACATCTCATTGCCGTATCTAATACTTGCATATCTGGCTTGTCTTTCCAATGCCAAAACGTATCAAGGATAAAGAAAACCATTGAAATTCTCATAGCGCCGTCAATTTGAACCTGACATGGTCATGACCTCTGCCAAGGATGAAATATGATTTAATAAGTATAGTATCATGACAACTGAGCTTCAGAAAATGCAGATTTAACTGTCAGTAAATTGGCTCAACTGAGAAGCAAAAGATGAGTAAATTTAACTACACAGAACGATGTTTGATGAAGCGTCAGAAATCTGCATTCAGTGTCTGTTGTGAGGTGTGACAATGGTTTCAACATGAAGTCAATCCAGTTCAAGTTGACAGAAGGAGATCTCCTCTTTCTAATTGATCCTAAATGGAATGTGTTTGGAAAGACTCAACCCAGTCCACAAAATACAAACTATTCAGTTTTGTCAATAAATATCACTAAATTGCAGACCCTATTCAGATGCATAAAACGGGGAAAGAAAATCACACTGGAGTAATGAGAGAAAGACATTTTCTGGCTTTCTATTCAAAGTATATCTATTTTGATTATTCTCAAGAAATCTCCTTGATTGGGATTTAACACAGAGCTTCACCCATCTGCTATAAAACTGGGATCAAGCTTGCTTCCACCAGCCCTGGAAACAAAACTGTATTTTATCTTGTTCAGACAGTTAGTTACCTGAGGTCATGGCTTTCGCACTCTTGAGACAAGATGCCCTGTCCCCCTGATCAGCAGTCCCTTATTCCCAGCATTGCCGCTGGGAGTGGTAATCACTGCTGGGACTGCAGCAGGTCCCAAACCAGAAGCATCACTGGAGGCCAGGAAGAGAAGTTAGTGGGGCTCGCTAGGATCAGTCAGGCCCTGGCAATGGAAGTAAAGGTATGAGGGGCATTGTTATTAAGTTTTTCTAAAAGCAATAGTCCTTGCCATTGAAGAATCCTCATTTGGGCACTGTATTCCTCATCAAGACAAGTTGGTAGGCTGCCTTAGTATACCTGGACAGCATGGTGGCATAGTGGTTAGCACAGCTGCCTCGCAGCGCTAAGGACACAGGTTCGATCCCATTCTTGAGTGAACTCGTCACCCACCTGAAGAAAGAGCAATGCTCCAAAAGCTTGTGCTACCAAATAAACCTGTTGGACTTTAACCTGCTGTTGTGAAACTACGGTAAAAAGTCTGACAACACCAGGTTTAAGTCCAACCGATTTATTTGATAGTAAAGTCACAAGCTTTCTGGTTTGTCCCTTCGTCAGGTGAATGGAGAGTTCTGGCCTCAGAGCATATAAAGCACAGACAGTTTACAGATTACTGATTAGAATGCAAATCTTTACACCTAACCTGCTGTTCAAGTCTTAAAGTGGCCGACAATGTGAGTGGAAGGAGCACTGATCACAGGTTAAAGAGATGTGTATTGTCTCCAGACAGTACAGTAAGTGAGGATTTGCAAACCCAGGCAAGTCACGGGGGTTACAGATAGTGCGACATGAACCCAAGATCCCTGTTGAGACTGTCCTCATGTGAGCGGAACTTGGCTATCAGTCTCTGCTCAGCGACTCTGCGCTGTCGTGTGTTGTGAAGGCCGCCTTGGAGAATGCTTACCCGAAGGTCAGAGGCTGAATGCACGTGACCACTGAAGTGTTCGCCAACAGGAAGGGAACCGTCTTGCCTGGTGATTGTCGAGCGATGTTCCTTCATCCGTTGTCGTAGCGTCTGCATGGTCTCCCCAGTGTACCATGCTTCAGGGCAACCTTTCCTGCAACGTATCAGGTAGACAACGTTGGCCGAGTTGCAAGAGTATTTACCGTGTACCTGGTGGATGGTATCCTCACGTGTGATGATGTCATCCATGTCGATGATCCGGCATGTCTTGCAGAGGTTGCTGTGGCAGGGTTGTGTGGTATTGTGGTCACTGTTCTCCTGAAGACTGGGTAGTTTGCTGCGAACAATGGTCTGTTTGAGGTTGTGTGGTTGTCTGAAAGCAAGAAGTGGGGGTGTGGGGATGGCCCTGGCAAGATGTTCGTCTTCATCAATGATATGTTGAAGACTCCGGAGAAGATGTCGTAGCTTCTCCACTCCGGGGAAGTACTGGACGACGAAGGGTACTCTGTCCACCATGTCCCGTGTTTGTCTTCTGAGGAGGTCGGTGTGGTTTTTTGTGGTGGCGCATCGGAACTGTCGATCTATGAGTCGAGCACCATATCCTGTTCTTATGACTTAAACCTGGTGTTGTCAGACTTTTTACTGAGTTTACCCCAGTCCAACGCCGGCATATCCACACGTTGTGAAACTACATAGAATTCTGGCCATAACATGTCTTTATGTGTTCAATAACTAGGATGGGTGATTCTGTATGTGGCTGACAAGTGTAAATTCTTTGGTTTGATTATACCCTTGTGGAACAAGTTAATGTCACTATATAAATGCAAGTTGTTCCAAATGATTAAAATACCTGTTTTGTTTTAGGCAAACATCTCCTTCACTAAAATCTGAAAGACAATTATTGCTATAGGGAAAGTACAGGGAGCTCATCTATTACAAATCTCAGAAGAAATATACACAACATTGCCTCAGTTTGTTATTCCAAATGGTGATAGCGGGCCTGATCTCCAAGTCCTAAAAATGTAAAGTCGAACTCAAGTTGAATCTAAAGTCACCCAAGCAATTCCAAAATTATGTGCATAATTTTGAGGCAGCTTTCTCCACATTGTATCCCTCAGCAGGAAAACAGGATCGAAACATTGTAAATAATTTATTGAAACATCGAGTTATTTTCAACAGAGTTGAATTTGTCATTCCTCCTCACCTGTTTTTTGGAAAGTATCAACCAAGGGTAGATAGTATCAAAAATAAAAAATATGCAGTCCGCATTTAAATAGAGGGCCAAATTTCCCTGTCCCCAAAAAAAAGTGCCATAACGCCGTGAAAAACAGAGCGAAAATAATTTGTCTTACACTTAGTGCACTGAAAGAACATCCACATGAAAGTGGTATGGAGTTCCCAGGTGTGTGCCTTGCCTGAACTGGCTCTCAGCTGTTCACTGTTAACAAAGGGGAGCTGCATTTAAATGCTCCCTCTGTGCTCACAGCCAGTCACACCAGAAGGATGGCAGCGTGGAAAGCAGCGCCACGCTTCACAGAGGCAGATATCAGAAGGTTTCTGAATGCAGTGAAGGTGAGGCAAGCCAATCTGTACCCCTGAGAGGGTAGACAACCCAGGAGCAGAGAGGCAAATGTGGCCTTGGATGCAGTTGCTACGGCAGTCAGGCCACAGACTGTCACTGATGATTGGTCCCCAGTGCCACTAGAAAATGAACAACCTCATTCTGGCTGCAAGGGTGAGTGAGTGTCCATCTGTCTCATCCTTGCATCAGCCCCCTCTGTTACAGCTGGAATGTCCATATCAATCCACTCCCTGACACCCCATGGGCCTCCAACACCCAACTCTTCAGCATCATTCTCAAATTTCTCTGGGCAGCCCCGTCACAAATGGTGCAGCAAGTATTTAGGAAAGCTAATAGAATGTTGTTTATTGTGAGGGGAATTGATTTCATAAGTAGGAAGGTTATGTTATGTAAGGGGCATTGGTGAGACCATATAGAATCCATCAAATCCCTACAATGCAGAAGGAGGCCATTTGGCCCATCAAGTCTGCACATACGCTCTGAAAGTGCATCTTACCCAGGCCCTCCCCTCTGCCCCATTTCCACAACTCTGCGTATTTACCATGGCTAATTCACCTAACCTACACATCTTTGGACACTAAGGAGCAATTTAACATGGCCAATCCACCTAACATTGGGAGGAAACTGAAGCACCTGGAGGAGACCTGAAGAGATATGGGGAAAATGTGCAGACTCCACACAGGCAGTCACCCAAGGCTGGAATTGAACACATGTCCCTGGTGCTGTGAGGCAATGGTGCTAATCACTGTACCCACGTGCCACCCTGTTGTTGAAGAACTTCAAGTCATAAAGACTCCAGAATGATGATGATCTGTTTACCTTTAAAAATGACTCCCCCCACAAGAGATGCCTAATTCATCCCAAAAAGTCCAAAATGGTCTCTCCTGTTCGTAGACACGTTGAATTGAAACAGGCTATCCTCCGATGATTGTTTTCTGTATTTTCTGCAGAATAGAATCTTTTGACATTTCTTGTTGCTGCTGGCATTTGATTTGTGCAAAATGTATCAGATTAACTGACGGGCTTATATTCTCATGTCATGATGCACTTTCATTGAAACTGCCAATTTTGTCAAAACATTCTCGATATTTTGATGTTAGGTCGCAAACTGCGATAAAAGGAATAGTTTCTAAGGCTGATCTGTCTTGTTGGTCTGATCCGTGGATTGTTGTTAGTGTGATTTACAACATGCTGATAGATTTGCAATCACTGGGCCTTTATTTTTCATAATGTAGAACCTCTGTGACACCCAGGAGGATTGATTATACTTGTACTCTAAGACTGCAGAAGTTACGCATGGAATTAATGAACCATTATATAATGAAAGTTTCACAGCAGTAGGTTTCACCATGGTTTTCTGCGTCTATAGAAATGTCTTTCAGAATTCACAGAGATAGTGTGTTGACATTTGTTCCTGTTTCAATCTTGACCAGTATCAAAAAGTTATCAACTTTCTTAGGGCAGATCATTCAAATATTGGCAAACACTTTGAACACTGTGACAATATCTATGTTTTCCACTAGACTGATGGTGTGAAACATGTTCATTCACCGCTCTTCATCTTATTGCATACATCATCTGTAGGCTTTTGTTGAAATTACATGAACGCTAATCAATTAATACTTCAACCTGAACGCATGTTCCAATGGGGATGATCTGACCTACCATTCATACCACACTCCCACTGCAGCAAAGTTGGAAATTTGTGGCCAGCCAAATCCCCATTGCTGCGGCAGGATGGGAAAATCTCACTGGCACAAATGGTGGTAAGATTCTAGCCCATATCTTTTGGGTATCCTTCAGCTCAGCTTGTCTAGTTGTTCAGTGGCTCCCAAAGCCACCCAGTTTGATCACAACCTTCTCTGGTCTGATTTTTATGGCAATTTTTACGTTTTTCGTCTGTCTGACTCTCCCTCACCACCAATACCCACACTTGTCTTTCTTGACTGAGCTAACCCGCTACTGGTTGCTTTGACATGTTATCCCATTTATGGAACTGACAAACTGTGTACTGCTATCTCACCACAAGGAATACATCCGCTGACCAGCTCTTCATTTAAGCACTTGCTTGGAGCTGTATCTTCAAAGTTTTCATTTCAGTTAACATGCTGCTTTTTCAAAACACTCCAATGTTGCAACTTTGTTGTGGTCTGACCAAAATGTCTATGGCCTTTTTATGCCATATAACACAATCTAATGCTGTTCACCATTTTGCACCTGTACTTAACCTTGCTGCTACTGGTCTTACCACTGCTGATTACCATGTTGTGTTATAATGATATAACACCTTGGACTTACTTACTGTACAAGACACAAATTACTAAAAGCTCATAATGGATTGGGTAAATATGTTGTGGGTTCATTTATTAAGACTAAGTACACAAGAACTGTTATACCTAGGTATAAAGCTTGAAGGCATTAGAACGTGTGCTTTGCTCAAAGAAAAAGTGAAACAAAGAGATACATGACACATTTCCCTTTTAATGATGTTATGTTGATATCTCTTAAAAGGCAAATTACGACAAGGCTCCCCTAGAAATCCCAACCCCAAGATGGTCTTCTAGGAGTACCATTCATACCTGGCAATGAGCCAGGAGCAGTGTCTCAGCAGAATTTGCTTCACTAAGGAGTTAGTGATGAAGTTATATTATCTCATTCAACATGGAGCTTTAAGAGAGCGTGAGGATGGCTCGCCCACTGCAAGGGAGAGCCATCATTTCCTTCTTCTTTGTAACCACTACATGGCGGCTTTAGTAAAGACTTACGGTTTGCTATTCATACAACCAGGAGGTGACAGAGGTGTTATATACAGAATATGTGGGAACTTATCCTCAGTCAGCTGCCAGAGATCTCATGACATTTATCTGTATGTGCACTGCAGCACTGATACATTGGCAAGACTCTGCCTGTGCTGCAGTAGAAGTTGAGACAAACCTATCATGTGCCTGTCTGGCAATGGTGTCTTGGCGGTGCCCATACCTTCCACAGTGGAAAGCATAGGCTCTGACCTTTGCAGCTTGCCCTGTGTCGTGGTGGAACATATCTCCTCCATGTTCCATGACGGTATCTGAAGGCTGTCTGGCAGAACTGCAAATGCAGATATTTTGATATGCGTGGTTATCAGTGTTGAGCTGTAGGCCATCCCAACAAGATCATCTGCAGAACAACTGGTGCAGGATTTCACCCCCTGGGGGCTTCACACACGAATTGACCTATCCCTGTCCTGGTTACAGCCCATTCATGTTCAATGACAAAATAGTCAGATCCTGACTTTAAACTAGCCTCTAAGGTGTACACAGGATCTGAGATGGAAACAGAGTGTTAGGCTAAATGATTGTGCTTCTTCTCCCAGACATTGTCCTCCTCTTGCTTTCTGACTTGCTTCTGGAGAGGCTGAGCAGCTGGCCATTCCTGGCCAGTTGAAAACACAAAAGCACAAGAGGTTGGTAGAGGTAAAGGTCTTGGGGAGGAAATCAAAAGTTCCATAGTCACTTCATGTGAGTTTCCATTTCATGATATCTTTTAGGATGAGGATGAGGAGTTTGTGTAGAAGGTGCATAAGCCAGCACTTTTCATCATCCAGCAGATCCTCCAATACACCAGATGCCACTGGATTTGTGGTGCTGCTATCCATGATCTGAAGACTGTTTCCTCCAGAATGATGAGATGATGCATTTTCTGTGTGCTGCTACTCATTCTTTAACTTTCTATCCTGTGTGGGTGACCACCTCCCGCAAGAAAGAGGGAAAAATGTCATTGACTATGAATTACTGTGTTTGAGTGTTGGTGACAATGGCTGAATAGTTGGAGGCAGGGAGTCAGTGAGAGGTGTGTTTGAGGCTCATATGCTTCAAAGGTGCATGTAAATGAGGTGAAGCACAAATAAGTTAGGCATGAGTCCTAGTATTAAGGTGTGTACCAGGTCAGTAATAGGAGTGTGGCACATTTGAGCAGTGTGTTGGGTGTAAGATGCCAGAAAATTGGAGTGATTGAATTTCATGCCTTTGATCATTTTTGTGGTATTAATGGAAGCAAATGAATTAACTGTAATCACGTTACCTGCATAACTCAAACATTCACTAAAGGTTCAGTTTGATCTCAATTTGAAGGGTTATGAAGGAGGGAAAGGGAAAGATTAAAAATGAAAATATAGTAGGCAAAGGCTAATGGCACAAATTTAGTACTGATAATTGCATAAAGGGTAAAAGTCAATTCATTTTCCTAAATTTAAAGCGCGGTGATGAGTAAGCATGTAGTAAGGTCAAAGGAAGGATTTATATTTGAATTTTCCAGTATTCAAGCCTTACTCAGAGGAAATGGAAATCCACAACAATGTGAATTATTTTCATTGTTGAAGGACATATGGAGTGAACGGTCTACCAGTTTTCACTGAGTTGCTGCAAGTCTACAGGTTTTGATTACCTTGACCTTGGTTGGGCATTAGCATCCTACAGTCTTTTAAAGATCTTTTATTTATTTCCGAGATAGTACTGTTGAAAACTGCGTTTGCAAAACTTTTCTTCGTCAAGTGAAATCACTCAAAAAACGTATAACATGCTGTGCTGTCAATGCACCCTGTCTAATTTTGAATATGGGCTCTCTTTCAGGCATTTCTGATTTTTGTCTATTTATTGTAACAGTGTGTTTATTATTATAAAAAATGATTTTTGTAGAGGACCTACTTACTCCACAGGTTCAAAGCAGTGCACACTTGAAGTTTTGTTTTTATATTGAACTATGCTATTATACATGTGAGTGCATTGTTTTGTATTTCCACTTCTTTGAGTCGACTGAAGTTGCAGTAGCTTTGTGGGGAAGAAAGACAATGAAGTCAGCAATAGTGCAAACCAGCATAGGCAACACATTTTCAATATGAAGAGTTTCTTTTATGATTGAATAAATTACATTTCCAGCTTATAGTAACGTTTAAAAAAAACCTTTTAGTCAGATAAGTGAAAAGCAAAATATTGTGACTGCTGGAATCTGAAACAAAGGAAGGAAGTGCTGGAAAATCTCAGCAGGTCTGACAGAATCTATGGAGAGAGAATAGAACCAATGTTTTGAGTCAGTCAAGATGACCGTTCAACTGAGAGTCATCCTGACTCAAAACGTTGGCTGTATTCTCTCTCCACAGAACCTTTCAGTCACCATTGTTAATTAGATAGTGAGACCCAGAGGTTTTTTTTGTTCCAGGGTTGGGATCCAAACATTGAATGAGTTTCAGGGTCCCGACCTCATATTGTCTGAATGCCTTACGCTTGACATAAGTTTTGTAAAGCAAGTTAATTATAGGCCAGAGTGTGTGCTCAACATTAAATTAATAATGGAGTATATTGTCATGAAGTCTGGAAGTCTAATGGGAGACCTTTCAATATAAGTTTGCGGCAGTGCCCAGTATCAAGAGTGGAAGGTGGCAGTGTAGGGGGAGGAGCTACATTGTTCTCAAAGCCAGATCGTGGAGGAACAACTCATCCACTGAATGACCAGCAGCCAAAACTGTGGCCTAATGAATATGGGAGTGGGAGATGGGGTTGGGAAATGGGCAGGCTGTGGGAAAAATGGGGAGGAGTGTTAGTGGATGGAGCACATACCCCCCCACTTCCCTCCTGTCTTGCTGTTAGGACAAACCCACATCCGAGCACTCTCTGCATCGCCACGTCTTATGCAATAATTAATATCTATAAAACTAGCAGTAAGAAAGAGAAAAACATTTTTTGAGATGGCAGTAGAACCGTTGCATGTTATCAAATGAGTACCGTAATGTCATGAATGTATACAATGAGCAAACTGAAAGATTAAGGCCACATTAATTGAATGAGACTTTAATGCATCAATGCAACATTTTTTATAATAAAATCTAATTCAACCACATCTTTGAGAAGAAGATTATTTCAATAATAAAGTGCAGATTAAATAAATTAATTAACCTTTACACAATGCAATTTAGTAAATGCAATATTAATTGTAGCTGCTATATGGGAAATTGTACTCCCTTTTATTTCTTGTTCAGTGGCACTTACATCAACATGTTGTGTTGCAGAGTGGTATGTCACAGATTTATGACACAGTAATTTCTCAATCCTTAGCATTCAAAACACTGAACCCTGAAGCTATTATGCCTGAATTCAGCAAGTGGTCTGCAAGTGTATCACTTCATTTTTCACACTTAGTCAATATTTCATTGTAGACAGATTTTAATGTAAGTGTTGTAAATGCAGGAGGCACCAAAACATATGTAACTTAAATAACAGTGACTGTGTTGAATATTTCCTATAGAAATACAGGAAATTAGGTTATGAGTTGCTGAAATATTGAATGAATCCTACTGCATTATGTTTGGGCTATCATCATATTTCTCTCCCACATTCAGTATTTGACCATATGTTTTGCTGCACTTTGCAAGGAAGAAAATGAACATTCCATCCATCATGTTAGATGAGCATTATTATCTGTACATAGCATGTTGTCTTCTGTTTGAATAAAAACTTGGACAATTGGTTGAATGTATAAATGAAGAATGTAAGATGGTTGGCAATAGTTTGTCAACCTGCTGAAAATCCTGACACCGCCATACAGAGCTAAACTGGTATACTTAGTCAGCAGAAGCTTTACTTCAATTTTTAGCGCATAAAAAGGTTATACAATATTGATTCACATCACCACTTAAGTTTGTACATCCTGCTTCTATTTTCTTCAAGTTTCTATTTTCTGGTTATGTGGTAGTACAAACTTGAGTATTGCTTTGAAAAGAGATATGCTGTCAAAGCATTTTGTCTTGCACTTATAAGGATAAATTCGCAAGAATACCAAATTTTAAAGGGTATGACCGATTTAAAATTATCAAGTTGGGCTCACAGTGTGGCTTACTTTTGTATTCTAGAAGCTACGTATATTCACACACAGGGCCTTATCATTTGAAAGCAGAAAGAACATTTCTACACTTGCACCTTTTTCAATCAAGCAAAATCTTGGGGGAACAGCTATTCCCTAGTTCATTTCCCGTGGCAATGCCTTGACCAATCAGAGCCAATCTGCCTGGTTTGAATTTAAACAAAAACTTGTCAGTTAACTGTTCCCTGGTGCAATCTCCATTGTAATTGCCTCTATCAATCAGAGTCTGCTTGCTAACCAATCAGCACTCTTAAGCAATATAAATTGTTGTTACTTTTACAATATTGGTATTCTTGCAGATCTGTTCTGATGACTGCAAGATGGAAAACCTCGACAGCAATACCCATGTTTCTATTTTCCAATCCACTCCATTTTGCTCTGCTAAGCTCTTTCTACAAACTTATTTTGGCTTTGTGGGAATAGAAAGGGTATAAAAGGAAGTACAACTCATGATAGTGGGTGGGATTTTACACCCTCGATCATCCCACCCATCATCAACGGACCTTCCCATTGTCTACCCCTTGCCTGCTCTGATTCCCATGGCAGGAATCCGTGGCAGGGCGGTAAAATTCCAGCCAATGTCCCCTCTCAACATGTAGACAAATTTCTTGAAAAACAATGCATAATTCTTCATCGAGATCTATACTTTCATTCTGTATCAATTTTAGTAATGCAATATGTGTCTCCATTCCAGCTCCTGAAGGATTTTCCTGATGAACTGCGAGCAGACATTGCAATGCATCTGAACAAAGAAATTCTTCAGCTGCCTCTGTTTGAATCAGCCAGCCGTGGGTGCCTTCGATCCCTTTCCTTAAGCATTAAGACCTCTTTCTGTGCTCCTGGGGAATACCTCATCCGTCAGGGCGATGCCCTGCAGGCCATCTACTTTGTCTGCTCAGGTTCCATGGAAGTGCTGAAGGACAATACTGTGCTGGCTATTCTAGGTGAGTGAGCAGTGTTGCCCAAAATATACATTACTGACTGTTGTAGTTTAGTTGATGGTCATTGTTAAATCCCATTCTAATGTGTCATCACTGGAACTAGCAAGAAAACAAAACACTGAAGGTGAAATCTCTGCTCCTGCCAGCAGTGGGAATCTTGGCAGCTGGAGCATTAAATTTGGCATGATGGAAAAAGTCTGTATCCTGCCAGCAGGAATTTTGTTCTCCCAAATTTGATCTCATGAATGTTCATTTAAAAAAGCCAACTTGTCAGAATTATATTCCCCGTCAAAGTTAAGTGCCCTATCACCGGTTAATTAGAATGGTTGGTTTGCCAACTCTAAATAAGCGGCACACAAGTGGTGAGTCTTGCTTCATCTTGAGGTATGTAGACATTGGACGGAATCTTACTAAAAAAACAACAAAGAATCAGGATCTGACTGAAAATCGGCATGTTTCTGTCTGGAGAAACACACCAGTTATCTTGCCAGATCTAATGGCACTTTATTGAAAAAAACAGATGTCATCCATCATGTTCTGGTGTCCAAAAGTCCAGCTTTTGGAGGGCTTTGAAAAGAGCGTCCCAATCAGGAAAAAAGATAACCTTTTCACCCCACCACTGAAAACTCAGGGGCTACCCCACACCCTCCCCCTCCTCCATGACCAGAACTGGCATTTCCCCTCCCCCAACCCCACCATGATCAGAGCCAATATTACTCTCCTCAAACCCCCGTCACCCTGTGACCAGAGTCGGCATCACTTCCCCCTGCACCCCCCACCCCACAGTCAATGCTGGCACCCCCTCATCCCTCCCAGACATCGTCAGAATTTGGCCTCTTCACATCCCCGTCCCCACCTTCCCAGCCAAACAGTCAATGCCAGCAACCCTCTTCCTCCTGAATATCGCTGGCAACCCTACCACTCTCATGTTCGCTCCCCCAACCACAATTGAATGAATGCTTCCCCTCCCACCCCTGCCATGGGCTAGGATCTGTGCCTGGCGCTGCCTCTTGGCACAGGTTGGCACTTCCAGGTTGGCATCATGCCTACTTGGAAGTGACAATCTGTACCAGGGCAATGCCAAGGTGTAGTGCCAAGGGCCCTGCCCAGTCATGTCCCTCTCCACCACCATTATGCTCCCAGGTGAATCCTCAGGTTCACGCCAGGATGAACCTGTTTAAATTTTGCTGTCATGAGGTCACATTGGCAAGGTTTGAAAATACAACTGGGGCGAATATATGATGAGGGATTTTGTTAATTATATTGAAATACATGTTAATGTATTAAAATCACACTCATGTCCATTGTGGGCATGAACCTGATAGGTCACGGGTGAAGGGCAGCAAAAATCAGAGATCACGATCTTGCTGGCGAGATTCGCAATTTCTGGGTTTCTCCTGATATTGAGCCCTTGCTACCAATCCCATGGAAGGAGAGAGCAGGCTGAAGCTTGCCCCCATTGCTTTTGACTATCTTTAAGAGTGATGCTGTGAGATTTCAGGTGCTTGAATCACAACCTGCAACTACAAACCTCCAACCTCCTGGGTGAATGGTCATGACTGACAAGGGGTCATGCAGTTCTTCTTTTTAATGGTGTCGCTATAGAGTTTTAAGAGTAGTGGAGTGAAATGGAAAAGTGTCTGCATGAGGTTTCTTGTGCTTGAGTGGCTTGTGCTCCCAAATAAACCTGTTGGACTTTAACCTGGTGTTGTGAGACTTCTTACAGTGTTTACCCCAGTCCAACGCCAGTATTTCCACATTGAGGTTTCTTGCACATGGCTCTCACTATCGTGGTCAAAGAACAATGTCTTCACATGCATTAGTGTGTGAATGGGAGGAACACCCATCTCTGATCATCCAGGAAGTCCTTTACCTGGAGGAGGTGGTGTGGGCAATCCAATATCCAGACAGAAGCCAGGTTTAGCATTTGCCTGGAAATACATTATCTTATTGAAAACAGAGCTCCCCCCTACTCCTCTAGAATGCATTCCGATGCTGAGAAGCTCACAGGTGTGAGCATTCACGTCCCAGGGCATCTGAGGATGGATCTGGCATTGCCGCTCGCTCATTTCTAAATAAGATCTCTGCCGGCGATGCACCCGTGTTTACTGTTACAGTGGCCTATGTTTACCAGCCTCTTGAATTTATAGAAGCCCCACTGTCTCTTACAAGCCCTTATTCCTCCCTTACTCCTCATGACCCTGTGCCAACCGGTGATGGGCCATCCATCTCCTCATTGGGATGAGAGCCATTAGTAAGAGAGGGTAATGACACATTTAGTGATTGCGTTGAAATGGAGGGAAGTGTGTAAAGGAAATGATCACTTAATGTATCATTTCAATTAGTTCACATAGCCATTGAGGTGTTGATGATGCATGCTGCATCTGGATTACTAACCGAGTGATTTTACCACTGTCAGCTTCCCTGCTGTGCATACAATGACACAGCCTCCATTGCTTATTGGGAAGGAGAATTCCAAACACTAGCAACCCTTCGAGAGAAAAAATTCCTCCTCACCTCCATCTTAAATGGGAGACCCCTTATTGTACCCATGATGATTCCTGCATGAGAGATGGCCATTACCTAGCACTTGTGTACGTTAGTGTGAACATTAGTTGAGATGCAAATCTTACTCTCAGGATTGTGAATCTTTGGCATTTTCTAGACAGCTGTAAATGTTCAGTTGTTGAGCATATTCAAGACAGAATTTGATAGATTTTGGATACTAATGGAATCAAGGGATACAGGGATTGACCAGAAACATAAAGTTAAGGGCCAGAATTCTCTGGCTGTTCACATAGACGAAAACTACTGATCCCGCCAGCAGTGTATCCCTGATGCAGGTTGCCTGGTGACATGGGGTGCAGTCAATGGGCAATCCAGTGGGACCAGAACTTCCTGTGAATGCACACTGCATTCCCCGACAAGAAACATGCTGTGGGGGACCAAAGAATCCCCACTCCCCAGTAAAACAAACAGCCATGATTTTATTGAACGGCAGAGCAGGTGCAAAAGGCTGGATGGCCCACCCCTGTTCCAATTTCTTATATTCTTAACCATAGCAGCCAGTCAATCTGCGCAAAATGAGGTCACACAAACAGCAATGAAGTAAATTGTCAAACAACCTGTTTTAGTGTTGTGACGATACTGTGACTTTAAGAAATGTATTTATGCCATGTTTCTCATGAGGGGACTATTTTATACTTCAGCTCTGACTATGGTGCCTATTGTCTCCAACCAGCAGCCTACTTCTGATAATGCACAAGAATAATTGTTCCTAATTATTGAGGTTTGTTTTAATCTGAGTTAATACAGTTTTGTTATTTTTAGGGTTGTTATTTGGTATTACAGAGTAGGATTTAGTTAGGCTGTTTGACAAGAAGAAAGAGTCATATAAATGGGCAGAGCTAGGCTTACAGAGAGACAAGCAGGCAGTTGTTGTTTGAAATTGAAAGGAGCAACAGCTCTTTCCCTCTCTCTTTCTTTTTCTTTGGAAGTTTAAATCTGAGAACAGCTAGAAAATAGGTATCTTTATCTGGTTTTCCACTGAGTGAAGACAGGTCTCTCCCTGGAGTTCTGTTGTTTGATTTTAAAGAAGAGTTTACACAGATGGGGAATATTGCTTAAATTAGAACAAATAGAGATAGCTAGCAGTTAAGAATTTTACCTTATCATGTTTAAGTATTTCAATTGGTAAAAGTTATGCAAAATATTTTTGTTATAGTTAAACTATATTCTTAAAGTTCGTTTTAATAAAAGCTTCCCAGCGGGTCAATAGAATCACACCAGGAGCGAAATACCTTATCCTCACACTAATGTCAAAATCAAAAATATTTGGGGTCTAATCTAACTTCATTAGTATACTTTGGAGTTTCCATCTGATTCTTAATAGTGATGCTGACAACTGAGAGATGTTGGTCAAAGTTCCCTGCCTCTCTCTAGAAAAATGTCATGGCATCTTTTATGTTCACCTGGGAGAGAAGGTGGGGCTTCCATTTAACATCACATCCAAGCCTGCTTTTGTCAATTCCACAGAAAAAAATCTGTCTCACTGAAGGAATAACAGCATGTAATTGAATCATACAGAACAAAACTTATAAAAATATATTCTATTCCATCTGTTCCACTAATGATCTCAGCCAACCTGGCATGTGGATTATTGTGAATTAATTGGAGAGGGAAATAAGGATCGACCACAATCCAGTAGCCTGGATTACACAGAAAGTCAAAGGTGTGTATGTTGGTTGAGGATAGGATTTGGCTCAGCTGAAGACACTGTACATGTCAGTGAATGTAACCTGGAAATGTACAGAACAAACAATGCTGAGTGACTAGAACTAGGGATTCCAATTTTAAAATAAGGGGTCTCCCATTTAAGCCGGAAATATGAAGAAATGTTTTTCTCTGAGTGAGTTGTGAACTTTTGGAACTCTTTTCCCCGGAAAGAGATGAGGTTGGGTCCTTGAATACTTTTTAAGGCAGAAGAAGATACATTTTTGACTAAAATGGAGGCATGGGTTATAAGGGGTGGGTGGAATGTGGAGTTGAGGCCGCAATCAGATCAATCATCATCATTTGAATTGCAGCGCAGGCTCAAGGGTCTGAACATAATGTTTATGTTTGGAGCTGAATGTTGTAACTAACATCTTTACTTAACCTAGTACAGCTGACCATGGATTTAGCAGCAGAAAGGAACACCCTGCCTGTCTCCAACAGCACTATTTAAAGGAAACATCCAACACTAGTTTAGTTGATGGTTGATATTTTTCCAGGCTATTGCTACAGTTCAGCAAGTGTTTGAAACTTCCTTATATTATTTCAGCAATGACAACAGCAACTTGGGTTCATATGAATATTAAGTATGCATCCTGATTGATAAAGGTTACTGAAGGTGAGTGATGGGGTGTGGTAATTAGAGTTGATGCTGATGGTGAAGTTGGTGGAATATGGCAATTTAAGAAGCTTGATTTCTGGCATTGACTTCCAGGACGATCTGCTCCCATTGCTACCTGAGTATACCTGAAGGACCTCCTGGTCTCATACAGATTCAGTATAACTCTCCTGTTCTTCACCTCCCCCACCAAAACAGTGTTTGAAGATCTTGGAGCCCACTTTCTCTCCTGTTATTTCAGTCTTCACTATTTCCCAAGTGAAAGTCATGGCTGCCAGCTTATACTTTAGCTGCAATGCACTTCCCTTTGAAGCAGAGCAGGCTAATTTTATGCAATGCAATATTATTGTAAGTGGCATTAGCCACTAACAAAAAAGCCCCTGTTGATACACCTAGTCAATCAAAAATATGTTTCATGCTATCTGGGCATTAAAATCATTATAAAGAGCAAATAGCAAAGTTACCATGTTGCCTGCATTGAAATGAGCAAGGCATGGGATAATAATACACTACAATTCCCTCATCCATTTTCTGGCTTATTAAATTTAGCTCTCTTTACATCCTCACAAGGGTTATCTCTTATTATGGATTCTGTTGCTCACATTGAGGTAAGACTGATTGGCCTATCATTTCCTGGCTTATCGGTTTCTCCCTTTCTTGACTGAGATGTAACATTCACCATATTCCAGTCCTTTAGAGCGCCTTAATCTATAGATTTTTGGAAAATGATCGTTAGGGACATTGATATCTCATCCAAAGCATTAGGTTAGGAATATCCTCCTCAGCTATCTCTTGTTCATCGTTCTCAGTTAAAAACTGACTCAAAATGCACATCTCTGCTCACTCTCACATTGGCCCCTGTCATCTCAACTAAGTCTGTGGCCTCTCTCAAAGTTATATGTTCAAAGTTGTTTCTGAAAACATGGAAAGAGTAATAACGATACAGTGGTTTGGTTCTTGGTGGACTTGGAAGGTGATTCCAATGACAATTATATGAGGCAAAGTGAAATGAAAATTAGGGCTCTCTCTTACCTCATAGCACATCTGGTAACTCTGTAATATTTCACTGTCAGTTTCTGTTATCGTTGTCATTTCATGAATTATAAATATTGCTTGGGTCAAAGATGACAAGTATTCCAACAAATATGTAATGAGGTTAGAGAGTGCTGGACCAATCAATTCCTTTAAAAACATGTTGAATGATTATCAGACTGAAATGGGATTGCAGGTTACTAAGATTAATTTAAGCATATAACAGTCACTGATACTTTATTCAGAATGTGTAAATATTGTCTGGAACAAATTTGAAGTCTTTGGTAGTTTTATTATGTTCAGCTGAAATAAACATTAACAAGCTCAAATAAATTAAGAGTGTGAAAGGGGAAGGCAGAACATACAAACCAGCACCAGCAAGTAAGATCATAGTAGGCAACAAAAAGGTGAATCGAATTAAAGGGTCTTTATCTGAATGCTCGCAACATTTGCAACAAGATGGATGAACTGAAAGCACAAAAAGAAATAAATGAGTATGATATGACAGCTGTTACAGAGACATGGTTACAAAGTGACCATGCCTCAGAATTGAATATTCAAGGGAGTTTCCCATCCCAGAAAGCCAGGAAGACAAAAAAAATAGTGGTGGAGTACCTGTTGTTAACAAATCACAAGATACTTGATCCAGAGGATCAATGTGCAGAATCTGTGCAGGTGGAGATAAGAAACAGCAAATGTAAGAAGTCAGTGGTGTTAGTAATTTACAGCCCACCGACAGCAGTTACATGTAGGACAGAGTGTAAGTACATAAATAATGGGGTTTGTATGAGCGGTACAATGATAATTATAGGAGATTTTAATCTCTATATAAATTGGACAAATCAAATTAGCATAAAATTCATAGAGTGCATAACGGACAGTTTTTTAAAAGAATGAGTTCTGGAATCAACCAGACCTTGTAAAGTAAAATGAGTCAGGATTAATTCACAGTCTCACAGTTAAGGATCCTCTAGACCAGGGTGATTATAACAAGAGTTTCACATTCTGTTTAATAGTGAGAAATATGGGTCCGAAACTATGACTGAAACTTAAATAAAGGCAATTGCAATGGCATGAAGACAAATTTGACTAAAGTGGACTGGGTAAATAGGTTAAAAGGTAAGCGAAACATTGGCAGATATTTATGAAAAATATTTTGTGACTCTTGACAAACATATATTCCATTCAGAAAAGACTTCACCAGAAGGATGCACCATCTGTGACTAACTAAGAAATTTAAGGATTGAATGGAATTAAAAGAAAATATATACAAAGTAGTAAAGATCAATGGTAGCATAAAAGATTGGGAAAATCTAGAAATGAGCAAAGAATAACTAAAGAAAATAAGAGGTAGAAATTGGAGTAATTGGAGAGAAAACTAGCAAGAAATATAAAAACAGACAGTAAAAATCCATAAAGAACAAAAGTGTAGCAAAATTGAACATTGGTCCCTCAGAGGGTAAGACTGAGGAATTAATAATGGGAAACAAGGAAATGGTATATGAATAAGTATTTTATATCTGTCCTCACAATAGAAAATACTAAGCATTCCAAGAATAGTAGAAAAGCAGGGGGCAACAGGAAGGGAAGAGCTTAAAACAATCAAGAACACTAGCGAAAAGTACTAGATAAACTAATGGAACTAAAGACGGACAGGTCCGCGAGATCTGATGGCCTGACTGCTAGGGTCTTGAAATAATGCAGAGATTTGGATGCATTGGTGATAATCTTCCAAAATTTCTTAGGTCCAGTGGATTGGAAAGCTGCAAACGTAACGCTACAATTCAAGAAATATATCAAAAGAGAATGTGGGGTAAGGGGAAAATGATTTGGAAAATTGCTTAGTTTATGAGGGGGAAGAAAAGTTATGAATGTCAGGCATGAGACGTGATAGATAGAAATGTTGGTAGGTGAGTGATAGAGGTGTGGTTAGTTTTGCAGTTGATGAGATATGGCATTTAAAGATACATTCTCTAATCTTGTGCAAGGTAATTAAACCGTATAGCACTAAATTCAGATCCTCAGAACTTGACTCCCGACATTGCACCTGCATAGATTTGGTTTGTTTTTCCCTTAAATTTGAGAGATTGAAAATAACTGAGGTGTTTAAAGTCATAAATGGATTGACAAGGTATACATTGATAACTTATTTCCTTTGGTAGGGGAATCAAAAAAAGAGCATCACCTTAGAATTTGTGTCAGGTCATTAAGGAATGAAATCAGTCAGCATTTTTTACCCAAAAAGGTAATAGAAATCTAGAAGTGCCTCCAAAATGTCATAGATGTTCAGTAAATATAAGTGAGATTGAAAATTTTTTGTTAGATGAATGTATGAAGGGACACAGAACAAAGTGAGTAGATAGAGTTGAGGTGCAGATCAAATAGATGGTTGCACAGATGGTACACTTTTTTTTATGTTCTTAGAAAGCGTGGGAGTGTATAGATAAGACATGATCAAACTGAAAAGCAGAACTGAAGCTGAATGGCCTGGTCTTATTTTTAATTTCCTATCCTGTTCCATTGTAAAAGCAGTAAAAAGTCTGACAACACCAGGTTTTAGTCCAACCTATTTATTTGATAATATTCTCACAAGCTTTCGAGGGGTTACCCACACCATTGTAAAAGAACATTAGGTTATCTTAACTCATAATTAGCTTACATTTAGAACTGCAAACTTTCATTACAGAATTATTTTCAGAATGGTAACTTGATTACATTTCAGTTTAATAAATTATGTAAAAGAGCAAAGCGCTTGGGGCTGAAACTGTGGAAAGACGCTTATTAAGACTAAATTCTGTTTAATTTCCATGGAAAGTGTTGTGCACAAAATGAAACAGATATAAAGCATCAAACTCCACCCTCTTAGGTGTTTCATTTGGAACCCATTCTTTTCAAAAAGCCTCATGAGTGACAACAAAGTTAGGTCCACTATCTTAACAAGAACAATTTGAATTTATGTAGCACCTTTAACATAATAAAACATCCTAAAGTGCTTCACATGAGCACTATAAAACAAAATCTAATGTAAAAACAAATGAAAATTTTAAAACCGAGGCATCGCTTAACCTCGAGCCAATGTAGGTGAGTGAGCGTCGGACGATGGGTGAAAAGAGATTTTGTGTGACTAAGGACACAGGCAACAACTTTGGCTGCAAGTTTACAGAGAGCAGAACATGAGAGACTGGCCAGGGATGTGTTTGAATAGTAAAGTCTAGCAGAATCTTCCAACCTTGCTCCATGTGTGTTTGAAAGACATCCACCAAGAGGGTTCCAGCCATTGCAAGGCTGGCAAATTCCAACCATGGATGATGATGTCAGGAGCAGATGAGAGCTGAAACAGGTATGGAGACGTGACAGAGATGAAAACAGGTGATAGCACAGTTTTGTGGTTAGAAGCTCACCATGGTAACAAATATGGCACCAGGGGTGTGAACAGTCTGGTTAAGCTTGGCCCATCGATGAGCTGTAAGGTCAAACCCTCCACCACCCTGGTGCAAACCAGGAAGGCACATTTATAATTGCTTGCATGTTTGAACTTTCCTATCATATTGAATAGAATCTCATCTCAACTAACAAGTGCATAGTAGATTTCATATTAAATGTACCTGCGCCATTCATACACATGTGAATCAGTTCAAAATCTTATTTATGCTTATAATGTGGGTGAAATTTTAAGGACATGATCTTACCAGCCATTCATGCCCTGCTGTTGCTCCAAGCAAGGACAGAGAATTTGGTCCTCAGCCGAGTATTTATTTAGTGAAGTGGGACCAGAAAATCACACCAGCAAGAACGGCCATTAGATTCTGCCCAAAGTGACAGGTTCTGACTGAAAACTAACATGTTTCTTCCCAGAAACACAGCCCGAATTTCACCCCAGGAGCAGAAATTTCTCAATAAAGTTCTAAGTGTCAAATTAATAGGAGATTTTCTTCCCAGTTTTTTTCAGCAAAGTAAGTAACACAAATTTAGGGTACTCTATGCAAAATAGGAGCCATAATGCGAATCTTGCCAATGTTGGAGTAAGTGGAGCCTCATCTTACCTGTGATGCCAGCTACTGAACTCTAGGGTGCCATTGCGCAGGTGCCCCGATCTCCCAGTATGCTGTGTACATGCTGCCCCAGACATCACCTACCCCCTCCCCCTCATCACCATCGCTGCAGAGTTCCTTTCTGATCATGACCCCTGCTGTTTGCCCCCACCCCTCAATCGCTGCCCAGTCAATCGCCAACCACTGCCTAATCGCCATCCCAGCCAATTGTCCCCCAACCCTCGATGCAGAGTTCCCTGCTCCCCTCCTCCCTACGGATCTCCCTCCCTGCCACCCCATCAGGCTCCACCCCTTTATTCTCCATTTCTGCAGGCCATGTCCCCTTTGTCACTGGCCGGCTGGCACTGCCAGAGTGCCCAGTGGGAAAGTTATCTCCGATTGCAACAGGATCTTGATCAACTGGGCCAGTGGGCTGACAAATGGCAGATGGAGTTTAATTTAGATAAGTGCAAGGTAGATTGAACCAGGGCAGGACTTAATCAGTTAATGGTAGGCATTGCAGAGAGTTACAGAACAAAGAGATCTAGGGGTAGTTCACAGCTCCTTGAATGGAGTCACAGTTGGACAGAATGGTGAAGAAGATATTCAGTATGCTTTGTTTCATTGGCTAGAACATTGGATACAGGAGTTGGGACATCTTGTTGAAGTTGTACATTCGGAATACTGTGTACAGTTCTGGTCACCCTATTATAGAAAGGATATTATTAAACTAGAAAGAGTGTAGAAAAGATTTACTAGGATGCTATTGGGACTTGATGGTTTGAGTTATAACGAGAGACTGGATAGTCCGGGGCTTTTGTCACTGGAGCACAGAAAGCTGAGGTTACAGAGGTCTATAAAATAATGAGGGGCATAGATCAGCTAAATAGTCAATGTCTTTTCCCAAAGGTAGGGGAGTCTAAAACTAGAGGACCTAGGTTTAAAGTGAGAGGGGAGAGATACAAAAGTGTCCAGAAAGGCAGATTTTTTCCACACAGAGGGTGGTGAGTGTCTGGAACAAGCTGTCAGAGGTAGTAGTAGATGTGGGTACAATTTTGTATTCTAAAAAGCATTTAGATAGTTACATGGGTAAGATGGGTATAAAGGCATATGTGCCAAATGAGGACAATTGGGATTAACTTAAGGGTTTGAAACAAAACGGGCAGCATGGACAAGTTGGGCCAAAGGGCCTGTTTCCATGCTGTAAACCTCTATGACTCTATAATTGCCAGGATGTCTGGCGGGCACTGCCCAGCCTTACCTCCCCCCTCTCTGAACATCTAGGGGCTTCAATGACTTCTGGTCCCATCAGAGAGGCCATCACATATGGACCCCATCCGTGGGGACTATCTGTGATCCTTGCCGGTGAGGACCTTGACTAGGAAGATTGTTAAGGTAATTGAGCCCGGACAATAGCACCAAGTCTCATTAATGACCTGTTGACCATGTCATTAATATTGAAATCAAGCTGATTTCATCAGCATAACAGTATTCATAAGATTGTGAGAGGCGAGAAACTGGGCGTGAACCTTATTTATCAGCTCTTGCCCTTATCTTACCAGCTCACCTCACCAATTGACTGGCATGGCGAGCCAGTAAGTTCACACTGCAGATCTTCTAACATTGAGAGAAAAAGGAGGGGGAGCGTGCTTAATTACAGCTGTCTGGTTGGGGGTGGGTGGGGGTGAAGCCTGATAGAGGCAGCAAGCCTGTCTCCACAGAGATTGAGTAGCCATTTTTAAAGACTGCCCAATCTCACAGTGGAAATAAATGCACCCTCCCCCAACAATTGCCAGCTTTGGAATCAATCCCTCCCCTCCCCAAGCATCATCATCATCCCTGTCTAATAGAAACCACCCCAAAATGATATTCCCCAGCACTGCCAGAGCCCCACATCCTGGCCCTGCCCCTGCCCCATGGCCCTGACAACTTGTCTTGAACTGAGTTTGAAGTCCAAAACATAACACCAATATTTTGGAACACGGTGCACACAAAACTGACTTTTCTTCAATGGAAAGCCATTTTGTCTGGTGTCACAGCCATTATTTGTTTTTTTTGAGCCATGAAGCAAAGATAAAACACTAAAATCTGCATAATAGTACTGAGGAGCAATAGATTCTATAAATACCATTGAAAAAAAGCTTACAACATAGATCAAATCAGTGCTTACACTTTGGTTATTTTATCATGGAATAACCAAAACAAAAATCACAGAAAAATCACTTTAATGTTATCTTCACATTTCTCTCAGTGTATCACTTCAGCATATAAAGCTGTTGCATAATCTTTTCCCTTAAAAGCAAGGGAGACAACTAGATAAAATAATTCTTTCACCAACAAATACTGTAAACACAAGGAAGCTTGCACTATCAAATAGTGCGATTATTTTGTTTTCTGGTTGAATTCCTGACTGGCCTTTCTGAAATCGTAAGCTATACCACTTCAGATTGATCACTTTTTTCAAGTTTATTTTTGTACTGAGAATTCTTAGTATAATATGGCAGTTAACTGAGGTCGTAGCAGAGTGTGTGATACAGTGTAAACACTGTCGGATCAATTGAGAGTTTCAAACTGAGTGACATATTGTTCATACTGTAGAAACAATTGTGAATGCAGGAGAATGAGTGACACACTATTGACATTGAGATAAGTGAAATGGCAAGAGAGTGAGTGACACATTGTTTCCACAGTATGAACAATCAAAAAGGCAGGAGAATCAGTTACAAACTATTCTCATAATGAGATAAACCGAGAGAACAGGAAACTGAGTGACATCTTATTTAGACTGGAATCAATCAAGAGGGTAAGAGATTGAGTGACAAACTATTCACATTCAGTTGAAAGAGCAGGAGACTGAGTGACATCCTATTGACATTGAGATCAGTCCAAGAGAGGGTAGTGAGTGACACACTGTTCACACTGAGATCAGTCCAGAGGGAGGGTAGTGAGTGACACACTGTTCACACTGAGATCAATCCAGAGAGAGGGTAGTGAGTGATACACTGTTCACACTGAGATCAATCCAGAGAGAGGTAGTGAGTGACACACTGTTCACACTGAGATCAATCAGGAGAGAGGATACTCAGTTACACACTGTTCACACTAAGATCAATCCAGAGGGAGGATACTGAGTTATACACTGTTCACACTGAGATCAGTCCAGAGGGAGGGTAGTGAGTGACACACTGTTCACACTGAGATCAATCCAGAGGAGGATAGTGAGTGCACAGTGAGTTCACAGTGCAGGATCAAACTGGCAGAATGAGATTGATAATCATTTGAAATTAGCAGTCAGTGGTATTTTAGTACTCTTTGATGTAAGTGATCAATCATGCTGATCAAAACCAAAGCTGGCATAAACAAATGAAAGAAAAACTTACGGTTTTTCTGTTCTTCCTGCCAAGTGGACATGTTCATGTTGTCCCACCTTAACTCCATCTGCCAAATTTTTTCCCGCTCATTTAACCTATCTATATTCATAGAAGAATCATAAAAACCTTACAGTGCAGAAAGAGGTCAGTTGGCCCATTGAGACTGCACCGACCACAATCCCACGCAGGCCCCATCCCCATGTTCCTAATATTTACCCGCTAATCCCTCTCACCTACGCACCTCAGGACTCTAAGGGGAGATTTTTAGCATGGCCAATCAACCTAATCCACACATCTTTGGACTGTGGGAGGAAACCGGAGCACCTGGAGGAAACCCACGCAGACACGAGGAGAATATGCAAATTCCACACAGACAGTGACCTAAGCCGGGAATCGAACCCAGGTTCTTGGAGCTGTGAAACAGCAGTGCTAACCACTGTGCTATCAGACCACCCAGATTCCTTTGCGGATCCTTCACAACTTACTCTTACCTGTCTTTGTGTCATCAGCAAATTTAGATACCATAAATTTGGTCCCTTCATCCAAATCATTGATATAAATTGTAATTAGTTGAGGCCTCAGCACTGATCCCTGTGCCACTTTACTAACTACAAAGTTGCTGATGTGAAGAATGCCCATTTATCTGTGTACTCTGTACCACTTTAGCCAATTCTGCCTTCATTTGCTCTGTAACTTGAATGAAAGACAGAAAAAATACTTATGTAGCATTTTCCTGACCTCTGTGCATCCCAAAGCATCAGTGAAGTACTTCTAAAATGTCATCACTGTTGTAGGAAACTTGGCAGCCAATTTGCATCCAGTAAGGTTCACAAACAGTAAAGTGAGAATGACCAAATAAGTTAATTAATTGATGTTGGTTGAGGGATAACTATTGGCTAAGATTTGGACCCACTTCAGACACCATCCTTCGTAATCCTAAAAACATAATCGTAGTTCTTGAGGCATTGCTGTATATCATGAAATTTTCTTCTGCTGGAAAAGTCCTGATAAGAATTCTTCTCTCCCACATCAGACCCACATAACAGCCTGGCTGGAAGCTGTGGCATTATATGCCACTGAATTGATAATTGCACTTTCAGTCATCTCCTTCTAACAATGGCTCTTCCCCACTGCTTTAATTTGATCTTGCAGTTTACAGAATATCAAGCTAATGAAGCTAGATGAACATCACACTGAGATGTTGATCGTCTCTATTGGTTGCCTGATCTTTAATAAAAGAGAGAAGATGGTGGGAAAGTAGATTTTTTTTTCTGCCATTTGAAACTTATAGCAAACCATTTCCCATTGGTGATAAACCTTTTGAGGTGGACTGTCATTGGTATATCTCCAATATATTTAGCACTGGAAATTCTCATAATCATTGTATAAATATTGTACAATTGGAAATATACATGCTGGTTTTTAGAAGCTGTACAAACCCACCAGTGCTTAAGTGTTAACCATGTTGACCAAAACAGCTAATACATTAATAATGAAACAATTGTTATAAATATCAAGACTATTTCTAATTCATCTAGGAATATTAGGAACAGGAGCAGACAATTCAGACCCTCATGCCTGTTCTAAAATTCAGTTAGATCATGGCCGATCTACTTTCAGACTGTTTACATTTTTAATATGTATTATTATCAAAAACTTTGCCGACTGGGAACTAATTTAACATCCAGTGCCTGGGGCTACTGAGGAGATAAAGAGTCAGTCAGCTGACTGGATGGGGATCAAACAAATGGAGGGAATCAGCTGGGAGTCATAGCATCAAAAGAGCTGGAGTGGAATCAGTTATGCAGAAATAGGAGAATACTTGTGGTTGTAGATGCTGAATACATGCAGAAACATCTGTGATACTTTTTGAGTAAAGGATTATTCCAAGTGCTTCTTTGCATACCGTTTTGATTCATTAATAATCTGGCTGCCATTTAATCAGGCATCCTACAGGTTTCTTCAAAACAGTCTTGGCTAAGTCTTTAACTTGTCCATTTTGGATACTGAACAATTTGTTGAAAACTCTGGAGTGGATTCGCTTGGGAGTAGTTAGTTGTGTTAACAGTACTACACACAGTTCAGGCAGTCCTTCAACAACATCTGTGGGGAATGGGTTTATTTAATCTCGAACATTGTAAAAAAAAAGTCAATCACGTTAGACAATAGATAACCAAACCTTTATTTAAAGAGAGCAAATAAAATTGGAGACTTGTGATAATTAAAGTGTCTCCCATTTTCTCTAATATCTGGTGAAGCTCGTGTAATTAACAGATTGGCTGATTTGTTGGATAAGCTTTACATGTGTCCATGTAAATAATCCAAGCAAAATATAAATGGAATTGTTATCTTAACAAGCAAATTAGAAACAATTAACTTTATAAGGTGAATAATATAATCATTATCACTATTTCATATGATTTCATCTGTAAGGATTAATGCCCATTTCTGTAAATAGTTTATTTTCACAATTTATTGTTGTAAAAGGATGTACAAACAAATATTACTAAAAACATTACTTTTATTTTTCTATGTTTCCACACAGAGCCACAATCAACAATTCATGCTATTCAATACATTGCCAACACATTCACCAGATAGCAAGATAATTACAGATGAAGCAGGTTATTTAGCTCATCTGAATTCATCCATGGAGAATGACCCTTACGTCCCTTCCATTACAGCTCAAATTGATATTAAATGATTCCAAGTTTTTACTTCAAATGTTCTACTAATGGCTGCAGAAAGTATTATTCAGTCCAAACAGACTGCAGAAACTATAGATGGAACCCTGACTGAAGCTGTGTGCAGTTTTCAACATCTTTGTGATGGTCACATAGTATGGCAAAATGGGAACATTGATCTCTGTAATGCCTGACAGTGTGGGAAATGCAATCAGCAAATTCACATTTAGCACAAAGATCCTAATGGAAAAGGATGAGCCTCTCATCCATGTCTGTGCAAAGTACCTTGTGACTTTCTTGTCTGAGGAAACAAACCAGTGCCACTTGCATTGTCCCTGAAGGATGCAAATGTGAACGGTATTAAATCTGTCAAACAGCTGATTTAGAGTTGCCAACTCTGGTGAAATTTACTAACTGGACAGCAGGGCTGAGACTAATGAATTAATACTATAACAGTGTAATGTGATTTCTCGTCATTCCACTTGGGCAATGTTATCACAAGGAAAGTCAAACTTAACTCAAGCAAGAATGTTATTTAGTGGAAATAGAGGAACAACTTTACTTTCTGTGCTTTTTGATGCACAAGTCATTGAACTAGAAAACTAGTGTTTGTACTCAGTTGGGGAACATCATTGCAGCACATTTTAAGACTATGCATCCTGCCTAGGCAATGGGTACCCTTGATGTGAATTAAAGCTGAAGGGCTCTGACTTGAAATGTTAGGTCTATTCTCTCCACACAGATGCTGTCAGACCTGCTGAGATTTTCCAGCATTTTCTGTTTTTGTTTCTCATTCCAGCTTTCATAATAATTTGCTTTTATATTATGGTTTTCTGTAGTTGGATTTTGAGGGTGATGATGGGACACTGGTGAAGACTAATTGGATTTTGCATTCCATTCTTGAGTGCTCAGGCTGAAGGAAGGCAAAGAATTAATGAAAAGAAAGAGAATCTATTGTGTTTGTGTAGTTGGACTTCCTAACATCAGTCCTAACTTTGCCATTTGTAAGTTTAAAACTGTCACCGTCCCCCCAACCCAACACCCCCCACTCCCCCTCCCTTATTCTATTCCCATCTTTAAAGTCATTTTCTGAATTTACTTTTTGGGTAACACTTATAATCTTGAGTACTGTGTGCAGTTTTGGGCACCGCACCTGCGCAAAGATATTTTGGCCTTGGAGGGAGTGCAGAGGAGGTTTACTAGGCTGATACCGGAGTTGAGGGGGTTGAGCTATGAGGAGAGGCTGAATAAACTGGGCTTGTACTCGTTAGAGTTTAGAAGAATGAGGGGAGATCTCATTGAGACTTATAAGATGATGAATGGGATGGATAGGATAGAGGTGGAGAGACTCGTCCCGCTCAAAAAAGACAGTAGGACTAGGGGGCACAGCCTCAAGATAAAAGGGGGGCGGTTTAGAACGGAGTTGAGGAGGAACTTCTTCACTCAAAGGGTGGTGAATCTCTGGAATTCTCTGCCCGTTGAAGTGGTGGAGGCTGCCTCGCTAAATATTTTTAAGACGCGGGTTGATGGGTTTTTGATAAGAGAGGGGATTAAGGGTTATGGGGAGAAAGCGGGAAAGTGGAACTGAGCAGCGACAGATCAGCCATGATCTTATTGAATGGCGGGGCAGGCTCGAAGGGCTGGATGGCCTACTCCTGCTCCTATTTCTTATGTTCTTATGTACTTTTAAAAAATGATTTGGGTTTCTCTTTTCAAAGCTGAAGAGTCCAAGCCTCTCGAGTCTCTTTGAATAACTTTGAAAGCTTTGAAGCTAGGGGATCAACCTTGTGATTCATCTTGCTGGGATCTGTATGTCTCACTGACCAGAATTGAACACAATGTAGTTTGACCCTCGCACTGTGCAATCTGAGTGTGCCTTCCTCTGACTTATCATGAACTGTGTTAATTCTGTGGTTCAACATTCTATTGGTTTTGTTCATTGTTGTTACGCAATGGTTAGACATTTTGAGTGTCAAGACTGCGAGATCTTTTTAACTTCACCCTTATCTATTTCACACAACTTACAGGCACGTGTTGCCCATTTTTCCTTCCAAGATATAGGGGGACATTCTCCAGGTCTGCTAGCTCCAATTGCAATGGCCAGAGAATCAGGAGTTGGCGCAAGAACGGGTTTTGCACTGGGTGTCAAAGCCAGTGCTACCCTCCCAGGCCACGGGTTCCCATCCAGATTGGGTGGGAAGCCTATTAATATTTAAAGGGCCTTCTTAGCATCTCAATGACCATTTGAGATGTTCCGGCCCCTCCAGCTGGAGGTCACATAGGCATGATTTGTTACAGGTCCTGAAAAGCGGGGACTTGTCAGGCTGAGCATGAAGAGGGAGGAAGGAGATAAGATGCCACTTGAAAGTTATACTGGGGTGTATGGGAGTCTCACTAAGCACTTGTGGGTAATGGTGCACCTGCTGGTGGTTCAGAGGTGACCTCAGGGGTTCCCTTCACCCCACCAGTCTGTGACACAGCAGTGGCCTGGCTGAATGTTCTCATGCTGTGGGGGGAGAGTTCAGAGAGAACACTAAAATGGACTCTCACCTCTCACACACTCATGTGCCTATACAATCCCCATCCATGATATCTCATACTCCCCACCAACCCCTATGCCAAGCTATGGCACCTCCATGCCCATTCACCCACTAAACAGTGAACCCTATAGTGACAGTAGAATGTGTGCATCAAAGCTCTTTTAAAAGTCTTTAATTGATAATTTTCTAATTTATTTTTTTAAAAGTCCTTTTTACTACAGTAGCAGAGTCAGTTATCAAGAAAGTATCAATTGATGAAATTGCAAGCATTTAAAATCTACTTATCTTGTGTAAATAAACATTGTGAAATTGACAGCATAGCTCAGAGAGTCAAAGCATTTGATCAAGTAATGTTTTTGTGGGGTTCAGCGGCTTCAGCAGGCTTTTCAGGATTTCTGGGCTCGCATCCAAATTTCATTCTGTATGCTAAGAGTCCAGAAATTCAGTGGAGTAGTGAAACATCAAAAAGAAACAAATTTTTGCTCCCGAGTTAGGTGTGCAGTCATGAAATTCCCTGACTTCTCAAACCCAATTCAGGAGAAACGTCACTGAAGGCTGGATTTTCAGTCTAGTACAGTGGGTCTTACTGGAATCAGATCTGCTGCCCCAGGAACAGCAGGGAGGCAGCCACAGGGACTGCTGAGTGCTGAGGCAAGTTGGTTAAAAGGCTCACCTTGGTGCTCTGGGACTTTGTCTCAGTTATAATAAAAATGGCAAGGCTCTTTATCAGGTTTGCTTATTTAGTAGTCACAAGTAGGCTTACATTAACACTGCAATTAGTCCTCACCCTTCAAATTCCCAATATCCCATCCATGCCAACTCATGCAATTTCATGTCCCCACCTGTACTCATATCCCCTCATACCCACCATGCCAACCTATTTCCCCCACCGATCCTAATAGTCTTTTACACGTTAAATCCAACTTATGCCCTTCTGTCCACCCCACAGCTCTTTATATAATCCATGCCAACTTAGTACCTACATGCCAAGATGATCAACAATTTCACAAGGAAATTGGACAGACACTTGAAGGAAATAAACCTGTGGGGCATTTTAGGATATAGAAAGTAGTTGGGAATGACTGGGCTGCTCCATGGACTCGATAAACTGAATGGTTTCCTTTTGTACCATAAATGACCCAAAAAGCAGAATTTTACCTTTTACCATATGGACAGCTGTCCCTCCCAATGCAAATCCTTGACATCTTCACATCCAACTGCAATAATACACAATTTGAGCACTCAAGAATTAGGGTCAGGAATAAGCCATTCAGCCTCTCAAACCTGTTCCACCATTTGATAGGTTTTCGGCTAATCTGATTCTGGCCTCAATTCCAAATTCCTTTCTACCCCACTCCACCATAATCTTCAGTTCCCTTGTCAATCAGAAATCTATCTAACTTTGCCTTGAATATACTCAATGACCCAGCTCCACTGCTGTCTGGAGAAGAGAATTCCACATTATTCTCTAACTGGCCTTTAATGGAAGGTTGATAAGTTTCCATTGTGCCTGTACAGGGATATAGATGGGTTATGTGAGTAGGAAAAATGTGGCAGACGCGGGAGACAATCTTACCATCTCACTCTGATGGACAAGGTGAACCGGTAAGATCATGAGAGAGCCAGGAAATCAGGTTCATGTCCAGTCTTTTGCCTATCATGATTTTACTGGCACCAGATATCTGGCGTGATCAGCCTTGTTCCCAAGAAGTGCACGAGGGTGATTATAAATATTTAAATCAGAAATTGAATGCAATTAGCGAGCCTGGGACAGAGTCGTGCAGGCTCACCAGCCTAAGTGGCCTCACAGTCATGACTGCACACACATAACCACCCCTTCTGCTGTCTCAGACACACTCCTTTCGCCATCCAAGGATTGATCATTTTTCCTTTGGATGCTCACCATACCTGGAACTAACTCTGACGTCTCCTTGTCCAACAGATTCGAACCCCCTCCCCCCACCGTCAGTTCCAGAATTTCCTCTTCCATCTTTGTTAGCACTGCCAGATTTGCCACATTCTCAGTGGTCCTCATCTTCCTTTGCATTTGGTAGACCATCATTTTCTGTGAAGATAATGAGATCACGTATGGTTTCCCCAAACTCTGGTGCTTCTTTCCGCAGGGTCTCACTCTACATCTCTTACTATGTACTTACTCTTACATCTCCCACTGTTGTGACCCAGCCCCTGAAAGCTTGACAGTCTATTAATGCTCTTTGAGTTGTCATTAGTTGTGGATGAGTAACTACTCTCTTGGCTAACACAACACATGCATCTGTCCCATAAGTGTGTGCCCACCTCAAGAGTTAAGAAACTCACCCTTACAGCATGGAGAAGGTCACTCAGACTCTTGCAGCATTGCAGCCAATTCCTACAGATAACCCTACAGCTGCTGACATGCTCTGGGACCTCAATCCAGGCTGGCTTGGTCAGGTAGAGATATCTCCTCCCATCCTACAAGCCAAGTCCAGTTGCAGCAGGAGGGCAGGCAGGATGTCATCACTAAACCATAGGACTGCTCTTGCCCGTGCTCCAGGCTGGTGGTCATATGGACTTTTCACTAGCTGTACCAATGAGGAACAGGAGATTATCAACAGACATGGTGAGTACCTCAGGAGGACTTGGGGACTTTGAGGACGGTGGTGGCCCTTCTGCCCTCCTACCAAGAGCTTGTCCCTGGTCAGTATCCATCACTTTTGCTGCCTTATTTCCTGACAGGTTTCCTGATTGGCTGCAGTCCTGCCATTTAGCCATTAATTGGCCACCCATGCATAAATGCAGTGGGACCATGGGACTGGTGGGAAGTGACACACTGTCTGCTTGCTCCCAATATGTAGAGATGCTGGCATTGAACTGGGGTTAACACAGTAAGAAGTCTCACAACACCAGGTTAAAGTCCGACATGCCGGATCATCGATACAGTTGCCATCATCTCACATGAGAACACCATCCACCAGGTACACGGTATATACACTTGCAACTCGGCCAATGTTGTCTACTTGATACGTTGCAAGAAAGGATGTCCTGAGGCATGGTACATTGGGGAGACCATGCAGACGATCACTATCTGTAACCCCCACAACTTGCCTGGGCTTGCAAAATCTCACTAACTGTGCTGGCTGAGACAATACACATTTCTTTAACCTGTGCTTAACCCTCTCTCCATTCACATTGTCTGTACCTTTAAGACTTGATTACCTGTAAAGACTCGCATTCCAACCATTGTTTTGTAAATTGAATTTGTGTCTTTATATGCCCTACTTGCGAACTGAAATCCCGCTCACCTGATGAAGGAGCAGCGCTCCGAAAGCTAGTGGTTTTTGCTACCAAATAAACCTGTTGGACTGTAATCTGGTGTTGCGAGACTTCTAACTGTGTTACTCCCAAAATCACAACCTTGTCAAGCATAAACTCCTCCCCTTGATTCCAAAGTAGTGACTAGAGGAATCTTACGGCTCTGGTTGTTAATACATTGACCAGAGGACAGTCTTTTCAGAAAGACTGCTTTTCTACAAATATAAAGGTCATTTTTTTCACTTATTTTGTGTCTTACTATGTGTAGCTGTTAGTTATTGAACTATGTTAAGTTCCCAATGAAGGAAACCTCAGGTGAAGCTATAATCCTAGTCTCCCTCTCACTTTGGACTTAGCTAATTAAAACAACACTAACTTCTAACCAATCATTCTTACCTGAAGAAGGGTAACATCTCCTTTGGCTGATAATGTGAGATGGAAGAAGTTTGGAGGAGGCTCACATGATGCGTAGACCAGTTGGGCTGGTGTCAGTTGAGAGATTAAAAAGTAAACTGTAGCTGAGCAAATGGTAAATAAGCTGGTAGTAATTTTGTTTTCTGAACCAGTGTATCCACACTACTTTTTCTTTCAATTGATAATCCCACTGTACGTAATAAGCAGGACTATTTCATACAGGATTGAATGGTCTGCATTTTCCTTGGTTTAGCTGCTCAACTTTGAATGGTATAGGGGCAGGTAAGTGTAGGAGGTTAATACAGAACCATCACACCAGCTGCCTGCCAACTGGTGGACTTGCCACTGGAAGGAACAACAGACATTGAATCCATCCAACAAAATAAGGACAGAACCATTCATGGTAAGCAGACATCTTATGTCAAATGCTGCCATCATTACCGCTATATCAAAACTGAATGTAGGTAATTCCAGCATGTTAGGGCCAGAATTACCTACATCCCCCCCTCCCCCACCCCTTTCCCCCTTCTCCCCCTTCCCCCCCTTCTCCCATCCCCCTGCATTGCTGAGGGTAGAAGATATTTTAGTGTCTCAAGTCCAAATATGGAATTGTTCATGGACCAGTCTATTTACCTTATGCCCCATTCTGCCCCAGAAATGATCAGAGGGGCCACCACTGGGGAAAATCAGGGCTGCCATCTCTGGATGCAGCCATGAGTGCAAAACAGGCAGAAGATATAAATATCAAATGTTTCAGTAAAATCCTCCAAGTTTTAATACACTTTAGGAGGTGGGTAAAACGTCACCCACTCAGGTATTTAAGTATGATAATTGTTTAGACAAATTAGTAAGTAATAGGTGCTTGCAGTACTGAATAGACAATGAGTTGGCTTGATTTTATCACATTTGCTAGAGCATATGCTCGCTTCCTCTCAATAATTAAATGATATCTAAAACAACGTGCTTGCTTTTACAATTCAGTGAGTTCAGTCAGATCAAGGAGTTGCCAAACATGGAGCACTTTAACTCTTAAGCACCTCACTTTATTCTCATTTAGCTCATTTAAATTAGAGTTTAGTCAGAAAATTTCACATTTTTTAGTTTGTAATCCACTGTTAAACTACAAATTATAATTGTGACAGTGTACTGAGGTATTTGTAACTGCATACCAACAGTGTGCCTTTCTGTATGTTGCCATCTTGCTATTGTAAAAATACAAGAACAGAGGAGCAGGAGTCAATCATTCGATCCTTCAAGCTTGTTTCACTATTCAGTAGGATCATGGTTGATCTGAGTGTGGCCTTAACTCCATTTCCTGCCAACCCCCTTAATCCTTCAGACTTCTTGTAGATCAAAAATCTTTCTGGTGAACTCAGTCTTCAATATATTTAATGACCCAGCCTCCACTGCTTTCTGGGGAAGAGAATTCCAAATATTAGCAATTCTGAGATTAGAAATTCCTCCTCATTCTTTTTTAAACGGAAGGCCCCTTATTTTTAAACTCTGCACCGGAGCTCTAGATTTACTCCACATGAAGGGAAACATCCTCTCTACCTTTGCAAGCCTCCTTAGAATCTTATTATTTTTTAGTAAGGTCACCTCTCATTCTTCTAAACTTCTGAGTATTGGACCATCCTGCTCAGCTTTTCCTCATAAGACACCTTCCTCCCATGCCCATTCAAACCTACACCTGAATTCTAACCAGAAGCTCACAATTTTTTATCAAAATTAGATGCTTATTGCTGAATCAAGGATAACCTCACAGTGCATTGCACTGTTCAGCATTTTCATAGGAACAATATAGCAATAAATAAATAAGGTATTCAGTGACTCCCCCTCCACCTTTCCCCTCCCCCTCCTCACCTCCCACCCCTACCTCCACTCCCTCCCCCTCCTCACCCACCTACCTCCCTCCCCCCACCACCCCACGCCCTATTCCCCCCACTCCCCCACCACCCCCACCTCCCACTCTCCCCACCCCCTCACACCTCACCCCTCTCCCCCCACACCCTGCACCTCCCTCCCCCCACACCCTGCACCTCCCTCCCCCCACACCCTGCACCTCCCTCCCCCCACACCCTGCACCTCCCTCCCCCCACCCCCTCTCCCTTCCCCCATCCCCCAACCCCTGCACCTCCTTCCCCCATGCACCTCCCTCACCCCTATCCCTTCCCCATCCCACCCACCCCTTCCCTCATCCCACCTCCCCCCGCCCTCCTCCTACCTCCCTCCTCTCCTCCTTCCCCCTTTCTTCTCCCCCTCCCCCTTTCCTCTCCCCCCTTTCCTCTCCCCCTCACCCCTCCCCCTCACCCCCTCCACACCCTCCCTTCCCCCCTCCACCACCTCACACCCCCGCACCTCCATCCCACTCCCCACCCCTCCCCCTCCCCTCCCCTCTCCCCCATCCCCCTACCCCCATCCCCCTACCCTGTCCCCCATTCCCCCTACCCCCATTCCCCCTACCCCCATTCCCCCGACCCCCATTCCCCCGACCCCCATTCCCCCGACCCCCATTCCCCCGACCCCCATTCCCCCCACCCCCATTCCCCCCACCCCCATTCCCCCCACCCCCATTCCCCCCACCCCCATTCCCCCCACCCCCATTCCCCCCACCCCCATTCCCCCCACCCCCATTCCCCCCACCCCCATTCCCCCCACCCCCATTCCCCCCACCCCACTACCCCCATTCCCCCCACCCCACTACCCCCATTCCCCCCACCCCACTACCCCCATTCCCCCCACCCCACTAACCCCATTCCCCCAAACCCCTACCCCATTCCCCCTACCCCCCATTCCCCCACACCCCCTACCCCCACACCGCTGTCCCCCCTCCCCGCTCCCATGTGCCTTGCATCACTGTCTTTGCAGTGCTCCATCAGTTAGCCCAGAGAGATGCAGAAAACTACTGACTTAGGGTTTCTCTTCACCTATCCAGGAAAAGGCGATTTGATTGGCTCTGACTTTTTGGCAAAGGACCAGGTGATTAAGACCAATGCAAACGTGAAGGCTCTGACCTACTGCGACCTGCAGTATATTATCCTGAAGGGTCTGAGGGAAGTACTGGAGCTCTACCCCGAATATGCACAGAAATTCATTGAGGATATTCAGCACGACTTGACCTACAACCTGCGAGAAGGGAATGACGCTGACGTAAGTTCATGCCTTCAAACTATCGAAGATGAACTATTGAATGTGTTTCCAAGTTATAAATCCAAAAATTGAGAAAGTACATCAGGTACAGACTCTTAAGCTTCCCCGTAGCTTTGTAGTAAATGAAACTTGTGTGGTACGCCACCACAGATATTCCAGCTTAGGTAGATTTTGAAATGGGTACAATTGACCTCAACACATCTGGGCTAAGGAGAAAGAACTTGCACCTCCATGAGCTCAGGATATCCCCAAAGCACTTTGCAGCCAACTACTTTGAAATGTAGGAAACATAGGGAAGACATCAGCCAAGGTGAGTATTCCTCATCTAATAAATGGAAGTGAGCACATGGGGCTGAATTTACTGTTGGCAACAGAAGTCTCACCTGCTAGCTGGAGAAACTGCAGGAATACTGCAGTGGCTCCGCCTGAATAAAGTGCCCACCAGACACTTAATTTGTCAGTGTCAGAGATTTAAGAATAAGGGAGCACCATTTAAGACAGAAAGGAGGGGAAAAATTCTTTCAGAGGATTATGAGACTTTGGAATTCTCTTCCCCAACAGGTGGTTGAGGCAAAGTCTGTGAGGTGGAGATTCGATCGGATTATTATTAAGCAAAACAATTAAAGGTTATTGGGGTAGGCAGCAATGCAGAGTTAAGATTACAGTTAGATCAACCATGCTCCTATTGAGTGGCAGAGCAGGCTCAAGGCTGAGTGACCTACTCCTGTTCGTAATTCGTATGTTTGTGTATGCATGTTCCCCAGGAATTAGGATCTGGGGACAGAGCCCCGCTCTTGCCTGAGAACTGCCAGCCAATCAGAGGTTGTAGCTTGTAGATGTGAAAGCCCAACAGGAGAAGTAGCTGCTGCTGGTAATACATTCAGCAGAGGCCAAGAGTCAGTGAAGTATCCAGGCCACAGAGGAGGGATGACAAGACGGGCATCATAGGAAAGAGGTCATTGGCTGGATGGGGTGGAAGGGATCAAAAGAAAGGGCAGGGGTTTTGGCTCTCAGGTCATGGTCCTTCCCGATGCTGGGTCCCTTGATCATGCGTGCCTATGAATGCCGTACCCTCTCAGCAGCCCGTAAGAAAACATGAAAGGGTTTGATTTTTGGGTTCTCCACGTGGCAATTCCCCCTTTCAACTAGAGGTGGCGAATGAGGCCCTTAAGTGTGGATTAATTGTCCATTTCAGGGCCTCAGGTAGTGTCCAGGTGGGAAGGCCATATACCAGCCTGCCTTCCCTAAATTTAATCGAGTGGAGGTGCACAGACAGTGGGGTCCTCATTCTGCACTCTCCTGCCTAATTAAATGCTCCCACCGTCCATACTCACCACTGGAGTGTGAAGTGGCATTAAATTCCATCCGTGGATACTGAATGAAGTCTGGGTTAAGGTCAGCAGCAGTGTCTGCTACAGTCACATAGCCTGCCATGACTCTGCCCAAATGCTTGCAGAAGTTATGGAATGTTGCTGCACAATCACATCCCAGTGTTATCCTGTGCTCTGGGACTCCCAAAAGTAACTTTTCCTCTCCCCCTCTCTTTACATTGCACAGACCTGGTCATAACTTGACTCTTCGACCACACTTTTAATCACCAGATCTAATTTCTCTCTTCCTCAACCAATATCCATTTCCTTATGCCCATCTGAGAAACATCTTGGGTTGTTTCTTCATGTCAAACCTAATCAAGGTGTTGTTGAGTCAGCACCTGAAAGACAGGAGGAAAGAAGATTGGAGGGATGAAAATGAAAGATAAAAATCATTTAGTGCAGATAGGGAAAGCATGAGAATTACAAAATGTGAATAACCCCTTTCATTACTGACAGTGCAGCATAAAATGTATAATGGAGGTGATATTTTACAATGGTGGTGAAACCAGTCCGGACATCTATGAAGGATTTTCTTGTGATTGGTCTAGGAGATTGAAGGGAACTGAATTTAGTAACATATAATTGTGCAGTGCCAGGGCTTTTACTGTTGGGAGTGAAAAGGCATTTCTGCTTCAAATGAGATCTGACAGACCGTTTCTAATAATAACCAGCACAGCCTAAAATAACACCAGCTTGTCCTGGAGCTTTGCAACTCTCAAAGGGACTTTGGCTGTGAGACTGGAGCTAAAAATAGCAGCATGCACTCTGCCTCCTCTGTCATCTCATCAATAACACAGACAGGACAGGCTTCTCTGCACACACTCATAGAATTGTTCCAAGAACACAGAAGGGGAAAAAATTGATTTGCAGATTCCTGTAATTACCTCCCAAATGATATGTTTCAGCAGAAAAATGAGAAAGACAGTTTCAATAAATGAACAAAATCCTCCCTTTCTTCTGCAGACTGCCTGAAAGAGTCAAGGCTGCACATAAATTGATGACTGCACATTTGTGCAAAGGATCTGAGCATGTGGACTTTCGTTTTAACTTTGCTTTTGGCTAGCACTTCGGAGTTCCCAAAAGGATTGCTACTTTTACTAAAAATAGCAGTTGGAAGACTGAATGAGTTCATGTTCATGAATTATTGAGAACGGGAGTTAAATATATAGTTGGTAATGAGAAGTCTCCATGAAGCTCCTTTATTTTATTCTCATGACACAAGATTCACTTCCACCACAAATTTCTGAAAGAGGAAAGGGAAAACCTGTGTTTACTAAAAAAAATCATTAGGAGATGCCCTTTTTTTGTGTTTTTGAGGTTAAAATGCACTTTTGTTAACCTCTTGAAATTGATTGTATTTTTTCATTGCATACAAATTAAAATCACAATAGAGAGTGGATTGCCATGTTCCAGCTTTAAATCCAGCCGAAAGCTGGTTGGCTTCATATTAAATCTCTTGGTTAATTTTTTTGTGCTCATCCTGTAAGACATGTCATTGCTGACTGCACTGTAACCATCTTATAGGCATAAGTATCCTATTTGGCAAATGGTCTGCACACGATCATTCCTCACCAGAAATGCATTGCCCATCATAGTGGATTGGGCTTCTCTGTATGATCCAAGTCATGTGCTAGAAACATTTAAAATGTTCATTCCAATATTCAAATAAGTATCCTTCCTTGTTATTGAAAGTGTTTTTGAAATTGATCTTCTCACTGCTTGGCTGGCCATGTGATAAACTCATCAAGCAAATAGCACCAACAGGTAGCAGGGACAGTAAAGGAGTTTCGTTTAAAGGACTAATATTCAACATACAAAGGGGAGCAGCAAAGAAGCCAGGAGCAGCTGGAAGAAGTTGGAAAAGGAATGTACTGACCAGGCAGAGGCCATTCTCACAGTGGGAGCATTCCTTATATCTTTGTTTAACCAAGGATCTAAATGTAACAAAACAGGCCATCACTGAGCTACATCACCTGCTGCATCTCCAGCCACAGCTGGAGCCAAAAACCAGGGCATGGACAACATTAGGATCCTTCCTAGCTGCGGGCGGTAATACGAGTGACATCTCTAAGATGTGCATGATTATATCAGGAGATCGTCTGACAATCTCTACATAGGTAGGAGTACATGCATTGTTTTTCCAATGAGCAGAGTTATAAGACATGAGAATATGAGGCTTTGCCAACATTGCAGTTTTCCCTACCATAGACAATCCCACATTGCCTTGTAATCTCCCTGTCTTTATCCTGGCAACTTTCTCAATGGAAAGGGATTTGACCCTCTGAAAGTACTGTTTATGAATGGTGCATCATCTCAGTCTGTGCCCATTAACCAGGCAGCATTATTAGTTATTTTATCCTTTGGTGATCTTTTGTATCACCTTCATTCCAGACAAGCTGTCAGGTTACAGTCTGGCTCTTTGCAAGACCTATCTCCTCTCATCTAGCCAGTTGCAACACATCTAAGAACCCTTCAAATGAATCATCCTTCCTAACTCAAAGATCATCAACAGTTGTGCAATCCTTATCACCATATCCTTGTTAGGGAACTTGAGTAAATAAATAATGATGTCTTGGGGAGTGCACATATTACAGAGGAGGTGCTGGAAGTCTTAAAGCACATCACAGTAGATAAATCCTTGATGAAGTGTTTCCCAGGATGTGGTGGGAGACTAGGGAGGAAATTGCAGGTCTCCTAGCTGAGATATTTGAATTATCGATTGTCATGGGTGAGGTGCCTGAAGATTGGAGAGTGGCAAATGTTGTACTTCTGTTTGGGAAGGGCTACAGGGAAAAGCCTGGGAACTACAGGCCAGCGAGCCTCACATCTGTGGTGGGTAAGTTGTTGGAAGGTATTTTGAGAGACAGCATCTACAGGCATTTAGAGATGCAAGTACTGGTTAGGGACAGTCAGCATGGCTTTGTGAGTGGAAAATCATGTCTCACAAACTTGATGAAGTTTTTTGAAGGGGTGACCAAGAAGGTAGATGAGGGCAGTGCAGTTGATGTTGTCTACATGGACTTTAGCAAGGCCTTTGACAAGGTACCACATGGTAGGTTGTTGCATAAGGTTAAATCTCATGGGATCCAAGGTGAGGTTTCTAAATGGATACAAAATTGGCTTCTTAACAGAAGCCAGAGGGTGGTTGTAGAGAATTGTTTTTCAAACTGGAGGCCTGTGACCAGCGGTGTGCCTCAAGGATCAGTGCTGGGTCCACTGCTATTTTTCATTTATATAAATGATTTGGATGAGAATATAGGAGGCATGGTGAGTTAGTTTGCAGATGACACTAAGATTGGTGGCATAGTGGACAATGAAGAAAGTTATCTCCAGTTGCAACGGGATCTTGATCAGTTGGGCCAGTGGACTGATGAATGGCAGATGGAGTTTAATTTAGACAAATGCGAGTTGATGCATTTTGATAGATTGAGTAAGTCCTGCCCTGGTTCAATTAGTGATCGGGCGTTGGGGAGAGTTACAGAACAAAGCGATCTAGGGGTACATGTTCATAGCTCCTTGAAAGTGGAATCACAGGTGGACAGAGTGGTGAAGAAGGCATTCAGCATGCTTGGTTTCATTAGTCAGAACATTGAATACAGGAGTTGGGACGTCTTGTTGAAGTTGTACAAGACATTCTTAAGGCCACACTTGGAATACTGTGTGCAATTCTGGTCACCCTGTTATAGAAAGGATATTATTAAAGTAGAAAGAGCACAGAAAAAAAATTACTAGGATGCTATCAGGACTTCATGGATTGAGTTATAAGGAGAGGCTGGATAGACTGGGACTTTTTTCTCTGGAGCATAAGAGGCTAGGGCTGAAATAATGAGAGGCACAAATCAGCTAGATACTCAATATCTTTTCCCAAAGTTGAGGAGTCTAAAACTAGAGGGCATAGGTTTAAGGGGAGAGGGGAGAGATACAAAAATGTCCTGAGGGGCAATTTTTTCACACAGAGGGTGGTGAGTGTCAGGAACAAGCTGCCAGAGGTAGTAGTAGAGGCAGGTACAATTTTGTCTTTTAAAAAGCACTTAGATAGTTACATGGGTACAGTGAGTATAAAGGATATGGGCCAAATGCGGATAATTGGGATTAGCTTAGGGGTTTTCAGAAAAAAGGGTGACGTGGACAAGTTGGGCTGAAGGGCATGTTTCCATGCTGTAAACCTCTGTGAATCTATCTCCTTATCACCATTATCTGACTGTTTTCTATCAATCCAACCTTATGGGTCTTTCTTCAATCAATAACACATCCAGAAAAAAAATGCACCAAGAATACTATTCTAAATGTATATGACAGTTGACAGGAAGAATTGAAGATTGCTGGAGAGCAAACCCCTTTAGTGCCTGTCTTTTGTATTTATTTATTTATATTTTAATGCTTTTCCAAGGTGTTTTCCTAGATGATCATATTCAGATTAAAGCCCCAACACAAGGTGAAGCTGGTCTTCTCTGTGCTTTGAGTCATTCTACACAAGCTGACTGACAGCCTTCCCATTACATCTTCCAGTTCCTGTTGTGTGTCCATCAGGATCTTCAGTAAACGGAACACTCAAAGACAGTATCTGAATCCTCTTTAACAGGACTAGCGTGTGATCTCACATTCCAGTAAATAGTAGCTGTGCCATCATATGCCCATGCCCTGATTTCTAGACATTTTCACCAGTGATTTACCACATGAAGATCCTTTCTCTAGCCTAACCGATAAAGTGCTTGGTAACATTCTAAACTTTTCAACTCTGGTCAGGTCATGAAATAATCGAAGCCATGTTGTGGGAGTTAAGTTTCTGGCATTGATTTCCCCTGTAACCTCGTCCCATTAATAGTGGGGAGGATCCGAGGTGGACTTCCGCACCACCACCATCCCTCCTCCCCCCACTTCCCCCTTCCCTGAGGGAGAAATAGGAATCGTGCACCCTGTCCTTTGTCCATATCAAGCCTTCCAATGCCTGGATGATCTTTCTGAACTCCTGCAGCCATTTCTCCACTTGTGAAGTTTGCCTGGTGTCTGTGATCAGAATGCACTTCCCCTACAAGAGATACTGGCTGCCTTCAGTTTGCTTCAATAAAACACAAATTTCCACTGCTCCAAACATGCAAGGAGCCAACAAACAGCATGTGTAGTGTCTGCACACCTGTCCAGCTGTCACATGTTCCCTTTGTCCTTGCACCCACACAAACATATCTATGCAGCAGCCAATCCAAATTCTTGGCCATATATTGAACTATGGATCTGTTTGCACTAAACTCTGTTTTGAGACTGCCCAGGCATTGGAAGGCCTGATATGGGCAATAGACAGGGTGCACGATTCCTATTTCCCCCTCAGGGAAGGGGGAAGTGGGGGGAGGAGGGGTGGTGTTTTGCGACTGCCCACTTTGCATTGCTTTACTGCTGGAGGAAAGAGGCAACATTTGCCCATCAGTCTATAATGAATTCAGATTTAGATCTCAACAGCAAAACTGTAATGTTCTAACTCACTGCACACTTACCACTGACCCATGCTGCTGAAACAAAAAACTAGTCTCAAGCTTGTTAGAAAGCCTAAGTACCGAAACCTTTGCTATTCATATATATATTACATATATATATATTCATAAAAAATGTTTTGCCCCCTTTTTAATCCAATTTCCTCCTCTTTTTGGTTTTCCCATGATGCCAAGCCTATCCTCTTATTCCAAACAAGCTGTCAGATTGCAGTCTGGCTCCTTGCAAGGGCAATCTCCTCTCATCTAGTCAGGAGTAACACATCTAAGAACCATTCAAAGAAGCTATGAAACAAGAAGCCATAAAATGCCTGCACGTTATGCTGTCTATAAGGTCACTAGGTTATTTGGGACATGTACAAGAGCTGTGTGGAGAGACCTATTCTCCAGTCTCAATTCCAACCTACAAATAAGATTATTCAAATTAATACTTACGCGATATTCAATTACTGAGAGGCAGAAATTATTGATTATGGTGAATAGGTTGAGGCAGGAAGGGAGAGAACAAAACAATGGGATAAAGAGGGTGTAAGATGAAACACTTGTGTTCTTTTCAAACTGCTGCATTAGTTTGCACTTCAGATCTTCAAAAGTGGAAAACATCTCCTCAGCACTGTGTTGTTGGATGTCTACCAAAAAATATGTTTTAGGATAATAGAATATAATTTTTGACTGAAGCCTTTTTTCAGTGAGTGTTGGAACAGATGTTTGAATAGTTACCAAGGTCTAAGACTTGCACATGGGGTACACTGGCCAACCATTATAGTAACCAACCAGTTCAGTTTCTGTTGAATACAGGTCTGTTGCTATAATGATTGGCCAATCTGCAGTGCTCACACAGCAAGTTCAAAATCTATCCTTGGTAGTAAGTAGGCAGGGAATACTGCTGCCCCAATTAATCAGCTACTTTTGAGTAGTGCACAAAATAGCACATTAGAATCCCTTGCATAGCTGAATTAAACACTGGACTATTCAAACCAACCAACTAGTGATTTTCTTATGACGGTTAAATTTGACATTTCTTTCTTCCAGAAAGGGATGAGAAATCTGTGTTCCTTACTTTTAACAAGTTAAAATACCATTTTAACTCTATACTTATGCTGCAGCAAATCAAAACTTTTACATTTACACAAAGACATTCCCCTGTGTCTATTGCCAGCCTGTCGTGAAGGGTATTCATTGTAGGTATGTTTACATCAGAAAAGCTTCCTTGTTTAGTCTGCTGAGATGCTGAACCAGTGAGTTGGAAGGAAAATATTAAACTCAAGTCTGTAGATTTAGAATTAGACTTTTGCCAGAAATCTCAAAAATTTAATTTGCCTACTTATCACTCAATTACAAAAAGGTTAAGGATAGCGGAGTAAGCTAGCATTACATGCCTACTAAGTCAGGAGGTTATGAATTCAAATCTAACTTGAGGCTTGAACACAAATCTTCAATACTTTAGTGCTGGGGAATTGCCACACTGTAAGAGCTGCTGTACTTTGGATGTAAAAGATCTTGTCACCCTATTTCAAGGAAGACCAGTTCTCCTTGGTGTTCCACCCAACATCTATCCGTCAGCCGACATAACTAAAATTTGATTATTATCTTGCTGCTGTACTAAAATTGGCTGCTGTGCTTAGTAAACTAACTGAGTTCAGTAAGGCTAGCAGGTGGGAAACTCTTTGGGAGGTGGCATTTCGCTGTTGCAAGCTGCCAGCTGTACTGGATCCACTTGTTTGAGTTGCCATCATTAACATTTCAAAAAACAGTATAAAATCAACATTAAGTGCAGCTTATTTGATGCAACCTCAAATAAATTTCAAATTTGTGAACTTATGTTCAAATTTGGACACCCTCAAACGGTATGTCACAAGAAATGGAAGGTTGTCTTCTCTGAGCCAGATAAGTATAATGGTCACCTAAACAAAAAGGCCCAATTAAGCTGGAATGAGGCAGTAAATTTATTGAGGTAATTTTAACAATGCCTTCCTGCAGGAAGGATGGCTTAAATCATCCCAAGAGTCTCTTTAGTTCTTCATGAGCTTCAAAACAATGACATGCTTTTATAAATACTAACAAATGTCCTGTTTATAACACAAAGAACATGTGTAAGGTCAAACAACATTAACTTGTCATTCTCTCAGCACTAGTCACTTGAATGGTTTTGTTTTGTGTATTTCTGCAGTTGGAATATGAGCGCAATGGGGGTCTTATCCAAAAGCTGCCCTCTATCCTGGAGGATGAAGAACTTGAAGATGATGAGAACACACCCCTGTCTCCCAATGCAAATAGTACAACAGGAATAACATCACCCATCAAAGCATTTCACTCACCTAAGATTAGCAGGTGTTCCTTGCCAGCAAAACACTTGTCCAAACCAGCTGCTCCACCTATAGGAACTCTGCAGAACAGCAATAAGGATGTTGGCAAAGGCAGACTTTTGAACAGCAATGGAAGCAAACCATCCAATGTACTAATCCCTGCTATAAACTGTACTGTAATCCCTGACCTCAGCCCAAGGTAAGTGGCTTTTTGTGCCATTAAATTGAGACTCTTAACATAGAATCTGTTAATTTTTGACGAGTAGTGAAGGTTTCAATCATGGTACAAATCACATTCAGCAGGCCACAGTCAAGGTTTTGCTTTTAATGTGAGACTTAATTGTCAATCATATTGAAAAGGATGTTGGGCCTATGTGGGAATAGTAGATTCTTACCAAAACCAGTGTGTGTGCTCTGACTTATTTATTTTATATATATGTAAAACAGGATATGGACTGTCTTTCTTTTGTATAATTACACAGAGGGGGGAATTGTAAATATTGGTGTTTTTACCACAACTCAGTGAATAAGCTGTCTGTTTATTGGCATATTTACATATTTTACTGATATTTACAGGATCTAGTGAATGTGTCCTTTGCAACTAGGTTTAGATAATTTACTGATATCTGCAATATTGGTATATTTGCAGACTCTTGTGAATGGTACGTCTGTTAACATATTTACCCAGGTAGAACAAATGAGCCATCCGTTGATATTTTTGTAGGGTTTAATAAATGGGCTATCCACAGGTAAAATTAATGCTTCTGGTGAGTGGAACCATATTCCAGTGAATGCTGCAGGAATTCTATCTATATCCTCCTATTTGGAGAGTTCCGTGGGTGTTTTCTGGATCTAGTGAACTGCCACCTGGGCCTGAATATTTTGGCCACTGCAGCATTGCCGCTGCCCACACAGATTTCCCCGAGCAATGTTACTGCACATATCTTAAACTGTCAGAAATGCCAACCAGAAAAATCCAGCAAGCTTAGAGTCAGGGGAAGAAAGGACACACTCCCTTTTTACAGCACTATCTGCCCTACTCTGGTAAATACAGTGGGAAATCCCATTGATAGCACTGGGACCAGAAGATCCCGCTGCCAGCGAGCAGTGCATCGCCTCCCTTTGTACGAAGTACATGGCAGAGTGGTTAGAGAATCTGCCCAGTGTCTCTTAATATTCCTATTTTTCTCAGGTTTTTGGTTGATATGGTTTTACAAAAATCAAAGTACTTATCATAAAATATATTCAAATTTGCAGCAACTGCAGTATCTTGCTTTTGTGGTAAAGTTAATTTTGTTATTAGAGATATTTAAAAGATTTTCCCTTCATCTGTTCTAAGAGCATTAAAAATTCCCAGAGTGTGTGTGAGTATATCACACATAGATATAAAAACACTGATCTCAGATATGAGTGTTATGATTGATTGTTGCAAACCTTGCCCTCCTGCACTTTAGAGGAAAAAAATAAGCTTCTATTCCTGAATTCTATCAAATAACTCGAGGGTACATGTCAGTTAAGAAAAAAAAAGTTGGAAAAGGAAAACACAAAAGCATTTCATGTGCTTTCACTTTTATATTTCTATTAGTGATTTATACAGCTGGCCCTGGAACAAGTAATCACCTTGAGAGCAAAGTGAAATAGCTGCAAGTGGAGTCCATTGACTTGGGAATTTCCATTTTTTCAGTTGAAATTTAAACTGTATTAGCCATCCTCATTAAAGGGGCTGAATGTATATTTTAGTCTGTGGTCAATAAGTAATAGAAGGAATATTATTCACTTCTTGTGAAGTCAGTACATTTTATTCTTGCACCTTTCAATGATATTGATTGCATATTTACATTGAGACAATACTCAGTATTAATAATAAGAATTTGAATGTTGTGTATATAGATTTTCAGAAGGGATTTGATCAAATGTAACAAAAGACTAATTATAACGATGATGCAGCAGACCTTAAAGAGAACACAGCTACAATGGAGAAAGCTGTGACTAGGCAGAGAGAGTTAGCTGAAAGAATGTTTTTCAGAATGGGTCGTAATCCAAGGATCTGTCCTGGGCTCTCTTTTGAAGGCTGATTCTCTGATTGAAATGGCAGAACTGTAGACCTTGATTTCCCAAATATTCAAATCAATGGTTAGAAAATTATAGGATTTGGACTCCTGTTTTCCTGTCCCGCACTACTCACTGGGAATACTCAACTGTCCCCTTTTGTTTTGCATTTCCATAAATAACAACTTGTGCACCATAAAAGAGTTCAGAAAAACAGATAATGTGACAGATCCAGGGAAATGTGGAGCACAATTTAATTGGAAAAAGTACCAGTGAAAGCAGATGTTCCCTAGATGATAAGATTCTCAGGGTGAATAAACAGAGCAATATGATTGAGCAGAAATATTCAAAATAACTTTCATTATTTTAAGATGCAAGCCTAATTGGGGCTGATTTCCCTTTGATTATTTTCCAGAATGAAAAACATAGGAAAGGGATGCAGATGTCAAATATTTTTCCCTAATTAATATTGTGCCAGGATCTTTGGAGCTTCCTTTAATATGGAGCAAAAATCCTGAATATATGTAGAGACAACTCATTCCCATTTAAGTTTGGTTAAAAGCAGCATTCCTAATTCTACTTTCATTCAGAAGAGTGTACACTGGCAGGGATGCCCATTGGTACTTCCACTTGAATCCTGCCTAGTCTTATCCTATAGCTGTACCCTGTATATCCAACCCCATTCCTTAACCCAAGGCCTGGAAATTAGGCAGACCTGTGCCAGGGTACAGTTGAGTCAGGCTACGAATCAAGTTCAAGCATAATTGGACTGGCCAGTTGCATTGTACTTGGAGTATGTGGTGTCTTTCCAGCCAAAAAGTACAAAGAGGGAAGATGAGCCATCGTACCACCTCTAGTTCAATTTGAATTTGTAGAGCAGAGCACCTTGCTTTTGTTTCACTTACAGATTTGCAACTAAGTTAAAATAATTGCAATTAACACATTTGCACCCAAGTTTAAGTTTTAATTTGTACTTGGCTAATGATCAAATCCATTTTCATTTAAGGAATTTGTTATAAATGGTCTCTTCCGAACCTTTACGAGCGAATGTACCATGACCCTTCTAAATACTGCTGGCAGGGAGCCCTTTATGCTTTTAAACACCAGTTTGGCTCAGAGAGAATGTAATATTTCAATGTTTCTGATGAGAAATACCCTATGTAACTAACCAACTGATTATTAGGATTGCTAATGGATTAGCGATGGTAAGTGCAAGAGGTTGTTAGGGACAGGGTTTTGGGGGGGTGGTGGTTTCTGGGCCTGCTAAGGATGCTGTTTTGGAGAGCTGGTGCAGACCCAGTGGGCTGCCTCCTGCTTTGTAGAGTTTCTATGACTCTATGGATTGAGTGAGGTGAGAGGCTGGCCAGATAAATGTGCCTGATAGAGGCCAATAATGCAATTGAGTTAAATTCAGATTGGATTACATTTTTGGAAACCAATCAAGATTAGATTAGGTTGTACATAATATATGAGTGGATGGAAATTAAGTTAGGTAAAATAAAAATTATATGCTCGAGAGAGGTTTAGTTTGGATAGAATGCCAGTGATGTGTTTGGGTGAGGATTTCATTAAATAATATTAGTAATATGATTAGAGTATGATTCAGTGATTGTCTGTTCCTCAAGTGAAAGTGGGGCTAAATTATTAGCAAAACAAAGAAATGTACTATTTAAAATTTACAGTAGTTCTGGACATAACTTTATTAACTTTGGACATAACTTTATATTTGCTTATTAAGGGTTGGCAGAGTGTGTATCTATCTAATTGGTGACTCCATAATCAGTACAATCCTCCATGTATTTTTATTTGCTTCCCATTGGAGAACGTACAAGTAGCCAGAAAGAAAGTCATGAAATGCAATCCATTTTATTTATTTGTTGTTTTGTTTATTCGTGGACAGGTGGTTGCTTTTCCCTTGTCTTGTTGTGGATCTTTGCCAACAATCTAAACACTCTTGAGTAGGGACGATGTAACATAATGAAATATTAAGCAGGACCATCAGCAATTCATTTTCCGCAATATCATTGTGGATGTAGCTTACTTCCACCTAATTCTGGTTACAAAGTAATGAGTGTCCATGTTCACAATTCATTGATCCCCATCCAGCTTTGATGTGGAATTTTGTTTTTAACCATCAATTCCTACCTCTTGTCAGCATGTTAAATATAATTTCACTTGTGCATAAAACTGTCATTTTACCGTCACTTCAGGTTGGCTACATGTCACGGGACTAAGGAAATTTACTTCAGTGAGAGTTTTTGGACTCATTAATTCTGGTCATTGGTTTGGGCTCATCATTCTGATTGATTGCCTTAGCCCTGGGGATTTGTGAAAAATTTCACTTTGCAACCAGAAAGTAGTGATGTACAAATCTCCTAAACAGAACAATACACCTGATTGGAGAGATTTTATTATCTAGCCTTTTTCCCAGATTGTGTCTGAGATATTGCTTTCAGAGTGCCTAACTGCATTCCTGACAGATTTCCTGCAACAGATCTCATAATTGACTGTGTTGACAGTTGCTTTTGAAGAGGCCATTGGGGTCAAAGGAAGCAGAAATGGATTCTTTAATGCCCCATCAGCCAGCAAAAGATGATCCACTATGCCAGAGTGCACAGTCCCAAGAGGAAGTGTGCCAGATGCCTTAATTGTGCACAAACTCTCAACGACCACTATAAAAATATAGTGCAGCAGATGCATGCTGACTTAATGTTTCCATTGTGGATTCCACAATGCAACCTAAACTTTCTCTTAACCCTGCACAGCTAAATTGGTTTTTAAGGACTGTCCTACCAGCAGCATTTAGAAGGATCATAGTCACTTATAGAATGTTGCTAATTTATTTCTTCTGGCCTGTTGCTGCAATTCGACTGACGTGATTTCACACCTGTTTTCGCAGTGGGTACAAACAATGATGATTTGATTTGATTTATTATTGTCACATGTATTAACATAACAATGAAAATTATTGTTTCTTGCACACTATACAGACAAAACATACTGTTCATAGAGAAGGAAACGGGAGAGTGTAGAATGTAGCGTTACAGTCATAGATAGGGTGTAGAGAAAGGTAAATCCATTCAAAAGTCTGACAGCAGCAGGGAAGAAGCTGTTCTTCAGTCAGTTGGTACACGACTTCAGACTTTTGTATCTTCTTTCTGAAGGAAGAACGTAGAAGAGAGAATTGTCCGGGGTGTGTGGGGTCCTTAATTATGCTGGCTGCTTTGCCAAGGCAGCAGAAAGTGTATTCAGAGTCAATGGATGGGAGGCTGGTTTGCATGATGATGGGTACATTCACGACCTTTAGTAGTTCCTTGCGATCTTGGACGGAGCAGGAGCCATACCAAGCTGTGATACAACCAGAAAGAATGTTTTCTATGGTGCATCTGTAAAAGTTGATGAGAGTCATACCTGACATGCCACATTTCCTTAGACTCCTGATGTGGGTGCAGTACCTTGTGAGAATTGAAAAATGAGTTTCTCGCTGGTGAGATCTCATTTTCTGATTTTCCCCACTACTCAGTGGTGATGTCAAAAGGGCAGAACCTCATTTTGAAACATTTGTATAAATTATAATTTAATTAAAGGGCTTCCCCGCTATGTGAACCCCCAAATATAGAATTCCTCCCTCACCAACTTGGCATCATGTTGGCGAGGTTTACAACAGTTATTTAAAAACATGAAACTCTCGAAGAGAACCCGCCAGGTGCAAAGGTAAGTATAACCGCGGGGGGAAGAGAGACGTATCCATCACCCTGTTTTTCTACCCCGCCCCCCCAACCTCGGCAACACTAAGGAGCTCCACTGGGGTGGGGGGAGGGGTGCGGGCAGGTAGGAGGTTCCCCTTACCAGTGGAGGGTGGTGTATGGTTGCCCTTGTGCTCGTGTGGGGTTAGTGGCCCCGGTGTGTAAGGGAGAGTTTCCCTTATCTGTGGATGGTGGGGGGGGGGTTGGCCTGGTCCTTGCATGATGTTCCCCAGTGCTTGTTTGGAGGTTGTTTCCCTTATTTGTGGGGGTCAGGGTTGCTCCATGTTTGGTGGGGGGAGAGTTCCCCTTATCCATGGGCAGAGCTGTATCATTCTGGTGTGTGTTGACGGGCGATTCCCCATTGCTTATGTCAAGGGTTGTTTCCCTTATCTGTGGGTTGAGATGTAGTGGGGTGCAATTGCCCTGGTACGTATGTGTTGGGTGGTGTTCCCCTTATCCATGAATGGGGTTGTTTGTCCTGGTGTGTATGGAGAGAGAATTCCCCTTTTCTGTGGTTGGTGGGGTGGGAGGAGGGTGCAGTACTTTGTGAGGTGGAGATCCGGGTACACTTTAAAAAGGGCACCCCAGTCTCTGTGGAGCTAACATTGCTGCCTCTATCAGGCTCCACCCCACAAGTGTGACGGCATCAGAGACATCGGCAGCAATTTTTTCTTAATTATTACCGGGCAAGAAAAGCCAGCTGTACAGCTAGGGAGCTGCATGCTAATTTTCTCCTCAGAGCTAGCACTTTCAGAAAAAAATTGGAAAATTTCAACCTACATGTTATGTATGCTTTTCCATACTTGGTTAAAATTTCAGTTGCATGCAGGGAATGGACTGGCTGGTGCTAAAGTAATCCCTCAGGAGATTTGCATGAAGGGGGGGCTCCCTGTGTCCATAAAGTAGGAATTCTGTGGGCTGTGGTCTTGTGAGTGGGGGGGGAGGTCCCATGTCTATGGGGAGAGAATCTTTTTCTTTTTAAAGGCACTCAGATCTCCTGAAGGCTGATATTGCTGGCAGGACAGGCTCATTCTGACTTTGCCGACCAACATGATGTTGTGGGACCCAATGCCAAGGTTTGTTTTGACCAAGTGTGAAAAAACATAGCTGGAAAAACAGTTGTGGAGCTGGTGGGCTATACACCACTTTAAGTGCCTTAGTTGACACTTGACACTTCCCACCTGCCACGGGAATTGTAGCGGTGATGGGGGGGCAGAACATACAAAGGTCCATTGACTTTGGATGGGATTTTCCAGTTTTGGGGCAACACAGCCCCAAAATTCCCACTATTAGCTTTATGATCTAGTTGCCTCAATTACAAAGTTACTCCAGTTTTACTGGAGCTTAAGGCCCAAAGCAATGCTGGAATCGAGAAATATTGCCTGGTCTCTATCGTTAATGATATAGGAGTGGAGTATATGATGGGGTAAATGGAAAATCTAACTTGTGTCCATATTGTCAGATTTGTTCCATTTGTGTGATACTCCAGTGACCCTTTTAGATTCATTTAAAATGGTTTTGTAAAAAAAAAGTACCATAGCCTTATTTAGCTTTCAAGTAAATCTTATAGTGATGTTCTGTTCTGAAAGGAATTACATTAAATTGGGCCATGGGGGAACTCCTTGGGCGATGGAGTCTAAAAAGCATTTTAGCCATTATTCGATTTTTTACTTTTGCAGCTTTTCATTGAAAAATTGGTCATTTCATTGGTTTTCACTGGTAATTTTTCAAAAAGAGTTTTTACCCCCTTGGTTAGGGCAGTTTTTATGGGAAATATAAATTAAGTTGAATTGTCTGATATTCACCGGATCACTAAGTGCAGAGATACCTACTCAGTCCAGATTGTGGCACCATCCAGATCAATTCAGTTTTCCTGACTGTTATTTGACACAGTTTCACTTTCTATGAATCTAGGTTTTGCATAGATTACAGCCCCTTGAATATATTACCATCCTACAAGGGCCAATGTGGGAGGAGAATTCAAACTGTCAATAGAAAGGATCACTTCCTGGACTTCAGTTACTGGTGTTAACTTTGAGTTTCCTAACTTCCAGTCCTCCAACATGCTAAATAACACTTTTTTAAATCCAAAAATGAAATCGGCAGCAATGACATCAAGTGAAACCAGCTATCTGCTCTCCAAGAGTCTGATAACAAAATTGGTCTCTGTTTAAAGTGTATTTATTAATGTCATTGCTGTGTTAATGCAAGTCTGCAATGAAATTACTGTGAAAATCCCTGGCACCTATTTGGGTACACTGGGGGAGAATTTAGTGTGGCCAGTGCACCTAACTAGCATGCCTTTTGGACTATGGGAGGAAACCGGAGCACCTGGAGGAAACTTACACAGACACGGGAAGTACATGCTGACACCGCACAGAAAGTAACCCAAGCTGGGAATCGATCTTGGGTCCTTGGCGCTGTGAGGAAGCAGTGCTAACCATTGTGCCACTTTGCCACTCTGCTTTCATAATCTGTAGATTTACCAGCATGACCAATGGCAGATACATTACTATTCATTGCAGATTATTTAATTTGATGAGGCAAGTGAAGAGATGGCAAGTAGCAAAGTAGCACTTGAGAAAAAGACAGCAGTCCTTCAATAGATTGAATCGCGAAGGCTGTGCTGCCGTGGTTGTGAAATAAGAGCTGTGATTATCCTGAATTTGGACTAAGTGCCAAAGCCAACAGGAAACCTGGATCTTCCCACCTGATAGATGCTAATTTATGCATAATGGACAACCCACTGGACAGCCCTGCTGTTACAAGACCAACCCGCCATTTTTAAATGAAGACCCAATCTCTGTGCTTGGAGACAGGTACCCCTTCCCATAAAAACTTAAATGGTGGCCCCCACACTAACCAGGAGAGCACCACCAACACCTCATTAAAGAGGAGCATCCTTCACCCCCCCGTCACACCCACAAATAACAGGTAACCCCACCACCCTATGCACGTGAGCCGATCTTATCCCTTCCCCAGTCAGCCGCCTTCCCCCTCAGTGCCCCCAACTCAGGCCCCTTCAGACCATGCACCCTGGCAGTGCCAACAGTCACTGCCCGCTAGCACTGACCTAGTGCCTCTGCCCTGTGGGGGCTTGAAGAGGTAGGCCTAGTGGCCATTTGTTCCTCTGCTGTTGCTGCTAGGCCACAAAGGAAGGGTCCCTCAAGAATCCTGGGAGTAGGGTGGGCTCGGACTGGGGACACGAGGTTGATATCGCCATTCTCTGATGGGATGGGGGCATCGTGGCTGGACTTCTAAACTTGAAGATCACGCCCGGCATGGTGATTTCAGGCTGCCCTGTGATCAATATCTGTATTCCTGCCTGTCAGCTGTGAAAATTCTGAAGTGGCCAGATCACTTTAACCTCCATGCCCCCAGTCACTTGGCAAGATTTTAAATCATTGCAGCACTCCATTTTGCAGCAGAGGTTTTTCTTTCTCTTTGTCAGAACTGCTGGTGAGAGCAGACTCCTTTGAAGTTCTCTGACGGAAAAGGGATGTCAGTTTCACCTGGGTGGATGGGGGGTGGTAGTGTTCTAGTCTGTCCAGCTATACACTCAGCCCCAGTGTATGCACACAGCTTTGATTTGGAATTGCTGAGACTTTTCAACAAGCAGAAATCACTGAAATCCTCTCCATTGCACTAGAAGCTCTCGATTTGTTACAAGTCCAATGTTCAGTGCCTCAAAAACAAATCAGCTGTCAATGGATTTTTATGGTCCTCCAAACACCTGTGTTTATTTTAATTTTCCTTCAAGGTTGAATATCCCATTGATCCTGACCACAATGTTGACAGAGTCTAATCCTGATTGACAGCCTATGGTTTCATTTCCTCTTTGAAGTGATTTGCAAAAGAGGGAGATGACTTTGAAAATGGGTGTCAAGAGAGCCATTTTTTATTCTCCCTTCAGATATGTCAATGTTGTGGTGACTTATATATGGAATAGCCCAGAGTTTGTCGCATCAGCTCACATTTTTGTAGCCAATGCCAGCGAGACCATCTGCAAGAACTGCTTGCAGGAAGGCCACCAGAGAAGTGACTGCAAACAGTAAGTGCTGCAACCTTTGTGTTGGAGCAGGCCTGCCCAAAAGCATGAGAAAGGAACAACAAGCATGGCTGCTGCAAAGGAAACCACCAATCCTCGCTCCACCAGATTCCTCTGTAAGGAAAACAGGACACCCAATGACACAGGGAGGGACACAAAGAAGGGAAAAAACAAGGATGCTTCAGCAGGTTGCAAAATAATTACACTATCTCACTTAACAGCACTCAGATTCAATGGAAGAAGAGCTAGTAGAGAAACAACTAGGTGAATGGCAAGTGGTCAAGAGGAAAACCACAAAGAAGGAGACCCAAAAAAGGGACTAAGTCACAACCCAAACCAGTAGCAAGAGGCAGTTCCCATCTGTAACAGATCATTGCAACTGTTCCTGTTCAGATGAGGAAGGACAAGAAAGACAACAGCAGCAAAAGAAGTGGTAAAATTTTAAGGAGCTGCGGGGGAGAAGACATCCAAGCCCCAAAATACAGGAAATACAGAAATGCCTAGTGCACCCCAGCTCTGCCAGGCTAAGAGTAGTGAGGCACCCAATCACCTCAGCTCTGCAAGGCTGGGAGCAGTGAAATGCCCTGTGCACCCTTGCTCCAGGAAGCCAAGAATTGCAATGCCCTCAAAGAGGAACAAAGCAGAAAGACTGCACCAATGGAGATCAGACTTCCTGGCTTGCACAATCCCTCCCCAACAGCACCCCCTCCCTCCATGCCCCCAATGTCACATGGGGAGGAACAATTTAATCAGGGCAGACCAGGATGGCTTTCTCAATACAGTAATACTGAAACTGTTTCTGCACACTGTGAGTATGCAGGAACATACTCAAAGACTGAGACTATGACAGGCGATGGACTAGTAAATGATACACAGTTTAATGAGTCAAAGGATTGCCTCCATTAACATGTATATTGTTAAATCTACTGTGCAATGTATTTGACCTCATCAAGGTCAAAGCTGACCTGTTTGTGCAGGAATGCAAAATGTTGCACCTCACAACCAACAGGGAATGGTTACAATAGTGGCCCCAAGGGCCATCCTTCAGCTTGGGTATCCTGCTGCGGGGAGACAACTTCAGCACCTGCGTGGTGGTGGTGGTGGTGGCAGTGGTGGTGGACCGCTTTGCAGCAGGCCGAATATACAAAATATTCTGCTCCAGTTAAAACAGTTTAGTTATAAACTAGTTTATGTATTACTGTTACAAATAAGCTTACAGAAACACTGCAGTGAAGTTAGTGTCAAAGTCCCCGAGTCTCACACTCCGCCACCTGTTCAGGTACACCGAGGGAGAATTTAGCATAGTCAATGCACATCTTTCAAACTGTGGGAGGAAATCGAAGCATCTGGAGGAAACCCACACAGACACAGGGAGAACGTGCAGACTCCGCACAGAGACCCAAGTCGGGAATTGAACCTGGGTCCCTGGTGCTGTGAGGCAGTAGTGCTAACCACTCTGCCACCACGCTGCCCAAAATACATGTCCCAGCTCAAAACAGCTATTAGCTGACCGCCCTCCAGCGACTCACTAAGGACAGAAAGGAGTGGGAGGGCATAGCTATCTAAAGCTTCATGCAATACAACCAAGTATAGAGGGATTAGTTGGTCCTTCATATGTCAGGCTGCTATGACATTACTGAGCAGAATTCAGGCTGAGTTTTCATCAACTCGATAAAAGACACATTTTGTTCTGCTCAAAACCTGCTGGTCCTTCTGTGCAAAGAGCTGTCCATGAACGAGTGTTGCAGACCGAAGTCCAGAACTATGTGCTGAGGGGCGCACTAAATCTTGGACAGTGTCACGGAGGCTCAAAGGGGAATGGTTACTGCCTGAGCTCCTCCTACCTCCTTATTTCTAGGGGCTAGAAGCCATGTAAAACCCTCCGGGGCGTATGTTTGACATGCAATGAATTTTGTAAATCTGCTGGGGCATCCCAGAATGCCATATGTTGCAATTTAATAATCCTGTATCATGACCTTTCTATAAGTAATTAGCACATTCTTATTTAACAATCCCCATTATACACCTTTTTCAAATTTAAATTTCATTTGTAAACACTTCACATGACATTGGTTTCATTTTATTTGTGTATGCATCATTGTTCTTTAAGACTAGCCTTGTCAGAAAGCTAAATGTATTGGCACACCTCATGGTTCTCATACACTGATAGTTACAGAGGAGTTAGGAACATTTCCTTTATTGTGGAAAAAACAATGCTTTTACTTTGTTCGCTCTTTATTGAATGTTGTACTTGCCATTTTGTGGGACGTGCTTCCACTTACGTGAGAGTCAGCTGGCTGACTCTCCCTTGTATGAATTGTAAAGGGCATTATCCAAGGCCACTCTCAGCGGGGATAATTGAAATGTTGTAGATGAATTCAAAACCTTGAGAGTCTTGTCAGTCAACACCCCAAATTGGAGTCACATGCAAATAGCTCTGACACTGTCCTTTAATCCCCTCATTTCCCTACCTTGACTGAATGTCCCTAGCACACCCAGGGCACTCTATCCTTCCCATCTCACCACTCTACTCTGTGCCTCTGACTCCACTCCACAACCCCCATCTCCCAGTGCTGGCATACCCTTGCTGGTCTTGTGCCTCCATTGCAAGCTGCTATTCCCTCACCTTCCAGGAATGAATAAAAAGAGATTCTGCTAAATCTACCAGAATTGAAGCCAGTGAATTTTTGGGTTATCTATAACTTTTGGACCACATCAAAAATTCTTTTCAAAGGATTTTATATACTATTCATTTTTTTAACTTTAAAATTTTCCTTTCAGGCTACTGCATAAATTCATTCAGTAAAATCCATGCTGAGTGTGGCGGAAAGCCAAATAGATCAGGTAGGCCACAGGGTTACTCTCTGGTACGTGATGTGTTTGTTCAACTCAGCAATACAGTCAGCCTCAGGTGTCACTTTGTCAGTAAGATTGCAAAAAATCAATCAAAAATCTTCTTATTCCTGTTTACTTTTCAATAACCCTCACTGCTGTGTGCATGCAGTTTCAGTAGGGAACAGGAATGGTTTTGTCTCTTATGAACTCCATGGGGAGATCGCCTTCTGGCACGTGTTGTTTGTGAAGAATTCCCTCCTGGTGAAGATATCAGGAAACTTCAAAACATAATTCAGCAAAGGTCACTGTCTACAGGAACACAGAGGAGAGCTGAAAGAGAGAAGAAAGCAAAATAAATTGTACTTTGAAGATTTCCTGCGATTCATCAGAGCAAATATTGAAGGCTGGATGGTTAGCTGGTAGGTACTTTAGAAAGAAAGTTAAACTTGTTGATTGTTTGAATAGCATACCTGGCAAAGGGAGTAGAGCTTGAAACTGTCTGATGGGATTGATAACTGCAGTGTTAAATTTACAATTTAAACAGAGGAACGGTGAGAAATATTGAAGAACTTGGAGCCGTATCCTTCTGCATGCATACTACAGTGCATTGGAAAGGAAGGCACAGATGTGATTCTTTGCACCCCCTGCACAGATTGCACTAGGACCACACAGGACCGGAGAATCATAGTGGAGGGGCCATAGTGCATTTAGCATCAGGGAGAATCCCTTTGGGATTTTCCCAGCCCCTGCACCCCAACGTAATCTGATTCATGGCCAGTGAGGGTGTGAACCAGATTAGCATATTTAAATATATCCTCTTGGCTCCTGCAATTCACTGACCTTCAGGTGCAGTGGGAATCCAACGCAAACATTACTGCTGTCCTCTTGCACACACACTTCGCTATTCGTAACCCAAAACAGACAGTGATTAGTGTCTGTCCTTGGAACACAAGATAAAACTCTTTAGCCTCAGTTGCCCCTGTTCTATAACTAAACAGACCACCATAAATGTACATGATCTATCGTTTGCCAATGCCTAGAGTGTCTTTACTCACTCTGCACCAGCCTTGCAAGCCACTCTCGAGCTCTTCAATTCTGCAAAGCAGAGACTTAGCCTGTCCTTCATATTTGTATTCCTCATCTTTTATCAATCACTTCATGGTCTGAAGCCATCGCAAACTTTCTCTCCAACCCTTCTCCCTCTCCAGCTCATCAACTTCTTTCAGCCCTATGTTTCTGCATGTCTCTTCCACTCTAATGAATCAAATCTCCGTTTACATTGCACCTCTCTGTCCTACACTTTTGCAACAGAACCAGATTTGCAAGCCACTCTCGACCTCTTCAAGTCTGCAAAACAAAGACTTAGCATGTCCTTCAATATTGCCGAAATAAAACTAATATGTCAGTTTATACCTAGTCAGCTGAATACTCCATCTCCCATGTACTTTAATGGAGAAATTCTGGAATATGTTGAGCACTTCTCATACCTTGGCAGGCACCTCTCTCAAAAGGTCAGCATTATGAGAAGAGCTGTAAAAACAAGACTTCTGAAGAGAGAGATTAAGACAATGAGACTTTGAAATGGGAGGGGAGGGGGAGGAATTTTCCCATCCTGCCCGCCACAAGAATCATTGCTGGTGTTGGGGGTGGGGGGAATGGGAACACAGTGTTGGACCATGCAAAGATCCACTGATCTCAGGCTGGATTTTCCAGTTTTGGGAAAATCCCACCCAGAGGGTCTAAAATAGTCAAACTTGAAGAACAGGGACTAGAGGCTAAAATATCAAGACATTGGGAGAGCGAGAGGCTGGAACTGCAAGACTTCAGGAGACAGGCTAAAATAATGAGACAGAAAAGTTACAACTCCAAGACTTTGGGACAAGCATGATAAAACTGCTTTCTGCCAGGATCCAGTAGGTTCAGACCTGCATTGGATGAAAAATCAAGGGTGGCATCATAGAGAAGCAGGTAAGTGATTGGTTGGCCTATATTTTCTAGTTATCTAAATTAGGGAATTTGAATAAGGGCAAGTAGAGCATTAATTGAAATAATAAGAACATAAGCACAAGCAAGTCTAGATGAATTAATACATTAAAATGCAGTAAATGTGGCAGGACAGGTGATATGTTGCAGCTGCAGTATGTGGGAACTGGTAGACACCAGTGTGATCCAGGTCAAGCATATCTGCATAAATGTCTGAGGTTCAAGGAACTTTGGCTCAGAAATAAGTAGCTAGAGCTGAGCTTTCATTACAGCAATACATCAGGGAGGGGGAAAGTTACCTGGATACTTTGTTCCTAAAGGTAGTCACACCTTAGGCTAGGATTTTCTGAATTGATCCATGTTCGGGGACAGAAGGGTGTGACTGTGAGTGATGCAAGTATGAGATAAAGAAGGTTGAAACAGAGAAATTTTTGCCCTCGCAATTGTCCAACAGATTTAAGGTTTTTGCAGCTTCTGTGAATGAGAGTGGGGCCTGCATGGACAAACTGACCATAACACCTTGGTACAGGAAGCCATCCAAGTGGGGTTAGTAAATAGGAATGTAATGATACTAGGAGGTAGTATACTCAAGGGAATAGAAAAAGTTCTGTGCAGTGAAAGTGAAAGGCTATGTCACCTGCCTGGTGCCAGGATTCAAGACATCAGGTCAGGACTGGAGAGAAACTTGCAATGGGAGGAGGATGATCCAGTTGTCCTGGTCCACATGGGTATCAATGACATCAATAGGATGAAGAAAGCAGTTCTGCTGAGGGAGTATGAACAATGATGAGTTAAATTAAAAATAAGAACCTCAGGTAATAACCTCTGGATTATTGAAGGGGGCAGGATATTGGGCCACTCTACTTGCAGTTGCCACTGTACAAGAGAAACAAAATTCACAAAAAAAAACAGCCAATCATTTCAGTAAAGCAGCATAATTGAAATGCCTAGCGTGACAAAAAAGCAATAATTCCTAGACAGACAAGACTGTGGTAGTTTCAGACAATTATAGAACTCATGTGTGACTGACTGAACATATATTCTTGTTTTATATATTGTTTCTAATTCAGCATTTTAATGGCTCAGATTGGAATTGTTGCCTCAAATTTATAAATTAATCACTAACCTTTCAAATTGACATTGCAGTCCAAATAAGCATTGAAACAGATTTTTAATTCAATTAAACAGATCATCTGCTTCTATTAAGATTATTTTAGGACAGACTTATTATTTTGTTATCTCCCCCACGAATCACACATTGCTTTCTGTTCATTTTCAGTACCTTCCAATCTCTATCACTAGGCAATGTTTCCTCTTCACTTTGCATCTGTCAGAACCAAGGATTTCTCTAATGGCCTGGAACTGAGAAAGGTGTTTGTGATACCTCTGTAATAGCTTGGGGCTTTGCAAAACCAGTCTTGGGTGAAATCAGACTGCTGTTTGTAGATGCCGTGTTGTCACATTAATTAATTAAACTTTATATCATTGGGCATACTTTGATAATCAAATATTAATTGTTAATCCACAGCATAATGATTCACAGAATGTAAATTTGAATCTGGTTTTCCTACAGTGCAAAAGAAGGCCATTTGGCCCATCAAGTCTGCTCTGACAGAGCTTCCACTCAGCCCCTATCCCTGTAACCCCACATATTTACCCTGCTAATCCTCCTAACCTACACATTTTGTGACACTAAGAGATAATTTAGCTAGGTGAATCCAACTAACCTGCACATTTTTTGGACTGTGGGAGGAATGGGGTGAAATAGGGGAAAAGGGTTCAGAGAAAGAAGTCTTTAGTGTCAGTTGGGGGTCAAACTCGGGGAATTGGTGATTGGAGGGGACGGTGGGAGTTAAAGGGGGCAGTGAGAGTGGGAGAGTGAGGGACCTGCAATAATGGGTGATGGGGAATGTGTGGGTTGTTGGAGGGGACACAAATAAAATTGGGTTCTGAAGTTAGATGGGGGGATGAGCGGAATATGTCTATTGTGACAGGGATGGGATCCTCAGGAAGCTGGGGAAGTGGGCATTCACCTACACTGGATGGAAGGTGCTGGGGGAGGGTTGGTAGCCACTTTCAACATGGAGGAACGCATAACCCTTCAGTTTTGATGGGACTACATTATGCATAGATCATGCCTGGTTGGAGGCTGCCCGCCAATATCTTCATCTGTACAGGATCAATCCAGTCCAGCTTTGCTGTTACTCCGCAAACTCTGCAAGGTTCTTCAGGTCAGACCAGCTTCCTGTAGTGAAGCTATGAGGTACCATCTTACCAGATTGAATAGCTCTTTTAAGCATAGACTACATGGGTGATGTCCTTGCCACTGAGACCCATGTCCCTTTTACTTTTCAATAAGGTGTGTGAGCAGTTGAGAGTTCACTTGTCCTCGCAGTGTGGTTTCTGGCATTGAAGGGCAGTCTTCTCATGGAGGCCATGGGCACTGACCACTGTGGCAACTTACCCCTGTGCAGGATTGGTCACATGGCTTGGCCTCCTCCTCCCATCCTCAGTGAACAGGACCCCCCTCCTGACCTCTATCACATTGAACAGCACATCAAGAGAACCTAGGTCCAGAGCTCCCTGGGATCAGCAGGCCGTCTCCTCCTTCCATGGTAGGTTTGCAACAAAGAAGTTCATGTTCAGGCACCTAGATATGATGGCAGGACACACATCATCCAGCCCACCTCTATGTGCAATACGTTGTAAAACCTCCGATTACATGATTAATAAGGCCAGCGTCACACAATATGACATGAATTCCCACCACACTTAAGAATATAATAAGAACATAAGAAATAGGAGCAGGAGTAGGCCATCTAGCCCTTCGAGCCTGCCCCGCCATTCAATAAGATCATGGCTGATCTGTCGTGGCTCAGTTCCACATTCCCGCCCTCTCCCCATAACCCTTAATCCCCTCGCTTATCAAAAACCCATCAACCCGCGTCTTAAAAATATTTAGCGAGGCAGCCTCCACCACTTCAACGGGCAGAGAATTCCAGAGATTCACCACCCTTTGAGTGAAGAAGTTCCTCCTCAACTCCGTTCTAAACCGTCCCCCCTTTATCTTGAGGCTGTGCCCCCTAGTCCTACTGTCCTTTCTGAGCGGGAAGAGTCTCTCCACCTCTATCCTATCCATCCCATTCATCATCTTATACGTCTCAATGAGATCTCCCCTCATTCTTCTAAACTCTAACGAGTACAAGCCTAGTTTATTCAGTCTCTCCTCATAGCTCAACCCCCTCAACTCCGGTATCAGCCTAGTAAACCTCCGCTGCATTCCCTCCAAGGCCAAAATATCCTTGCGTAAGTGCAACGACCAAAACGGCACACAGTGCTCCAGCTGCGGCCTCACCAATGCCCTATATAGCCGCAGCAAGACCTCCCTACTTTTATATTCAATCCCCCTCGCTATGAAGGCCAGCATCCCATTAGCCTTCCTGACCACCTGCAAGCTGGGTTTTTGCGACTCATGCACAAGGACCCCGAGGTCCCTCTGCACCGTCGCCTGCTGCAGTTTTTCGCCACGTAAGTAATAGTCCTTCCTACCAAAGTGGACCACCTCGCACTTGCCAACATTAAATTCCATTTGCCAGTTCCTGGCCCATTCGCCCAGCCTATCTAGATCCTTCTGTAGACTCTCCACACCCTCCGCGCAATTTGCCGTTCCACCAATCTTGGTGTCATCAGCAAATTTCAACACCATACACTCGGTTCCCTCCTCCAGATCATCTATATAAATGGTAAATAGCTGAGGCCCCAGCACCGACCCCTGGGGCACTCCACTAGTCACCAACCGCCAATCCGAATAGCACCCATTAACCCCCACTCTGGAATGGAAGCTGGAATTAAGCTGGAATGGAAATCCTGATCTGTAAGGAAGAACAGCATTTTGCTTTGTTCCCCAGTTTATCTCTGAATTTGAAGAATGAGGACGAATAAAGTGCTTGTGTTGTTATATATGCTTTCAAAAAAACGCGATGGAGAGGGAACGGGGGGAGGCTAGAAAAGAACAGTTATTAAATTAAGCAGTTAAGGATTCTTGAAGACAACGGAATTTTGCACTGTGTTATTTGAAAGGATAAATTAATCATTAGTCTTTTCTGTGATTTAGTTTTCTGTGCTATAGTGGTAAAATCCACATAATGTTCATAATCTTTAGTAGCTAAAGATATGCATTAAATTGAGCTTTGTGCCTGGCTTCCTTTGAATAATGATGAGACATTTGTGATCACTGGAATTGCGAATGGGGGAACCACTGAATAGAATGTAGTTCAAAAGAGCCTAATGTGGCAATCACACATACTCCTGATGTAATTTATTCCCTGTAGTTCCACCAGTAGTATACTTGGTTCCATTGTTCTGTCTGCTTTCAAATGTAACATTATTCACTATCTGTTAACTACTATTCTGCAGGCAGTTCATACCCTGTTATCTGTTGTTCTCTGTGTGATTTCCTTCCTGCTTCCTATGTTTTCTGTGTAACAGATCATTTCCCCTCAGTATAGTATACTTTCTTTTACCAATTGCTGCCTGTCATCTGTGTTTCTATATGTAAACTAGTCCCTGTTAATAACTATTTTCTGTGTAACTCATTTGTTTCCTCCTGTTTTCTATGTAACTCCCTTCATTATGTAATTGCCCAGATCGTCCATTCTCCAAATAATCAGAAACCAGCATACCATCCCCAAAATGTCCTTCGGTCCTTGTGGAAGTCCCAACACACTGACTCCAGGAGACATGCCCAGAAGATCTGAACTTTTGATGGACTATCCTGCTGCTGCTCCCATGTCCCACCGGAAAAGATTCTGACTCTGAGTTAGAGGTTTCAAAGAGTTTCAATGTACTTACCTGGATAGTTACCCAAGTAACGTTGACAAGTAATTCTAGTGTAAGGCCAGCGTAACTGTACAACTAACTCCCAGTTACTCACGTCGAGCACTGACTGATCCCTCGGTTTCCCTGACCTGTCCAGCCCTCACCCCACCACATGACTCCCCCACCTCCCCACCACTCACCATTTACCCATACGCTCTTTCACTAACACACTGAAAAGCTGTTTAAATGTCCCAAAGCTGTTTGGTGTGTCAGTGAACGCTTATCATAATACAGCAGCTAGTGCCATTAAAAAATGGTGTATGGTTTCTCCTCTATCTGCAATCCAGCACTAGAAGGAAGCAGTTTGATGGAAGATTGTTCCACAGTTTTTAAGAAGTCAATATTGGAAGACCCAGCCAGAAATGCAGAGCTGAGTCACGGCACACACAATAGAGCAGAGTGGCAATCACTACAGCATTGCCGCTGCTCGGAAGATTCAAGCCTTTGTTTTACTGTGCAGCACACTTCATGGCCTGAATTTTCACACCTGATCAATATCTGATTTTGGAAGTCCCATTCCCCTGCAACCATCCCCCACCATTTTCATTGGAGGGGGGAATGTGGGCAGGTTGAACTTTGACTAAAGATAGTGCCAGGGTGTGGCGACTTCTTGCAAGCTGTGGCCAGCACATCTTCTAATTATATCTTTTACTCTTGTTCTTTGTTTCTAAAACTTTTTTCTGACTCTTTTCTATTACTGTAACACTGTATTCTGCACTGGATCCTTTCCTTCTCTATGCACCATATGCTTTGCCTGTATAGTGCACAAGATGCAATACTTTTCAGTGTATACTAATACATGTGACAATAATTAATCAAATCTGTGGTTCAAAGAGGCAACTACACATGTTAAGTGCAGCTGCCTTCAAATCCAATTTTCGTTATTGGGATGTTCAAAACACATCTTATGCACTTTAGACCTTTCAGGAGAACATCTAAAGTTAACAGAGCTCTTTAAGAAAGTAGGGTACCTTTCGGAGACATAAGGCACGTTTTTGGATATGGTGCTTAGACGCCCTTGGGAGAGGTTAGGTCCCCTTTGGGAAGGTCATGTGCCCCTTGGGTTGTTAAAAATAGATTGTTTTTAAAAGTGAATGTGCATAAAAATGGATAAACTCATTGGAACTCTCCAAGTTGTTACTTAGTCTTTGAAGTGGGACCATAATACAATTACTTGTTATCGTAAGGATTTAAGTGGTTGAGAACTTGACTGTAGAGATTGGGTTTTTTATCAATGAGAGTGTTTTTAAATAACGAATTCAATAATAGACACTTAGAACTTTATTTCCTCTCAGCATGAGTCCTTAACTCTGCCCATGGTGAAACTGAGTGAGTTGGAATATAGAGTGTAAATGAAAAGGTTGGTGGGTGGGGACATGTGTTGTTATAAGTTTCATATAAGATGTCATGGGGTTATAAAGAGACATGAGGGTGCTAGAGGGGCATAGGTTGGCATAGCATTTATAAAGGGTCCTGATGGGTAGGTGGAAGCGTATAGGTTGGCATGGAGGTTGCCATAAGATGACTCCCCTGTTACCTGATTTCCTTCCGACCTCTGATTTCCTCCCCACTCTCAAATCCTATCCACTTATCTTAGACATTTATCTTGTTCCTGGCCTGTCAATTTCAATAGGAGTTTTAGTTTTTATGGCTGATACCCCATTTTGTATGGCACTGTATCCTCCTTCAATTCAGCGGCATTTGGCCTCAGGTTCTGGCTCTGCTTCTTGGATTTCACCCAGCTTGAGTCAGAAGATCGGGTGGGATAGGCTTAGAAGAAAATTCATGAAAGTAGTTGGGCACAAAGTGGTAATTCCATGCTGATTGCCATTCGAAGGAAGTTAAAGCCCATTTTCTAATGGTAAATCACAACACATTAATTTTACATAGGTCACTGATGGAAGTATGTTTATATTGGAATGAGCCCAGGGAGAGTGATAAAACATGGTTTCAGGACACAAGGCACATGAAATTCAAGGAACTAAGCATGTTTACAATGAAGAAAAGAAGACTGAAAAGTGGCATGATCCAGGCCTATGAAATGTTGCAAGGCTTGGATTAGATGGTGCTCACCCTGTCAGCAACATTCAGTGCAGGTATGACATGGTGAACAGATCTTAGACTGAGATGATCCTCAACGTTCTGGTCAGACCACAACAGAGTCACAGTGTCAGCGAGTATTGAAATTGCAGTGCGGTGACTGCGCAGAATAGCTTTGAAGACGCAGTGCAGAGATGGTGCGCAGGTAGATAGCAGCTCTGTCAAAGAAGAAAAAACAAAACCAGCATATAAATCAGGCCTGAGATAGTTATGATTATAATGGGTGGTGCTTCAGAAAGGAATGTGAAAGCTACAGAGACACTCTCACCCCAGGTACTAAAGGAGAAGGAAAATCAGAGTGACATTGTCAGAATGTCCATAAAATTCTCCAATTCAAATTATAATGTAAATGATATACTAGCTGAATTCAAAATGTTCAAACAGCATACAGAACAATGGTTTCTGGATAAAAGTGTTTCAGACCCAGACAAGTAAGCCATATAAAATTCCTTGGCAATTGGAAATGAAGGTTGAACGCATCAAGGTAACAGCAGAAGAGCTAAATGATCTCCAGAAGGTGTGGACTACATTGGAAGACCTGGTTAATCAGGTTAAACTTCCGTGTTCATCGATTATAGCCACAGAATCCATAGAGTAAAGTGTACGTACTGCAATCTTTCAAATGCAGAGCTAGCTGACAGAATTGTTGAGTGGGTGATCACATCCACGCCCATGGAAACATTCCAGAAGGATGTGTTAAACAAACAACTAATAGCAACAAAGAGCTACTCTACGATTGATGCAAGTACGAAGCAATCCTCACAGATTAACAATGCTTACAGTTCCTAAGCACAACCTCAATTGTTAACAAACTTACTAATACACACAAACCTAGCAAGATATATGGAAGATGTAGTATTCTGCGTAGAACTGCCTAGCTTTCAATCAATTCTACAAGTTATGTTACAAGGAAGGTCATTGGTAGAAGCACTGCACCAGAGCAAAGGCTGATGCAGCTACAGATAGCCATGCATTGATCCAAAGAAGCTGTACACCATCTGGGTACTTTCAAGCACTAAGAATCTGATATCCCATCAGAAACATATACACCAGACAACTGGCAAACTGAAAAATGACAAGATGAGACAAAGAGCAGTTTCCCATATCTTTCACACTGTGAATCTCATGCAAAACATAGTTAAGTTTATTAGTGTCACAAGTAGGCTTACATTAACACTGCAGTGAAGTTACTGTGAAAATCCTCTAATCGCCACACTCCAGTGCCTGTTTGGGTACACTGAGGGAGAATTTAGTATGGCCAATGCACCTAACCAGCACGTCCTTTGAGGACCCAGAGGAAACCCACACAGACATGGGGAGAACATGTAGATTCTGCACAGACAGTGACCCAAGGCTGGATTTGAACCTGGGTCTTGGGTGCTGTGAGGCAACAGTGCTAACCACTGTGCCACCCACTACCGTCACATCATTAGAAGTGTTTGGTAAGATTCAAATTATCTGCCATAAGAAAATTGGTAACTACTCATTATTGGCCATGGTTGACACAGGGGCTAATGTTAACTTATTACCCTGGTGAATTCTAAAAGTCATGTAACCACAGAGAGCGTGGATCATGGCAAAACTCACTGTTAAATTTTCAGCATGCAGGTCATTAGTTATGAGTACAGTTTCCATAGTCCTGGAGTGCAAGAACAATCAACCCCCTGGATGTTACAGATGTTCTACATGAGACTAAAGGTTTGGAAATCAAAGGTCTACCAACAGCCTGTGCACCTTGCACTGTTGAGAATCCATAGAATTAGTCAGATTTCCCAAGGCAGATCAACCTCCAAAATTACTCCACTCACCTCGGGTCATGACTAAATGTCGAAGTGTGCAGAATGTTTTGACAGAATTGGCCGTTTCAAGGCAGCTATGACATTATGCTTGCATGAGAATGCAAATCCATCAACTGATCTGGTACATCTTGCATAACACAAATGCCATCAGTAACCAGAAGAAACGGCAAAAGATTCCATACTACAGACGCTGTGGAAAACCCTTACTGTGTAAGATGGCCTGATTCAATTCAGCATGTCCTTGAACACGTGAGACCAAGTTGACCTTACCAGAATGAGCTAGGCATCTCCCGTGGATTTGTTTTTAAAGGCAGGCAGGTGATCATACCGGCATCTTTGTGATCTGAAATTCTTCAACAACTTCACCACTGACACAATGCCATAGATTGGATGAGAAGAGTCAAAAGAGGCATTCTATTGGCTGTGTATGAACAATGACATTGAAGTTGTGAAAAGGTATATCAAGAGCATGTGCCAAGTTGACATACTGAGCCACTTATTTCACACGCAATTTCTATCCATCTTTTGTCCAAATTCGCATGCAGCTCTTTCATGTCCATGGCACTGACTTCATCATCATCATCAACCACTTTACCAAGTACCCTATTGATCAATAATTGCACAATATGTTCAGCACAATTGTCTTACACACTCTGAAGTGTTATTTTCAGTTTATTTGGTGAACCTAGAGTTTTCATTGTGGATAGCAATCCACAATTTATTGGTAAGCCATTTCAGGAAAAGTGAGCACAGTAAGTAGTCTCACAACACCAGGTTAAAGTCCAACAGGTTTATTTGGTAGCACAAACTTCCGCAGTGCTGCTCCTTCATCAGGTGAGTAATAATTAAACCTGTTGGACTTTTAATCTGGTGTTGTGAAACAACTTGCTGTGCCTACCCCAGTCCAACACTGGCAACTCCACATCAGGAAAAATGAGAGAAGTGGAATGTCGATCATGCTACTTCTCATTACTGCTAGATCTAATGAACCGATAATTCAGATGGTCAAATACCTCAGCCGTAGACAGACCAAGCAAAATCTAAACAGTGTAATGTTACATCTGAGAGCAATATCTTTTAAGTACAACAATTCCATCACTGGCCAAGCTCATGTTTGGCAGACTAGTGTGTACCAATTTACCTACTCTCACCCATTCTACTCTCATAGAAACGTGAGAGCAACTTTTAAAATTGCAAGAATGTATGAGAAACATAAATGATAAAAATGCAGGTACAAAATTGTCAAGTTGGGACAATATGATCACACCCAATATCCCACAGAATGTATGTGGCAACCAGCTAGGATGACAAGGATTTGTTCAGAATGAAGTCTTTACAACAGAGGTGCAATGGTGAGGCATAACCAAGGGCAAATCGGATTCTTTCCAGATCCTCAACTACCGTGCACTCCTATTGCATCAAGGACAATTGATGAAATCTCCAGACAAGATTACCATTTCAGGATCTGGGCATATGAACAGATTACCTTTACTCTATAGAGACTCCATAGAAATTCTCCAGTGCCAAATGAAGCTATTCAGCTCATCAAGTCTGCACTAACTTACCAAAAGAGCATCTTATCCAAGCACATCCCTGACCCATCCCCGTAACATGTGCATTTACTATGGTTAATCCATCCAACCCACACATCCCTGGACACTAAGGGGTAATTTAGCAAAGCTAATCCACCTAACTTATAGATTCATCTGTTCTGTACACATACAATGGTAACTGAGCATGAACATGTATTGTAAGTAGTTATGCTTCTTTAGAAGGTGAAGTACCTTCACCTTCAAAATGCTATAATATGCCTTTAAAAGATCACAGCATGACATCACCAGAAGGAAGTGTGTCATGCAGTCCTGTTTAGTTTCACATTTGCTTTTAAACAGAGCACAAGAGTAGTTCTACTGCTGATGTCTTCAATTTTTATACCAATGTACATCTGTTCACATGTGCCTAGAATTAATAAGTGAACTGACTATGTGTTTATCCAATCCCTTATGCATGATTGATGTATTTATATAATTATAAAAGCATGACAAGTGCCAGCATTTAATGTTATACCAATTAATTCCTTTAAAATAGCTGCAATAAGAATGTGGTTAGTAATTGATAGAAAATTAGACATTGATCTTGATGGTTCCTGAGCTGTTGGGACCATAGTCATTTCAGAGTTATAAGTTGGAGATTGTAAAAGTTAAATAGATATTGATGTGTTTTACCTCTGCAGCCTGGGAGAAATCTTGCTGATTAACCCACAGAAGAATAAATGAATTAGGTAAAGTTAGATCTGGGTCTGGATTGGCCCAGATCTAAGCACCCAGAACTCTGTTTTTATTTGTTTGTATGTTTAAATTATGAATGCTCCATGTCTTCAGAGTATGATTGGGCGGTACAGATTCTACAATCTGGATTCGAAAATTGCACAAAACCTACTTCTTCTATTGGCCATGACGTGGAGATGCCAGCATTGGATTGGGGTAAAAAAAAAATGGTTCTACTGCTGTAGGCTACAGGATCCTGTACAGTGGATGTTTGAAAATTCTCCCATTCATTCTTTCTAAGTGTGGATCCACAACACAAAACTTGCCAAACCAAAGTGATATATTAAAATGGTCAATCTACTAAGAGGTTGGTTTGAGAAACTAAAGGAGTGGGTGGTGAAAATCCCAACACTGAAATGTTTAAACTCAATGTTCAAACTGAATCTGATCCCTGCTATAGATGGGCTTGATCTATCCTAACACTTAGCAACAGCAAGTGGGGAAAAAAAAGTCAGCCCTTTCTACCCTCTGTAAACTTGAATTCATCCAAACCATTGCTGCCATAGCTAACTCACACCCAATTCCTTTTGCCCATGGTTCACCCTGTGGTCCCTGACCTAGCTCCTGGTTTTTAAAAAAAAACGTTGCTTTTAAAATTTGCACTCTTGTTTTCAAATCCTTCCATAGACTGACCTTTCCCAATCTCTGCAGTCTACTCTACCCTGCAATCCTTCTGTGCTCCTCCAATTCTGGGTGCTTGAGCATCCTCAATTTTATCACTCCATCATTGGTGACTGGGCCTTCAGTAACCTTGATTCTAAGTTCTAGAATTCCTTCCCTAAACCTCTCCCATCTCTCTAGCCCACTTCTAAGTAAGCCTTTTGACCAAGCTTTTTGTCATCTGCTGTCATGTAGTTAGGTATCGCATTGGATTGAATTCTTCGGTCATTCATTGCCAAAGAATGGAATCTCTGGTCCTCCTGCAGTGAACAGAAATTTGGTTGACTACCAAATTCTCCATCCTCACTTGCAGCATCAATGAGGGTGTGAACAGTCAGAGAATTCCAGTCCTTGTTTTACAATGCTTCTGTAAAGTGCCTTGGAATGTTTCTTTACGTTAAAGGCACAATGCAGATGTAAGTTTTGATTGTTATACCGCTTACCTCAATAAACGTAAATTTCACTAAGCGCAACAACAGACTGTTGAGCCAACTGTTGCCATAGCATTAAACTTAGGTCCACGTGGTGCAGTAGAAGTACACAACTGAATCAAGTAATCTGTAGTCTTGATGAGGAGTCAAATTGGACTCCTCTGGAAGGCCACAGCCCTCAGCTTGACATGTATGCCCATGCCGTCAAGAGGTGCGTCAACACCAGGTTCATCAGCCACACTCACAAGATAGCCCCGAACATCACCCAAGCACAATGCAATGCCATCCACGCTCTCAAGACCAACCACAACATTGTCATCAAACCAGCAGACAAAGAAGGGGCCATCGTCATGCTGAACAGAACAGATTACTGCAAAGAAGCATACCGACAACTGAACAATTAGGAACACTACAGACGGTTACCTGCAGATCCGACCAAAGAACACACCCGTGAATTCAACAGACTGATCAAGATCTTTGATCCAGACCTTCAGAGCACCCTCCATGCTCTCATTCCATGTACTCCACGCGTTGGAGATCTCTACTGCCTCCCAAAGATACACAAGGAAAACACACCCAGCCATCCCATCATACCGGGCAATGGGACCCTGTGCGAGAACCTCTCCAGCTATGTTGAGGGTACCCTGAAACCCATTGTACAAAGAACCCCTAGCTTTTGTCATGACGCTACAGACTTGCTACAGAAACTCAGCACACATGAAGCAGTTGAACCAGGAGCACGCCTCATCTCTTGGCAATCTACACCAGCATCCCCCACAGTGCTGGTATTGCTGCAACTGCCTCAGTACTCAATGCCGACAACTGCCAATTTACAGATGCAATTTTACAACTCATCCGCTTCATCCTGGACCACGATGTCTTCATGTTCAACAATCAGTTCTTCATCCAGACACACGGAACAGCCATGGGGCCAAATTCACACCTCAATAGGCCAAGATCTCCAAGACCTCTTCACCGCACAGGACCTTCAACCGATGCTTTACACTGGATACATCAATGACATTTTCTTCCTTTGGGCGCATAGTGAACAATCATTGAAATAACTACATGATATCAAGTTCCATCCCATCATCAGACTCACCATGGGTTACTCTCCGGAATTGGCTACATTCATGGACACACGCATCTCCATCAAGGACGGCCACCTCAGCACTTCACTGTACTGCAAGTCCATGGATAACTTCACAATGCTCCACTTCTCCAGCTTCCACCCTAAACACATGAAAGAAGCCATCTCCTACAGGCGAGCTCTCCGTATACACAGGATCTGCTCAGATGAGGAGGATCGCAACCTCCAGATGCTGAAAGATGCCTTCATAAGAACAGGATATGGTGCTCAACTCATCGATTGACAGTTCCGATGTGCCACAGTGAAAAACTGCACCGACCTCCTCAGGACACATGGGACACAGCAGACAGAGTACCCTTTGTCATCCAGTATTTCACCGGAGCAGAGAAGCTACAACATCTTCTCCGGAGCCTTCAACATGTCATTGATGAAGAGGAACATCTCGCCAAGGCCATCCTCACACCCCCACTTCTTGCCTTCAAATAATAACACAACTTCAAACAGACCATTGTCCGCAGCAAACTACCTAGCTTTCAGGAGAACAGTGACCACAACACCACACAACCCTGCCACAGCAACCTCTGCAAGACGTGCTGGATCATCAGCACAGATGCTATCACCTCATGTGAAAACGCCATCCACCAGGTACACGGTACGTACTCTTGCAACTCGGCCAATGTTGTCTACCTGATACGCTGCAGGAAAGGATGTCCCAAGGCATGATACATTAGAGAGACCATGCAGACGCTATGACAATGGATGAATGAACACCGCTCGACAATCATCAGGCAAGAGTGTTCTCTTTCTGGTAGGGAATACTTCAGCGATCACAGGCATTTGGCCTCTGATCTTCGGGTAAGTGTTCTCCAAGGCAGCCTTCACAACACACAACAACGCAGAGTCGCTGAGCAGAGACAGATAGCCAAGTTCCGCACAGATGAGGACAGCCTCAAACGGGATGTGGGGTTTACGTCACACTATCTGTAACCCCCACGACTTGCCTGGGCTTGCAAAATCTCTCAAACTGACCTGGCTGGAGACAATACACATCTCTTTAACCCTCTCTCCACTCACATTGTCTGTACCTTTAAGACTTGATTACCCGTAAAGACTCGCATTCCCACCATTATTTTGTAAATTGAGTTTGTGTCTTTATATGCCCTATTTGTGAACAGAACTCCCACTTACCTAATGAAGGAGCAGCGCTCCAAAAGCTGGTGGCTTGTGCTACCAAATAAACCTGTTGGATTCTAACCTGGTGTTGTGAGACTCCTTACTGTGTTTACCCCAGTCCAATGCCGGCATCTCCACATTATGTCTTGATGTCACCCAGTGATGAGTGAGATCTATAAGAGAGTTTGACAAATCCACACTTTCCATCCCCTTTACGTATTTATATCCATAAATGCTGAGCAAATTCAGCAAACAGATGTAAATTATTCCAATGACCAAAATTATAAACATTCAAAAGAATCCTGAGTGATAAATAGTTTGGGCCAATAAAAATATGAAGGAATCAGTTCGGACTTTATCTGCACGCAACCTTTTTCTAGTTTTGAACTGTGTTTTGTGGCACAATTACATGGAAGTGTTCTTTTTAAATTGGGCTATATTTTCTACATCACTGAGATGGTGCTGCTACCGTTTACACAGTTAGACCAAGGCTTACTTTTGTAACCTATTTACTTTCCTTAGAGGCACTTATTGTATTTCAAGATCCTGCCTCATGGCTCTCAAGCTTGTACTGAAAAGGACAGACAACTTGTTTCTAGACGTTGACTGCTGTCCTCATTGTTCAGTGGATTCAGGGACGGCGCAGATGTTAGCATTGCTGTCTCACAGTGCCAGGAACCTGGGTTCAATTCCGGCCTCAGGTGACTGTGGAGTTTGCACATTTTCCCCGTGTTTGCGTCAGTTTCCTCTGGTTTCCTGCAAGTCCAGAGATGTGCAAGTTAGGTTGATTGGCCATGATAAATTGCTCCTTAGTGTCAGGGGGGCTAGCAAGTCAGGGATTCGGGCCTGAGTGGGGGTGGAGGAGGGTAGATTGTAGTTGGTGCGGGCTTAATGGGCTAAAGGGCCTCATTCTGCGCTGTAGAGATTCTGTAATGATTCTATGACTGCATAATATTTCTAGTGCAGAAATAGACCCTAAAGCAGATTGGTATCAGTGTTTATCTCTATTTGATCCACTGGCACAAGTAACTCCCTCTGATTTGCTGTTGCACTGCTGGTGTACCCCCTGCCACTCATGCAGATCAGGAGTGAATGTGTTGGTCTTTTAAGGGGACTTTTGTAGTGCAGCAGGTGAGAGACTCAAGCAGAGGTTATTTTGCATGTTTCCTGCTGGGCACCACAGATTTCCGGCACTGTCAGCTCCACGCCAGAAATTGATGCAGAGCTGAATAAATTAATACATGAGTATTTTAATATGTTTAACATATAATTAGGGGGCCTAGGATTGAAATCTCTGGGCCCACTAGCCTCTTTCCTATCGTCCCCCGCCAGGAGTATTTCACTTCAGAGTGGTTTACTGTGGCTCCCCACCTGCAGCCAGACCCCGCTGGAGTGAAGGGGAGGCCGTCAAGGCCTGGAGGTGGGGGTGCCTGCTGGACATTTCCACCCTAACAATGCCAGTCCGGATCCCTTAGCACTGCCCAAGGGGACTTCTTGGCACTGCCTGGTGGGTGGTGCCAAGGGGGTAAGTTCTAATGGGGGCAGTGCCTTTGGGAGGAGATCAGTGGTAGGGTGTGGGTCCTGCTGCCACTCTGCACTGGAACTAGTGATAGAAAGGGAGAGGCCAGCGATCAGGGCTGGGCACTGAGGTGGTGGTGGGTGGGGGGGTTGCAGTCAGACCACAGTAGAGAGGTCAGACTGCTGAGGATTGGGCAGGGGAAGGTGCGGTTAGGACCACAGGGTGGGTGGCTCATGACTACAGATAGGAGGAGGGTTGGACTGCAGGCATGGGGGGCCAGGACTGTGGGCGGGGAGGGAGTCGGGACTGTAGAGGGGGTGTCGGGGGTGTCAGGGCTGCCAGCTGGGGGAGGATCAGGAGATTGGGGCTGCAAGGTGGAGGAGGGGTCGAGGGTGGCCTGGATATGTTTGGATGGCTAGTGACCAGGCAGTGGGGGAATTATATGGACAGCAACGCAGAGATCGAAGGGTTGGCCAGCAATCAGGAGGCAGGCAGTGTTGGACTACTGTGCATGTGCCAATCTCGGCGCCGACAGATCAACGCAGGCGCAGTGGCCCACTCAGCGCTTCGCTGTCAGTCTCTCCAACATACTGAATTTTCGCATAATTCACTCTGGTGCACTCAGCAGTGCACAGAATGTGGGAGATTCATTTTGAAACTCTGCTGAGAAAAACCAGCAGGATTTACTCCAGTTGTTATGTGAATCCGACATTTAGAATGTTTTTGGGAGAATCGTTCCTAAATCTGTTAGTGCTCCATTCTGCTGGTCCCAACAGCATTTTAAAATTAGACTTGCACAACAGACACATCCATAAAATAACACCTTATGTCAGAATTCAAAGGAACAGAATTTTGATGGATTGGCTGACGGTATCTTTTCTCACATACAAGTGGCCAAAGAATATCTGCCTCTAGGAAAGCCATCCAAATAGTCAGTCTGAAATCTGCCAATAGCACCAACCTATTTCATCTGGTGAAAACAAGTCATGATACAGAACAACCAACTGTCCAGCTGGTAAAACAACAAAGATTCCAGGAGGGCACTACCCAACCCAACCACAGAGGGTGGGTGACTATGTCAGGGCTGTGGAGCCAAGTGATCTCACAGTCAAGAGCAATGTTAGTGCAGTTTTTAAATGCAACCTCCTGGGACACAACAGAAAGCTATGCAAAGCTAAGGCACCCAGACAGACAGAGGATTCCAAAACAATCCATGAGATTGAAGTAACACACCAGGAGGAGATTCAACAGTGTTTCTTGGGTGTGATCAAGGATCTTGGATTCTCTTCTTGGAATACAGACATCTCTGTAAACAGTCACCTCAATAACTTCAAATTGGACATAAGAGCCAGTGTGAAGGTCCTCTCACATAAGGAACCATGGGTGAGAGACCTCTAGCTACGAACAAGAAACACCACACAACACGTCTCGACGAATCCACCTTTCAGCCATAGGATGATCCTAGGACTGCAAAGGTACAGTGAGAAACAGATATTCAAAGTCATGTACTTCATCAAAAAACAATCTTTTTCTCTCTTGGGCAGCAATCTCTTTATTGTTCTTGGTCTTCTTACAGCAGCAGAAGATGTCAAGACAACCCCAGTCATCAACTATACAGAACTGGAAGTTCTTGAGAGGCCCACCCCTAAAAAGACTCTCAACTGGGACTCCAGCTCTAAATTGTCATCATTCTTCATGGAGTGGGTTTGCCTGATTTATTTGCAGGTGGCAGAGGATCTTCCTTGGTCAGACCAGCCAATCCTTCAGATAATTACCATTGTACGTTGAGTGGCAGATACACAGGAAAATGACCAGCAACAGAAGAATGCATCCCAACCCCAGGCTCTAACAATTGCTGTTGCACTGCCTGTAAACAGCATGAAACAGACACTGCAACCTCTAGCCAGTGTGCAATGCTGCAAGATGATGCTGGAGCAAGGAACTAGCAACCATCAGCTTGCCAGAGACCAGGGAAGTGAGGTACAGACATACATGGAAGTGTTGTGATAAAACCCAAATTGTGAGGTGAGTCCACTGATGAGGAACATCCAAACAACAGGGAGGGACACCTTCAACTCCCACAAAGATCACGGCAGACCCCCATATGGAAAAAGAAAAACTGGACTGTACCATGAATGAATGGAATAAACACTCTGGAAAGAACAGGACAGGCCTGTGGTGCCTGAGCAGAGCAGATGGGGAGTTGAGAAAGAGAAGTCGAACTCTAAGGAGCAGAAAAAGCATATTAAAAGAAGACAATCTAGTGCCAGAAAGTCTGAATCAACAAAGGTTTCCCAAATCAACAGAGCCTACCACTCCTCTAGATGTAACGTGAACAAAATCTGGAAGAATTGTCAAACCTCCAGACTGTCTGAATTTAGGAAGTCAGAGATTTGAGAGAAGAGGTAGGATGATTATAATGTAAATCCATTGGGTAAAGCCTTGGAGGGTGAGGATATCTGGCATGGCAAGGGTTAATGTGGAACTGAGAAACAGTACCACCCACAGTGTGTTGGAAAGGGACACATGACCTGAGACTAGAGTCAGTTATGCATTGAACAGAGACTGGTGTTGAAGCAAACATGAAATTTGCTCTTAGCTTGGGTTACACCTTATGTTTATACACACACGCACACACATTATTATGTGTTAATAATAAGCAGTTACCATACAACCATACAAGACTCAAAACCTCTTTGAGACCTACAAAGCAGAACATACAACACTATATAATGATATTGAATAAGTAGTTTCCTCCACTAGAATCAAAATTTGCAAACCCAATTCCAAGCCTTATTATTATTTATACTGCAAAAAGACAGGCAGTGAATCAGTCTGTGCATTGTTGCAGGCAGCATAGTGTGCATCCTGAGAGACACAAGTAACAAGTTTAGACAACAGAAGAAGGTCGTTGTGAGATGCCACATCTGAGTGCAAGCAGGAGGAAGTGTCCCATCACAATTCACAGAAAGATTTGTGAAGCTGAGGTAGGAAGAATACTAAGCACTAGAACAAAGGTTTAACATTGCAGACCAGTGTAGATAGTCAAAAGATTGTGAAAAAACTTCATACTTGGCATCCTAGTAAGGTCATTATATTTTTTCAAAACTGCCAGCTTGCTACTATGTTTGCAATATTACATTTCCTGTCACTTCTCTGAAATATTTCCTATTATTTTCCTGGGATATCCATTTGAAGGGAAAGAGGACTTCCTTCCTACTTTTTGCATAGTCTGTAAGAACCTCCATGGCAGTATCTGAAAACCTAAAAAGACCCTAGCCATTTGCCACTGTATTACCTTAGTAATGCATGCTTCCCTTCCTGGAACAGAATCTTCTTGATAAAACCTGATGGCAGATCCACCAGACTTCACCCCCCCCACTCCCCACCCACACACCAAAAAAAATGAGTTAAGCCAGGTGATCAGCACTGGGCCCTTTTCTCTTGCATTTAAATGAAACTGGACCCAGTGAATCAACTGAGTCTTCCACCAACTCCATCAGTGGCAGAGTGGAAAACTGAAGTGCACCACAAATGATAGATAATCTCCAGGGAGATCAAATATATAGCCTTCAAAATAAGGGTCTCGGTCCCTTACCTCTGCAAGTCAAGTTTATAAATTGTTCTTTATCAGAAGGGAAAATCAGATGTTTTGGAAATTCAAATGATGTTTTCCACAGTACAAAGGACAGCTCCACACACACATTAATTTGTAGACTTAGGGATTTGTTTCATTTCCTTCAGCATGCACGCCAAGTCAGAGCAAATTGAATTGTAAAATGAGTTTGGAGTGGAGAGAAAACCTTTCCATGACATGTGTGCAAAGGGACTGATTAAGCTGTAATGGAAAACAAGTGGAAGGCTGGGCTTTCCTGTGAACAGCTTGAGCTTGTTACATGGCCCTTTGTTACTCATGTGGGACTATCAGCAAGAACCTGCCGTTCAAAGCTGATTAAACATTGCTGCTAAAACGAGGATCCCTTACACCAGCTAATGAACCAATTACCTTTGTTATCATAGAATCCTTACAGTACAGAAAGAGGCCATTTGGCCCATCGAGTTTGCACGGACCACAATCCCACCCAGGCCCTGGCCCCATATCCCTACATATTTACCAGCAAATCCCTCTAACCTTCGCGCCCCAGAACACTAAGGGGAATTTTTTCTTAGCATAACCAATCAACCTAACCCGTACATCTTTGGACTGTGGGAGGAAACCAGAGCACCAGAGGAAACCCATGCAGACATGAGGAGAATGTGCAAACTCCACACAGACAGTGACCCAAGCCGGGAAACTGGAGCTGTGAAGCAGCAGTGCTAACCACTGTGCTACTGTGCCTCCCGTCACGATGTTTTATTGAGCTGATTTTAGTTGGTAAGCAGGAACTGTACAGGTATCCACTGAACAACTGCAGTGTACCAATAATGATCCAACAGAGTTTCCACTCGTATGTTGTGCTGACTCCCACTATCACCCACCCCTCCCTCCCCATCATAATCGATGGGGTTTTTATTTTTGCAACCTTTTTTGTAATTTCAATTTGTTTGGCAGAGGTATGCCATCACTTTACAGCAAATGTTCAGATCTGGCCCGCAGCAAATGGTTATATCAACATTAATAGTTTAATTTTGTTTCCTGCTTTCTCTCTAAACTCATGCTTGATATGATGTGTCTTGACAGGATTGTAGACGGAATTGAAACTGAAAACAGTGCACCAGCTAGGCAGAAATTTGAATTCAGCACAAAACAACTAAATGAAGACAGCAGCCTTTCTCAGTTAAACTCAGGTAAATGTATCTTATAGCAGTTTATTTCTATCGAAATACTTTGTGACATATGCCAAATGTTTTTCCTCAGTAACCTGCAAAGTCCTGTCTGGTTGTCATCTTTATTTGCTGCCACCTCTCCTTTCTCCCTCTGTGACTCATACAATTCACTTCATCTTCATTTTTGCTTTTTATGACCTTGATGTGCCCTGGCTCTACAGATCCTGACCTTTCATCTTGTCTTTTAAATAATCAGTATCGTAGCCAATCAGTCTAACCTCAGTGGTAGGAAAGCTTTTAGCAATGATAATCTGAGCCATTATGAGCAGTCACTTGGTCAAGGGTGGATTAATTAGGTAAAGTCGGTATATATATTTGTTCAGTGCAAATTGTGTTTAACTAACTTGATTGAGTTTTTTTTGTTTGTGGAATGTAACCATCACTGATAAGGCGAGTATCTCTTTCCCATCCCTAATTGTCCTGAGAAGATGGTGGAGCCACCATCTTGGATCACTGCAGTGATGTAGTGCCACCCACAATGCTGTTAGGAAGTGAGTTAGGATTTTGACCCAGCAACTGTGAGGGAACAGTGATATATTTTCAAGTCTGGATGGTGTGTGGTTTTGAGGGGAAATTACAAATGGTGGTATTTCCACCCATCTACTGTCTTTGTCTTTTTAGGGGCTAAAGCTCAAGAGTTTGCAAGGTGCTGTCACAGGACACTTGGCATGTTGTTGCAAAGCATCTCTTAGATGGGACGTACTATTTCCACTGTGCACTGGAGTGAATGTTTAAGATGATGGTTGGGCAGCTTTGACTTGGATGATGATGATCTTCTTGAGTGTTGTTGGAGCTGAACTCGACAGGTGGAGAATCTTCCATTCCACTCCTGACTTGTGGCTTGTAGATAGTAAACAGGCTTTGGGAAGTCAGGAGGTGAGTTACTTGCCTCAGAACTCACAACCTTTGATCAGTTCTTGTAGCCACGGTATTTGTATGCCTGGGCAACGTTAAGCCCAGGACGTTGATGATCTGTTATCATTGTATGGGTCTTGGATTGTCTTTGGTTAGAATCAATAGAGACTGCTGAAAACACTTTAGCTTTAACTTCTATTAAACATTTTTCTAACTATGTACAGTATAAGGCTTCACATAGACCAGTTCTCGGCACACTGTCATGTGATTGTAAATCACTGATTATGTCTATATTCTTTGTCTCTATTAAATATACTCTTTGCAGCATCCTACATCTCTGCCTTCATCCTGTTTCACAGGTTGTGGTGGTTTCATCAATCACCCTGACCTTGTTCTCAGCTCTCTGAGGATGTATAAGATACAAGCTTTCTATGTTCTTTCTCAAACATGGTAGTGTAGTCTGTGAATCATCAATTCATTGTTCAGATCATTTTCCCAATCATCTGGATAACTGGTCCATTCTCTGGAGGCCATTTAAGAGTCAGCCACATTTGGAGTCACATGCAGACCAGGTAAGGACAACAGATTTCCTTCTCCAAAGGATATTAGTGAATTGTATGGGTTTTTACAACAATCAACAATGATTTCATGGTGATTATTAAACTTATAATCTTTATTGAATTAACATTTCACCATCTGCAGTGGTGGGATTCAAACCTGTGTCCTCTGCAGCCTTATGACCCAGGAACAATATCAACATGCCAATGCCTTCCCTTGTAGATATGATCCCAGCTGTTGCTACTATTGGACAAGGGGTGGCACAGTGGTAAGCGCTGCTGCCTCACAGTGCCACAGACCTGGGTTTGATCCTGATCTTGGGTACCTGTGTGGAATTTGCATGTTCTCCCGGCATCTGCGTGAGTTTCCTCTGGGTGCTTTGGTTTCCTCCCACAGTCCAAAGATGTGCAGGTTAAGTTGATTGGCCGTGCTAAATTGCCCCTTTGTGGTCAAGATGTGCAGATTGGGTGGATTGGCCATGATCAATGCATGGGGTTAGGGTGGGGGATTGGGCCTAAGTAGGGTGCTCTTTCAGAGGGTTAGTGCAAACTCAATGGGCCAAATGGTCTCTTCTGCACAATACAGATTCTAAGATTGTATGAAATCAGATCCCAGAATAAAACCTGACTTGATAGATCCTAACTTTTGTTTTAAGAAACCCTGGAGGGAGGTTACTTAACAAATTCACATGAGTCTGTTGAGGAACTTTTAATAAAACATGTAATAAATAAAATCTGAATACAAATACAAGAAAATTACTCAAATATTCACAATTCCTTCTCCCTAGCCCTATCCTTATAGACACATACAAATTCAGAACAATGGAATAATTTACCATACCTCGCACATACTCTAATATTTAGGGTAAATTGCACACGGTACTTGTAAACCAATTGGCGAAAGCAAATGATAGATGTGACCAAAAACAGATTCTATGGATTTCTCAGCTATCCATCCAGATACCTGTCACACCATGAGTCAACTGCTCTTACTGAAACTTTGTCTTTCTCGTAAGGGGTTCCAATCTCTACACTCGAAGTGTTTGCCTTGGAATTTTGTCCAAGCAGCACTCATACTCAGGCAGTTTCAACAAAAATCCACCACCAGGTTTTCAATCCCACCTTCCGAGATTCCTTTCCCTGAATCTCTGAGTAAACTCAAATGTTATCTTCCAAGCACAGTTTCAGATCTTTAGCCATGCTGAAGAACAGCAGTGCTCCAAAAAAGTGTCTTTATCCTTACAACCTGCAACTCAGAGTTGCCAGCCTTTCACTGCCCTCTCAGATCTTCAGTGCTTCTCTGGAGACAACTTTGCTTCAGGTCAGCTCCCTGCAGTTCTCTCTTTAATTTGGAGCCTGTTGCTCTGCTCTTTCTTTTTCTCAGATTTACTCAACTATTTCTGAACTCTGTTCTTGTTTTTTGCCTGGGAACTTCTTCAGGAACCTGTTTCTGACCCATTTCCTGATTTGAGATCTTCTTTGATTGGCACGTTCTTCCTGTCCCCTGCCTGTGTCCTCCTTCTTGGGACAGCTTCTCTGCAATGGTACTCCTCCCCAGGTCACCTGGCATGTAGGTCGAGATTTTCCAGCCACACTCACTCCAAAACTGGAAAATCTTGCGCAAAGTCAATGGACCTTTGCATAGTCTGCTCTCTGCCAGTTATGATTCCCGTGGTGTACAGGATGAGAAAGTTCCCCGTAGTTTCTGCAGTTTATTTCTATTTTTTCTCCTTTTCTCCTCTGCTTGTGTTTTAGGACAGGTTCTCAGCTGGTCTCCCTAAGTTTATAGCAGTGGTAGTATTTTTTCAAAACCTAACCTTCATGATTTATGTTGGCAAACTCTGGGCTGTTGATGATGAGGTCTGAAATGCCAAGACTTCTGAGGTGGGATAATGAAAACACTGACTCTCAATCCATCTGGAGAATTGTCAACAACTATAAGGAATGTCTTCCCTTTGAGCTTAAAAAAATGTGTTTCAAGCGTTTCCTGTGGCCTGGATGAAAATGAAGTTACCATTACACCAGTGGTTCTATTTGTTCCTGGCAATCGATCACACAGATGATGCAATTTGAAATAATTTCTTCTAGAGATTTTGAGATCCCTAGCCAACAAACGGAACTTCAAGGTCTAGCACAACACTTTGTAATGCTCACATATCCCTATCCCTTTCACTGAAGGACTGTAGGTATCACTAATTCACAACACTGAAATGTCATTGTTGCTTGATGTTTTTCTTCAGAATGAACTTATTTAAAATGTATTCTGGCCAGCTTTTTATGCAGTATTCCTGAATTTGAGCACATTCTTTATCCACTTTTTGTACCTGTCGCATTTGAGTCAGCTTCTGTGTTGTTGCCATCATCAGCCAGGACATCGAGTATGAAAGTTAGCAAGTTATGTTACAGCTGTATAAAACTTTTTAAGTTAAGTCACATTTGGAATATTGTGTGCAGTTCTGGTCGCCACACTACCACAAGGACGTGGATGCTTTGAAGAGGGCGCAGAGGAGGTTTACCGGGATGATGCCTGGTCTGGAGGGTTTTAGGTATGAGGAGAGGTTTGATAAACTTGGATTGTTTTCACTGGAAAGACTGAGGCTGATGGGACCTGACAGAAGTCTACAAAATTGAGAGTCACAGATAGGGTGGATAGTCAGAGGCTCTTACCCAGGATGGAAAGGTTGATTACAAATGGACACAGGTTCAAGGTGAGAGGGGGTAAGTTTAGGGAAGACATGCGGGGAAAGTTTTTCACTCAAAGGGTGGTGGGTGCCTAGAACTCACCACCAGTGGAGGTGGTGCAAGCAGGCATATTAACAACATTCAAGGTTTATCTTGATAGACACACGAACAGGAGGGAGAGGAACTGTGTATTGGCACAGGCTTGGAGGGCCAAAGAGCCTTATCCTGTGCTGTATTGTTCTTTGGTAGAGATATTGTGGTAGAACACCACATCTTCAACAATATTTATGTCTTCTTGTTCAATCAAGTTTGTCTCTCTTGTTCTTGTGCTCAGGTTTATCCATCTGTTTCTTACCTAACCAGTGATTCCTTCTTCACTTGCAATTTATGAAAAATCTTCTGCCTGGTTTTCTCAAGGTTTTCACTTGATTTTGTTCAGTTTTGGTGCTCCCAATTCAGAACATTTGTTTCAGCCTTCTCAAGATCTCAAAATAAGTCTGGAAATTTCGTCCTGAATTCTTTTGGTTTGTCTTGATTTCCAAATTCATCTACTTCACAGAAAGAAAATTATAGCACAAGAAAAGGCCCTTTGGCTCTTCAAGCCTGCACCGACCATGCTGCCCAAGTGAACTGAAACCCATTATCCTTCCGGGGTGCTTATCCCTCCATTCCCATCTTATTTGTGTATTTATGAAGATGCTCCTTAAAAATCACTATTGTATCTGCTTCCTCTAGCAGCGAGTTACACCCACTACCCTCTGTGTAAAAAAAACTTGCCTCATACATCTCCTTTAAACCTTGCCTCTATGCCCCCTAGTAATTGACTCTTTCACCCTGGAAAAAAGCTTCTGACTATGCACTCTGTCTATGCCCCTCATAATCCTGTAGATTGAGGATCACCCCTCAATCTCCATTATTCCAGTGAGAACAAGCCAAGTTTCTCCAAACTCTCCTCATAACTAGTGCTCTGAATGCCAGGCAACATCCTGGTAAACCTTTTCTGTACTCCCTACAAAGCCTCCATATCCTTCTGGTAGTGTGGCAACCAGAATTGAATATATATTCCAAGTGCTGCCTAACTAAGATTCTATGAAGCTACAACATGACTTGCCAATTTTTAAACTCAATGCTGATGAAAGCAAGCATGCCATATGTCTTCTTGACTATCTTCTCCACCTGTGTTGCTACTTTCAGTGTGAACCTTTTAGCTTAATAATAAAGATACTTGGTTTTGGATCATAGAAACCCTACAGTGCAGAAAGAGGCCATTTGGCCCATTGAGTCTGCACCAACCACAATCCCACTCAGGCCCCACTCCCATATTCCCACATATTTATCCACTAATCCCAATAACCTATGCATCTCAGGACACTAAGGGGCAATTTTAGCATGGCCAATCAACCTAACTCGCACATCTTTGGACTGTGGGAGGAAACCAGAGCAACTCACGCAGACACGAGGAGAATGTGCAAATTCCACACAGACAGTGACCCAAGCCAGGAATCGATCATGTACAAGATTTTTGTGATTTATCTTCCTTTATACGGAAGTGTAGTAGTCAACTGTCCCTTGACCTTTAGTTGAATGCCACCTGGGCCAAGGAGTTGTATGGTTGATGACTGAAGGAATTCTTGCTCTAGTTTTGCTGTGTCTGAAAGAACTGAAATTCCTGCTCCAGTGTCTAATATGAAGTTTGTTTTATGTCCACTGATCATAATGTCTGCTGTCCATTGGTTCCCATCTGATTCTACAATTTCTCCCAGGAAAGGCACTTCATTGTCCTTTGTGTCTTCAACTTTTTGAATGCCACCTGCTTTATTTAGTTTCTCCTTCGATTTCTGAGTTAGAAGCTTTTCTGCTGTGGTGTTCAGTGTCCTTTCCTCTTACAGGAATGGCACTTTGCATTTTTGATAGAACATTCTTCGTGCCAATGAATCTTTTCCTGCCACAGTGAAAGCACTGAGTAATGGCGGAAACCGTGTCCTCTTTGCTGTTTCCCTGTTTTTGAGTAGCTTTGCTGCTACGCCTTGTCCTAGAAACTACACTCAGTTTTTCTCTCCATGAAATTTCCGTCACCCCAAATAAACACATAATTTTCTTTTCTCTCTTCTGCCTGCTTTAAACCCTCCCTCAAGCGTAGAAAATCTGATAAAATCTTCTCCAAGACTCCTAAAACGATGCAATCCTGAATTAATTCCTCTTTCACAGTTCTGTCCCTGATATGCAGTTATTTCAATTTTTCTGGGACTCCTTAATGCCACTCCGTCAAATACTGCCTCGATGTCAAGGGCAATCACTCTCATCTTACCTCTGAAATTTTTTGTCCATATTAATGTCCATATTTGGACCAAGGGCTGAAATGGGGTCTAGAGCCGAATACCGAATCACTGCTGATTGCTGAGTTATTGCCAATTGATAGCATTGTCAGTGACAACTTTCATCACTTTGCTAATAGTTGAGAGTAGACTGATGGGACAGTAATTGGCTGGATTGGATGTGTCCTGCTTTAGACACGATTTTACCAACAACTTGCGCCCATTTTCGGGTGGAAAATTGTGGTAAAGTCGGGTGTGAGGCCTTTTATCGTGATCTGCACCCGAGTTCACGCAGATTGCTACTTCACTGAGAATCACGAATGGCGGGGATCCGTTCCACACCCAAATCGGGCACAATGACAATTTAAATGCATTTGCATGCATTTAAATTGAATTAATGAACTGCCAGCCCAGCTCTATCAGCATTTCCCCCTTTACCACTGCGTTTACCAATCCAGAACCGTGCTTTTAGGGACCTGCTGAATAATAGTCTGAGTCAGGTGCTCCAGCCTCTGAAGAGTGTGTTCAGTGTTTGCCACTGATCTCTGACTCAGATCAGTGATGGGGGTGGGGGTGGAGGCAGATCAGATCATTCTCTGGTTGGGGGTGGGGGGAGGAGGAGGAGATGGGTCAGATGTATCTCTGGGAGGGGGGGGCGCTGATTGTTGTCTGGTGGTTGAGGGGGCCGGTCAGATATATCTGTGGCTGAGGGGGGGGGGTCGCTGATCGTTGTCTGGTGGTGGGGGAAGGAGGGGGCTGATCGTTGTCTTTTTTTTTTCAGATTGAAAACTAGTTTTATTGGTTCAACTTACACCTGAATTCACATTTGAACACATTCAGAGTCAAACTAGAACAGTTGTCTACAATTAAATTATAGTTTGTCATCTACCCTTTGCAGCACAGTACAAACCCTGCGACCTAGTCAATGCAAATCCAAATACAGTGTATTCAAATGGCTGAATATCAAAAAAGTACTCAAAACTTCTACACATTGTTATTCTTCAAATAAAAAGGAATGTTACTCTCTCACTTCTCCATCTTCTTCCTCTTCCTCAACTCCTCTGATGTACAGGACATTGTTACACCTTATTAAAACTTCACCACGGTGACCCGCTAAAGTGCCTTCAATATATACTTCTGTATTCGCCAGCTGCATGTTCATATATCCATCGACTGAAACCAAGTAGCCCTTGTATTCCATTCCCCATTTTAACTTCACCATCACTGGTTTGCCAGTTAAGCCATTGAGGAAAGGTTTTGGATTCAATGGTAAATTCCTGCAGGAGGAGAGTCCTCGGGGCCTGGCTCCTCTATCTCTCTCCCTCCGTCCCTCACCATGCTGGGGGGAGGGCTGACCGTTGTCTGGTGGTGGGGGTGGAGGAGGCAGGTCAGATGTTCTTCTGGAGGGGAGGGCAAGTGAGGCCAGACCATCCTCTGGTCTGGGGAGGTGGAGTGAGGCAAGTTTTTTGGGTTGGGGGGGGAGAGTGAGGACAGATCGTTGTCTTGGGAAGGGTGAGGGAGGTGGGCTAGATGGATCTCTGGTGGGGGGCGGGGGATCCGCTGCCACTCTGTGGGCGATCTGTGGGGGAATGGGGGGGCAGAGGTGGCGATCGGTCTGGGTATTGGGGAGTGGATAAGGGGGGCAGTGATATGTGTATGTATATGTGTGTGTGTGTATGTAGCTTATCCATCCACCCCCCCCACTACCCACACATCACTGCCCCCCTAATCCACACCCAGTCCGATCACCACCCGCTCACCGATCGCCCGCAGAGTGGCAATGGACCCCCTTGCATTCCCCCCACCACCACCACCAGAGACCCATCTGCCCCCTCCTTCCCAAGATACATCTTACCCACCTCACACCCTTAGTCCCACTTTTCACTCCTGGGCCACTTTCTCCGCTTTCTGTGGCTCGGGAGCAACCTGACGTGGGTGTACTTTTTCCAATTTTTTTCTAACTGCGCATTCGATCATTCAGGTGGTGCTAAGCCCCGCCCACAGCGCGAATCGGACTGGAGATGGCTGAGAGCACATCGGGGGCGGGGGGGCGCCTAAAAGCGGATTTCTAAGTCAGATGTGTACTACGCCCAGAATCGGCACTTAGAATCAAAATGGTAAAATCGGGCCCATAGAGTCATAGAGGTTTACAGCATGGAAACAGGCCCTTTGGCCCAACTTGTCCATGCCACCTCTTTTTTTTAAAACCCCTAAACTAATCTCAATTACCCGCATTTGGCCCATATCCCTGTATACCCATCAGACTCATGTAACTAAATAAATGCTTTTTAAAAGATAAAATTGTATCCGCCTCTACTACTACCTCTGGCAGCTTGTTCCAGACACTCACCGCCCTCTGTGTGAAAAAAGTGCCCCTCTGGACACTTTCATAACTCTTCCCTCTCACCTTAAACCTATGCCCTCTAGTTTTGGACTCTCCTTCCTTTAGGAAAGGATATTGACTATCTATCTTGTCTATGCCCCTCGTTATTTTGTAGTCCACTATAATGTCAACCCTCAGTGTCCCAAGCTCCAGAGAAAAATGTCCCAGTCTATTCAGCCTCTCCTGATAACTCAATCCATCAAGTCTCAGTAACATCCTAATTAATCTTTTCTGCATTCTTTCTAATTTAATAATATCCTATAATAGGGTGACCAGAACTGTACGCAGTATTCCAAGTGTGGCCTTAACAATGTCTTGTACAATTTCAACAAGACATCCCAACTCCTGTATTCAGTGTTCTGACCTAAGAACCCAAGCATGCCGAATGCCTTCTTCACCACTCTGTCCACCTGTGACTCCACTTTCAAGGAGCTAAGAACATGTACCCCTAGATCTCTTTGTTCTGTAACTCTCCCCAGTGCCCTACCATTAACTGAGTAAGTCCTGCCCTGGTTCAATCTACCAAAATGCATTACCTCGCATTTTTCTAAATTAAAGTCCATCTGCCATTCGTCAGCTCACTGGCACAATTGATCAAGATCCCGCTGTAATTGGAGATAACCTTCCTCACTGTCCACAATGCCACCAATCTTGGTCTCATCTGCAAACTTACTAACCATGCCCCCTGTATTCTCATCCAAATCATTAATATAAATGACAAATAACAGCGGGCCAGCACTGATCCCTGAGGCACACTGCTGGTCACAGGTCTCCAGTTTGAAAAACAACTCTCTACAACCACCCTCTGGCTTCTGTCAAGAAGCCAATTTTGTATCCATTTAGATAGCTCACCCTCGATCCCGTGAGATTTAACTTTATGCAACAACCTACCATGCGGTACCTTGTCAAAGGCCTTGCTGAAGTCCATGTAGACAACATCAACTGCACTGCCCTCGTCTACCTCCTTGGTTACCCCTCCAATGCTTTCTATGGACAGGATACACTTGGGAAATTTTCCATATTGTTGGGTAATTACAACTGATGTAGCTGTACTGGAACAACATGGCTCACACCATGACTAGTTCTAAAACACTACTACATAAATGTTGTCAGGACTCTTTAGCCTTTATTGTATACAGTATTTGCTGTATTCAGTGATTTCTTATCAGGTAATGTGAATTTAATTGACTCAAGACTTTCATCTGTGACAGTGGAGGATCTCAGGAGGAAACTTTAATGGGTCATCTATTTGATAGTTCCAGCTGAAGATGGCTGTAAATTTTTCAGTCTTGTCTTTCAAACTGTTGTGCTGGATTTTGCCGGTTTTGGAAATAGGGATATTTTGGAGCCTCCTCCTCTGATTTGTTGTTTAGTTGTCCACCACCATCTACAACTGGATGTGGCAATATTGCAGAGCTTTGATCTGATCCATTGGTTATGAGATACCTTAGCTTTGTCTCAGCATATTGATTCCACTATGCTTCACCAAGTTGGCACCTCATTTTTAGATATGCCTTGTGCTCTCCTGCACTCGTCTTTGAATCAGGATTGGTGACTTTGATGATAATCATAGTGTGAGGAATATACCTGACCATGGGGAGGTTGTGGTTGTACAGATTGCAGTTGAAGACAATTCTGCTGTTGCTGATGGCCCACAGTGCCAGATATCCAACTTGATTGACTTTTTTGAAGAGGTGACCGTATGTATAGATCAGGGAAATGCATTTGAAGTAGTCTTCTTGGACTTCAGCAAGACTTCTGATAAGGTCCCACATGGGAGACTGATAGTGAAGGAAAGAGCCCATGGGATCCAAGGAAATTTGGCAAATTGGATCCCCAGAACTGGCTGAGTGCAGGAAGCAGATGGGTCCCACAGGGATCAGAGTTGGGGCCATTGCTGTTTGTGGTTTGAATATAAATGATTTAGGTTTGAATGTAGAAGGATTGATCAGTAAGTTCACAGATTATATGAAAATTGGTGGGGTGGTAGATAGTGAGAAGGATAGACTTAGTTTACAGGCGGATGTAGCAGTCAGATAGTTTGATCAGTGGCAAATGGAACTTAATTTGGATAGTGTGAGAAGATACACTTGGGCAGGACAAACAAGACATGGGAATACACAATGAACAGCAGGGCCCTAGGAAGCATTGAGAATCGGAAGGACCTTGATATGCATGTGCGCTGTTCCCTAAAGATAGGAGGACAAGTTCATAAAGTGGTTAAGAAGGCATATGGTATACTTGCCTCTATTAGCAAAGCATAGAGTTTTACAACAGGGTGGTTATGCTAGACCTGTATAAAATGTTGGTTAAGCCACAGTTAGAGTATTGTGTGCAGTTCTGGAATCTGCTTTATAGGAGGGATGTGATAGCATACAAAGAACAAAAACAGCCCGGGAAACAGGCCCTTCGGCCCAACGAGCCCGCACCGCCATTTTAATATTACCAGCCCCCCCCCCCCCCCCCCCATGACCCCTATCTATTGTTTTTATGGCAATCCACATTGAGGGAAACTAATTTAGGGACAATTTATTACTTCCAATCAGCCTAATAGCACATCTTTGGGGTGTGGGTGGAAACCGGAGCACGCGGAGAATGCGCAAACTCCCACAGACACTGGTCCAAGTCCATGTGTCTGCACAGCAAACAGTGATAGTCACTGAGCTGTCGTGTTGCCCAGCATCTGGTCCAATTTAAGCACACACTAACGACATGAAGCACTAAGCCAATCTCGAACATTCAAGAGCAGCCCCAAGTACAACCCATCGCATGTATGCCCCTCGTTGGACAACAAGGCAGACCGACTTAAAACCTGTGAATTAAAAGAGAAAAAACATTATTATCATCCCATATCCTTTTCCATTACCAGGGTCGTCCCACTGTTTATGAACTTTATTTAAAACAATCTCCTATATCCTCCCAACTCTAACCCACTCATGTGCCTGTCTAAGTTACTCTTAAACAAATCTAGCGTGCCTGCCTCCACCACCTTATTTGGCAGAGCATTCCATGTCCCCACTACCCTCTGTGTGAAAAACCTCCCTCTAATATCTGTGTTATACCTCTCCCCCCTCACCTTAAGCCCATGGCCCCTCGTACTGTGTGTCTCTAACGTAGGAAATAGCTTACCTCTGTTTACTCTATCTATACCCTTCATAATCTTATACACCTCTATTAGATCCCCCCTCAGTCGCCGTCTTTCAAGGGAAAACAGCATTGGAAAGGATGCAAAGGAAATTTGCCAGGATGTTGCCTGGGCTGGAGAGTTTCAATTATAAAGATAGATTGGATAGACTGGGTTGTTTTCCTTGGAGCAGAGGAGACTGAAGGGGGGATATGATTTAGATATAGTAGAAAGGAAGAAACATTTCCCCTGGTTGGAGGGATCAATGACCGGTTGTAGGTGTAGATTTAAGGTAAGGGGCAGGAGGTTTAGAGGGGATGTGAGAAAAAGCTTTTTCACCCAGAAAATGGTGGGAGTCTAGAACTCATTGCCTGAAAGGGCAGTGGAGGCAGAGACCCTCATAACATTTAAGATGTGCACTTGCGATGTCCAGGTATATGAGGTTATGGGGCAAATGCTGGAAAATGGGACTTGAATAGTTAAGTAGTTTGTCTTTTACTGGCGCAGATGCAATGGGCCAAAGGACCTTTTTTTTGTGCTGTACACCTCTATTACTCGGTTGTTGTTTCTGGTATCTAGATCGATACAGAACTGTTTTATTCTTATTTAACTTTTCTGTAGTGGTTTGATGCAGCTGAGTCACTTGCTTGTCATTTTAGCCACATTATTGTGGCTTTCGAGTCACATGTAGGGCACATCAAGGACATGAAGGATGGGGCTCCTGAAGGGCATTGGTTAGCAGATAGGCTTTACAACAGCCCAATAGTTTCATGAGCACCATTACTGAGACTATTTATTCCAGATTTATTAATGAATTTAAATAGTCCCTGGGCGGGGGAAGCGGATTTTGAACTCATGTCTGCAAAGCATTGGTCTGGATGTCTGGAATACTAGTCCAGTAACAGTACCAATATGATACTGTTCCTGTATTATTATGTTTATTAAAGAATACTTTCTTCCTGGTTTCTTTGAACACCTTGTTATGAAACTGTTGACAATAGGAAACTGTTGTTTTGACAATCAAAATCGTATTGCTTGGAAAGGCAGTAAGCTGGAAGGATGGATATATTGGGTGACTAGTGGTCCCCTATGACTTAGAACAAGGCCTTTGAAGTCAGGTGTTAATATGATAGAAACCTGCAGGAATGAATGTAACAGAAGTTGGCAACCTTTGCAGTGCAGCTTGCAGACCAATTGCAAAAAAAAAATCAACATGCATAATTTTGTTGGGAAATTATTAGTCTGCAAAAGTAAGAGAAGCAATTTTAAAAGGTAGTTATGCTGAATTATTTATTTACTGTGGATCTCAAAAGGCTGCCTGGGAGAACGATGAAGCCAAGTCCCACAGGTGCCCCTCTGTTATTGGTATTCAAATGTAGGTTCATTACTTTTTAAATGTTATTTTAGCTTCTTGGAATTTGATTGCGTGTAATCTTTGTAATCTTAGCTTGGTTTGGTTCCAATCTCAACAACTTTATCAGTGACTATTGGCCATCACAGATGCTGCTCTGGTTCCCATGACGCAATTGACTGAATCGCTGTTTGCTTTGTTTCCAGGGGAGGCTGAAGAGACCAAGCAAAATATCACCAAACTTAATCACGAGGTGAGGCACAAGACTTCCAACATCTTCAAGACCTTTCACACTAATAAATAATGATAAACCAGTCTATTTCTTCCCACCACGTCCCCCCGCCTACACCCAACTCTGCCCACCTCACCCCACATTCCCTTACTGGATTACAATATTATAAGAGACAGGCATCTTTCTGTTAAGGCTGGTTGGGGTAAGGACTGTCTCTCATAGAGGGAAATGAATTTTGTCCTGCACAGGAGCAATAAGCATAATGCTTAACCAAAACCAACTACTCACCACTCAGCTTCTTCCCTTGTGCTTGTGTCACTTTATTTTATAGGTAGGTTAACTTAAATGTTTTGTTTAACTCTTATTATCTATGTCTCAGATTTCAATTAGCTTTAAATTTAAATGAAAAGTTCATATACATTAGATCAATGTGTTCACTGATTCTCCAATGGTGAAATAAGCCCACAATTTGTCGGAACGATAATTAGAACCTGCCACAAGTACCTGGGCCCTAAACAGAATGGCACAATGGGTTGTTTAACAGGGGCACATTTAGGACCAATTGTTTCATCCTGATAGCATAGAGGTAAATCTTGTGATGGTTGGACGGAATGACGTGGTCACGTTTTATTTGATTGCTGATTTTGTGAATCCTTAAATCAATGTTAAGGATGGAACTGTATGTAAGGATTGTCTCCTGAACTTTGTGTGATTCCTTGCCAGTTGCTGGTTCAAGTTGGGTAATTCAGTACAAGCTTAGTTCTCAAAACACTTTTTACTTAATTGAGCTTTTGATGTTCATGGAACAAGTCAGTAAAATGATATTTTTGGACTATTTGTGAAGCGTTTGCATATTTTATTAATGCTGAGCCCTCCAGGTCCAAATGGCTATGGCAATCATAGTGTTGTTTATTTAGCAAAATGGGTGGGAGGTAGAGACACAATGATAATCAGCAGTTAAATATTTTTAATGAGGATCTCTGTAGAGCAACACAAAAACCCAGCAATTTATGGCAGGGATTATAGAATCTATTCATGTTATAACTTCCTGGAACTTCTGTATACAATGACACAGAAGGCCCGAATGGGAAGTAACATGGTTGATTACAGAATGCAATGTAAAACCACTACCGTGGTGTACACGCACTAGTCCCTGCCTGGGGACTACAGTTCAGCAGGCCCAGTCCTGGGCCTGCCTTAGAAAAGGCTCAGGTGATGAGTTCCAGCTGGGCAAGCCACTGCCTGTTAGTTTAAATTTATTTATTAGTGTCACAATAGGCTTACATTAACATTGCAGTGAAGTTACTGTGAAAATTCCCTAGTTGCCACACTCCTAGTTGCCTGTTCGAGTACACTGAGGGAGAATTTACCATAGCCAATGCCCCTAACTAGCATATCTTTCAGACTGTGGGAGGAAAACGGAGCACCCGGAGGAAACCCACACAGCTACAGAGAGAATGTGTAGACACCACACAGATACCCAAGGCTGGAACTGAACCCAGATCCCTGGCACTGAGGCAGCAGTGCTAACCACTGTGCCACCATGCCACCCCTTTCCCTATTATCAGGGGAACTCGTACTCAATAAACCCCAAAGAGAGATCAGTCGGTGATTCCCTATGGACCTTGTGGGGTTATCACACTGCATTATATGAGTGAAAGTTTTCAGCAACTTCAGGGCCATTATTTAGATGTCATGATAATTTTCAATTTTTTTTATTAGTCATCTACAGGACTTTAGTCTCTTTTGGACTTTAAACCCAATGTGGATTAGTCTTTCATTTTACCTGCATGAACACATTTTAAAATGGATACCACCTTAATTTCAGTGAATGCATCATGTTAGGCCATTTCCTTGCACTCAAAATGTTCTAATGTGATTTGTAATTACTAATAATCTGCTTCAGTAGTGGGATTCTTTTATCTTTGTAGATGTCGAATCTCTCACAGCAAGTCACCCAGCTAAGTAAAGACCTGCAAGATATGATGCAACTCCTGAAATCTTTGACATCCCACAAGAATGTCCCTCCCACTCCAGAGCTATCACAGAACCCCAGTCTTGCAGCCATCTACAGCAACAGCAGTGGATTCAGCAGCACAATCCAGTCACAGGCTCCCGCTACAGTTCAGACTTTGCCCACTTTGTTGAGACCTAACTTTCAGCAGAGGGGTTCGTGGCCTGATAGCAACCCATATCCCCCACGGTCATCAATATCAAATCTGAACAGCCCATCAGGAAAGGTACAGACTATTCAAGCCTCGTTATCTCTGGACTCCCTTTTAATGGAGTCATTCCAGCATACAGATGATGGAGGTAGTGAACCTGTCCAGGTTCTGAATCAGTCCACAACTCTGGAGGCTAACCAGTTAACTCATGAACAATTTCTTCATGAAGATTTAATGCACCTCGTCTCTTCACCCCACATTGCATCAGACAATTTACAGCAGGCCAGACAACCCAGTGAACACAATGCCAGACCAAACAAGGCACCGCTGGCAAAACTCTCCCTACCTGCAGATGCTGATTGCTTACCAGATACGGTGGCTGAACTCCTAAGCCCCTACAGCATAAGGTTAACAAGGGAGCCACAAAGGCCAGAAACATGTTCCTTTGAATTGATAAGGGCATGTACTGAGGACTCTAGCAGTGATTCGATTCAATTCATTGATGATGAAGGGACAAATGTATAAAGATCTGAGACTGAAGAAGGATAAAGTTTGCCATATCAGTGACACCAATACTTTCTTTAGAAAAACTTGTTGTTTTGGTCCTGAATCTAAAAAAAAAGAAACTTTTTTTTGCTCTGGGAGACTAAAAAGTGGACGCTTGTTAGAAATGTCTGATATTTGGAGACAACTTGCAAGCTATGGAGCCTATGAACTGATGCAAGAATGTGCAACCTGATAACATTAACTTCAACAAGTGAATAGATCACACTGTCATGGATGCCTTTCAAGGAACAAAGTTAGTGTAAAATATAGAATGGAATACAGGCATGATCTTTTAGCGATTTGTTTCTATGCATGTATTCTTTTGAATGAGCCAATGTGTATAAATACAGAATACAAATCCGCTATAAAGTGTTGGAACTGGCTGATTATACATAACAGAAAAAGGACTTATTTTTCTACCTTTGTTACATGAAAGAAAATCTTTATACAGATTAATGTTTCCTTTCTTTGCATAATGAGACAAGCATGTTTATTAACCAGGTTTAAAAGATCAAATTAGTTGCATGTAATATATACATATATATATTTATGCATGATGCACATGGGTCTAAGGTGGCATAAGCAGGGAACCTTGCAACTGAATGTGTATTTATTAAAGGTGATGCACTCTGAGAATTAATTTCTAGTCCATTTGATTCAAGTTTAATTTTAATGCTACAGTAACAGCAGTGATGGGAAAGAGCACACAAAACATATGCCACGCGGGATATTTCAACCACGCATAGTACTGGATTTGTTTAGCTGCAAATAGGCCAAGGTCAACATGTGTGACTTGCCATTTCATTTGCAGCCTGCTGCTCCAATGTTTATAAAGATAATACATTGGAGGTTGAACAAGATAACTTGACACTGAAAATATTCTCATTGCTTTGATGGATGTTGCAAGTACCGAATTATGTTTGCATTTGTAAGCCAAAAAGTATTCCCAACACAATCTCTACCCTTAATACTTTAATAAAAGTAAAATTAAGAAGTTGAGGATGCGGGTCGGCCGCCAATTCTGCCAGCTGCAGAAGACTGTATTCCCCTGCTGAGGGAGCAACAGCTCAGGGGCCAGTGATTTTCTGTTCAGTGGGCACATGTTCAAACCTCACTGTATTCGAAATTAATTAACTCCACTCATGGATCGGTCTGTCTCCTGGTTTATTCACCTGGTGTTGCAGCACCAATCAATACATTGCACTTGTTGGAAGATGAAAATAACTTTGCTGAGAATTTTAAGAAAACATCTGTCTGATTTTCAGTTGGGCACCTCACAGCTAGCAGACTCAGCATTTCAGTTCAACATTTTCCAATCACAGCCCCTGCTTCATGTTTCTGTTTTTTTTGTTTCTGGACTGAAATTTTCGCAGCTATTGGTAATGATTCTGTTTTTCCCATTTACATCTCTCCTAAATCCAGCTGTTGTTTCTTTACTTATCCTATTACCATCCCCTTTAGACCTGTATCATCACCCTTTTTCTCATTAAATCTCTCTTGACATCTACCCAATCACATGCAGACCTTCCCTTTTGTGCTTTACCCTCCCACTGCCAGTTTTCTCGACCTCTGCGATATTTAAAACTTATTACGTCGCTAACTTTTTCCAGTGCTAATGAAAGGTCATCAACCTGAATCATTAACTGTGGGCTGGATTCAAACAAGTAAAAAGCAATAGATCTTGGAATAATTTATTAATACTTGCTACCCTTGAATAGTGTTTTTTTTGTGTTGTTCATTCATGGGATGTGATTATGGGATGTTGCCATCCCTAATTTCCTTTGAGGAGGTGATGGTAATCCACCTTCTGACACACTGCAGTCCTTGTGGTATAGATACACCCACGCTTAGGAAGGGAGTGCCAGGAGTTAGATTCAATGACAATGAAGTATCAATAGTACAGTTCTAAGTCAGGATGGCGTGCAACTCGGAGGAGAATTTACATATGGTGATTTTCACAAAAACCTGCTACCCTAGTCCACCTGGGTGACAAAGCTTGTGTGTCCAGAAGGTGTTGTTGAAGGAACTAGTAAATCTTGTAAACGGTGCACACTGCTACCACTATGCACCAGTGGAAAAAGGTTGGGATGGTAACTGAGGTGTTGATTAAGTAGCCTCTTTGTCTGGATGCCATCAAGCTCTTTGAGTGTTGTTGGAGCTATTGAACAAAGGCAAATAGAGAGCATTCCATCACATTCCTGATCGATGCCTTGTATATGCAGCTTTGGGGAGTCAGACAAGTCCTCATTACAGAATTTCCAGCCTCCAGTCTGCTCTTGTAGCTGCAGTACTTATGACTGGTCTAGTTCACTTTCTGGTCACTGGTAAACGCTCTGGGTGGTGGCAATTGAGCAATGATAAACATTGCATATCACAGAGAGCTGGTTAGATTCTCTCTCTTGCTGGAGATGGTCATTTTTTTGGCACTTGGCACAATTATTAATTGCCACTTTGCCGAACCCTGACTATTGTCCTGCTGTTGCTACATGTAGCCATGGGCTACTCCAGACATGCGGGGTTGTGAATTAACATTGGGCGGCACGGTAACACAGCGGTTAGCACTTCACAGCTCCAGGGACCTGAGTTCGATTCCCGGCTTGGGTCACTGTGTGTGTGGAGTTTGCACATCCTCCCAAAGATGGGCGGGTTAGGTTGCTTGGCCATGCTAAAATTGTCCTTAGTGTCCAGAGATGCATACGGTAGAGGGATTAGAGGGTAACTATGTAAGGATATGGGGGAAGGGCCTGGATGGGATTGTGGTTGGTGCAAACTCAATGGGCTGAATGGTCTCTTTCTGTACTATAGGGATTCTAAGTCTAACATTGTACAATCATCCATCTTCTGCTCTTATGATGGACAGAAGGTTATTGTTGAAGCAACTGAAGATAGTTAGCAAAGAACATTACACCCTGAGGAATCCCTGCAATAATGTCCTGGGGCCTCACACGTTCACAATCAATCTTCTTTTGCCATACCTATGACTCCAATCAGTGAAGACTTTTCCCAGATTCCAGCTGACTTCAATTTCGCTGGCACTCTTTACGGCCACAGTGAGTCAGTTGCAGCCTCGTTGGAAACCTCAAACACTTTCACCTCACCTTTTATGATCAGCTATTTTTTTCCCCATGTTTGGACCAAGGCTGTAATGTGGTCAGGAGCTAAATGGCCAAGAACCCACAGTGCATCATTGAACAAGCTATTGCTGAGTCAGTGTGACGTGATAGCACTGTCGCCACATGTTCCAGCACTTTGTTGAGATTCAACTGATGAGGTAATAATGGAATTGATTTGTCCTGCTTTTTGTGGACAGCACCTACCTGGGCAATTTGCCATGTTGTCTGATAGCTGTTATAAGTTGAACAGTTTGGCTAAGGGCACAACTGGTTCTGGCGTACAAGATTTCAATATCACAGCTAGGATATTGTCAGGACTGGAACTATTTCCTCTCTAATAGTTTCTCCAGGAGCTGATGACTTGTTTTAAAGTACAGTCCCACAGGGGCTAGTCAGCCGCTGCCAACTCACACAAGTAGTCATGCCTGATGCATATATTATATATATCTCATATATTCAATCACAGGGTTTCATAATTTCATCCTTGATTCATTTAACTTTGCAATAAAAGCCATAAAAGATCCAAAGTAGACATCTTAGCTAATAATTACGTTCCTTCTCAAGAGACACACAGGCCAATGGTAACAAGCCACCTGCCGATGTTGCGGGATCAGAGATCTCAGCATAGATCAGCAACTGAATCTTGAACCTTCTTGGTCTGTGCATTCAGTACCACCTCAAGATTGTGCATTTACTTTCCAAGTCAACAGAGCAATCCACAGCTCATTGTCATATCAGCAACTTTTGCACAGCATCACAATAAAATTATGGAGTCGCACAACACCAAAAGAGGCTCTTCAGCCCATCACCTCTGTGCAGGATCCTTGAAAAATTAGCCCCAGTTCCCAATTTCTTTTCACATAGCTATGCAAATTTTCCTCTCCTAGTATTTATCCAATTCCCTTTTGAACATTATAATTAAACTGTTTTTGAATGCTGTGTTCCATACCAACCCAGCCACCCATCTTGCAGCCTCCATGAACTTAAGGTCATGCAAAACTGCCTGCCATGCTCCGACTCTGACCAAGTCCCTTCCATTATCTATCACCCCAATGTTGACTAACATACAGTTATTGCAGGGTGTGCAATGCCTTAATTTTAAAATTATCATCATTTTCAAATCCCAGATGACATCACCCCTCCCTACATCTGTCAGCTTCACCAGCTCGACAACCACTGAGATCATTGTACATCTCCCATTCTGACCCCCTTCCACATCCTAAGGAGTGATTTAATGTTGACTGTGACTTCAGCAGTCAAGACCCTAATTTGAAATTTATTTCCTAAAGTGCTCTCCTGCTCTTTCTTCCTTTAGGATATTCTTAAAACATGTTTCTTTGCTACAACTTTTGGTCATCTGTCTTTATGAGGCTCCGTGCTAAATTTTGTTCTATAAAACTCTTAGGGACACTTTACTAGCTGTAATAGAGATACATTGGTGAATCAGAAACAGATTTAATAGTAACTTCAAAAGGAAGTTGGATAAATCCTTGAAGGGGAACATTTTCATAGCAGTGGAGAAAGAGCCAGGGGAATTGGGGCTAAGTTTTCAATAAGGCTGCTGAATGGGTGCCATCTGTGTTGTGAGACTCGGTGCAATCTTACCAGCTGTTCATGCCACACTCCCACTCCAGTGTGGTCAGAGAATTTAGCGCCCTAACAAATCTCCATTCACACCAGTGGGATGGGAAAATCCAGCCTCATTCTGTGTTGCAGGAGAATTCCTGCCTCTACCACAAACTTTGCAGTGGATCAGCCATTGTTTATATTTTTCCACTATTAATTCTGACTTTATTGAATGAACATTAACTGCAATTAACCCAGGCATTTTATGGTTAGCATTTACGTTAGAAGTGTTTACCTGTTTCTTAATCAAACATTTTTTTCCATATTTAACAGTTTAATCGCCAACCTATAATTTTATATTCCTAACTCTGAAATACATGAATTATTGAATCAGATATTCAGAACACGTTGGACACCTCATCATCCCAGGAATAAACTACTTCTGTTTTTAAGTAAATGATTTATGCCATTGGTGATTGCTGTTGCGACTGGTCATTATTTTTCTTGGTGGGAACATGACAATTATTTGTAGCTGTAATTTAAGAACTATGAGTGCAATCAAACTGTACCCAACTTTCTCTTTTCTATTGGTTTTGAAATAAAGATCAGCCAAATAGCTCTTTCCCTCTTTCAGTAGTCGATTTTTTTTAAAACCACCTTCCCTTCACTACTTGAGAAAGGGTTGAAGCCTGCACACGCAGCTCAATGATATAATTCCTGATGTATGACTGATGTTGTTACTATCTGGCAGCATTATAAGACATTAGAAATGTTACGGTGAGAAATAGGTCATTAAGTCCATTAAAAACTAGCCACTCATTTGTTTTTGATTTGATTTATTATTGTCATATGTATTAACATATAGTGAAAGGTATTGTTTCTTGTGCGCTATACAGACGAAGCATACCATACATAGACAAGGAAATGGGAGTGTGCAGAATGTAGTGTTACAGTCATAGCTAGGGTGTAGAGAAAGATCAACTTAATGCAAGGTAGTTCCATTCAAAAGTCTGATGGCAGGAGGGAAGAAACTGTTCTTAAGTCGGTTGCTACGTGACCTCAGACTTTTGTATCCTTTTTCCAATGGAAGGTGGTGGAAGAGAAGATGTCTGGGGTATGTGGAGGCCTTAATTATGTTGGCTGCTTTTCTGATGCAGCAGGAAGTGTAGACAGAGTCAGTGGGTGGGAGGCTGGTTTGCGTGATGAACTGGATTTCGTTCATGATGTTTTGTAGTTTTTTGTGGCCTTGGGCGGAGCAGGAGCCATACCAAGCTGTGATACAACCAGAAAGAATGCTTTCTTTGGTGCATCTGTAAAAGTTGGTGAGAGTCATAGTTGACATGCCAAATGTCCTTAGTCTTCTGACAAAGTATAAGCTTGGTGGATTTTCTTAACTATAGTGGAGGGACCAGGACAGGTTGTCGGTGATCTGAACACCAAAAAATTTAAGCATTCGACCATTTCTACTTCTTTCCCATTGATGTAGGTGGGCATGTTCTCCACTACACTTCCTGAAGTTGATGACTATCTCCTTCATTTTGTTGACATTGAGAGATTATTGTCGTCACACCAGTTCACCAGATTCTATATCTCATCCCTGTATTCTGTCTCATCATTGTTTGAGATCTGGCCCAGTATCACAGAATACTACAGTGCAGAAGAGGCCCTTCAGCCCATCGACACATGAAATGTCCTGACCTGCCCACCAAATCCCACTTGCCAGCACTTGGCCCATTGCCTTCAATGTTATGGCATGCCAAGTGCTTCAAGATTTTAGGTATCCAGATCACCAACAACCTATATTAAGAAAGCCCACCAACGCCTCTACTTTTTCAGAAGACTAAAGAAATTTGGCATGTCCGCTACAACTCTCATCGACTTTTACAGATGCACCACATAAAGTATTCACTCTGGTTGTATCACAGCTTGGTATGGCTCCTGCTCTGACCTAGACCACAAGGAACTACAAAGGGTCGTGAACGTAGCCAAATCCATCACGCAAACCAGCCTCCCATTCATTGACTTTGTCTACACTTCCCACTGCCTTAGCAAAGCAGCCAGCATAATTAAGGACCCCACACAACTCGGATATTCTCTCTTCCACCTTCTTCCATCGGGAAAAAGATACAAAAATCTGAGGTTACATACCAACCGACTCAAGAACAGCTTCTTCCCTGCTGCTGTCAGACTTTTGAGTAGCCTTACCTTGCATTAAATTGATCTTGAGCTACACCTTCGCCATGACTGTAACGCGACTTTCTGCACTCTCTCGTTTCCTTCTTTATGAACGGTGTGCTTTGTCTGTGTAGCATGCAAGAAACGATACTTTTCACTGTGACTTCTCACATGTGACAATAATAAGTCAAATGAAAAAAAATGTATTCATCTAGGTACTTTTTAAAGGATGTGAGGCATCCTGCCTCCACCACCCTCCCAGGCAGTGCATTCCAGACTGTCACCACACTGAGTAAAAACATTTTTCCTTAAATCCCCTCTAAACCTTGCACTCCTCACTTTCAACTTGTGTCCCCTAGTAACTGATCCTTCAACTAAGGGGAACAGCTGATCCCTATCCATGCCTCTCATAATCTTGAACACCTCAATCAGGTCACCCCTCAGTCTCTGCTCCAGAGAAAACAACCCAAGCCTATCCAACCTCTCTTTATAAAACGTAAATGTTCCATCCCAGGCAACATCCTGGTGAATCTCCTCTGTACCCTCTCCAGTGTTCATATCTTTTTTAATAATGTGGCAACCAGAACTACACACAGTACTCCAGCTGTGGCCTCACGAAAGTTCTATACAACTCCATCACGACCTCTCTGCTTTTGTAATCTATATCCCAATTGATAAAAGCGAGTGTGCCACATGCCTTTTTCACCACCCTATTAACCTGTCTTTCCACCTTCAGAGATCTATGAATGAACACACCAAGGTTCCTTTGGTTCTTCAGAACTTCCCGGTGTCAGACCTTTCATAGAGTACTTCCTTGTCAAATAACTCCTTCCAAAATGCATTACCTCACACTTTGCCACTTCTCCGCTCATTTGACCATCTCGTCCATATCTTCCTGTAGCTCAAGACACTCAATCTCACTGTTAACTATCCGGCCAATCTTTGTGTCATCAGCAAACTTACTGATCCTACTCCCCCCCCCCCCAACCCCCCACCTATGATATAGATATAGACATCTATATCATTTATATAAATGACAAACAATAGGGGGCCTAGCACAGATCCTGGTGGTACGCCACTGGTCACTAACCTCCAGTCACTAAAGCAGCCATCTGTCACCACCCTCCGTCTCCTACTGCTAAGCCAATTATGAATCCATCTTGTCAGATCACCCTATATCCTATGTACATTTGCCTTCTTAATAAGTCTCCTATGAGAGACTTTGTCAAAGGCTTTGCTGAAATCCATGTAAACTACATCAACCACACTACCCTCATCCATGCACTTGGTTACATGCTCAAAAAATCCAATCAAATTTGTGAGGCACGACCTACCTCTGACAAAACCATGCTGACTATCCCTTACCAAACCTTGCCTCTCCAAATGGAGATAGATTCTCTCCTTCAGAACATTCTCCAGTATTTTTCCAACCACAGACTTGAGACTCACTGGTCTGTAGTTCTCTGGCTTGTCTCTACAACCTTTCTGAAATAATGGGACTACGTTAGCTATTCTTCCGTCCTCTGGCATCTCCCCGGTGGCCAGGGAGGAATTGAAAATTCGGTCAGAGCCCCTGCAATTTCCTCCCTTGCCTCCCACAACAGCCTGGGACACAATTTATCTGAACCCTAGCAATACCTTGTCACTTCCTGTGATAATTTTCTGTAAAGCCTCACAGTCTCTCTCCCCAAATCCCATAACTACCCCCTCATTCTCATGGGTGAAGATAGATGTGAAATATTCATTTAACACCCTACTAATGTCCTCTGCCTCCACCCACAGATTTCCCCCTTGGTCCCTAATGGGCCCTACTGTTGCCCTGGCTATCCTCTTCCCATTGGTATACTTATAGACTATCTTAGGATTTTACCTACTTTTACCAACCAGCACTTTCTCATATCCCCTCTTTGCCTTCCTGATTGATTTCTTAAGCTCCATCCTGCACTTTCTGTACTCCATTAATGCCTCTGCAGATTTACTGCCCTTATACTTGTTAAAAGCCTCTCTTTTCTTTCTCATTGTATCCTGAATGTCTCTGGTCATCCATGGTTCTCTGAGTTTGTTACACCTTCCTGTTACCCTAGAGGGAACATGTTGAGTCTGTACCCTCCTCATTTCATCTTTGAACACCACCACCATCCCCCCCCCCACCACTGTTCTTCTGTAGATTTCCCCACAAGTAACCTGTTCCAATCTATCTTAGCCAGTTCCTGCTGAATTTTCTTAAAATCTACTTTCCCCAATCCAAAACCTTTTTCCACAACTTGTCAATTTCTTTGTCCATAACAAATTTGAATTGAACCATGTTGTGATCGCTATCACTAAAATGCTCCCCACCAACTCAATAGCCATTTGTCTGGCTTCATTCCCCAGAATTAGGTCCAGCTTAGCTTCCCTTATTGGATCCGCTACATATTGATCTAAGAAGTTTTCCTGTATACGTTTTAAGAACTCTACCCCATCTAAGCCTTTAATATGATGGCTATCCTAATTAATGTTGGGAAAGTTAAAATCACTTAATATAATTATCCTCTTATTTTTTACACCCCTCTGCGAATTACACACATATTTGCTCTTCAATTTCTCATTGACTATCTGGGGATCTATAATAAACACCTAGCAATGTATCTCTCTTTTTTATTCCTAAGCTCTACCCACAAAGTTTCATTTGATGCCCCTTCTAAGATATCATCTCTTCCTACTGCTTAACTAATAATGAAATGCCTCTTCCTCCTATGCCCCCTCCTGTCTCACCTGAAGATTCTATATCCTGGGAGGTTGAGCTGCCAATCCTGCCCCTCGCTCAACCATGTCCCTGTGATGGTTCTTATGTCATAATTACATGTGTCAATCCTCACCCTTAACTCGTCTATTTTACTTCTAATCCCCTGCCATTAAAGTAGAGACCCTCCAGCCTAGTCTTACTCCCTTGAAACTTACTACCGCTGTATTCCTTCTGATCTGACTGCTTTTCTATATTATACTGTGTCCCTATTCTGCTAATAGTCTGGGTGTCTCCCCTGCCAAACTAGTTTAAACTCCTCCCAACCATTATGATAGTGTCATCAGCAAAATTGAAAATTGAGTTCTAATTCCACTTTCCAGCACCTGGTCCTTAGCATTCAAGTTATATAATTTATCATAGAATCCCTGCAGTACAGAAGGGGCCATGCAGCCCATTGCGTCTACATTGACTGTCTGACAGAGTATCTTACACAGGCCTACCCTATCCCTGTAACCTCACACATTTACCGTGGCTAATCCATCTAACTTACACATCTTGGGATACTAAACACAAGTTAGCAAGGCCAATCCAGCTAACCTGCACATCTTTAGACTCTGGGAGGAGAACCAGAGCACCGGAGGAAACTCACACAGACATAGGGAGAATGTGCAAATTCTACACCCAAGGCCAGATCAGGACCTTTAAAATTAGTTGAATATTTCAACCCCAACTACCAAGTTAGGCAGTGAATTCCAGACACCCACCATCCACTGGATGAAAAAGCTTTTACTAACATCTCTTGTAATTCTTCTATCACCTTAAATCTATGCCCTCTGGTAATTGACCCCTCAGCCTTGGGAAATAAGTCTTTCCTCTTTACCTTGTCTTGGTCCCTCATAATTTTGTATAATTCAATTAGGTCACCGTTTAGCTTCTTCTCTAAGGAAAACAACCCTAGACTAGCCAATTTCTCATAGCTGCAATTTTCAACATCCTTGTAAATCTCCCTCTGCAATCTATCCAGAGCAATTGCATCCTTCCAGTAAACTGGTGACCAGAACTCTACACAGAATTCTAGCTATGGCCTAACCAGCATTTTATACAGTTCCATCATTACATCCCTGTTTTTGTATTCAAAACCTCACCCAATAAAGGAAAGCAATCCATATGCGTTCTTGACCACCTGTCCTGGCACCTTCAAGGACCTGTGGACATGCACCCCAAGGGCCTCTCACTCCTTCAACCCCTCTCAATACTTTCCCTTCCTTTGTTTGTCCTCCCCTCACACTTTTCTGAATTGAATTCCGTTTATTACCCCTCAATCACACCATTTCTATCAGGCCAGAATCTCCGACCTCACCCACAGCTGGGTGAGTGCCAAATTCTCCATTCTCATTGGGGCAGCAGCAGTGAGGGTGAAGGGCCGGAGAATTCCAGCCATCATTCTAGAGTTGACCGTAATCATCTTCACTATCAACTACACGGTCAATTTTTGTGTCATCTGCAAGTTTCCCAATTACATATCCCACACTTATAACCATGGTCTACAGTAAGAAGTCTCACAACACCAGGTTTTGTGACACTTCTTACTGTGTTACCCCAGTCCAACGCCAGCATCTCTACATCATGAGTACAGTTATACAGTCAGTTTTACTTCACTTTCAACCAGAAAATCACTGAGACGCACAGACTGGAGGCCTTTGAGCCTGTTCCACCATTCAATTAAACCATAAGTGACAACACCAGTTGCCCACCTTGCTTCTGTAATCCTCACTACCCTGACCCAACTAAAACCAAATAATCTTAATTGTGAAATGTTCCAGTGGCCGGCTATCAATAGCTTTTTGGAAAATATCTTTTCATATTTCCACTACCCTTAAATTACTTTGCTCTAATATGTGTACATTTCAGCAGACACCTGCATGTAGATGCCTAAAGGTAACATTATGAACTTGTGCTGGTGACGTTGTTAATAAAATGCTGTATGTTATATATGCATAAAATGAACTCACATTTAATATGCAGTGGCAATAAGAACAAAGAACAGCACAGAACAGGAAACAGGCCCTTTGGCCCTACAAGCCCATGCCGCCCATTTTAACACAGTGTGTGCCTTATTCAAGTCTTACGTTGCTCGTCGACGTTTTTGTCTACCTCTAGTGGAACTCCACAATAAAGCTAAATCATTTGGCAGCCAGTGTTTGATAATTACAGTAGCACAATGGAAAATTATTTGACCTAAACCTATTAGACATCCTGAGGTCTATTCACCCTTGAGAACTTCCTCACTTATCTATGTACAGAGAATTCGATCCCTACAGTACAGAACTAGGCCATTCAGTGCATCAAGTTTGCACTTAACCCCTGTAATTCCACACATCCCCCTAACCTACACATGTGAATACTAAGCAGCAATTGGGCATGGTAACTCCACCTTACCTATACATTTTCAAACAATGGAAGGAAATCAGAGCACCCAGAGGAAACCACGCAGACATGGGGAAAATGAACATATGTATGATGTTGGAACAGTGTAGGTTAGATGGGCTTTAGATTCATTTCACAGGTCGGCGCAACACCGAGGGCCTGTACTGTGCTGTAATGTTCTATGTTGCACACAGTCACCCAAGATCGGATTTGAACCCAGGTCCCTGGGGCTGTGAGGCAGTAGTGCTAACCGCTGTGCCTCCATGCTGCCCTTGAGTTAACATTTTCTTTTGCTGTTTTGAAGTTCTAAATCAAATTCTAACTGTTAATATAAATCAGAACCTGAGAAATATTTACCAGATTGATCCCACTTGTACCAAATTCCCAAGCTTAACATTCAGTTTACAAAGCGCTCTGTTTCTCGATCACTGTATTTTACATTTACCTCAACTTCCCTCAAATCCTTCTTCCTCTGACTTTGATGCACTCTGGTTATTGACCATAAGGAAATATGTCCTTCCTGGTCACATTATCTAGGCCCCTTACAATTTTGTATGACTCAGTACAGTTTCATGTCAGGTTCCTCTGCTCCAAAGTAAACAATCTCAGCCTATCTTCCTTATTAGCTTCTCTATTCCAGGCAATATCCTTGCATATCTCCTCTGTACCCTCTCTAACATGATTACATCCTTCCTGTAAATGCAGTAACCAGGACTGGTATGGAGTACTCTACCTATGGCTTAACCATTCTAGTATAAATTCTGTGCTTTTATATGCTATATTCTATATATTTCCACAGCACAGATATCTGATCAATTCTGCTTATATTTCACATTAACTGACACAACAGTGTAATAATGTTATACCGAAGGCCATAGAATATAGACTCATAGAAACAGACTCAGACAGTGCAGAAGAGACCCTTCGACCCATCATGTCCACATTGACACCCTAGAAACATCTGAGCTCCCACCTAATCCCATCTGCTAACACACGGCCCATAGCCCTGAAGGTGCCAAGTGCTCATCCAGGTACTTTTTAAAGGATGTGAGGCACCTGCCTCCACCACCCTCCCAGGCAGCGCATTCCAGACCCTCACCACCCTCTGGGTAAACAAGTTTTTCCTCACATCCCCTCTAAGAAACGACAACTTTATCATTTGGCTGTCCTCGTTCAAAGACCACTTTGTGCTCTCCTAGCAGTTTCTAAATGTCAGCTGTCTTCTACTGATTCCTACTGTAAATAATGCATGAGAGAGAAAAGCAACTGCATGAATAATTACAGTGATAAACTGAAGTGTCCAGGACAATTAGTGATGGAAACTATGAGTTAAAGTTGTTATTGTCAGGCTTGCTGCCTGTTTATCCTTGTTACTCTGTGTGTGGATAACGCTTTGTTTCCTTACTTACAGCTACATGCAGTCAAATCAGTTATTCACTGATGGTAATTCATTATTTAAATACTGCCCTTTATAGATCTCTGTCACCACTGAATTCAATAAGGAGTGAGGCTGATTTCATCAATAGATTTAAATCTTGCACATTGTGATCCTCTTGCATTAAAACAAATGTCACGATGTTAAAGTGATACACATTCCCTATTGAATCAGCAGCACTCCAATAAAACCAAATCAACAACCAGTGAGGAATCCCTGGATTCACTTATCTCCACTTTAATCCTCAGTTGTTTTTCCACAAGTGGAGTTGCCTACGCCTCAGTAACACAGAGCACAATGAGCTCTATGAACTATTTGATTATCTCTGTCTCTACTGATTTCTGTAACCTTCATCTGTCATTCTTGAGGCACTTTTAGATTCAGAGCTTCTGCAGTTCAGCCCTTGGAAGAGAAAGCTGCTTTTCCTCTGCCGTCATTAATTCTATCTTCCTTGTCCTGGTGGCAGGAATTAGAGGCTTTCTTTCACTCTTCAAGTTTAAACTTTTAAAGTTTATTTTTTTTAGTAGCACGAGTAAGATATTAACACCGCAATTAAGTTATTGTGAAAATCCCCTTGTCGCCACACTCCGGCTCCTATTCGGGTACACTGAGGGTGAATTTAGCATGGCCAGTGCACCCTAACCAACACGTCTCTCGGACTGCGGGAGGAAGCTGGAGCACCCGGAGGAAACCCACGCAAATATGAGGAGAACGTGCAAACTCCACACAGGCAGTGACCCGAGCAGAGAATTGAACCTGGATTCCTGGCGCTGTGAGGCAGCAGTGCTAACCACTCTGCACCGTGCCACCGTTTGCGATAATGGAAATGGTTTTAATTATAAACACAGGGAGTGTCCCACAGCCATCACTCCCCTGATTCAAACATAAAAACACTCTTTGACATCATTATCCAGGATGGTTTTGAAGGATTAGATGGTGAAAGCTTATTCAGCTCCGTGTGAATGATGTACATGTCCTACTGATTTCATGCATCTTAGCAGTCCTCATTTTATGGTCATTATAAACCTGCTGTCAGGCTTTCAAAGTGTCACAAATTTCTCATATTCTTGAATTATTCAGCAAGTGTTAATACTATCTGAGTGATTATCTACCCAGAAGGTATTAATGTACAGATAATCATTGCACCGAACCATGAATACACACCATGATACAGCCAAAAATTGTGTGTTATTTCTATTTCACAATATGCTGTGATAGGTTTCAGATTATGTAGGTGCAGAGACTTACAATTGGTTTGATGAGGGCAGTGTAACAATCAGATAATGGGCAAACACCATCTCCCAGCTTCCTAAGAGCTGCAGTGTGGAAACACAAAAACACATCCAGAGTTAAATTTCAACCACAGTAACATGGAGAATCAATTATTTGCCCAATTATTCTGATTGGAGAGGTGATAAATGTTCAGATGTTTGCTGCTGTTGGGAATAAGGGGAAGTGCAAATATCCAGAGGGTAGAGATGGGCTGTCCCAACCCCACCCATTCCTCCAAAAGTGGGTGGGATTTTCCGTGTGACCCACTGCAGGCTTTGTGGCAACAGATATGGCCCACCATTGGCTGGTTCCCACTGTTGTCAATGGGGTTTCTGGGTGAACGCATTTCTCACGGCGGGGAGGGTGCGTTGTATATGGAAGTGGATTATTCCCACCAGTGGGAAATGCTAGAAAATTCTGGACTTTGACCCTCTCATTGGAGAATAAGGGGATGATTTTGAACCCACGCTCACGCCAATTGTAAACAGTTACAAAATCTCAGGAGTCGGGAAAGACTATTCTGGATGACAAGGTCTCATTTCCAAATTTTTCCCACCCCCTCACTGGTGACATAACAAGGTTCACACCCAGGAAGACAAGAACTACGTTTAAATGAATTTTAATATTATTAGCGGATTCCTCTCTCCACATGTTCCCCTATCACTGAATATTGAACCCCCTCTCCCCACACACACACACACACACACACACACACGTCACAACATCTCAACGAGGTTTACAATTGCCTTCTGAAGGGGCTGGACAGAGTAGACAGGGATTTCTCCCACCTAACAAATTTGAGAGAATTTTCCGAAAATGTGATCAAGTGTGTGGCTGAGGGAAGTGCAATTGATACAGTTTATATGGATTTTAGCAAAACCTTTGACAAGGCTTTGGGAGACTGATTGAGAAGGTTGAAGCACAGGGAATTGAGGGAAACTTGGCAAGATGGATCTGAAACTGGCATAGTGATAGGACAGAAAGGTAAAGGGTTGCGTGAGTGACTGGAGGCTGGTATCCAGTGACATACTACAAGGTTCAGTGCTGAGTCCCCTATTGTTTGTTATATACAGAAATGATAGAGATGATAATGTGGTGGGGAGGGGAAATGGTAAGCAAGTTTGCAGGTTACACAGTATTGGTAAGATGATCATAGATTACAGGAAGATATATATGGGTTGGTCAGATGGGCAGAGCGGTGTCAGATGGTATTTAACCCTGACAAGTGTGAAGTGATGCACTTTGGAAGAAGTAACAAGACAAGGGTGTATTTAATAAATAGCAGAACACGAGGAAGCTCAGAGGAATAGATGGATCTTGGGACGCTTACAGATCACTGAAGGTGGCAGGGCAGGTGAATAGGGTAATTAAAAGTATTATGAGACACTTGCTTTCATCAGCCATGGCATAAAGAGCAAGGAGGTCACGTTGTAGCTGTAGAGAACATCGGTTAGCCCACCGCTGGAGTACTGTTTTGGTCTTCTCAGTATAGGAAGGAAGTGATTGCACTGGAGAGGGTACACAGAAGATTCACCCTGGAATGGAGAATTCAAGCTATGAGGAGAGACTGGGGGTAATTTTCTTTAGAGCACAAAAGGCTGAGGGGACATGATTAAGGTGTATAAGATTATGAGGGGTATGGACAGGGATCAATAGTTTAGGGTGAGGGACAGGAGACTCTGAGGGGATTTGAGAAACAAAAAACTCACTCAGAGGATGGTGAGAATCTGAAACACTCTGTCCAGGAAGGTAGTGGAGGCTGGAATCTGTACAACTTTTAAGAAGTATTTGGATGAGCACTTGAAATATAATGTTCAAGGATATGGGACAAGTTCTAGAAAATCAGATTAGCGCAGCTTTGGTGGTAGTTATTGTCGGTGCAGACTCGATGGGCCGAAGGGCCTTGTTTGCACTATATGACGATGATTTGTAAAAAGGATCAAGAACAAGAGAGCACAGATTTAAAGTGATTGCAAAAGAAGCAAATGTGATGAGGCTGTGCCCTCTAGTCCTGCTATCCTTTCTAAGCAGGAAGAATCTCTCTGCCTCTACCCTATCTAGCCCCTTCATTATCTTATACGTCTCTATAAGATCCCCCCTCAGCCTTCTAAACTCCAACGAGTACAGGCCCAATCTACTCAATCTCTCTTCATAGGCTAACCCCCTCATCTCCGGTATCAGCCTGGTGTACTCCCTTCAAGGCCAATATATCATTTTGGGAAAGCAAAGTCTTTGGTGGAATTTTTCTAAAAAAATGACTAAGTCTCATATCCGCGAGAAAGCTGGAACAATCCACACTGGTCTGTCCAGCGCGATCCTGACCGCAATAATCCCACAATTAGTGCACTGAACGAACCTCCACGTGAAAGTGGTATGGAGTTCCCAGGCACTTGCCTCGCCTGAGCTGGCTCACAGCTGTGCATTGTTAACAAGGGGAGCTGCATTTAAATGCTCCCTCTGTGCTCACGGCCAGTCACACCAGGAGGATGACAGCAGATGCCCACCAAGGGCAAAGGCCCCAGGGTACGGAACACTGCAGATCGCTTCCACCTCTGATGTGCAACTGGGGGCATCAGCTAACCGTAGCGTCAGGCCATGCATGATTAAGATGTAGGGTCACCAAGATGGCATGGGTGAAGGCAGACACTGTAGTTAGGGGTAGCCAGCTGGTGCAGGGAGGCCTGGCTGTTAAAATTGGCCAAATCTTCTGCTACAACTCCGGGCAAGTGGATCAAATGTACTGTTGGCTTCCCAAATGCATGTTAAAATTATTCCTAAAGAGCTCAAGTCTGATCCATGATCTGAACCAGCATCTCAGGATTAGATTAGAGTTATTCAAACAGGCTGGGAAGAGAAGGTTAGGTTTTTCATGCAGCCCGACAGTAGACTGTGACTAGATGGACTGCAGTGGTTCAAGACGGTGCCTCAATACCACCTTCTCGAGGGCAATTAAGGGTGGACAACAAACACTGGCCATGCCATGGAAGAAGTAAAAGACAGTTACCGGAGAACGGGAGTACGAGAAGCAAGAATATTTTGAAAAGTTAAGAAAGACCAGTGAAGCAAGAATGGAGACATAATGACAACCAGAAAGCCCTATCAAAAAAAAAACTAGGAATATGTAAAGGCAGACTTTGCAGAGAAAGACAGCACAACAAAGATAAAGTACAAGGTTGATTAAAACAGAGGCTACAAATCCAGTTGTGGCTGAAACTTCATCCTTTTGACATTCAGCAACTAGAGATTCAGGGTCAGAACAACTCGACTTACCAGTAAAGGGATTTTACAGCAATTTAATTACATTAAAAGTCTTTTGTTGAACATTGCGCTTGTTTAGCAAAGCAAAAGACAATCCAGTGGTCGCGATGACTGATTTAATACTTTTGCTAAAGTCTGGATGAGTGTATTCAATTTTTATAATTATTATGGGCAACGGAAAATTTCCGGATTTTTCTGACTGATATAAACAAATGGCACCACAGCGCAGGTGTAAATTAAAATTAAAATGAATTAAGGATCATAGAAACAAGATTTTGGAAAACAAATTTCATTTGTAACATTTAACCTCGCCTAGTAAATGTCATGAGTTAAACTGTGTCTCTGAGAGGAAAATTGAACTCTATGGAATTGTGCAACAGGCCTTACAGAATACAGCCAGATAAGAAACTACTGTAAAAATTAGCATACTGGTTCCGATTATACTTATTTTATTTATTAGTCACAAGTATGGTTCATATTGCAATGAAGTTACTGTGAAATTCCCCTAGTCGCCACATTCTGGCACCTGATCGGGTCAATGCACCTAACCAACCCGCCTTTCGGATTGAGAGAGGAAACCGGAGCATCCGGAGGAAACCCACACAGATACGGGGAGAATGTGAAAACTCCACACAGACAATGATCCAAGCCGGAAATCGAACCCACATCCCTGGCACTGTGAGGCAGCAGTTCTAACCATCTTGCCACCATGCTTTGCGCTCCGATCTGAGATGATAGTTTGACATATGGACCTTTTTTGGAAACTATCAAAGCTACCAGCAGAGCCCTTACAGATAATCTAGCGATAATACCACTAGGCTATTAATCCAGAAACTCAGCTAATGTTCCGGGAACCCGGGTTCAAAACCCACCAAAGCAGATGGTGAAATTCAATATAAAAAAATCTGGAATTAAGAATTTACTGATAACGATGAAATGATTGTCAATTGTTGGAAATAACCCATCTGGTTCCTTTAGGGAAGGAAATCTACTGGCTTCACTTGGTCTGGCCGACATGTGATTCCAGAGCCTCACCAATGTGGTTGTCTCTCAACTACGCTCTGAAGTGGCCCTGCAATCCACTCAATTGTATCAGTGTTTCAAGAAAGCAGCTTATCGTCACCGTATCAAGGACAACTAGGGATGGACAATAAATGTTGGCCAGCCAGCGACGCCCATGTCCCACAAATGAATAAAAAATAATTCTCTTTACCTATCACCCACTTATTTAAGGATAAAACAAGGTTAAAAGTCCGTTGACTGTAAGCAATAATCACTCAAAAATACAAAGTAAATCAGTCAGTTAGCATCTGGGAATGGAAAAGGCAAGTTTACTTTTCAGAAATGAAAAGCTGAACAAATATTTTATCAGAAGGGAAAATGGGGGGGAGCAAGAAATCATTGCAAATGTAGACACAGAGAGATAATGAGTTGAATGAATTGCACGCAATCTGATTATCAGAGTTTTTCAAAAAGTGATGCCAGATTAGTTCCGTGACTGAGAAAAATGTTAATGAGAGACGAGAAAAGCCAAAAGATAAGAAATCCATCTTTGGAAGATGGGAAAATAAAGGGAAATTCAAAGAAGAGTCAAGGGCTGGTAGTTACAGGTCAAAATGAAAAGGCCTGAACTTCCTCAAAGTGGCAATGAGATTGTCATTCTGCCCGCAGTTTCTTACCTGACCTGCTGACTCAGGCTGGGAGAGGTCCAATTAGTGCAACACATTCCCGGGGCCTATAGTTAAGGTACCTCTGTTGAAAGAAAGGACACATTCCCTTTTTTATGACGGTAGCTGCTGTAAATCAGCTAAGTTTAAAGGTCCTGGACAGGCCAGAGGAATGTATAAAGTCCGTAGATAGGATTTGGTGGGTAGGAGCTTGGAGGAGGGGGGGGGGCGGGTGCAGGGTCAGATCTCAGGAGTGGGATGGGGAGTTCAGTCCTTGAGGGGTGTTGAGTCTTGGAAGGTTTGTGCCTGAGCCTCTGCAGGGGGTGGGTGTTGGGCCTTAGAGGTCAAGCCTCAGGGAGGTGGCCAGTTGAGGTTTGTGATTTAAACATTCTCAGATTTGTTTGCAGTTCAGGGTAATGAGGCGGCACAGTGGTTAGTACAGCTGGTCTCTCAGCATCAGGGACCTGATTTGATTCCCAGCTTGGATTACTATCTGTGCAGAGTCCGCATGTTCTCCCCTTGTCAGCGTGCCTTTCCTCGAGTTTCCTCCCACAGTCCCAAAAATGTGCCAGTTGTGCAGGCACATTGGCCATGCTAAATTCTCCCTCAGCGAACCCAAACAGGCGCTGGAATGTGGTGATTTTCACAGCAATTTCATTGAGGTGTTAATGTAAGCCTACATGTGACACTAATAAATAAACTTTAAAACTCAAATTACCCAGACAAAGTTTGCCCTTCCAGACAATTGCTGTGCAGGCAACTCCCCAGCAAATCTAACAGTACAGCACAGCAGGCGATCATTTGGCGTGGTTCTTTTGAAGAACAATATAGTTAGTCCTATTGCCATGCTCTTTCCCCCAATCTATGCAGTTTTTCCCCCTTCAAGTATTTATCCAGTTCCCTTTGGAAAGCTACAATGAAACTGTATCCACCAACCTGTCAGTGAATTTCGACCTGACCAAGTTTGAAGTTTATTTTTTAGTGTCACAAGCAGGCTTACATTCACACTGCAATGAAATTACTGTGAAAATCTCCTAGTCGCCACACTCTGCCTCCTGTTTGGGTACGCTGGGGGAGAATTTAGCATGACCAAGGCACCTAACCAGCACGTCTTTCACACTGTGGGAGGAAACCAGAGCACTCGGAGGAAACCCATGTAGACACGGGGAGAACATGCAGACTCTGGACAGACAGTGATCCAAGTCGAGAATCGAACCTGGGTCCCTGGCATGTGAGGTTGCAGTGCTAACCACTGTGCCACCTTGCTACACCCAAAGGATCTGACTCAGTAAGCACGACTATATACTTCACACCAGTCTAAAAAACAGTCATTCACTACAACTCTCTGTTTCCTATCCCTTAGACAATTTTGTACCCATGTTGTTGCTGCTGCCCTTTTATCCCCGGGCTTCAATTTTGCCAACAAGCCGCTGCTTCATCACATCCTTTATTGCAAAGAAAAATATAGGGAAAAACTAAGCACTAAGTTACTCAAGTTAATATCCAGATTAGAGGATTGCAAAGTGTTCAATTTAAAATTAAATGTATTGGAGAATTTTAACGTCTAGATGTAAAGCCACATTGAGTATGTGGAGGCACTTACTCAGGAACTGCACTGAGAGGCTTGGCCCATTTTAGATGCCAGGCCTCATTAACGTTCTGTCAGGTTGCTATGGATGTTCAGAAACAGCATGCCATCTTTGGGCCCCCAAAAGATGAAGTGCACTGGGCACTGCCACGCTGGCAGGCAGGGAAGTCACAGTAGAGGTTGGAGGGGGAATTCAGGTCTGCAGGGGAGGCCACACCCTGAGTTCCCTAAACAGGTGAGAGGAAATAAATGCAAAGTGCACTTCAGGAAGAGTGTTGGCTGTCCTTGAAAAATGATATGGGAGGTGGCGAATGAGCAGATGTCACTCCTGCGTTAGTTGCACAGTAAAATGCTAGAACAGGGAAGCTGGGAGTCTGGGTGGTGAAAGAGTGAACAAGGGCTTGCAGGAGGTCGTACTCTCTTTGGAAAGCAGGGCAGAGAGGGACAGGGAAGAGGTGCTCGGTGGTACGTCACAGATCGGAGGGAAAGAGACAAAGAAACCTTGCTGATGTTACCAGGGCAAACACAACAAAAACAGAAAAACCTGGGAGAAAAGGGATGGAGGCTTTACAGGACAGGGTAAAGCATCGACCAGGTGTTAACAGAGAGTCAGTAATATGTATTCTTGAACAGACCATGAACCGAGATGGATAGCTGAAATCCACAAAGGGAAACCTGAAAGAACAATATGAATGTAGATATGAATGGAAATTAGAGACAGGGTGAGACCCAGAGCTGGTACAATAATACATGAAACACTAAATATAAGATTACAGTTCAGTTTAGTCTACATTAATTATCCAGGAAGACTGAATTTTCTTTCATATTGATCCATGGTGCAGGAAAATAGTTGGTCCCAATCTTACATATTTCCTCAGATTTAATTAAAGGCCGCAAGAGAAAGAAAAAGGATCCAAAGTCATAAGGTGGGAAATTGGGATGTTCACTGATGATTGCATAATGTTCAGCAAAATTCCCAACCCCTCAGATACTGAGACAGTCTATGTCTGTATGCAGCAAGACCTGGATGACATTGTGGCTTGGGCTGAAAGTGGTAAGTAACAATTGTGCTGAGCTCTTTTGATACTGGAGTCCTGGTCTAAAGCTCAGATGGATTTGATCCAGCCAGGTTTTTCCTCAGCAAGCGGCAGCCAATTTAAAGGAACCACAACAGTGACACAGCTATAACCACCTCCCCTCAAGAAATGTAATTAACTTCTTATTAAATAGCCAGTCTCACACATATCTCATTAACTGGATCTCTCACTGTGACGTTCAAAAGAATGTTCATCTGAAATTATTAGGAAAAGTTTTAGCTACAAAGAACAAAAACAGCCCGGGAAACAGGCCCTTCAGCCCAACAAGCCTGCACTGCCATCTTAGCATTACCAGTCCCCCCTCCACCCATGACCCTTATCTATTGTTTATGGCATTCCACATTGAGGGAAACTAATTTAGGGACAATTTATTACCTCCAATCAGCCTAATAGCACATCTTTGGGGTGTGGGAGGAAACCAGAGCACCCGGAGAAAACCCAGGCAAGCACGGGGAGAATGCGCAAATACAAATCTGCAACTCAAGTAATTATTAGTGAATGGAATGCGCCACACAGATAAAACCACAAATTGGGAATCTTGTGTGTACAGAAACATACAAACAATATTCACTCATTATGTTTGATTTTCAAGAGGCAGCTCTTCACCTGTATGAGAGATAACACCATGAGCACCAAGGTAAGAGGAAATATTACTGCTTATCATCCTGTTCTATATTTAAGATGATTTTTTTTCCTCCATTTATTAATTCGTGGGATGTGGGAATTGCTGGGTAGGCCAGCATTTATTGTCTATCGCTAATTGCCCTCAAGAAACTGCCTTTTTGAACCACTATAATCCACGTGTTGTAGACACATCCACAGTACTATTAGGGAGGGAGTTCCAGGATTTTGATCCAGGACCATGAAGGACTGGTGATATATTTCCAAGTCAGTCAAGGGTGGTAACAGACTTGGAGGGGAACTTCCAAGAGATTTCTTGAGTGTTGTCCTGACACTTATCTAGGCAAGTGGAGACTATTTTATCATACTCCTGACTTGTGCTTGTAGATGTTGGAGAGGTTTTGGAGAGTCAAGAGGTGAATCGCAGTCTGCAGAATACCCACCCTCTGACCTGCTCTTATTGAGATAATATACAGCTAGTCCAGTTCAGTTTCTGGTCAATGGTAACCCCCAGGATGTTGATAATGGGAGAACCAGCAATGGTAATGACATTGAATGTCAAGGGGAGATGGTTTGATCCATTCTTGTTGGAAATGGTCAGTACCTGATACTTGTGTGGCACAAATGTTACTTCCACTTACAGCCCAAGCCGCAATGTCATCCAGGTCTTGCTGCATATGGACATAGACTGTCTCAGAAGCTGAAGGGTTGGGAATTTTGCTGAACATTATGCAATCATCAGCAAACATCCCAATTTCTCACCTTTTGACAGAACGAAGATCATTGATGAAGCAGCTGAAGATGGTTGGGCCTTGAGCACTACTCTGAGGAACTCCTGCAATGATGTCCTGGGACTGAAATGTTTGACTTCCAACCACCATCTTCCTTAGTGCAGAGTTTTCCCCTTGATTCCCAATGACTCCAGTTCTGCTAGGGCTCTTTGATGTCACACTTGGTCAAATGCTGCCTTGATATCAAGGGCAGTCACTCACATCTCATATCTTAAGATCAGCTCTTTTGTCCTTGTTTGGCCAAAGTTGTGATGAGACCAGGAGCTGAGTGACCCTGGCAGAACCCAAATGCAGCAGTGTGCAGATTATTTGAGTAAATCCCATTTGACAAAGCTGTCATCATTCTGCTGATGATCATGAATCGGCTGACAGGCTAATAATTTGCTAGATTGGATTTGTCCTGTTCTTTGTTGACAGACCATAAGATGTAGGGACAGATGTAAGCCATTTGACCTATCAAATCTGCTTTGCCATTCAATGTGATCATGACTGATCTGATTATAATCCTGAACTCCACTTTCCTGCCTTATCCCCATAACCTTTAATTTCCTTACTGCAGGACATATCTGAGCAGTTTTCCACATTGCCTGCCAGATGCCAGTGCTGTAGCTGTACTAGAACAACTTGGCTGGGGGCAGGGTGTTCCCTATTGACTCAGTGAGTGGAGGGACAGGAAACCCCAAACTCCACCATCTGAAAAACCCTGGCCTAGTACTTTATCAGTTGTAAAACACTTTGGAATGCCCTGTGATCAAGAAAGGTGCTGTATACATTTTTTTTTGCTAGAATGTCTATTTCCATCTCCTCAAGCCTACCTCCACCGTACGCTTTTAAAGTCCTCATTAATGCATTTGCCAGATCCAGAATTGACCTTTTCATTGGTCTCTGAATCAGTCTAACCACCATCCATAAACCTCATCTCATCTAAACCTCTGCTGCACATACTCTGCAAAGTCCCTCACACACATCAATTATGTCATTACTAAGCTATGCTAGCTGCTATTTCAATGTCTCCAAATTAAAATGTTCATCCTCGAATAATCATTGCTCTTCTGTAATCTCCACTTCACCCCATCATTGTTGGTCGTGGCTTTGGCTGCTTAAACTCCAGGCTCTGATTCCATCACTAACTGACCCTCCTCATCTCTCATCTTCCTTAAATAGCTACTCAACACCAATCTTACTGACCAAGTTTTTGGTCAATTCTCTTAAGAGCTCTTTGATTCATCATCCATTCCTGCCCAGACACTCAACCTATCTATATCTTGCAAACTCTGTCTTCTTCACAACATATTTTCATACATATCTATGTGTCGTCTGCCAATTTAGCGACTATGCTTTCACTCTCCTCATCAAAGTCATTGATGTAAATTGCAAAATGGCAAAGCAGACTTGATGTAAATTGTAAACATCTGAGGGAGTGGTAGCCTCTTCAGTTCAGGTAACTTTGTGGGTTCTGAAAGACAGTCTTTGTAATGCATACATTGCATTGATTGCTCTTGGCACTCTGGGAGACCACCAAACATATAGACACTTTGTGCATCAATGCTTGGCAGGTTAAGAGGAGCAAGTCACAGTATGTTGATGGCCTTTTTAACGTGCAGCTCTCATACATTAGAGTTTTTCTGACAACTTTTGGAATATCATTCTGAGCCAATAGATTCTGTGCACCACGTTCTTGGATGTGAAGTGTTGTCTCTACTAGTGAGGCTTCACCCTCCAGGCTTCCTGTTTCTCTTCCTCCTCCATCATTATAGTAACAAGCAGGGGTAGCACTGGCAAAGGAGTCTCCTGAAGAGAAGTTTTACATCTGGGTTTTAAATGTAAAGCACTTTGTTAAGGAATTAGGTCAAGCCACAAAATGGCTTTTGGAAAATTATTTTGAATAGGAATAAAAGCAAATGAACTGCAGATGCTGGAATCTGAAACCAAAAGTGAAATGCTGGAAAATCTCAGCAGGTCTGGCAGCATCTGTAAGGAGAGAACAGAGCTGATTCAAAATGCAATTCAAGGTGCAGCATGGGTTCATGAAGGGAAGGTCATGTTTGACTAATTTGGTGGAATTCTTTGAGAACATTACACGTGCAGTGGACAATGGGGAACCTGTGGATGTGGTGTATCTGGTGGATTTCCAGAAGGCATTTGACAAGGTGCCGTACTAAAGACTACTACATAAGACAAAGATACATGGTGTTATGGGTAATGTATTAGCGTGGATAGAGGATTGGTTAGCGATCAGAAAGCAAAGAGTGGGGATAAATGGGTATTTTTCTGGTTGGCGATCAGTGACTATTGGTATGCCTCAGGGATCAGTGTTGGGACCACAATTGTTTACGATTTACATAGATGATTTGGAGTTGGGGACCAAGTGTAGTGTGTTAAAATTTGCAGATGACACTAAGATGAATGGTAGAGCAGAGTTTGTAGAGGATGCTGAAAGTCTACAAAAGGATATGGATAATCTAAGTGAGTGGGCGAGGGTCTGGCAGATGGAGTACAATGTTGGCAGATGTGAGGTCATCCATTTTGGTGGGAATAACAAGAAGATGGACCATTATTTAAATGGTGCAGAGGGACCTGGGTGTCGCAAGGAGTTGGCTTGCAGGTAATTAAGGCAGCAAATGGAATTTTGTCCTTTGTTACTAGAGGGATGGAGTTTAAAAACAGCGAGATTATGTTGCAGCTGTATAAGGTGCTGATGAGGCCTCACCTGGAGTACTGTGCACAATTTTAGAACCATAGAACCCTACAGTGTAGAAAGAGGCCCTTCAGCCCATCAAATCTGCACCAAACACAATCCCATCCAGGCCCTACCCCCATATCCCCACATATTACACCCACTAATCATTGTCACCTAACCATCCCTGGATACTAAGGGGCAATTTCTTAGCGTGGCCAATCAACCTAACCCACACATCTTTGGACTGTGGGAGGAAACCGGAGTACCCAGAGGAAACCCACGCAGACACAAGGAGAATGTGTGAACTCCACACAGACAGTGACCTGAGGTGGGAATTGAACCCAGGACCCTGGAGCTGTGAAGCACCACTGTGCTACTGCGCCACCCCATTTTTGATCTCCTTACTTGAGAAAGGATATACAGGCACTGGAGGTGGTGTAGAGGAGATTCATTAGGTTGATTCTGGAGTTGAGAGGGTTGGCTTATGAGAGACTGAGTAGACTGGGGCTATACTCATTGGAATTCAGAACAACGAGAGGAGATCTAATAGAAACATATAAGAATATGAAGGAAATAGATAAGATAGAAGCAGGGAAGTTGTTTCCACTGGCCAGTGAAACTAGAACTCGTGGGCACGGCCTCAAAATAAGGGGAAGCAGATTTAAGACTGAGTTGAAGAGGAACTTCTTCACACAAAGGGTTGTGAATCTGTGGAATTCCCTGCCCAGTGAAGCAGTTGAGGCTACCTCATTGCATGTTTTTAAGGCAAGGATAGATAAATTCTTGAACAGTAAAGGAATTAAGGATTATGGTGAGCGGGCGGGTAAGTGTACCTGAGTTCACAAGAAGATCAGCCATGATCTTATTGAATGGCAGAGCAGGCTCGAGGGACCAGATGGCCTATTCATGTTCCTGGTTCTCATGTTCTTATGATTAGAGTCGTGCAGATGCTGGGGTCTCAAATGTTTACAAATTAAATCAATCACTTTGGTGAGGAGAGCAAAGGCATGGCAGTTGAATTGTCAGACAACACATAGAGGTATAGATAAGTATGTTGTGAAGATGACAAGGAGTTTGCAGGATACAGATGGACTGGGCAAAAATTTGGTAGATTGAGTATAGTTCAGGAAAATGTGAATTATGGCAGGAAGAATAAAGAGTATTAGTTAAACTAAGAATGACTATGATTGCAGAATTCTGAGGTGCAGAGGCATCTTGGTGTTCTAGTGTGCAAGTCACAAAATGTTAGTACTCAGGTACAGCATGTAATAAAGAAAGATGATGGAATTCTATCCTTTATTATGAGAGAAATTCTACATAAAAGTAAGCATGTTATGTTTCAGTTATTCAGGGCATTGGTGAAACCACATCTCAAATACTGTGTGCAATTTAGGTCTCCTTATTTAACGGAGAATGTGAATACATTGCAAACATTTCAGAGGAGGTTTAGTAAATTGATACCTGGAATGTATGTGTTGTCTTCTGAGGAAAGGCTGGACAGACTGAGCTTGTTTACAGGGCTATTTAGGAGAGTGAGGAGTGACTTGATTGAAGTATATAGGATCTTGAATGGTCTTGACATTTTTGACGTGGAATGGATATTTCATCTTGTGGGTGAGTCCAGAACTAGGGCGTAATGGGTAAAATTAGGGGATTGCCTTATAGGGCAGATGAGGAGAAATCTTTTCTTTTTCAGTTGGAACTCTGTCTCAGAGGTGGTGAAATCAGGATCAACTGAATATTTTTAAATTGGAGATGATTCCATTGTCTCGCAAGAATCTAAGATTAGCAGAAGTAGATGGGAATGTGGAACTCACAACACAAACAGATCAGCCATAATCTTTGAATGGCGGAGCAGGCATAAGGGGCTTAATGGCTTACTTCTGCTCCTATTTATTACGTTTGTATCCACTACATGCAGCAGCAGAGATCCCTGGAATTACAAATGATTCACTAGAGTTGTTGAAGACAGTCTACATTTCTTGAAGGGAAGGTGCATTGTGTCTCCAAGTAATAGGAATCCTTTTTAATGTGAATTGCTGCTGTGATATTTTGAGCATGCACTAAGATTACCAAACTGTGCACTGGAGACTTTGGAAGTGGTAGAATGGTGGACAGATGTTCTGTGGTCGCACAGAGGGTGGGGCAAAAGAGGACTCCCCACACATTGCTCAGGAGGCGATGAGAAGAAGTAGGGTTGCTGCAGAGGAGCCAGTCAGGGATTTGAAGGATTGTTACTGAAAATAACTGATGGACACACATAATTAAATACATGGTGGACAGGGAAGCTTACAAGCAGTGTCAAGGCAAATGGAAAAGTTCAGCACCAACTTAGTAGAGGATTTGCGCACAGCATCCTTCCCAACTGGAACAAATGCTGCAATCACATACCTGTAGAATATACAGCATCAACTGAGATGTTAATCAAAGGCCCTGACTGCCCACTCCAGCAGATGTAAGATTCCTTAGTATTATTTCAAAGATGAGCAGGGATGTTATTGTGTGTCCCCTGGTCAATATTTATCACTTAATCAACACTACAAGAGATTAACCCGATCATTATCACATCGCTACTGAGGGAGGTTTCTGTGCTAGGACTGGTCTCCGTGTTTCCTATATTGTAATTATACTTCTAATGTACTGCATTAGCTACAAAGCACTTTGGGACGTCTGGTAATCTGAAAAGTGCAATATAAAATCATTCTTCCTTGTTTAAAATATTGAAACCCATTCACCTGAGTTCCTGCTCCCTCCAGAGTGGTCCAGAAAGCGTTGCTTGAGGATGCTGGTAGTGTTGTACTGGCCAGACAGGAAGGCAAAAACATATCTAAAAACCTAACATTTTTAGCTTGAAAAACGAGAATGCATGATTAGTTATGCTCGTACCAGAGGAATTTCTAACTCCAAAGAAACTTTAGATTCTCATTATCTCTTCTTAAAAAAAGAATCACTGATGCCCCTTCCTGGAACAGCACAATTCCTCTTCACATTTTTAAAGAAGAATTCTGCACACTGACTATCCAAGGACAAAGGGAACCCTGACTCCTCTACTAAACACGTCAAGATTCCAGACCTGGGAAAATATACCCTTTTGTCCAACATCCAGAAGAAATGGTGTGCCACATGACCTCCCCCACGCTGTCAAACTCCTTTAATCATGTGGCTTTTGAATCTTATCTTCAGTCACAGCTTTAGCTGTAAAGAGAAATAGTAATCCAAGCAAACAGCCAGTCTCTGTTGACCACCTTACCTTCGAGCAAGTGGCAGCAGGAAGACATTTGTCTCTTATCTACGCTGAATCACTGGAACTTGTGTCTTCAAGACTAATTGTTCTTTATGTGCCTTCTCCAATCGTGGTTGCCCTCACTTCCAGATCACCCTGCAACAGTCAGCCACCTATTCTCTGAAGGAAATGCCATTCGACTTTGATTCTGGACTCGTGTAAAGCCATAATTCAATATCTTTATCACAGTCTTTATTCTGAACACCCTTTCTTTCCCTTATCTCTCTTTTATTGCATGAGCAAAATCCCTTCCCATGTTTTGTGTGTGAGGGAAATAAACCAACCCTTTAATTTGATCTTATCTCGAGTTTGCTTCTTTTTCATTGAAGATTGGATCACCACAAAACTGATGAGTTGGGGAAAATATGCCATCACTTAAGGGGGAAATCAAAAATAACAAATCATGCATTTGCACATTGCAATCTGTGCCAACTTTTGTCCCTTTCGAATGCTTTTCGCTGGCAAGGGGAATAAAGTGGTGTCTTGACTTGAACCCACAACTTTTCTGACTCAGTCAAGTGTTACCAACAGACATATTGAAGGCTGAATCCTGTGAACGTGCTCCCCTTCTTATAGAGAAATTCAGTGACCTTCCTCCATTCAAAGTGCACCACAAATTGAGAAATATTGTCTACATATCCAGAAATAGTCTGGAAGGAGCCAAGTTCATAAAAGTTCACGCCCCAGAGACACAGGCAATGCTAACCTTGTCTGACTCTGAGGTCACAGTTGGGAAATTTCACTTACAACCTCTTTAGTGAGTGAAGATATCCAGTGCATTAGATCCTCGCTGAAGAGAATTGCCCCCTAAAGACCGTCAGCAAGTGCAGCCTCATGCTGATAGCCCTTCTCCTCCCCCTCCAAGCAGCTTGCCCTGCTCTGTGTGTCTCTCCATTCTCTGACTCCTGCTCAATTCCCTGCGGGAAGACATTACATATCACGTATGTCCGGAAGCAATTTATTTCAGCAAAAGCTTTTAAATTAACAAACGTATCAACATTAGCCAGGCCCCACCCTGGATGCTATTGAAACTTTAAACAAATTTAAGAAAGCTCCAAAAAAGGTGATATTCAAAATGGTAGCACTTGCAGTAAGTACTGATCTGCGTTGCTGCCAGAAATCATTGTGTGCACTTGCATAAACTCCTTTACCCAGAGACATATAATACAGCAAGGAATGTACCGTTTGTTTAGTCACCACAAAATGCACAAAAAATAGAGCTACAAAATTAATGTCTCTCCTAAAACATGTGCAGCTTTTCACCAGGAACGTTAAGCTACAAAATTTACCCAATCATCTGACCCAATAAATCACAGCACAGCTCAAGGACAAATTGAATTTAACAAACAAGCACTGTAATGTGTGAGCATGTTTCCCTCTTTCTGCTTTCTTCTGTATTTCACAACCTGAGACTGCTTCCCCACACCCCTTCTGCTCCCAATTTGTTTATCTTGCTCTCATTGAAATGATCATTCTTCTTGTGAGACTAGACAACAAACAAAATTCAAAAGTGAGAAAAATCCTGTTTCACTAGGCACTCACCTCTACACTTTTTAATAAGTGACAATCAGAAGCAGGAAGCTCAAGCAATTTCCCCTACCCTCACTCAAGGGCATGGAGATTAAATTAAGCATTTCTATTGCAGTCGCTGGCAGACAGACAAATGAGCAGGGACTGAGGAATGAACTGAGGACTTCCTTGGTTAGTGTGACTCAGTACAATGGGAGATGCATCTATTAACAGAGTCCTCGGGCATCCCCAGAAGTTCTTTTAATTTGTGTCACTAGGCAAGTCACATTATCTGTAAGAACAGCCAGAGCAAGTTAAAGGCAAATATTCTATAGCTTCTTTTCTCTTTAAAGATTTAAAAGCAGCAGATGGAATTCTTGACTGATGGAGGAAAGTGAATCTTTGGATTCTGTACAATAGGTTAACTGAAAATCATTTTTAATAAGAAAATATAAATTTCCTGCACAGACACCATGAATGGAGTACATTATACTGTTATCACAATAGACCCTTGTTAATTATAGGACATAACTATAATTTCATAACCAGTGTTATATAAAAAGCCGAAGAAGCCACATTTTATTTACTTGACTTCTGTCAGCAGAGCTTAAAATGACATCAGAAAAATGTGATAGTCTCTTCGCAATATATTACACAGACAGTGCTGCTAAAATACCTGTGTATAAAAGCAGAAACCTATTCAAATCAGCTGCAGGTTATGTACAAAAACTTAACGAGATCAGTTTAAAATGCAATGTAATCAAAACAATCCATTTGGGTGGAGCGCACTTAAAATGTAGTGGTCATAACTCTTTAAAAAGAAGTGTTCTTCAAATTTTTTTAAAATCGTTTCATGTTCAAATTTTTCATGCTTAAACTATTTCAACCTTTGATTACTTTGTTTACATGTTTCCATCCATATTTTTGTACAGATCATCTGCTACAAAGAAAATGTACCTGCCAAGATAATGGTAATAGCTTCATGCATTGGCACATGCAGCAACCAAGACTAAACAAATATGAACACTGCAAATTTCAATGCAAATCCTTACAAAACTTGCTTCTATTTTTATTTGTCAAGAACCAGGATGGAAAGCCCTCTTTGTGCTGCTGCGCTAAACCCCAGTAGTATACAAATACTAACACAGCTTTTGCGGCAGCGTAGAAGCTTAGACAGGCGCTGAAAATTGAAATGCTAACATTGGGAGAAAGTTGTAAGGGTCAAAAGCAAAAGCAACATAACACACAGGAGAAAACTGTGCGAACTGGGAAATTCCAACTAAGATGAAACGCTATAAAAATGAAAAGAACTGCAATCTTTTCAATTGGCCTACACAGGTTTTATTTGAATATATATTCAGATAACATGCTCTTAAGTGTAAAATTGATCTAGAATCCGTAGTGTCATTTTTATTTTTAATTGGAGATGAGAACATTTGAGTGGATGCCAATGCTGGCTATCTTTTGCTCAGTATTCATGGAGACAAGGGATGACAGTGCAAGGTAAAAGTTTCACTCTACCAGCAGTGATGTTGTTAGTACCAGCCACGGTGCGTTGTATAGTGTGCAAAAGCCAGGCTTGGCATACGTGGATGCACAAGTCATGTATGTAGCAACACCCATTTGTATGGGAGATGTATGATCTTTACACAGCTGCAACACCAGAAATATTATACGTGCAGCTCAAGTGTCATGTGTATCAAAGCAGCTGATCTTGTTCTAAGATATCAGGGCTCATCTCTGTAGTACTTCAGGTATGGCATGGAGCTTCCTTAAACCGATCCATCAATATCCGTTAACTTCTGAACAGCTCTATGCATCATCTTCCATGCACTAAGTGCCAAGCATCCCTTGTCTGTGCAATTAGGTGTACAGGGAGCAGCAGTGAGATCAGGTCTCTGTGCGTCAGACAAGGCCACCAACACAATCCATTGGAGCTCAGCCCACGTTACAATTCTGTTGCTGAGGGACAGAATTGTAGCTTGCTCAAAAAGTGCTACTAAAAAGAGTCAAAGAGGATGAGTAAGAGAATTCCTTCATTACCTGTCCCTGAGTTGGATTTACACCTGGATCTTTACGTGAAGGTCAGTGACCATTGCATCCACGTTCCCCTTCTGCACTGAATATCCTCTGGGGGTTATAGGGTCACAATATATAACATAGATTTTTAATACTAACTGTGTAGGCCTAAAAACAAATGCAGTTCCAAAGTAAACACAGATAATTGTAATTCATCAAATACATACAATATTTTACATACTCTATAGAGCTTCCAACCAAAATTATATTTTTTTCCACACTTTTGTTTAAATATTACATTCTCTTTAGGATGTTGTGTGTAAGCAAATTCTTTACACCAAGTATAGCCTTAATTCAGCAAGCAATACTCCACCCTGTAAAATCTGTAGAAAACACTTTTTAAAAAAAAATTCAAAAAGTAACCAATCACACACTAAATAGCTGCAGCAAAAGTAGTTTTGTTTTTCAGACTCGAGGGGGGGGGAAAAAAAATCGATTGTTCTTAGTCGTTGTGGAAGTAGTCACATTAAGACTGAACCTTTTTCTCCACTGCATTGTTTGTTTTCTTTTTCTTCCTGAATAACTAACATTTCTTCACGAATCACTGCACACAAAAACTGCAGTCCAAGGTGACTTGTGCAAAAAAGGGTCAGGGGCAAGCTTTCCACTGAACCTCCTGCCTGCTGTCCATTCAAAGCCTCAGGTGGGACTCCAACAGGTTGGTTACTCATGACAGAAATTGCTGCAGTGCTGTTTTTGCCCTGTAACAGATTCAGAAACCATTCGTGAAATCCTGCAGTCATCTAAAATTCAAATTATCTCCATATGTAGTAAACATCACCTGTCATGTCTAAGGTTAATGTTAACTTATGTTAAAACCTGTAACCATGCAGAAAATTCATACAAGTAAATGCTTTGGCTGCAGTTCAGTGGCAGTGCTAGCTGCGGATGGAAATCCCCAGTGTGATGTTTGTGGGGGTTAGGTCGTACCTTGCGAAGGGGGAAAGGAGCAGTGTCAGTGATGAGAAGGTGGGAGGCTGTGACAATGATGAGAAGGGGGAGCTGAGGTGGTGCCAGTAATGGGGGAAGGGGAAAAAAGAGGGAAAGAACGGTGCCCGATGATGAGAAAGGGGACAGTGCCTGTGGGCGGCAGGATGGGTTTGGTCAGGTTGCTCCGATGTAGGCGTGTATGTGTGTGTCCTCTCTTATTTAAATCAGGGATTGAGCTGCGTTTTAATGACGACATCCTAGCCTTGCTGGCTTCTTTCAGCGCCACCCCTCCAGCTGACTGACTGTTCCTTGCCTCCCCTTTTAAAATGCACAGAATGTTGTTCAATATCTGCGACCTTCACACTGGTTTTCTCACCTGAGCCAACAGGCTGCATTTAAGATTCAACCCTTTAAAACAGAACTTATAAAAAATTAAGAACTAGCTGGATGTGTTGCATAGAGACAGCAACACAGCAGAAATCATGTAACAATACAGGCACAAAGCTTGGAGATCCTATCCCTCTTATGCAAGATGACTAAGCTTTAAAAGCTGCCCCGGAAAGCTTTCTTGATTGCAGTCTCAAACTGTTTACTTCCTATTGATTCCACAACTGAAGTCTCTAATATAACATACAGAAAACTGCAACTGTTGTGTTGTTTTGATATGTCACAAATTAAGAACTGACATTTCATCTCAATTTATGCCACATACTATTTGAGAACATTTATGAGATTTAATAAAAGGATGAAAGGTATTCCAACCAGGGTAACATTTATCTATGTGTTTACAATGCTTACTTGTCACAAAGGTTGGGGTCCGTAGATTGAACCAATTTATGTAAAATATCTACTATTCCCAGTTCTCTGAGTTTATCTTGACGCTCATGGGAACCTAACAAATAAAGCACAAGTTAATCCTTCAAAATCATTGGTTGTTAGTCACAGACGGGCACAAATGTAGTGTTCTGTATGAAACTAATCTCTTATGATACATTTTACATTCTTCAATTAGAAATCATTTTACTACTAGACATTTCTTTTGCACGTTTAATTGGGTACAAAGACCAATGTACAGTAAACCCCTTTAGCATTCCAAAAACTCTTAACTCAGAATTTAGTCCTTGTAGCCCACAAAATACATCACTGACATTTGAAAGCTTTCAGAGATAAGACATCTTGATCTGCCAGTTTTGTTTCTAAGAAACTTCTAACAGCAATGTCAAAAGCCCAACAGACAGCATCTGGGGAATTTCTGTGCAGATTCTGCTTTGGGAACAGTAATTGCTTACACCTAATACACAGTTGAATGTATGCCATAAAATGGACATTATACTTTAATTGTTTGCTGGGATGAGATTTAATGGATGCTGGACACCTTCTAGTAGGAATTATTCGGGTGTGAGCTGACAAAGTGTGGGCCAGCAAGCTGATATTCGTGGAGACATCAGAGAGTCCAATACAATCCTCATCTGATCTTTATTCAGAATTCCAGCAGAGCATTCTGGTTAATACGGGAAAATCTCTGGCTTATTTTTCCCCATATCTCAAACCCGAGATATTATGGCCACTTATAGTTCCCCGCTTTCCTTCCCCCCACCACCTCCCCACCCCCACCCCCGCCCCACTATTTCCATTCTGTTTGAGATCAGCTAAATCAGCACAGACCAGTGTTTAAACCTGGCACCTTCCTTGTCTGTATACTCAGCCACTCACTGCTTAAGCCTGGTGAGTGATCAGGGGAATCCGACAATGTCCCTTTAAAAGAAATCAACAAATTAGGAAATCTGTTATACATTTTCACACAGAAAACTAGCAATTCTGGCCACCAGACAGTATAGCAAAATATTGGGACAAAGTTAAATATTCAAAAATTTATGAAACAAAGACAGCTGGTTGGTTAAGTAACCAGTGAAGTTTTAAAATTTTAATGTTTCAAGAAATGAAAGAATCTGTAATAGTATCCAAATTACAAGAAAACAATTATATAAACTCGAAGGAAACTACTGATGCCCTTACCTTCCTCTTCACTCCATATAAGATTAGATATACAAAAAGTAGCAGCTAACTGAAGTTTTACATTTGAATGACCCTGCAAAATAATTATTTGCTTTAATTACATAAAGGCTAAAATAATTCAAAATGTATTTAACGCTAACAAGTTTCCCAACCAGTAACGTATCTCGCTAAATGTTCCAGTTCCCCTGCTCCTGAAGTAAAATAGTATAAATGCCATTTGCTGAGAAAGGCTATAACCAAATACAGAAGCAGCAATTGTAGAAGAATCACGATTGTTGATTTTAATCCAAATATACACAGGTTAGGTGGTTTGGCCATGCTAAATTGTCCCTTAGCATCCCAAGATGTATAGATTAGGGGAATTAGTGGGATAAATACGTGGGGTTACAGGACAGGGCCTGGGTAAAATGCTCTGTCGGAAAGTCGGTAGATTCGATGGATCAAACGGCCACCTTCTGCGTTATAGGGATTCTATCAACTCCAATTACATTCCGCGACATAATCACTGCTACCATCTCACTGTCATGAGCTAGGTGACACCATCTAGATTCTCATTAACTTCTATGGATTCTGAGCTAAGAAAGAAACATCATGTACCAACCAATACTTAAACATAACTGCTCCAAACAGTCTGGTACCAACAAATACTAATCCAACAGCAATCTAACTAAATTCCTAGGGACTTTCAATTCCATCCCACGCAAGTTCTTGGACAGTATGTCACAAACAGTGTTTAGGCATTTGTAGATGTGCTCATGCAGGAGCACAAAGAGCATCAGTTAACTTTCCTCTCCTAAAGAAGAGTAGAGATTAAAAGGGTATGGGGAAGGGAAATCTGTGAAATGATAAAGATGATGTTATGAGTTTTTAAGGCATTTATGTTTTAAATCATCTCCTTTAATACACGATAAAACTTAACGTTCTGGAATTGTGTACACTGAAACCACGTGAATTGGTCATCATGGGACAGAGGCCCAGGTCAAATCCCACAGAAGTTCAAGCGCCAGTTTTCACACCTTGACACAAAAGGCAGCAGCAGTTGGTCTTGCTGGAGATAAACTCTTAGACAGAGACTCCGAGTTGGAAACAGCTTTTGTCATTCTTTCCGTCAGTGGCCAAGAAATACATCTCTTTTTAAAAATTATCAGTCTTTATGGGGATTGTTACAGCTGCAATGGATATCATTGATTTTTATTTTTCCAGGATTTTGTGGTCTACGGTGTCTGTTGCTTTAATTAGTGAATGAATATGATGGCCAATACTAAATTACCTCTTTGCAGAACTAATCAAATTTCCACACAAGTGAACTCCATTTATATAGATGATCTGGAGGAGGGAACCGAGTGTAGGGTGTCGAAATTTGCTGATGACACCAAGATTGGAGGAAAGGCAAATTGTGCGGAGGGTGTGGAGAGTCTACAGAAGGATCTAGATAGGCTGGGCGAATGGGCCAGGAAATGGCAAATGCGAGGTGGTCCACTTTGGTAGGAATAATGGTAGGAAGGATTATCACTTAAGTGGCGAAAAACTGCAGCAGGCGACGGTGCAGAGGGACCTCGGGGTCCTTGTGCATGAGTCGCAAAAACCCAGCTTGCAGGTGCAGCAGGTGGTCAGGAAGGCGAATGGGATGCTGGCCTTCATAGCGAGGGGGATTGAATATAAAAGTAGGGAGGTCTTGCTGCGGCTGTATAGGGCATTGGTGAGGCCGCAGCTGGAGTACTGTGTGCAGTTTTGGGTGCCGTACTTACGCAAGGATATTTTGGCCTTGGAGGGAGTGCAGAGGAGGTTTACTAGGCTGATGCCGGAGTTGAGGAGGTTGAGCTATGAGGAGAGGCTGAATAAACTAGGCTTGTACTCGTTAGAGTTTAGAAGAATGAGGGGAGATCTCATTGAGACGTATAAGATGATGAATGGGATGGATAGGATAGAGGTGGAGAGACTCTTCCCGCTCAGAAAGGATAATAGGACTAGGGGGCACAGCCTCAAGATAAAGGGGGGGCGGTTTAGAACGGAGTTGAGGAGGAACTTCTTCACTCAAAGGGTGGTGAATCTCTGGAATTCTCTGCCCGTTGAAGTGGTGGAGGCTACCTCGCTAAATATTTTTAAGACGCGGGTTGATGGGTTTTTGATAAGAGAGGGGATTAAGGGTTATGGGGAGAGGGCGGGAATGTGGAACTGAGCCACGACAGATCAGCCATGATCTTATTGAATGGTGGGGCAGGCTCGAAGGGCTAGATGGCCTACTCCTGCTCCTATTTCTTATGTTCTTATGACTTCAAAGTGCAATCTGTGGTAAATGAGATTTTGGGAAGCTTAATATGCCACCTTTAAAATAAGGTAACAGTTTAAGCTTAACTATTTCAAATTTCAACAGAAAGGTATGTGACTTTCCTCTAAAACTTCCCTCTGGTATATTCTGATAATTGAGTGCTCAAAAAGTAATTATCTTCATCTAAGAATGGTCCTGCAAGTTCAGCTGCAAGATGGATAAGATGTAACTCTTAACAATATGGTAGAGGTAGCAATCAATTGATGAAAAATGATGTCTCTCTAGTTCTGACATATTAGAAAAGATTACCTCAAATTACAATAATATGTACAAGTGGCGTTGACATGAAATATGGTTGAAGAGTTCATGATTGTTTAAAGTGCATAATTCTATTTGGATACTTTTATTAGCATGTAAATTAAATCCTAGCTAGATTAAGGCATTTACTAATGCAACTTTAAAGCCCATATATCCAGTAATAAAAGCACACAACCCAACTGCTGACTGAAGCAGATAAGATTTTCCACAAACTGCAACTCCTCTAAATCCAAACCATTGTGCAGAGCACTGCACTTTTAACATGGTTTCACTAAACACTGCAAACCAATTAGTCTCAGAATAGCAATTATGTTTGTTTACTGCTAGAACTGTTAACTCTTTTCCAAAATGAAATTCAACACCACAAAAACAAAATTGATAATTTACGGAAATTTCAGAGAAACTTTGTACTTACCATGTAGTATTTAATTTTTTGTAATATGTCATCATTAGTCATGATGAGGTCCTTTGCAGTTGTTCCATCCGCAATATTAGCCAGTATACATAATGTCTGGGTGGCATTTAAAAAAAGCACAGATAAAGAACATATGTAAGAACGTTCAGGTGATGGATTAATGCTAAACTAGGTAAACTCACTAAAATAAAAATAACCTCAAATAGGAGGGTTGGAACATGAGGGAAGAGGGAGGGACGGAGGGAAGAGGGAGGGACGGGGGGGAAGAGGGAGGGAGGGGGGGGAAAGAGGGAGGGGGGGGAAAGAGGGAGGGAGGGAGGGGGAAAGAGAGGGAGGGAGGGGAGGAGGGGGGAGGGAGGGAGGGGGAAAGAGGGAGGGAGGGAGGGGGGAAAGAGGGAGGGAGGGAGGGGGAAAGAGAGGGAGGGAGGGAGGGGGGAAAGAGGGAGGGAGGGAGGGGGGAAAGAGGGAGGGAGGGAGGGGGAAAGGGAGGAGGGAGGAGGGAGGGAGGGAGGGGGGGAGGGGAGGGAGGGAGGAGAGGGAGGAGGGGAGGGGAGGTCAGAACACACAAAGGAAGCTAAGGTAATTGGCGGGGCAGCCAACTTCCTGACCCACTCATCACAAGATTTGAGTGGACGTTGCACCTGCGTAATTAATGATCTGAACACGGCACAATTCAGCAGGTTTACCCACCACACTCAGCAACAGGAAACCCTCTGACTTCCTGCCCCCACCATAGAACTTAGTTCCAGTGCTGAATAATCCACTTCAAATATCTACTAGATGAATACTGCAATAATGATGGAATCATTTGGTGTATTTAAATAAAAAGTATTCGACGTATTCAAATAGAATATTACAAAAGAGTATCTAAACCTTATCATCTATACACAGGTAATCATCACATTATATCACTTTTGGGGGAATGTATCAAAGCTTCAAATGGATAATTTGACACATTTCACTGAATGGTAGAGCAGGCTCAATGGACCATGTGGCCTACTCCTACTCTTATTTGTGTTCTTGTGTTAAAACCAATTAATCCAGAATCATCCTGGAATGTAAAGATGCCCCAGATTTTTTTTTGTCTACTGCAAACCATTTTCTTAAATCCCATGCCCGCCTCCTCCACAGTGGTTAGCACTACTGCCTTATAGCACCCAGGTTCAATTCTGGTCTTGGCCACTGTCTGTATGGAGTTTGCACTTTCTCCCCGTGTCTGCATGGGTTTCCTCCAGGGGTGCTCCAGTTTCTTCTCACAGTCCAAAGATGTGCAGGTTAGGTTGTCTGGCCATGCTAAACTGACTTTAGTGTCAGGGGGATTGGCAAGGTAGATGTGTTACGGGTAAAGGGCCTGGGTAGGATTGTGGTCGGTACAGACTCGATGGGCCAAATAGCTCTTTTTTACTGTAGGGATTCTATGACTTGTCTCTAAGATTAAGAACATCTAAATCATCTGCCACCTCCTTTCTTCCCCGAGCTCAGTGGACCTAACTTCCTGTAAAGCTCCCCACAGCCCTAGCAATGAATTTGCATCTTTCCCAAGTTTCTCTCCTTTCTTGCTCATGCGCTTTCTGAGCTCACCTTGTCCATAACCTCCACCTCTTGTTCCCTGGACTCTACTCCCACTGACAACCCAACTTCCCTTCCCGGCTCCCATGTTAATTGATGTGATCAATGGCTGTCACACACCACCGCGCACCCCCCCCCCCCCCCCCCGCCCCACTCTCGTCCTTGCATACCGCTGCCCAATCTCCAACTTTCCTTTCCCTTGCCAAGTCCTTAAGAACATAAGAACATAAGAAATAGGAGCAGCAGTGGGCCATCTAGCCCTTCGAGCCTGCCCCGCCATTCAATAAGATCATGGCTGATCTGTCGTGGCTCAGTTCCACATTCCCGCCCTCTCTCCATAACCCTTAATCCCCTCTCTTATCAAAAACCCATCAACCCGCGTCTTAAAAATATTTAGCGAGGCAGCCTCCACCACTTCAACGGGCAGAGAATTCCAGAGATTCACCACCCTTTGAGTGAAGAAGTTCCTCCTCAACTCCGTTCTAAACCGCCCCCCCTTTATCTTGAGGCTGTGCCCCCAAGTCCTACTGTCTTTTTTGAGCGGGAAGAGTCTCTCCACCTCTATCCTATCCATCCCATTCATCATCTTATACGTCTCAATGAGATCTCCCCTCATTCTTCTAAACTCTAACAAGTACAAGCCTAGTTTATTCAGCCTCTCCTCATAGCTCAACCCCCTCAACTCCGGTATCAGCCTAGTAAACCTCCTCTGCACTCCCTCCAAGGCCAAAATATCTTTGCGCAGGTGCGGCGCCCAAAACTGCACACAGTACTCCAGCTGCGGCCTCACCAATGCCCTATACAGCCGCAGCAAGACCTCCCTACTTTTATATTCAATCCCCCTCGCTATGAAGGCCAGCATCCCATTCGCCTTCCTGACCACCTGCTGCACCTGCAAGCTGGGTTTTTGCGACTCATGCACAAGGACCCCGAGGTCCCTCTGCACCACCGCCTGCTGCAGTTTTTCGCCACGTAAGTAATAGTCCTTCCTACCATTCCTCCTACCAAAGTGGACCACCTCACACTTGCCAACATTAAATTCCAGTTGCCATTTCCTGGCCCATTCGCCCAGCCTATCTAGATCCTTCTGCAGACTCTCCACACCCTCCGCACAATTTGCCGTTCCACCAATCTTGGTGTCATCAGCAAACTTCGACACCCTACACTCGGTTCCCTCCTCCAGATCATCTATATAAATGGCAAAAAGCTGAGGCCCCAGCACTGACCCCTGGGGCACTCCACTAGTCACCATCCGCCAATCCGAATAGCACCTGTTGACCCCCACTCTCTGCCTCCTATTTGACAACCAATGCTCTATCCACGCCACCCTACCCCCAACTCCATGTCCCTCGACCTTCTGCAATAACCTCTTGTGAGGTACTTTGTCAAACGCCTTCTGAAAATCTAGAAAGACCACATCCACCGGCTCTCCTCTATCCACCTCCCTAGACACATCCTCATAGAACTCCAGTAAATTTGTCAGACACGACTTCCCTTTAATGAAACCGTGCTGCGTCTGCTCTATCAAGCAATTCCCTTCAAGATGCCTTGGAATTTCCTCCTTAATGACAGATTCTAACATTTTACCTACCACAGACGTTAAACTAACCGGCCTATAATTCCCCGCCTTTTGCCTGGCACCCTTCTTAAACAACGGCGTAACATTAGCCGTTTTCCAATCATCCGGTTGCCTCCCAAATCCATGTCCATCTTTCTTGGAACTCCACATTCAAGTCCCTCTAATCAGGTTTTTGCCTCTGTCATGCTTCCAAGACAGCTCTCAAAGTCATAAATGACAGCCTGAGGCTGTGACAAAGTCATCCCTCATCATCCTTTTCAATCTGTTTGCAGTCTCTCACATAATTGATCACGTCAACCTCCTCCAATGCCTCTGCACCATCATCCAGCTGGGTGGAATTACACTTACTTGGTTCCATTCTTTTCTCTCCTGTCATAGCCAGAGAACCACCTGTATTTATTTCTCTTCCCGTTCACACATTACCCATCATATGCCCCAACGATCTATCTTTGTACCCCACGTATTCCTCATTTATGTTGTCCTTAAGCAGTATCATCCAAAGATACATCACACATAATCTAATGACACCCAGCTCCACCTCATCACATCCACCAACTTGTTAAACTATTTGACGATTTATACAACATCCAACACTATTTAAGTAAATATTTCCTTCAACTAAATATTGGGAAGACCGAAGACATTGTCTTCAGTCTTCCCAAATATTTAGCTGGAGGAAATTCAGGTCCCGCCACAAATTCTGTTCCCTGGCCACAGACTCCATTTCTTTTCCTGACAACCATGTGAGGCTGAACCAGACTGAACCCTTGAGTCATATTTAATTCCGAGATGAGTTTCCGACCACACCATCACTAAGACCGCCTAATTCCACCTTCATAACATTACCTGACTCCATTCCTGCCTCAGCTCATCTGTTACTGAAACTCTGATTTATGTCATTCTTAGACTTGACCCATTCCACCATTTTCCTCCAAGTTTCAACCTCTGTAAACTTGACACCATCCAAAGCTCTGCTGTTTGTGTGCGAACCCGCAGCAAATCCTTTTTGTCCACCACTCCCATGTCAGCTGATCTAAACCGGCTCCTGGTTCAGCAATGTTTTGCTTTCCCCATCTCTGTAATCTCCTCTAGCTACACAACCCTCCACGATATTCATTCTCATCTAATTCTGGCCCCTGAGCATCCCTGGTTTTAATTGCTACACCGTCACCTGCCAAGTCTCTAAGTTCTGAATTTCCCTCCCTAATAATACTTTCTCCTTTAAAAACACCTTAGAACTGATCTCTTTGCTCAAGATAGGGAAGTACCCCAACATGATAATACCTGGAGTTTGGAGTCAAATTCTGTTTGACAGTGCCCCAGTTAAGCATCTTGGGATGTTTTACTATATTAACTCTGCTATATAAATACAAGTTGCTGTTATTTCAATTCCTCGTACTTGCATTGGTCTCACAATGCCAAGGCACATGGCTGAGATTGGTAATTCAACCCAGGATAAAATTCCTGCTCTATATCCATACCCCAAACTGTTGTGGTACCATCTGATGAATATGGCCTGATATTTTAGTTAATCTGTAGACTACTCAGAACTCATAATACTGTCTCACTTATTTATAACATTACTCATTCTTCTCTAAACATGCATCAAAACAACATGTTCAGTGGTGATAACAGTTTTATCTGAACATATAACTCCATTTTGCCATAAAGCGCATAAATGTTAGTTAATTAGCACCATCTGGTGGATTTTGAAATACAGCAAATTCTTTTGCACCGACCTGGTATGACTGCATACTGTCAGCATCAAACTTACACAAACTATTAGTTGGGCACAACTATAAGTGATTCTACCAGTTTGCCTATTGAGTGATTATCTAGATAAAAATCAGAATGCAAGCAACAGATCAAACAGAGCAAAACACTTTGTCAAGACCTCCTAATGTCAGCCACGTAATACAGTGCGATGTTACTGTAAGAAAACTCCAATGTATTGAATGAGTCAACAGTTTGCATCACTGAATAAATGAGCACAGGAAGAACAACAAATCCAAACTGACTTTCTACTTTTTAAACCAATAAAAGTTAAATTTAAAGACCGATATCACAGGGAAGGTCAATGTTTAGTGGGTAAATGCACTGTTCAATATGATACTGTATCATGCAACGCAGCAACTGAGGCAGTGGTCAAATGGTAAAAATTACAGAAAAAAAGATTGTGTTTCCCATTCAACAATTACTGCAGGCTCACGCATGTGGGTGATCCATAAGGCCAGGATTGTGTTTCACCGTTGAATTGCCTATTAGTCCTCACTAATCAGATTCACATATGAAGACTGGCTATTTGGGTCAGGCAGCAAAGGATTGTGAAAACAAAAGGGAAAAAACATTCTGCACAGCAACAGAACATTGAACTTCCAGCACAGAATCCAAATGAATAACGAAAGTTGTGTTTGGTCTGTTGGAGAAAACAATTACACCAGTCTTTTCCATTTCTTTAGCATTCTCCTAACAAGTTAGTCATGACCTTGTTCGAACGTCTCATTTGAAAGCAGGTGGTCAGGAAGGCGAATGGGATGCTGGCCTTCATAGCGAGGGGGATTGAATATAAAAGTAGGGAGGTCTTGCTGCAGCTGTATAGGGCATTGGTGAGGCCGCAGCTGGAGTACTGTGTGCAGTTTTGGGCGCCGCACCTGCGCAAGGATATTTTGGCCTTGGAGGGAGTGCAGAGGAGGTTTACTAGGCTGATACCGGAGTTGAGGGGGTTGAGCTATGAGGAGAGGCTGAATAAACTAGGCTTGTACTCGTTAGAGTTTAGAAGAATGAGGGGAGATCTCATTGAGACGTATAAGATGATGAATGGGATGGATAGGATAGAGGTGGAAAGACTCTTCCCGCTCAAAAAAGACAGTAGGACTAGGGGGCACAGCCTCAAGATAAAGGGGGGGCAGTTCAGAACGGAGTTGAGGAGGAACTTCTTCACTCAAAGGGTGGTGAATCTCTGGAATTCTCTGCCCGTTGAAGTGGTGGAGGCTGCCTCGCTAAATATTTTTAAGAAGCGGGTTGATGGGTTTTTGATAAGAGAGGGGATTAAGGGTTATGGGGAGAGGGCGGGAAAGTGGAACTGAGCCACGACAGATCAGCCATGATCTTATTGAATGGCGGGGCAGGCTCGAAGGGCCAGATGGCCTACTCCTGCTCCTATTTCTTATGTTCTTATGTTCTTATGAAAGACAGCACCTCCAACATTGTGAGGCACTTTCGCTGCTGCCAGCCTAGATTAAGAACATAAGAACATAAGAAATAGGAGCAGGAGTAGGCCATCTAGCCCTTCGAGCCTGCCCCGCCATTCAATAAGATCATGGCTGATCTGTCGTGGCTCAGTTCCACTTTCCCGCCCTCTCCCCATAACCCTTAATCCCTTCTCTTATCAAAAACCCATCAACCCGCTTCTTAAAAATATTTAGCGAGGCAGCCTCCACCACTTCAACGGGCAGAGAATTCCAGAGATTCACCACCCTTTGAGTGAAGAAGTTCCTCCTCAACTCCGTTCTAAACCGCCTCCCCTTTATCTTGAGGCTGTGCCCCCTAGTCCTACTGTCTTTTTTGAGCGGGAAGAGTCTCTCCACCTCTATCCTATCCATCCCATTCATCATCTTATACGTCTCAATGAGATCTCCCCTCATTCTTCTAAACTCTAACGAGTACAAGCCTAGTTTATTCAGCCTCTCCTCATAGCTCAATCCCCTCAACTCCGGTATCAGCCTAGTAAACCTCCTCTGCACTCCCTCCAGGGCCAAAATATCCTTGCGCAGGTGCGGCGCCCAAAACTGCACACAGTACTCCAGCTGCGGCCTCACCAATGCCCTATACAGCTGCAGCAAGACCTCCCTACTTTTATATTCAATCCCCCTCGCTATGAAGGCCAGCATCCCATTCGCCTTCCTGACCACCTGCTGCACCTGCAAGCTGGGTTTTTGCGACTCATGCACAAGGACCCCGAGGTCCCTCTGCACCGTCGCCTGCTGCAGTTTTTCGCCACGTAAGTAATAGTCCTTCCTACCATTCTTCCTACCAAAGTGGACCACCTCACACTTGCCAACATTAAATTCCATTTGCCATTTCCTGGCCCATTCGCCCAGCCTATCTAGATCCTTCTGCAGACTCTCCACACCCTCCGCACAATTTGCCGTTCCCCCAATCTTGGTGTCATCAGCAAATTTCGACACCCTGCACGTGCAAATCTTTAGAATGGGGATTAGACTCATGACCTTTACATTCAAAGCCAAGTCTGCTACTTCTGAGTTAAAATTCAAGCTGACTAAAAAATAAACAGTACAAGATCTTCTCCCAAGGACTGCATTTCACATCTGAGCTTAATACCAGGCAGTACATAATGTACATTTGTACATTATCTTATTCTACCCATAGCTCTGCCTCTAAACAGTTGACGAGCAACAGGCCCCTTTTTTTAAAATATAGAATCCAGCCTTCACTGACAGATTTACCAGGACGCTGCCTGGTTTGGAGGATAGGTCTTATGAGGAAAGGTTGAGGGAGCTGGTGCTTTTCTCTTTAGAGCGAAGGAGGATGAGAGGTGACTTAATAGAGGTTTATAAGATGATGAGGGGGATATAGAGTGGATGTTTAGAGACTATTTCCTCGGGTGGATGTAGCTGTTACTAGGGGCATAACTATAAGGTTCATGGTGGGAGATATAGGAGGGATGTCCGAAGTAGATTCTTTACTCAGACAGTGGTTGGGGTGTGGAATGCACTGCCTGCTGTGATAGTGGAGTTGGACACTTTAGGAACTTTCAAGCGGTTATTGGATTGGCACTTGGAACACACCAGAACGATAGGGAGTGGGTAACTTGATCGTGGGTTCAGACATAGCTCAGCACAACATAGAGGGCTGAAGGGCCTGTACTGTTCTATGTTCTATAACAATCCCGCCCAGGCCCTATCCCTATAACCCCATGCATTTACCCTGACATTAATGGGCAATTTAGCATGGCCATCATCTGATGTGATTATAGCAAACAGTAAATGACAGGTTAAGCTGTTTTTGTGATGGTGTTGGTTGAATGTTGAGGAACCAACAGGGAGAATAAAAATAAGAATAAAGTCCCAGTCAGCAAATTGGGCAGAGTTTATAAAGCAAGGAAGAATGTTCACACTGCAGGTTTAGCTTTTCATCAGAATCCTGAAGGACTGAGTCTCAAACATTAACTTTCTCCCTTTCTTTACTAATGCTGCTGCCTGATCCACCCACCATTTCCAGGATTTTTTGAGTTTCTGTTTTAGATTTCCAGCATTGCAGTACTTAGGGTAATTGGGAAAACTAATTTGCTTTTATTCAAATAGTACCGTTTTGTCTTTTAGCTGAATTAATCTTGTGGCATTTCATCACTTAATAATGATTTTTTTTAATGTTACAAGGAATCGAACATTTGTTACCTGCACTTTTAATCTTAAGCAAAAAAGCTGCTTGAGCGAGAAATGTATAAATATGCAAACAGACAAGGAGACAAACTGTAGTTTCCAACATTGCAGTAATGTAGCCGTTCCTTCATACTGTACGTGTCAGTCGGAGGCTTGAATTATAACTTAAGTTATTCAAGGATTTCCAGTGGGTAGCAGGTCACAGCATATTATTCCAAAAATATGATATCACTTCCAGTGGGTTCTATAATTCTTTCATGATCGATGGCATCTCTACTTGCCTAGCCCAATTAGGCGCATGACCAACCTCTTGAAGACTGGGACAGCAACACTCACCCTATTTGTTTTCTGAGTGCGTGGTTGATTTGTTTTTTGCGAAATAATTTATAAAGGCTGACTGTGCAGGAACTTTCAAGTTGCTGCATTGGCCCTGCAGCCTGGAGGGAACATTACCTGAATCACTTCCTCCTGTTCTGTTGTTATTACTACAGGTACATTATCCAAATTCTGGCTATCCAAAAAACAGTCATTTATGAAATTAGGTTAAATCAGTGATGACCAGCCTACTTTTTAGGTATCCAACAGTATAGACAATGCATATTCATTCTGGGGCAGATGTTCACATGCAACATTGGTATCGGCATCGTAAGAGGCACCAGGGCCTGTGCCCCAAACATGCATCTTTGCATCTACCAATAAGAAGCCTGATGTCTACTTTACTCTCCCTATACAATTGGTTGCTCTGAATTCAGCTATCAAGAACAACATTGCTTAAGCAATACTCATTAAAAGGGACTACTGTGAGCCTGTTTTGAAAAAGGTAAAAATACTTGCCTAAACATATAATGAGGTGGTGAAGGATTGCATTAAAACAAAGGTTATCCCCATTGCTGATTGCTACCTTCTCCTCCTTCCTGGTCACCAACCCCCCCAAATTCTAGGTCAACCCTTGTCTTTCAAAGCCTATCCAAGAGTCATTCAAGGAACTTGTAATTAAAATGGTCTTTACTGAGCTAACTGGGGATAGCCAACAGGCATGTGCAGCTTGCTGCTCTGATGTACAATACGATCTTCCTCTCGTATCCTTTTAGCCCCAAGAGCTAGATCCAATTTCTTCTCAAAATCAGACAACTTTTGCCCTCAACTACATTCTGTGGTAGTGAATTCCACACATTCAGGTTAATTACAATTCTTTGCAGCCAAAAAACTGGTCCCCAAAATTTAGTCCTAATTAGTGTGCTCAGTGCCACCACTGGGGACATAAATTTCAGAATTTTGTATGTTAGTCAGTTTGCTTTTCAGGGTTTGCAAATACTCTTGTACAGTTTGTGTAAGTGCAAGAATCAACAGGTCAACAATTTTTGTTGGCATGCTATTGGAGCACAAACTGGGTAAATTCAGTTACAGCTCAAATTCCACTTGCACATTTATGCACAGAAAACTTTTATCCTAACATAACCTGATAGAAGAATACAAGATTCTGAGAGACATGGACAGAGAGGACAGTCAGAAGCTTTTTCCCAAGGTGGAAGAGTCAATTATAACAGGGCATAGGTTTAAGGTACTAGGGGCAAGGTTTAAAGAAAATGTACAAGGCAAGTTTTTTTTTCACACAGATGATGGGTCCCTGGAAATACAATAGTACCATTTAAGAGGCTGCTTGACAAATACATGAATAGGATGGGACTAGAGGAATATGGTCCCTGGAAGGATATGGGGCTTTAGTTCAGTCGGGCAGCATGGTTGGTGCAGGTTTGGAGGGCCAAAGGACCTGTTCCTTTGCTGTCATTTCCTTTACTCTCTCCAATGCTATTTTTGAAGTAATCTTGCTCATAATTCAGAATAGTATCTTAAATGAAAAGTTATTAAAAACGTTAGCATTTGATGTAATAATTCTTTCTAAAACAAATGGTGAGTTTCTCTTTCTTCCCTTAGTTTAACTTCATAACTGCATAGTGTCAGCACATAATTGTTATAACCTATAACCGCACGTTGATAAGAGCCACATCCCAGCTGTCAAATAAAATCACCAAAATGGCTCTATATTTGCTTTTAGACTAGACCCCAAGCAGGTCCAAACTGTATCAACAAATGTGCTGTACATTGCTCAGGAGTGACAGACTTGTCACATACTATGTTTCATCTTCACATCAAGTTGACGGACATAAATTTTATCATCCATGTTTCAATAACTACTTTTAACGCTTCCTTTGACTCAGTGACTATGAAACATCCAGAATAAATTAGTCCTGACACAGAGACTAGAGAATAAAAACTGGCTAAGAGGGCAGTCATTAACGTCAACCAGAAATTTAAATAAAAGTACAAAACAGATCTTGTAATGCAACATTTGCTTATTTTTCTGCTGGAGTGGCAAGATGGCACAGTGGTTAACACTGCTGCCTCACAGCGCCAGGGACCTGGGTTCGATTCCCAGTTTGGGTGACTGTGTGGAGCCTGCACATTCTCCCCATGTCTGTGTGGGTTTCCTCCCACAGTCCGAAAGATGTGCTGGTTAGGTGCAATGGTCATACTAAATTCTCCCTCAGTATACCCAACAGATTCCAGAGTGTGGCAAAGAGGGAATTTTCACACTAACTTCATTGCAGTGTTAATGTAAGCCTAGTTGTGACACTAATAAATAAACTTCCAATTTTAAAGAGATCGCATCAATTAGATCCAGAAATAAGCTGAGCAGCGAGATTCTTGAAAACAGATTTATTAATTATCAGTAAAGGCAGAACTATATGTCCTGTCATTGCATCCATAGTAACTGTGGAATCAATGACGATAAAATGGAAATACTCTTATTATTTCTACAAGGGTATTACTTCTACTGAAAGAGAACTTGAAATCTGATATGTATAGGTAAGCCTGCAATGAATGCAAAATCATTTAAACACTATCATCATAATATTTTGAGCTCTATTTAGCAGCAAGATACACGTTTTGAAAAATAATCAGGTTGCACTATCCAAATTAGATCCAATTTGTTTTGAAAAGTAAACATAGATAAATCCAGCCAGTATTAAAAATATCTGCTCCAAACACAATTACTAATAGGTTTCATTCCCCTCAGGTCCCTCACCTCATTTAAAAACGTGCAGAATAAATTTTCAATGCTTTCGCAGGCAGAGAAACAAAACAAACAATTCCAATAAATCACATTTACACCGAGTCCTAAAAGAAGACAACTTAATGCTCTTATTCCTATTCAATTTTTGCAAAACACAGCAAGGATAAGAATGCACGCACTCAAAATGCTAACAGCCACTTCAAATTCACCAAAGTGACATGTACAATGTATAGTCGTGGACAATTTCAATTTTTCTTCTGCAAATCTATGTTGAAACATTATTGAATAACCCTGAAGATCCAGTTTGTTTTCTGCAGACTCGCTTGCATTATCAATAATATATGTTGCAATAAGTGGTCATTATATAATCTAGAAATAAAACTATCTTTTTCAATCTGCCTGCAGATTGTATATAAATATACAACGTGCAATTGCCTAATGCCTTCAGCCCAATACAAGTCCAAAATCATTTACGGAGGCAAAAATTGATGCAAGTGTAGCAGAAGAATTTATGTGGATAACAATAAGAATGCTAAAGAAATAGTTTCTGAGGAAACTTTTGAAGGCAGAGATGGAAGTAAAAAGGCAGTGAGTGATGCTTAGGGAAAGAGTTCCAGAGTGTGAGGTCAAGATATTTGAAAGCCTTGCCACTGATGGTAGACAGAAGGAAAGAAGAGATAAGGAAGAGCTGAAACTACCATTTCCCCTATTCTTAAAAGAACATGGAATCTACATTCAACCCACAAATAGCAAGTACACTGCACACGTAATATGTCAAACCCCTGTAAAGTTAGCTTTAACATCCAATTCATGCTTGATATTGCATTCCAAAAGCATAAATTGCAGGTTGTTTGCATTGACAATATAAACAACATAGACATTCAAATGAAAATGTTCCAGCATGTAAAGTAAATATGTCCAAGAAAAATGAAACTTACCTGCTCTTTAACTTCAATGTTATGCTCTCCTTCAAGGATGAGGGTCACAGCTTGCATTATCTGTTTTCCATGAGTGCTCATTATCTGGTCTATGTGCTAGCAATAAAACAGAGTGACATTATATATTTTCAAAGTTAAAGCAAGCAGACCTTCTCCAACATTTAATTACTTCATATAACATCACAGAGTAAATGTGACACTGATTGATGGGGGTGCACAGCACTGATGAAATTAAAACTGCAAAAGGCAACATAACCCGCTGTAGATTTGAGGAGGTAACCTTTAACCAAAATTATTCCTCGCATAAACTTGAACTTCATAATTCTGCAATAGGTATTAGAAATTTGCAAGTTAATTAGGTTATCAGTGAACTTGAGATGAAAACAAATGACAAGCAATATGATTTGTAGGCTTCTAGTGAAATACTGAAATGCAGTTTGCCCAGTAACAAGATTAGCAAGCATCTAGAGAAATTGGGGTGTGAATTGCCATATCAGAAACATTGTGTACTGGAAATCAGTGGGGTTATACAAAATTTCTAACATCTAAAGGCAAGGATTTTGAGAGATAAAGGTGAATCCACAGGGTGGATATCAAAGCAGCTATAAGTATAATTGTTAGCACTCTTATTGGAGAAGGAGGCTTCTACCCAACAGCCAGGCAGGCCAAAATCATCAGCAGGCCAGTTCCATCTGTGATCAAAGACATGGAGACCTGTTCCATCTAACCTTTAAAGCCATAGCAGATTCTAAAAGATGTAGCTTTGTACCTTCATTTTGCAAAAGGACTTTCACAGTCTTGGTCATCTAAGCTGTATTGTGTGGTACTGAACTGGATGTGAAATGGACGTTGCTTAGAAAAGGGGTATCTTAGTAAGTTCAGGGAACATGGGTAGATTTTGGGAGCAAGAGGCAACTTCAGATAAAACTGTATTTAGTTATTAACACACTTGTGCCATACTATATATTAGTTTTGTCATGTGTTTTTCTTTTCCTTTGATAAATATTCAATTAATTATTTACATAAAACAACTGACTGGTTCCTCACTGGGTTGTGCACAGTTCTTAACATTAGTCCAAACAAATATACACCACTAAAAACCAGTGTTTCAAGTTATTCCTCAGGTTTTTGAGAAGCTCTTGCAAGTAAATCAGTGGGGTTCTTTACATAATTGACGGTATTTCATTCTAGACAGTGCAAAAAATAAACAATGATGAAACATGAAGTAAAAGGGGAGTTAAGGTCTTTTGCTCACATTTTTTCCTCATTCAATTCAATTTTTTATTTATATTAATGTAATTAATAAATTTTACAGTGACTTTTTAAAAATTGATTGAACCATTACAAACAGGATTTTTTTTTATTTCTTGCAGTGAACTGGAAAGTAAGTGCTGTTGAATTGGCACAACATTGGTTGGGCCACAGTAAAAGAACTGCAGGCAATTTTGTGTATGCTAAAATGTGACATGAAAGGTTTCAGCAAATGGTGTGACAGAACTCATCCAGTTATCTAGTGTTTCAAAAACATTTTTATAATTGATCTTTTTGAAACTTGTACAATCCACTTGACCAAAGAAAATTTGTTAACTGAAGGAGGAGGGAGTCAACTTATACGATATACATTTGGCACTGAATAGATTATCTTACATGTCATGTCTACTTACGCGCCATGACCGACTGTAGAAATATACAAGGAAAGGGTAGAAAAGTAGGATTAGAATAAGAAGCTCCAGTTGTAAAGTTCAGACCAGTGCAGGATTGATAGGATGTTGCCCATTTTCCTTTATGAAATTTCTATGGCGTTCTGAACTACGAGGTCTTATTAACATATTTCTTTTATAGAGCTTCTCAATAATGCAAGTGCCATTCTACAAAGAGGTCCAGAGCTATAATTATTAAGCATCTTAATGTACTAAAGATCAGATTTCACATGGGTACTTACCAACTACTGCTGCAATAATATTTTCTGAATAACACTGGAATCTCGATCAGTGGCAGCATGAATTTGTAGATTGTCAGTATGCCTGTCTTTAGGAGGGCTTATCAATTTGAACTGGTGGCGAGTACAGGATTGAAAAATAAATGTTTCCTAGTCATGCCCTTCTAAACTCAAGAAGTTTCATAACAATATTGGTGAAAGTCATGGAAATAAATTGCATGCCTGTCTTAGGTCAGATAACGTGACACAAACAGGCTCAAGTAAGTAAGGGGTAGAGAAAAGACAATGCTGAAATAAAATTAGTTTCTCACGCATTATGTGGGAAATAGTTGCTTCTGAAATTCAAGAGTGAATTCAATCTATTTTTATATGTCAAGACAATAATAGATCTAATATTCTCCAGACTCTCCAGAACCAAAGAATTAAACTTCTCCTAGAAATAATATTAACAAATATTTATAATTTCAGTACACTCCTACAAACATTTGGCTATCTGCAAATACATAAAAGATAATGCCTGGAACATTTCGGCCATTCACACCAGCAGGATCTTCCAGTCCCACTGACGATTCATCCCCATCACAGGCTTCACGGTGGCAAGGGATGCACTGAATGAGAAACCCATTGACAGTGACAGGGCCAGAAGATTCCACTGTCAGCTAATGGTGTGCCACCTCCTGCCATTGTCTAGGGTCTTGTTTAACAACCATAAATGTTCCATTTAAGTGAAGTGCTTCAGGGAAGCAAAGGTTTGCACTCTTTAAAACTGAAAAGCAAACCAAATGATGTTTGGGAAGTTTTATAAAATGCTGCATACTTTTTAGTGGTACAAATTATTAAAATGTCACTGACCATGAGCCTGAAATTTATGAAGTTATAATTGTCCTCTGATTGAGTTCAGTACTTCATAATTATCTACGATCACCTGAGTTTGGCCATTTTAAAGACCAAGGCCACTTTAGCAGCTCAACATCGCAATACTCAGGAGCAGAGAGAGGTTAGTTAGAATAGAAAACTGCTGAGATTCAAATTACAAATACATACAGGCCTAGTGGAAAGAAGATTCCTGAGGAGTCCCAGAGTCTTCATTAGTACATTCACATCTGAATCTGAGAGTAATCTGAAGAGTTGCTCTGTACTCAGTCCTCGCAAAATGTCGGTCTTTATCTTCTGATCAGCTTGAAAAGCCATATTCTAAAAAAAGAAAAAAAGATGATTTAAATGCTATTTTGCCTGTCATCTCTCACTGGAACAATGATGTGCAGTACATCTTATATGGCCTGTTTCTTAAATTTTTAAGACTTCCCCTTGATATATCTAAAACCTTGTGCACAAGAAATTATGCAAGTTTATGTGAGTGAATACAATGAGGAAACAATGGGGTATGTACAATACATTCTTTCTCAGTTTCAAAATCAAGTCCAAATTGTTATTTTTTAAAACAAATGTATTTAGTGTCAATACACATCTGACAGTATATAGCACAAATGTTACATTATATTGTGTAAAATATTGGTTTTATTTCACAACCTTTCCAATATTCATAAAGAGCATTATTAAACTGTGATTAAGTGCTGTGAAATAAATTATCCTGTAACATGAGAGTGAATTTTCAAATTTATTTTACAAGTTCCAGTGAAATGATTGCATGGTTGAGAGATCTATTGACATCACAAATAGATTTCAGTATTTCTTTACTTAGAGTAGGAAATGGGAGCAAAATGGAAAAAACATTGGCCCTACAAATCTGGTGTCCAGTCTGTGCATGTACCCTACCTCATTGTTGGTATAATATCACCAACTATAACATAAAGTCAAAAATGACTTTTAGCTGCACAAAATCCATGGTTCCTGCTCACGTTTTGCCCTTCCATTGAGAGCTAGAGTGTGCTCCTCCAAGCAAATAATCACAGTTGTCAAATTGAAACATTTACTGCCCCAACTCTCAATTATCCAACCAATTCACCATTGAATTCTTTCTATCTTTACCCCACAAATTTCTGTACAAAATGTCTCTAAATTGAAGTGCACAATATCTACAATGTTACCCTCATCACCAACTTGATTAAGATCACAGAGTTAGGTAACCATGACTTGATTTTCATGAGTCCACTTTTAATAGACTACATGCAAAACTGTCACTGAAGAGAAGAGAGCCTTTTCTGAAACAGGATGAGATAGCTACATTACAACAGATGCACCCCATCTCAAATGCAATGTTCAATGACAGCAAGTGAAAAATCAAAATATTAAATTTTTTAACACTGTCTTACCATGTCTAAATAAGTGAGTACAATGAGGAAATAACACTCCTGCCGGCACATATGGTCATAGCAGGTTATAATGACAAGAAACACAGCGTGGAGCAAGGTCACCTCAGCATAGAAGAATTGGAAGGCTTATAATTATTTCCAGCTTAAAGTTTGAAAGCCAATTCTCATACAGAGGAATGTGCTTATCCTGAACCCTGGTTAACACACTTTTGAAAGCCTCCCTTTGCCAGACGTCCCTTTGCCTTCCCACAGACTCCTCCAATTAACTTTCCTGTTAATTAACTTTCCTGTCCAATTAAAGTTCCTGCCTGATACCATCAAATTGGCCTTGCCTCAATTTAGAGTTTTAACTTGTGGGCCAGATCTATCATTCTCCATAGTTACCTTAAAACTAGTAAAATTATGGTCACTGGCCCCAAAGCAATCCCTCGCTAATAGTTCTGTCACCTGCTCTTCCTTATTTCCCAACAGGAGGTCAAGTTTTGCCCCCTCTCTAGTTGGGCCATCCACATTCCTTCTGAATACACTCAACAAATTTTTCTTCATCCAACCCTCTAATACTATGGTTGTCCTGGTCAATGTTGGGAAAATTAAAATCTCCTACCATTACCACCCTTTTTTTTGGAGTTATCTGTAGTCTCCTTACTTATTTGCTCCTCAATTTCCCACTAACTATTTGGGGGTCAAGTGTACAACCCTATCAAAATGATTTCCCCCTTCTTATTTCTCAGTTCTACCCATACAGACTCAGTGGCCAAACCCTCGGATATATCCCCTCTCAGAATTGCCCTGATATTTTCCCTAATCAAAAGTGCCGCTCCCCCTCCTCTCTCAGTGCCAGTTAGGTTTAAATTGGAGTATACAGTATGCGCCCAATGCTGGGTGCCACAATTTAGGAAAAATATCAAAGCTTGGAGTGCGCGGAATGTTTTATTTAGCAAAATTTGAGGGCCTTCAGTTATGTGGAGAGATTGGAGAAACTGGGATTGTTCTCCTTACAGCAGATAAGGTCAAAGGGAGGTTTAATGAGTGCATTCAATACTAGGAAGGGGTTTTGATAAAGGAGAAACTGTTTCCAGCAACCAAAGAATCAGAGACGGAAACTGTAGAAACATTGACATGTAGGGATATGGGGGTAGGGCCTGAGTGGGATTGTGTTTGGTGCAGACTTGATGGACCGAAGGGCCTCCTTCTGCACTGTAGGGTTCTATGATATGTTTCTATTATGAAAGGAAGTCTGCCATCCTTACTCAGTCTGGCCACTGACCCACAGTAATATGTTTGACTCTGAAATGGCATAGTAAATCATTGAGCTGATGGACAGTTTGGGATGTTCTGGCCTTGCCAGAGATGCCCACATCCCATGAAAGAAAAAAAAAGTACTGAAGGAGTGCAGCACAGTTGTAACTACTGTCCTTCAGATTGAGGCCCAATCTGCACTTTCAGAAAGACACAAAGGATCCCAAAACACTAATTGAAAAGCAGTAGGGGTTTAATCCTTGGCCAATATTTGTCCCTCTATATAAACATCACAAAAACAGATTATCTGGACAGCATTACATTGCTGCTTGTGAAAGATTACTGTCTGCAAATTGCTACTGTGTTTCACTAGAGCAGTAACTACCTGCCAAAAGCATATTGCACTAAAAGGCTTTGGAACGCCCCGAGGTTGCAACACACATACTAATCCTGACATACATTTTTTCCCTTCCACACAGATGAAAGCAAGAATTCACACTACAACTGGGATAAATTTCTTTAGAGGTTTACTTTGATATAGGCTGTCCAACAGAAACATAATGGCTCTTAAAGACTGAAGTGGATAAACTTGTAGAAGAAGAAGCATATAGAAGAAAAAGCATATCGGAAAATAACTTTTTCAGAGAGTTAGCTACTATGTTTTAATGTCTAACAACTGTGTGCAACATGATGCAAATTGGAGGTGTGTGTTAAATTAGCCTGTGGAACCATTTCTCAGTAAACAATTGAAAATGAAGATGTGAGGAAGGAGTCAGTATCAAGACTTACAAACAACATTTAGCAGGAAATGTCAGGACCATAGTGATAAGCTGAAGTTACATCAACTAATTAACAATTTAGGGTCCATGCTTAAAAACTTAAACAACTGCCACAGTGTACAAAAATATCTTGAAATGAAAATATATTTGCTGGTTTAATCTAATCAAATTAACCTTTTCTTGAACACATCAAATTATCCCATAGTTCAAATTATGCAATTTAAATTAAAAAGCATGTGCACTTTTTAAAGAATCAAAAGAATTTTAATTTTGGTTAACAAATAATTAGAATTTGCATATTCTAATTAAAGGGGTTGGACTGCAGTTCCCCAACACAAAAAGCCTGATAATTAATCCAATTTTTTGGCACTTCATCGATTTAATCTATTTTGCCAGTTTGAGGATAATTTTTCATTCAAACTCCAATTATTGTTTTGCCTGGAGTTCACTAATCACAATAAAGATGAAGGAGAAACATTCTCCCAAAATTTCAATCCTAATAACTGCAGTGAATTTGGCTCCCAAGATGATTTACTGATTGAATATATGATATTGAACCACATACATCAGCAGCGTTCATCTTGAATTGGCTAATGTAAAACAGTCACGGAGGGATGCCAAAGTTAGTTCCAGCAGTCTTGTACCAAGAAGGTGGAGAAAACAAAATCAGGCCATATGCACCATTGATCACTTATCCTCCAATGGCAACTAAGCACACATCGACATTGAGCAAGAAAAGGCAAAGACATGATCATGTTTACTCGAGTTGTCTATCAACATTCACTGGCTGGGCTCACACATGCAGAACAGTTACTTGAATTAAGTACTGAGGGCTTGCAGCACCTGCCATCAAAAGCACATCCTCATCGATATCCACTCTCAGATGCTCAGTTTGGGTTCTGCCAGGAGTAGTCCAGTCCAGACATTAGGGCCTTATTCCAAAAATTGGGAAAAGAGCTGGATTCCAGGGGTAAGGTAAGAGTGATGTCTTTGACATCAAAGCAGTATATATCTGAGTGTGGTACTAATCAGTCCTAGCAAAATTGAAGGCAATGAAAATCAGGGGGAAAGCTCGCCACTGGCCAAAATCATAACTAGCGTAAAACAAGGAAGCCAGCAGATCAGCTCCAAGTGCGTCACTGCAGGAGTTCCTGAGGGTAGGGTTCGGTTCCCAACTTCTTTAGTTGTTTCATTAATGACTCTTCCTCTGTCAGAAGGTCAAAAGTACAGATGCTCACTGTTGACAACATTGCTTTCTGTCCCAAATGCAACTCAAGTAATGAAGCAGTCTGTGCCCACATGCAGCAAGATCTGGACAACATTTAGGCTTGGGCTGATAAATGGCAAGTAATGTTCACTCCTCAGATGAATAAACATTTCCAAGAGAGAATCTGACCACCTCACCCTGACATTCAATAATATTACCATAACTGAATTCCACACAATCAACATTGTGTAAGGTTACCACTGACCAGAACCTTAACTGGATGAGCCACATAAGTACTGTGGCTAGAAGAGCCAATCAAAGACTGGATAGTCTTCAGTGAGTAACTCAACCCCTAACACTGCAAAGGCTGTGCATTACCTACCAAAACACCTGACTGGATAAATGCAGCCGATACTCAAAAAGCTCAACATCATCCAGGATAAAGCACCCCACTTGACTGGCACCCTATCCATCATCTTAAACATTCTCTCCCTCTACCAGTGGGGCACCATGGCTGCAGTGTGCATCATATGCAAGACGCACAGCAGCATTTCAACAAGGCTTCTTCAGCAGCACCTTCTGAAGGTGCCAGCTCCAATGCCTAGAAGAAGAAACTGATGCATGGGGATGCCACCACATGCAAGCTCCATACTCAGTCTCATGCCATCCTGACACGGAAATACATCAGTGATCCGTTATTGTTGCTGGGTCAAAATCCTGAGACCCCCTACCTAATAGCACTTATGGGTCTACTTACAGCACATGGACTGCAGTGGTTCAAGCAGGAAGCTCTCAGGAGAAATTAGAGATGGAATATAAATGCTGGCATCCCACTGATGCCTCAAACCATGAATGCATAAAAACAAAATTCAGTGCAAGTCTTTGACTAATCTCTTTGGTTTGGTCTCTTGATTTCATGTATCCATCAAGCATCCTTAGACTTTTTGACATTAAAGATGTTATGTAAATGAAATATGCTGTTAATTCAGCTGCCCCCTCCCATCCTTTAAAAAAGGAATGGGGATGAATACAGAAAAAAACCAATAAATTTAATGTACTTATTGGTAAGGGAGTCCATTAAGCATTTTAATTTAATAATCACAACTTATTTTTGGTAACATTCCTACACTTAAATGTTGAGCATGTTTTCTATCAAATCTCAAAATAATTTTGAATATTACCCATCAAAAATTTGTCACATACAGAAAAAGCTTAGAGCTGACTACTCAGAGCAACTTAAATGGTCAAATAATTCTACTTACGCAGGAGCAGTGTCTGCATCCACTGGTACAGGAAATAAACTTTGCAACAAATTGGAAAAAGCAAGTCCTGTGTACTTCCAGATAGATCTTCAATTGAAGTGTGTGGAATGGTAAACAATTAAAAAGCTCTTGAACCATTTTCTAAAACAGCCTGAGATTGTTTGTAGGAAATAAATAATTTAAATAACACAATATGATTAGCCTTATTATGAAAAGTTCTTACCATTAAAGCCCATATCCCATTAACTCTGAGGGCTGGATTTTCACTCTGAGTCAAGTTGCACAGTAGCTCTACAGCTCCTGACTCCAAGATAGGCTGGAACATACAAGATTATGACTTTTTTTATACACTTAATTTATTAGAAAAAAGGATCATCATCTTTTCATGAAAGTTCAGAATCTGGTAATTGGTATAAAAAGCTAATCAAAATTATGCATCATCTTGACACTTATCATTTTAACAGCCACACCACTACCAACTTTGGTTTCCCAATCACCTTTCGAGTAAGTGTGTGTTGCAATTTAGTGGCATTTTTAAAAAATGAGTAGTATGAGAATATTATTTTAAATCTTAGTGGCCTAATTAATATCTGAAACAAATTAATGACAACATATTTCAGCAGTCACCAGAAAATATTCAGGTGTATTTAATAATTAATACCAACAACAGTGGCAGTTATGTGCCCATTCATTTGATAAAGGCGAACCTCTTTGCTTGGGGAGAATTCAAGAAGAAGATTGCACAATGTTGATGACGCCACTACAAGGACCTCATCAGGAGCATTTTGTAATAACTGAAAAATAAAAAGACAAGAAACAAGTTTGTCAACTGCTTAGTATTCTCCAACATGCTTTAGCAAGCAAAACACTCCAGTGAAAAATGACAGCAGATGTTTTCTACATTACACTACAAAAGCACTTCATTAACTGTGAATCACTTTCCTGCATTAAATTTAATCTATCACTTATTCACTAACCTGGCCCTCCTGAATTCTATAACAATCCTCTGCACAATTGATAATACTTCCAAGTTTTGTGTTATCTGCAAATTTTAAAGTGGTGCCTATACATTCAAATCTAGGTCATTAGTGTACATCAAGAAAAGCTATACTCCTAGTACTGACTCCTGGGGAACCCAACTGTATAACATCCTCTTGTTTGAAAAACATCCACTTACCACTATTGTTTCCTGCCACTCAGCCAACTTGGTATCTAGTTGACACTGCCCGCTTTATTCCATGAGCTTCAACTTTTCTGAAAAGCCTGAATGCAACATTTATCAATTGCCTCTTGGAAGGCTGTGTAGACTTCAGTTACATTACCTTTACCAACCTCTTCATTCCCTCACCAAAAATTTCAATCAAGTTAGTTCAGCACAACTTGCCTTGAACAAATCCATTGTGAATTTCCTTATTTAATTTTCACCAGCCCAAGTGAATGTTAATTTTGTTCAGGATCACTATTTCTAAAAGCTTTCCCACCATCAAGTTTAAAGTGACTTTCCAAATTCTTGTCACCAACGCTGTATCTAAAGAGGACTGGAAGATTATGAGTGGTACCTCAGCAATTTCACCTTTAGTTCCTTCAAAACTCTTTGGATGCATTCAATCTGGTCCTGGTGACTTATCAACTTTAAGTACAGTCACAGCCTTTCTAATACCACCTTTCAAATTCTAGCCCATCCAGTATCTCAACTACACCCTCTTTCACTATGACCCGAGTAGCATCTTCTTCTTTGCTGAAGGAAGATGTAAAATATTCAACTGTTGCCTTGTCAAGCCTTTGTGTAGATCCCCCTTTTGTCCCTAATTTCTCCAACCTCCTCTTACTATCCTTTTGTCATTTACATGCCTACAATTGTGAAAGCTTTTATTACAAATAGGTATCCTTCCTTTGTAAAATGATTTAAATTGTACAAAATATAACATTTTATATACCAAGGCATAAAGTATTAAATTGTGAATTAGAACACAGAATGGCTCATCCAATAGCAGAACTGAAATAGAACTCGTCTTGGGATTGGACCACTTGTTTAATGATTACTATACAGCAACGATAACGGTTACGCATCACCACAAGCCATGTGGACCACAAGATTAACAACTGAACATACAGCCACATAATACAAACGTAACCATTGTTTTCTACTCAAGCCTCTGCAGAACCCATAGTCTGAGAAGCAAAAAGATGCACAAAACTTTCCATATTAGGTAACAAGTGGCCTTCTCTCCTAGATGCTCCAGTAGTTTTAGTTATAAAGGTCAGCAAAGATCCATCTGAGTAGCTTCACTTCTTAACCAACGATCAAGAGGCAAAAATGTACCTCTGCTAGGGTATCCATTTGTTAAAATGCTGAGTGTATCCGAAGTGTTGGACAGGAATTTCAATAACACCAGTATCAAATTTACATAACAGGAAGACAGTGGGTATTGCTGCTTCTTATTCAGTACGTAACTATAGACCCAGATTTTGCATTCAGCAATAAAGTTTATCGCTAACTTTGAAAAAGGTATACAAATCTTTGGTACACACAAAGATTTAGCGATCCCTGTGGGAGAATGTCCCCTTTCTCCGTAGTAGTTTCAGTCCAACAATAGGTGAAACAGATGTCTTGGCATGCAGCAGTGACCTTAGCAAACGAGTAAGCAGGCACAGAGACAGACTTACAATGAAATACACCCTGCCTCGGATGGGATCCCACAATGGGAGGGGCTGCCTATGGCTGTGGGGGGCTTCAATCAGACCCTAATAGCTCTGTAATCAGTAGGCAACGCACAGCAACATCATGCTCTGAATTTTAAGTCCCCTTAGAGCAGGAAAACACTGATCCGAAGTCGCTGAGGTGACTTTATTCCAGGCAAGTCTTTTTCCATGATGATTTTAAATAACAGTTGTGTTGTTCATATTGAAATCTAAAGCAATCGTTTAGACTGGGCTTTGAGTTAAAAAGAAAACAAAATTATGAATTTCCATCCCTTAAAGCCTGAGGATAGAGAAGTTGCAGCGGAAGAATGAACGCAGCATGTCCCGTGTGGCCCCTTGCAGGCTCTCAGGGTATTGTGGGTAAAGAGTCTGCCAACTGGGCTTGTAAAGGCAGACGACCATGGGGTGTTGGTTGAGGAGCTTAAAATAAAGACAGAGGTACTGACTTCGTTCTGTATCTTAGAAGTTTTTTGAAGTTTATTCATTAGCATCACAAATAAGGTTACATTACCGCAGCGATGACATTACTGCAACATGTATGAGACTAAATGGCATTTGGGGTTCTGTCTCGTTGGGAACATGGTTAAAAACCCCATAAGTGCTTTTATGCACGCATCAAAGGGCACCACATGCCTGCGTGCGTGTGTCTGTGCACACGTGTGCTTGTGTGTATTCTCGAAGTTGCAAGTGGTACTTTCAATCCGACTCTCATCATCTAAATTGCATTTGAGCACAGCATGTATTGGCTTATTTCAGTTTGTATTGCTGTTGGCAAAGTCACCGATCCTGTGGTATATTACTGGTTTTCCAACACAATTCAGATAGTATTGCTCAGATCTGGTTAATGTTGCTTTTTTATAACTTAAATTGAAAATTGGTTGTATTCTGTCGGTGTGAAAAATGTCACATATATAAACATATCCAGTGTCTGGAACAGGCATTCTGTTAGTCACCCAGTTTACTGTTAAATTGCAGTATTTTGTTACAGTGATCTTTCAGAAATAAAGTCATTCTGTGCTATACCAAAGGTAACATCTGTTTAAAAATCAGTTCTGAATCTGAGCAACTCCTTAGATGTATTATAGTTTTGAACAATCATGCACTATAACACTGGGCAACATGACTTGATCTGAGCCATCAGAAACAGTTAGTCCAGGTCATTACGATTATTTAAATGACAGGTGTTCTTTAGCCTTCGACATGATCCTTCCCTTGTAGTAGTCTATACAGAGGCACCAAACTAAATCCATATCAAAGTCACTGAATTGAGGCGCTCTTCAGGGAGAGAAACTGCACCACTGTACAAGTGGACCAACATTGAGATTACAACCAATTCAGGTAAATTTTCCCATTCAGGTAAATTTGGAGTGATTGTTGTTGAGAACTGCCCCAGTCAATGTTAAAAATTTGAGTTTCAGCTGTTTCTTCCTGAATAATTAAGACCGACAAAGAGATCATGCGCGTAATAATGGACAGATTGTCAGTGACAATGAATATAATATACCCAGATCTTGATGACACCCACTCAAAATTACAGCTTCCTGTCTTTCATTACTGCAGTTACACCATCACTCCCATTAAAAATGCAGGTACTTCATGTCTTCTAATGAACAAAATAGTGATAACCTGGGATTATTGGTTCATTACCACTATGCACCATCTCCCCCTATTCCTGCAAACGGTAAATGAGCTCAGACAGGATAGGGGGGGACACACAAAAGACTGAAGAAGGGGGAGTAGGATGAAGCAGTTAACAAACATAATAGTACAAGGGAGAATGTGAAAGGTGCAAGGAAGTGAAAAAGGAAATGATAAGCAAAGAAAGTCTAAGAATAGTTTGGTGGCTAATATCAAAAGGAAATCCAAAAGATCCTCTATAGTCATATTAACAATAAACAGGTTGACACAGGAGCAGTAAAGCTGCTTTGAGACCAAAATGGAGATCTATTGGTGAAGGCATTAGGCATGTTTGAGGTCCAAAATGAAATTTTGCTCATTTGGAAAACAGGATTCCCAAAGCTCTGGTAAACTAAATTAGAATTTTAAAAAGGCAGGGTGTCATTCAGCAGGTTTGGGCAGTCATGGCTTTGTTCATCCGGGTCAGGTGAAGAGTACGTTGGACAGGGGAGAAGGTTGCCCTCCCTAAGGCATTCCCTTCTGGGGGCTCCTGGACTGCTCTCTCTCCTGAGACTTGGTTCCTTTAGGAATGCAATGTCCTGCTGGTCACACAACGTGCACGAGACTGGGTGCTTCAGTTCAGCATTGATGGAGTCTCTCTTTGGCTGGCAAAGTAGATTGCCTCCTCCAAGTGGTCTTATATGAAGACTTCCAGTCTGTCTGTCTTTCTTCAAGGCTCAGACTCCCATAGGGTGAAGGGGACATAGGACAGTGTCCTGTTCCTTGCAAAGCTGTACTGTTATGCTCCCGGTGTCCTTCCTGTGATAGTATATGTGACAAAACTCATGTGGTATGTAGAAGTCTCAATTCTGACAAATCTATTGGGCGTTGGTTTAGCTCAGTGGACTGTTTGGCTGGTTTGCGATGCAAAGCGCAGGCAACAGCGTGGGTTCAATTCCCGCACTGGCTAAAATTATTCATGAAGGCCCACCTTCTCAACCTTCGCCTGAGATGTGCTGACCTCTGATTAAATCACCACGAGCTTCTGGTATGTGGGGCAATGGTGACTTAAATGTGGAAAAACAACATCTGGCATCTACTGGATAATCCTGATGCTCCTCTCTCTCTGGGACTTCCTTTCTTCATTTGGGTGGGATGAGGCGTTGATAAAGGCTGATTTTTATAGTTAATCCTGGAGAGTTTCCCTTACTTGTTGGAAGGATGGTCATATCTATTCCTGAGATACGGGTGTCTTGACGATTCCCCTTTTCTTTGTTAGTGGGAAAATGGTTGTAAGTTTTCTGGTGATGGGGAGCCTAATCGGTGCCTCTGACACAGTTGGAGAGGAGGGAGGTTGCAAGCCTAGGTGTGGTGTACAAATCCTTAGTTTACTGGTTCCTGTACATGGACATAGGTTGGCATGCTACATTTTGTACTGATGGCAGCATTCTGAAGTTTGCCTTTTTCTGGGTTATCCTTTCATTGTTTGGCGGTCCTGGGTATATTGTGCAGTTCTGTATTACTGTGTGGAGGAGGTTGTGCACCTTCGGGCCACGTATTCATGACTGCATCCTGTTATGCTGAAACCACCCCCCACTCTTCTTTGTATCCTTTTATCTGTACGAGAGGAGATGCCGACTACAATGATTAATAATTGGAATCATTTCCGCTGGTCTTTTCCGCAGCTTTATGTGGAATAATGGTTACTCTATACTGTGATTTTGGGGATTTGTGTTTTGTGGTAAATGTAAACTGGAAAATTCCTAATTTTTATTTATTTATTCATGGGACATGGGCATCGTTGGCTAGTCAGCATTTATTGCCCATCCCTAGTTGACCTTGGACGATGGTTGAGAGTCAACCACAATGAAAATATTCTTAAAAGAAACAAAAATCTGGGTGAAAATGACAGCCCCTTGGACAAGCATGAATAGTAATGGTGAAGTATTATGGATTTTTCCAAAGATGTGCAGGTTAGGTGGATTGGCCATGCTAAATTGCCCCTTGCTGTGTAAAGATGTATACGTTAGGGGGGTTAGTGGAGTAAATGTATGGGGTTAGGGAGATAGGACGGGGAGAGGTTCTGGGTAAGATGCTGTGTTGGAAAGGCAGTGCAGGTTCAATGGGCCGAATAACCACCTTCTGCACTGTAGGGATTCTATATGAGTTACTAAGGGGAGACCTAGTTTGACTAATTCAATTGAGGATTTTATGAGGTGAGCAAGGGTGCATAAGTACTGTGCAGTTGATATTATGAATATAAAGTTTAAATAGGTGATTGGTAATATATCAAATTAAGTTAATTAGGGTTCAGTATCTAATAGATCTCATGAGGATGCAAATTAGCTGGTGGAATGGGTGACACATGGAAAATGAAATTTAACACAGTTCAGTGTGAGGTGATATATTTTTGAAGGAGGAATAAAGAGATAATACAAGCTAAACAGTACAATTTTGAAGAGATGCAAGGAGAGAGACCCCTTTGGATACCTGTGCACAATTCTTTGAAGCTAATAGGGCAGATTCACAAAACAGTTGAGGCATAAGGTCTAAAAGCCGGGAAGTTATGCTAAACATACATAAAACACTAGTTCGGAGCCAGCTGAAGTAGGGTGCCCAATTCTGGACACCGCACATTAGAAAGGGCATGGGGAGGGTACAGAAGAGGTTTAGTCACATGGTTAAGGCATTACTGTTATGTAAGTGGAGAGGCTGGGGTTGTTCCCTTAAAGCAGTGAAGGTTAAGAGCAGATTTGATAATTTGTTGAAATTTTTGAAGGCTTTAGACTTCGTAATCAAGACAGATGGTTTCCAATGGCTTAAGATCGATAAAGAGAGTACAGATTTCAGATAATTGTTTTTTTAAAAAACTAGAGGTAGCGTATAGACAAAATTTTTTTTAAACACAAGGAGTGATTTGAGTTTGGAATGAACAGTTTGGCCGAGAGAGACTGGATAAACACTGAAGCAAAAATATTGCAGTAATATGGGGAAGGAGCAGGGAAGTAAGATTAACTGGGTTGTCCTTCAAGAGAGCAGGTGCAGGATTGATGGACTGAATGGCTTCCATTAATGCGATATTACCTCTGTATTTTCTATGATAAGTCAGAAATTCAGTGATAGTTACATAGCAACAGGAATATGCCATCAGCCCTTCGTCTTTTCCACCATTCAATCAGACCATAGCTTATGTGCGCCCTGTACTGTCAGAGATGGTAACACAGTGGTAACATCACTAGGTTAGTAATCCAGAAGTCCAGGCTAATGCTCTGGAGCAGCTGGTGGAACTTGAATTCGATTGATAAATCTGAAATATGAAGCTCTTCTCAGTAACAGTGACATGACAACTATCATTGATAATTCTGGTTCACTAATGTCCTTTAGGGAAAGAAATCTGTCATCCTTTCCCAGTCTGGCAATTAGGAATAGGCAACAAATACTGGCCTTGTCAATGATGCCCACATCCCATGAAAAACAGAGAAAAATACTCATTTTATCTACAATTTGTTGGTCCCAAATTTTGCATTCTGAGTACGTGATTTTAGAAGTTCTAACTTGTTACACCCAAACTTGCTGCCTTTTTGTTCTTAACAGGTCCTGTTAATACAGAACAATTAATCGAGTATGATCATTATGTCTTTAGATAAGTATTCACTGCTGGGTTGCAAGTTAATTCCAGCGGCGTTTTTAATCAGATCCATCATTTATATGCCGGTATTCATTCACAAGCACAAACCAGTTGTGCACTTGACAGATCCTTGACTGAATTCTGCAGGTGATTTACTCAGTGCACCAGTGACCTTTATTGGCAGATAAATAACTTATTTAATTTCCATGTCTACATTACACTTCTCAAGTTAGTGGCAACAAACAAATTAATTTCCTAATAGCTTGAGCTCTATTGAGGCACAAAACATTTAAAGTTCATTTTGAAAGTTCAATATAATTAATGCTTTTTAAAATGCATGCCACTACCTACCTTCATTAGTGGTTTCCACACCGTATGATCCTGAAAACTTGTTCGGAGTTGCTGTACTGATCTGGACAGACTATGCAAACATCTATGAATGGAAATCAGACAAAGATACATATCTCTCAAAAAAAAACATATAGAATTAAACAAATGTGGATGGTGTGCTTGATTATCCCTTAACAATGCAAGAATAAGTAGTGATCAAACATACAAGACCAGTGATTGAGCAGATTAAATAAACCCAATCCCCATCAACATCTGAAATAATAAATCAAGGTAATATTGGTCTATGATCTGTGTCAAATAAACCTGACGATATACTCAAAACAATAACAGAAGATGAGTACTTAGCAGAAGAACCATAATGCTATTTTCAATTTTCACATTACAGAAGGAAGATATAATACAAGTGTGTTTAGGAAAACTAAAGATTGGCACAGAGAAATTAATTCAAAACAGAAAAATTATAATGGGATAAAATTATGAAATCACAAATTGCGGGACCTTGATATGTATGTATATTAAAAAGGGAGGCAAATAAACTGGGAATGCATTCATTAAAGGTCACTGGATTTAGAGAAAGTACTTAGGATCAATAAAGAGATAATAGATTTCAGGTTTTTTTTGAAAACTAGAGGTAGCGTATAGAAAGTACAGTAGGACTGGAAGACATCAAACGTCTTTATTCCAAAAGGAAGGTGAGAAATCAAATACCGATGAATCAGTAAGATTAATGTTTGCAGTAGAAAGATTTTAAGAATAGATAGAGTAAAAGCTCTCATCAAAATATGCTTTTGCAGAAGGTGGATCATGTCAATCAATCTATTGGACCCCTTGTCACAGACACTGAGGTGATGCAGGGAAGAGGATTAGGTTGTCTATTCATAGACTTGAAATTCTACACATTGCGAGCCAAAATTAAAGTACATGGAATTAGATGAGAAACAAGTAGGAAAGTAGAAGGTAGACAATTAGGATGAAAAGGATAGCAATAAGAATTGCTATTACACCCCACCCCAAGAATTTATGTTGGCTCTCAGCTTTTCATCTCACATATTATCTGGATTTGGGAACAGATGGAAATAAATCCTTCATTACAGATGATCCTAAGATCGTAAATACAATAAAGAAGACAGTAGAAAATTATGTACAGACATAAATGGATTGAGAATGTGCCGATGTAATTCAAGAAAGAGTGAATGGTACATTTTGGATTAAGAATAACAGATAGTATTGCTTGAATGGAAAATACTGGATGGGGCAGACAACATTTAAGGGTCCAAGTATATAAACCACTGAAAGTTATGGTTCAAGTGCAAATAGCAATCAAAAGCATAATATGACACAGGCTCCATCACAAGAGATAGAGAATATAAAAGTATTACTTCAATTATGCACCATGCCAGTAATGTATCAAATCGGACAGTTTGGTCTTAGGAATGATTTGTTTACTTAAAGAAAATCTAACAATTATTTACTAGGAAATTACCTAGGAGGTTGTTATGGTGAGAGATTTTGGAAATATGTCCAATAGCTGAGGAGTTTAAATGATAATCCCACTAAGGTAATTCAAATGATGACGACAATTGATGGGGAATCTAGAACAAGAGAATCTATTCCTAGAATTCCAGTTCAGGAATATCATTCAGGAATGATTTCTCCTCAGATGGTCATAAAGACAAAGTCAACTGACGTGCTTAAAAAAAGAAACACTTGGGAAGTCCATATGAAGGGAAATGGAGGAAGGACAGGGATTGAAGAGAGTTACGGAGGCTAATAGAAATGGCAGAAATAATGGGCTGAATTGCCTGCATCTGTGCCTCATTTGTTCCTACATTCAAAAATAGGATTGGCCATTAAAAGTTAAACTGCCCAAATGATCAGTGTCAAAATTCAAGCTGTCTGACTGTGTATTAGTAATGACAGATCAGGAGATAACAAGAAAAATGAAGGTGCTGTTCCGTCTATCCTACCTACAAACCACTTTTGCAGTGTCCAGTAGTTTCTTGAATAAACTTGATCCAATTGATCAAGAACAACTTCCTGACATCAGTATAAAACCTGTCAGACTAATTTTCAACCTTTCTTCTTTGTCCCACTATCAAAATTTAACATGAGGACTTACTATTTCTACACAATTAAAGAATGTTAGCATGAACCTTATGAGGTCTTCCCCAAATTGTTTCGAAAGATTCAACATCTGAATTTTTATTTTGTCTCAAGTCCTCTATGCCTGGGATCAGCCTTCAATGTCTTAACTCAGGGTTACTCCAGTCAAACTAACATTCATCCACTTAATGCAAGACTACAACTCAAAACAACCAAGGTACACTCCACCTATATAATGTACATAGCTGCACCTTACACAAAAACAATATTAAACTGAAATTTGCCTAACTAGTTACACTCATTAAGATGCATCTTAGAATAATTTACTAAATCAAATATTCACAGATCAACAAGGTTGTTGGATTTAATCACTAGAAAAAAATCATGAAAGCTAAAAGCTTCCCCCCAGGCACATGAGAATTTGAAAATGTAATCACAAAACTATCAAACTAACATTTAGTTGAATTAATTATTTGATTCAGTCATTCTTTCTCAGAATTAGAATTTTTTTATCTGCCACGCAACTAATAATTTAAATTGATAGTGTATTTATGTTAGAGTGCAATAGATTACCATCAAAGGGGTGGTTAAGTGCCTCAAAGAATACTTCCAAGTTATTTAATGGGAGTGCTTAAGCTTCAAGTTAATGGTTAATAATACAATAGCCAACTAATTATGTAGCAAATCTGGGCCCTTTTTCATTCTCTATTTTATTACCCATGCAAATGTTACAGGAGTATTTGCTAAACTGATTAAAGATTCAGTGTCTGCCGAGTCAACACAATACTAGTCACTATATTGGTTTTAGAACTATCAAATTGTATTTCAGACAGGAAAGTTCAGGAGTCCATCCATACCTGACAGCAGCTAACCGCACCTTGATACTAGACTCAGCTAAGCCAGTCACAATTCGATCCATCATATTTTCAGTCTCAATAATCTATAACAAAAAGTTAACAGCAGCATAAGTAACTAACAGGGTTTGTAATGTCACAAATTCACTTGAGGCATAATTAAATTTAGCTTTTGCAATTTATAAGGTATTATTTTAGCTGGGGTTCAGTAAGAAGCAGAGAAAATTATTCAAATTGTTTTCACAAACTTTGCAATCTTAACAAATTTACTACAATATCAAGATAGAATAGTTTAATGGTAGACACTCATATATGGGTTTGAAACAATTGATAAGCCATCAGTACTAACCCATTAATCGCAAATTGGGGGTCAATTGGTCTATATTTTCTATTATCTGGTACCAACAATCTAAGTTTTATCCTCCACAAGAGGAATCTTAACAGACTAATAAGGTTTGCAAGCAAACAAAAGACCATCCATGCAGCAATTGTTCCTGAAATGAACTGTGCTTGTAGGAAGTTCCCATGGCAATTGTTCATCTCCTGGATTTGGTAACTTAGCCAATCTAAGAAATGGAGATCAAATGTATCATCTTGATTGACATTATCTGAATCTAAACTCTTCCAAACACAGTAAAGAATTAAGTTTTCATAATGTTTAAAATGATGTCAAAATTTGATCACTAAGTTAGAAATAGATAATTCTTAGATTTGGTTATTCTGATTTCCTTGCACCACCATCTTTATTCAGAGGGTGTAAACAAAATAACAATTATTTTAACCTACCTCATCTGTCTTATATCTGTGAGTCAAGTTTTGTTTGAGAATGCTCTTAGAAAGCATTTTACTTCATTAATGGCGATTTCTAAATATTGGTAGCAGTTGGAAAGGCAAACTTCAATCTCATCTCAGTTGCTAAAATCAACCATTATATGTCAGCCCTTTCCTTGTGCAATTCTTCTTAAATGCACTGCTCAAGAGAAAATTATATTTTATAGATTTTACCTGGCAACGTGCAGCCACCCAATCAGGGATGCCATTTCCAAGGTAGGCCATCACCCGAGAGTCTGAGACACTTGTATCCAGCCTCACAACACAGTTCTTTTGGAAATCAGCTTTCAAAAGCAATTTTTCTAAAACATCTCTTTTGCTCCATCCTGTCCCTCGCCATCCCCCCGACCCCAAATCAAAACATGCATCAGATGTCGACTTTTTTTTTATTAGTTATTGGAATGCAATCAACAGTAACATGACAGTATTTATTGCCCCTTGAGGGCCTTATGACTCTACACAGTGCGGGACTGGAGTCATTTTCAGAATGGATCAGGTAGAGGTAAGAAGCCCCTACCCTTGAAGGACATGAGTGAGCCACTGGGCTTTTACAACAACTTGGCAGCTTTCACTGTCATTTTTTTTCCTGATGCTAGCCCAGCAAGCCAGTGAATTCAATCTATCATTATGTCATTTAACCTCATAACATTCGGGTCACTAGCCACAAGGCTAGTAACCACATTCCACAAGGCTACTGTGCCCTCTTAAGGATTCCCAAAGGAAGCAAAGTCCTCTTTCATCCTGACTTTTTTCTTCTTAAATTTGCACACCATGTACTACATTGCATTCTGATGCATTCATTCCTTAGTTTTAATCTTAGGTCAAGCACAGTGTATAATTTTGAATCTCGAGCAGTACGTGGAAAAACTACACAGCCTGTTCTTAGATGAAACAGACTGAAATTTAAACCTGATCTTTATAGTGGACATTTTATGAAAATATTATTAATTGGTACATATAGAAGAGGTGAAATAACTGTGGCATAATCACTGAAAATACATTACTGCACTTCTATTATTTGATTAACACAACCTTTTTTGTCCTGAAGGAAAACAGCATTTTAGCAAAGCAATATGGCATCTGTTCTCACAAATCTCCCTAATGTCAATTTTTTATCACTGTAGTCAAACCCAAAGTCATAAACTGAGATATTAAATTAAATTTTGTACAGCAATAATAATGCAAATTCCACTTTTCAATATATTACAATTCTGCTAGGGAAGGAGCAATTATACCTTTCTTCAGGAAATTAGTTGGTCCTGAAAATCTCTCTAAAATAATAAACAAACTTATAGAAAATCATGGTGAAATAATCAGTCTCAACTCAACTAGTATAGTATACTGGAAACAGATTTTCTTTAAATAAAACATCCATGTACACGTGTACAGTTTTGAACACTCATATCCCTAAGGTTGTCTCTGGAAATATACATCTGCATTAACTCAGAAATTCAGATTTACATTAGAAGATGAAACAAATCCCATTTCAATTTGTATTTTTAATTCTTAGTCAACTTTTCGAGCTGAAGGGTTTCTTAGCTAATGGTTACTTAAAATTGACAACTATACAATTAGTTAACTTGCTGTGACATTAGGGAGTCTTAGAACCAGCACCACGCATCAATGCTGCTGTTATTTTGACACAGTTCCTTCCTCAGCTACTATTGCCTCACATAGGCCTGAACTGTAGTTGGAATGAACAGCTATTCGTATTAGATAATCCCAAGTATAAAACCTTTGGGTTGCTGTGAACTTTGTCTGAATATCATAAACAGAAATATGGTAAATACATAACAGGTCTTGTCAGCAACCATAAAGGGGAAAGATATGCCAATGGTTCTAATCTATATTTGAACAGTTAAACCATCTTTTCAATTCAAATTCAATTTCACTTTATTATCTATAAAGGAAACTCATACAGAAATTCATTTCAGGTACATTGCTCTTTTGTTAAAGATATTACATAAACGGATAACAGTAAAAGGAAGAAAATTGCCAAACCACAACTTTAATTAAATATGTATTAAAATTATTCCAACGTATTAAAATTAGTCAGACAAACCCAACCAAGTACAAATCCTCATTCATACATCAAACTCCTGTTAAGTTCTTATAGTGAAATTCAAGTTCAAGAACCGGTTTGTCCTGCATCTGAAGATTTATAGATACTTTCCTGAAGGCATTCAACAATAATACTGAGACAAGGAATGATGCACATTGCTCATAGCACTCTTTACTTTCACCAAAGTTCTTCGAGAGCAGACTTAAGGAAAATCTGCTCACCAAATACACTTCCTTTCAAATGCCTCAGACCTGCTGTGTATTTATAGTTTCTTCTTGGTTTTAATTTCAGAACTCCAGCAGGTACAAATTTCTATTTTTAATCTCAACATTAAATTGCACCCTTCAACAGTCAACTTGTAATCATAACATGGAGTTCAAAGAAATGAAAACAATGATAACAGAGGCTAATAGTGCTGAACCCATGCTGAAGACTGATGATAACAGCACAAGAATGCTGTTGAAACCCTCTTCTCAATTTTCTAGCCAAGCAAACTGGCAAGAAATCTCTGCTTCTTCAAGGCAATCCCTAAAAATCAGACTCGCTCTATGAAGAAACATCTAGGTTAAGAACTGAAATGGAGGGTTGGATTGTAGGGGATAGCAAAAGAGAAAGACAGTGGTAACTTGAATCTGAATACTCCTGTGCCCTGAAGCAAAAAGATCTAAATATAAGCAACTTAGGTTGATGCATCTTAATTTACTATAGACATGGACAGAATTACATTTCTTTAAATGAAAGTGCAACTTGTGCATGTTATTTAAAATTCTCTCAAAACATTTTGCAGTAGGACAGAACATACAGTCCCCACAGCTTATGGCTGGCATGCCGGTGTAAGATTTGCCTCTTCTGCGCAATAGCTGGTATATCGCAAGAGAGCTGTAAGAACATTGGATTCTCTGAAAATCTTGCTTTCCTTTGGCTGCATTTATACTATACAGACTTTCAGCAACAGTTATAATATATCAAAAGCTAGGCCAGACAAAACTCCAGTGCTTAGTTTCCTTCAAGACATTTCACTCTGATTTGCTCCTAAATCAGGATTTGTTCTATAACTTCAGCATTGATGAAAAATGAAATGGTCTTATAAGGATGCCATTCTTGCAAGAAACTGCATTTAATAAAAATAAAATGGGAATAGAGTTCCTTCAATCCAAATAACTGCCATTTGCAGAACCAGGATGGAGGCATCCTGAGAGTTAATACCACAGTATACTTTTAACAAAATCCTTAACCTCCCAATAAAAATACTTGCTTTTATATTACACTTGATCATATCCCAGACTGAATTCCCTTGAAGTGTATTTACCGCTGAATTCCCTTGAAAAACAGTGCTACATTGGCAAACATAAAAGCCATTCTGCACATAGCAAAGTATAATAAACGGCACCCGAGGTAGGCATGGACTTTTTGAATAATGAAAGCTGTGCAAGTTAAAATGCTCAGATTGAAGTTTCATAGTTTGGAAGCCATTAGAGGCCTTGTCTTGGATTATGCATGGTATCTAGCGCTGTTCGTACTCAAGTTGACTAAGAGTGCCCAAGGTTGCTGGTACCCAGGATCTCTGACAAAGCCAACCTTTAACATCAACAGAACATCTTGGTCTAACGTCTCACCCAAGAAGTCACCACCATCCAGCACTAGACTTGATTTGGGTGTCATCTTAGATTATGGACTCAAATACCAGAATAAGACTGGAACACGGAGTCTTCTGAGCCATAGCTGAAACTGCTACCAAGTAACAAATCTGACAAAGTTGTAACCATCAAATTAACAAGCCATTACTACCATATTCCCACTAATCAATCAGCAATTAAACATGGTGATACTACTTTAGAATGGGCCATTATGAATTAGCCATTCTATTATAGTTATTTAAGGAGCTGGTGAAGGATAATTGGAATGGCTAGTTCATTGTAACATTATGATGGCTGAACATATACATATTACAGTATTCAATGATTTTTTAAGTTTTTATATAGTTTTCCTAAAGTTTGATTTTTAACACCATTAGCAGCGCTTGAGTAAAATGAGCATATGATTAAAAAGAATCTCATTGAAACATTTCATATATTTTTTAAAACACTATCTACAGATGAAAGCAAGGCTTTTGGCCAGATGCTATTACTGGCAATGGTATGAAGGAGATGAATTATCAATGGAGCTGTTAACTTCACCTTCATACAGCTCAGCTTACAGCAACTAATTTTCCTCAGGGTTTGTAAATGAAACTAAAGATACTAAAAGGAAAACAGATACATAGTTAAATGCAAAAACCCCTACATAACTTTTAAGAAGCATTTGTAGGATTTAGCTAAAGCTGACAGATGAGGACAATTGTCTCAATTTTGGTGGTTATGAGAGATGGCAGGCTGCAAAATTTGGACTGCCATACCAACAAGAAAGTCATAGCTTTCCCACAACTTGACAAATGCATTTTCAAGCAATGTTAATTCTGCACAGAGAGAAAGACATTCCAAGCTGCATTTTATATATATATAAAACACATGATAAAATTTATGGTTTCATGACTGCTTTAACATTACTGGAAATAATGAACATCTTAAGTTATGAATTACCATAATCAATTTTTCAATACCCCTGATGACATGGTACTCTATAATCAGTTTATAATTTGTTAAAAACCTAAATGCTCAACAAGTCATGAACTGTATTGACTTTGCTCTTATGATATTATCTTACCACAGGATTGATCTTAGAAGTCTCATTACAAAATCAAGTCTGTTAGTTGATATGATGGAGATAATTTTTCTATAATTTGCAGTTTATCAATGTAATGATGGCAGCCTCTAAATGGGATGAAATGCCATTTTATAATAATTTGTCAGTTTATTCTAAGCTGACAGTTCAAAATACATAGAAGGAGCTTGAAAGTTATCTAATAATTGGATTGCTGAGGATAACCCTAGGTCATTTGTCTTTTGCAAACAGAAGTACTTACTATAAAAGAAAATCTTGAAATATGTTGCTACAGTAGAGAATTTATGATTCACACCTTCATCATAAAACTATCAGGTTATTAGAAATAAAACAAAATAACTAAATCTACAGCTGTCATAAAAAAGTGAACAAATACTCACTCATTCATTGTCAATAGCAGAACATAAGAACATCTGTTGTAATGGACCCAATCTACAATGTGCTAAAGGTACTTATTTTTTAAACTTAAAGAATATAAATTTACAACAGAATTCCATGAGGGAAAAATAGATTTGCATTTTAAACCTTTAAAATGACAGCAGTAACCAGCAGCAATATTAGTCATCAGTTCAACCGTTCAGCATCTCCCACTTTATCATATCACTAATTAAACAATGGTTAAAATCCTAATGTTTGTGGCAATACCGCTAACTTTCATAGTTAAGGCATCAATTTTTGTAAGGGCATTGGTATTTTTCTGTTGCTTTGACTTGTACTGAACATAGGAAGCCACAGGAGAATGTGTTTTTGTAAACTAAGCTGGAAACAGTTGGCATGGTAGTTACTAACTGAGCATCAACAACCTACTTTCAACTGATTCTTTAACTCCCGAGTTAAGTTTTCTGTACAAGGATATCAACATCAAAATTAAACATGTTCTTCTGAATTCTCAATCTATTTTTGAAATTGTGAGTATTCCATTTTTGTGGGGAATCTTTTTGTATCAAAGGTGAAGGATGTTGGTGCTGGCTGGAGAATAGAACACTTTTGTTTTACTTCTAACAGTATTTAGCATGATGTACTCAGCCATGTACAACATAGGGAGGTACAGCGCATGGCTTTCAACTACTGTGCTCCAACAATGCACCTTAACCACAACCTCAAAGACTATTGCACCATGAAATAATTTCTACACACACAAGTCTAATAACTCACTGTGCTATTGAAATCTCAAACAGGTAAAGCATTTTAAAATTGTTGTTGAAATTGCTTTTTGCTGAAGCATCAAATAAAGTACATTGATGAAGAACAATTATTCTGAATATCACTACTAAAAAATGAGATGGGTTACAAATCTTCAAGAAATCATAAAATTACCAAAAGAGGACAATTCTTCCAAATATGAGACCTTTTCCCAGCAAAACAAAGGAGCTCCAAAGTTTTTTGATTGCTATTATTTTGAATATACTAAATAACAGTCCAACCTGAAGCTGTTAAAAGGCTCTGTCAGCTTAGCTTGCAAATACAAAAAGAGATCCAAACAAGGGATTCCTTTGAATTTACAGCACTGCAAAAATGAAGGTTAACTATCTATTTGAAGGAATAAAAGTAATGACTATGATAGTACAAAAGAACACATTGAGCAAAAAGATAAACACCAAAGCATTATTTCAAAACCAGAAAGCAACTTTGGAATGGGAAAAATGTCAGACCACTGCAGGATTTCACTACCAAGCTAAAAATATTCCCATTTACTCATACTGCAATTGATTAAAATCCAGCATTACGTCACGTCTGATATTTGGCCTAGGACTCAATGAAAACACTCACTAAGCATTTTCAGCAAGGGTGGGAAGAATTCAAAAGAACTCCTGATGTAAAAGGTGACTTCATGCAGAAAGTATCTGACCAATGCCCTGGAAAACGACATCTATTCATTTTCTAACTGCAAAGATAAATCAAAAACAAACCGATAGGTTGGCAGCAACTCTGAACAAGCTCAAGATAAAGGATCCTGTGGCAGTTCTTAGTTAAAATTAATCAGATGTGGAAACAAATCATTTTGAACTGAATGAATTTATGTTGACCTTAACAACAAGCCTTATTTCAATAGCCAAAAATTCTAGGCACTGTGTGCCAGTTAATTCTTTTAATATCCCAGAATTATAACGTCAACCTGCCGTGGATTGATTCTGTACGTCAAGTAATGCAATCGATAGTTATGCATGAATTAACAGACATGTGCGAAGTCCCACGTTGATGATTCATGCATAAATATATCCGAGCCAAAGGACAGACCTCATTTTAATGTTGTGTAACTGCACAGGCCATGGGTAGGAGACGGCAGAGATTCTCAAGCATACAAGTACGCACAAGAGTGTGAAAACTCTTGCTTTCAAGGTTTTGCATGTGTTATACGCATGTACTTTTCAAGGATTATGCCCAAGACCTTTTGTTATGGATTGTAAATGTTTTGTATATTGTTAAGTGACAGACCTTCATAATATGCAGAATGCAATATGAATTCCTACTGTCTTTTTGTTGCGAAATTTCAGGCGTACCTTTTTTAAAATCAATATTCTTTCAGTGGCCTTACAAATAAAGCTCAATGCATGGGCAGCAAGACCGTAAGCCAAAGCTATTGATGATCAGTAACGCTAGTGTTTTCTAATTGGACAGCAATATGCAAGTACGTGAAGGTAGAATGGGTATATCTTAAATTTTAATGAAATTGTCTTGTGAGGAAGGTGGAATTAAAGTAGCAGTAACCATTAGACAACTCAACTTCCCAGTCAATAGCATAAGCAGCAGAGCACCTGCGTATCATTTATAAATGAATAATGAATGGATTAAGACGGCGTAGGATAATAAGTGAACCTTGAATTGATTTGGTTTGGTTCCCATTTATGCAGATGTAAGTCAGTGCCCATATATAAATATAATTTGTCTTGTTACATTAATACAATTTGCAAAAGATAATTTTATTCACTGTCCCACTGTAGCAAAAGGGACATTAGTGTGAACTATGGAGGTCAATGACATTGTTGTTAATTAACAATACAGGCACAAGGAAAAGGTGAAAAAGTGTTCTAAAATATATTTACATGCTGCAGAGGTGGGTATATTTAAGTCCCATTTCAATATTCTCAAATCATATAGGAATACGGTCTTCATTTGTAAATCTCTCATTCATATATATTTCTTTAAAACTGCCTCAAGCTCTATGAAGTGCAGCATTTGAACTTTATTTCTGTGCAATAATTCTGAAACGTACTTACATATTAAGAAGTTGATTAAATTCACATCACAAAAATGTAGAATATTCACCAACTTTTTTTGTCAGCTGATATAAAATCCATCATGGCAACAAGATTTTCCTGTAATAACATGCTAAAAATGACATTGTAAAAATTGGGCCAGTGAAAATTATTTCCCAGAACTTAACCAATAATTGATGAATATTTAGGGAAAGTCAAAGATGGGCACCACGCTTTTGGAAGGATGTCAAATGACTTGGAGTAGGGTCTGATATTTATTAGAATAACACCAGGAACGAGAGAATTCATTTATGTGGAAAGAGGACAGAAGGTGGGATTGTTTTCCTCCGAGCAGAAATGGTTACGGAGAAAGAGATTTAATACAGGCGGTCAAAGTTTCTTTGATAATCAGATGTGAGGAAACAGTATTACATTTAATTTTTGGGGGGTAATCAAAATGCCAAACAGAAGGACAAGTCATTTCAATCAGCTAAAAAGGTATTTAACCTTGGTGCAGCGAATCAAAGACCAGCAACTAAATTACGACAGGAGGCCTTCAAAGAGGGCTTAGTTCAGGTGCAGGTACAGACTACACACATCCCCACTAGGGAGAAAAAAAAGATGCTTCAAAGATGAAGCCCCCAGATAACTCTAGATATAGAGCTAAAAATGAAACTGGATAGAGGGTTAAGATAAATGGCACATTTATAATTCAGTAGATAGGCAAGTTGAACACAAATTGTATGTGGGGGGGGGAAAGAACTATAAAAGGAAATAAGAGGGCAAAATGTGCACTTGAGAATAGATTAGTAGATAACAAAAAGAAAGCCAAATGTCTTGCATAAGCAGATACTTAGAGGATAGCCATATGTGAGGACCAAAATGGAGATCTTCTGGTAGAGGCAGAAGCATGGCTGACATAATAATCAGGTTGCAGTTTCTCCACTAAAGAGCAGATGCTGTCAATGCCCAGCAAAAGGTAGTAGAGAAATTGCATAGATAAGGATAAAAAGATTACTTTTCAAAATTCAAAAATCACCTGGTCCCGAGGAGATGCATCCTAGGTTGCTGAGGGAAATGTGGGTAGTGATTCTGGCCACAATCTCCCAATCCTCTAATGGATACGGAAGGGGTGTCAGAGGATTGTAGTTCTTGAAATGTTTCAACAAGGATGGAACAAGGGAGAGAGAAATCCGACCATTACCAAGCCAGTCAGCTGAGCATCAGTGATGATACAACTTTACAAAACATTAATCCAGGACAAAATTATTTGCCATTTGGAAAAATATGGGTTAACCAATGATAGCCAGCACAGGTGTTAATTGCAGAATGCGTTTGACTAACACAATTGAGTTTTTTGACGAGGGTCTTGCAATAGACAAGTAATAGACTTGTTAGCAAACGTTTGTGTGATTGAAGACACAGTGATGATTCAAAATTGCTAAAGGATAGAAAACCAAGAATAGTGGTCAACAGTTGTTTTATCAGAGTAAAGGGAAGTATGCGGTTGTCTCTCCCAGGGGTTGATGTTGGGGTCTCTGCTCCTTTAGATATATATTAATACCCTGAAATTGGGATTTGTATGGGACAAAATTTCAAAGCTTGCAAATGGCATAAAAGCAGGTGAGGGCAATTGTCTGGAGAACACAGGCTGGTGAACTGGGCAAATGCAACTCACCTCAACTTCCCACTGTTCACCATCTATAAGACATAAGTCAAGAGTGTGATGGAATAGAGAAGCGCAGCTCCAGCAACACTCAAAGAACTTGACACTACCCAGGACAAAGCAACCCGCTTGACCCAGCCACCACCTTAAAACATTCACTCCCAGCAATATTGGCACACAGTTGCAGGAGTGTGTGCCATAGACAAGATATACACTGCAATGACTCACCAAAGCTCCTCTGACAGCACCTTTCAAACTCGCAACTTCCACCACATAACACAAGTGAAGCAAATGCATACAATCACCACTACTTACAAGATTTCCTCCAATCCATACATCACCTTGACAGAACCATATCAGCATATTTCTTCACTGTAACTGGGTCAAAAACTTTGAGCTCCCCACTAAGTGCATTCACACCATAAGGATTGCAACGTTCAAGAAAGTGGCTCACCATCACCTTCTTAAGGGCAATTAACAATGGGCAACAAATGCTGGCCTAGCTAGCAATGCTCACATTCCATGAACAAGTATTTTTAAAAATTAACACAGAAGTGTGAAATAATTCACTTTAGCAGGACAAATGAGGTGACAATATAACAATAGTAAAATTTGAAAGTGGATGTAGGAACAGCAAGACCTGGAGACGTATAGCCAGCGCAAGTGGGGCAAAGAGTCTTTTCCTGAGCATTGAGTCTATAATTTGAGTTAATTAAGTTAACTTAAAATACTTTTACACCAATATTACAAAAAAGAACCATGGTATAACAATGATTTCACTATAACTGCACAAAAGCCTCTAGTGCAGTAGGTGCTTTCTAATCCCAAAATTGTTTAAAAGGATGTTCTTCACTTTCTCCCACCCACCTCTCAATTAATTTAAGCATCCTCAAATTCTGCCCAAAGGTGCTGAAAAACACACTTATAGTAACTGCTCACAATGAAAGTCATTTTATGTAAATAAGGCATTTCAGGTGCCCTGACCAATACTTAAATATTACTCTCTCTGTACCAAACATAACCAGCACAGAAAAAGCACAATGGAGGCTCACAGAACAACAGATTGGGGGTCTACATGTTTAGCATTAGGTCTGTTCACCTCCAAGATCCGATTCTGATATATCTACGATTTGCTCATCCTAATTTATTATTCCTGTAGGCAACTCATTTTTGTTAGAAACTGATGATTGCAAAGTTGCAATTTGCGAACAAAAAAGGTCAAAATGCCATTTCCTGTATTTTGAACCTGAAATTTAAAAAAAAACTGAAATGATTTTAAACAAATCAGTGAGATACTAGGACCTCACTCTAAATCAGAGATGACAACTGCTGGAGGGGGAAATTAACGTGAGCAGACTGTTTTCAAAGTCCACAGCATTACTTTGTTAAATTTGACAATCTTGCTCACAAAGAATACAGGAAATAAATGAGACTGATTACACCACATTGTTGCAGGAAAAGGACACTCTTAAGTTGGCATTTCAATCACATTTCCAGACAATATGGAAGCATGCATATTTTCCAGCATTAGTGGCTCTCAGTCTTGATGGGTACATGTGCATCACAACACGGTTCTCCCTTATTTGAGATACGGTAAGATGCCATTCTGGGCTTATCACTCACTGTGTACAGATTAAAAATTCAACTACATTTTAAATGCCATTATTCAAGTTATCTGGAAACAGTGTTTTGCTTTACTGTAGATTCAGAAAACAAGCTACCAGCAATGTCATTGCACAAAGCTTTATTTACAATTAAACTTGCACATCAGCAACACAAATGAACACATCAGCAGGCCACAAATTAAAAGTGATACAGAAACAGAAGCTGAGTACTTCCGGTTTGCAGCAGATAGGTAGGCAAGCATTTATATAACTGGCATTACAGTACTACTGCATTATGTGAGTCAGTACTATACACTACACTTCACAGTGCTTATTTTGTTACTACTGTTACGAACTCATGCAAAGAATGTAATTTAAGGATCCGGTGCAGGTTCAACACAGGAAACACCAGTACTTGTCATTCCAACATGAACACGTCACAACTCATTTCTCTAGACAAATGAGTGTCAATCCCATTCATTCTTCAGATCTGATTATGCTCTTTCGTAAAGTCACTGTTAATTCTCTTCACCTTGTTCTCAGGTTGACGTCACTCCCTGCCTGTTGGTTGCCAGGACCGGGGGACGCCCCTCTCCCAGACTCACCTTCTTCCGGATGTCTTCGTCATTTGCTCCAAGGGAGGCATACAACTTGAATGCAGCTTGGCGAAGTTCATGAGCATGTTTGAGGTCGTGGTCAAGCTGAAGAATATTAGGAAAGACAAAAAATTGAAGTACTTTTGTAGCAGTTGCAATAAATCAATCAATAAAACAGATAGCAGGACACAAAACTGAATTAATATTCAAACAATATTATTGCATCCCTGCATTAAAATTATTTTTAAAATATCAAACAATTCTTGAGCAATTATCCATTTTTAATAACTGCCTTAAGAGGACCATCATAAATAAAAGATTTCCAATTTAAACTTCGAAATCAAGCTACAATAAGACTAAACACTACTGGCAAAATCAGATCTTTCGCTGACATTGCACGTAACAATAGTGCATTAATTGCAGTAGATAAACGCCAGCTTTGGAGTGTAACACTAAAATATTATGTTCTATCTCTGCAAGGCACAAGTAATTCAAACAGCTGTTTTTGCTGAAGATTCATTGAAGGTTATCAATAATAACTAAGGGGTAGATTTTTTTTTGAAGTGAGGGCTCCATCTCCTGGAGATAGTGGAAAAAACCCAATGTCTATATCCCACTGATGTGATGCTAATTTGAAGGCAGCAGGGGAACAATTAAATTGCAGGTCACTGCTCTGTGGCTGATCTTTGTTAGTAAGAGTAACACAAAAGCAATAGAACTATGAAATGCTAGGGGACACTAAATTTACTACTGTGCAATTGTTTAGATTAAAATCATGAACACGGCTGGCTTTATTATGGATCTCATCAAGATTAATACTGCAACTATTTATCTACTTCATTATACTGAACATTACTGAAAACGTTAATAAATTTACAAAAGTTTATTAAAGTTACTGTGAAAATCCCCGAGTCAAGTTAAGAAACTTACTCTTTTGATATCTGTGATTGCACTGACAGAACTTGGATACTTAAAGTAGTCAGCGAGCATCGCAATAAGATGATCTGTGATGCTGGCAATCCTCTGCAACTCGACATCAGGTTCTATCAGATATGCCAAGGTTTCAGCACCTTCCACCCGTTCCTCCAGCAGCCTCTCTTTACTGCACATCCTAACAAGGCATGGGAGTGTCTAAACAGAGAAAGGTTTTGCTGAGGTTAACCAGGATATTTGCAATACATACAAATCAGTGAAAATTCTTGGGAAGCCCAATTGAACACCTATTTAGGACTTTTCAGGGTTAGATTTTTTAGTGTGCTGCTTTGTCATCATGTGAATGAAGACCAAATAGACAGTGGATCACAGCTGCAGTTCACGAGTGACTTGTGAACTGCAGTTGTGATCCACTGTCCATCAGGTCTTCATTTACATGATGACAAAGCAGCACACTAAAAATAGGCCTCCTTCAAACTGTATTTTACTTTCCATTAGTTAGACCCACAAAGTTGTATAACATGACCAACTGAACATAGATATGTTTTACAGGGGAGTAAAATGACACAATAAAAAATGTCACATAGTACATGTTAGTTGACTTCTGTGGACAATTTGACAAGGGAAACAGCCTGACCGCAGAATAGGCCAGATCATGCTGAAGCACAACATCTCACGCTGCGCCCCATCAACTAAACCCTTCTGCAACCTTCAGTTAGAAAAACTTTTGCAATACAGCTTGCTGGAAATGTCAGCTTTTAATGGTGTGGCATTCGCCAAGGTGTATCCGGGACTACAGTTAACACTGGGGCCAACTGTCCATCTTGCTACCTTAACGATTGAGGAAGAAAAAGGTACAATAAAGGAGGATGAATTAAGAATCAAAACCAGATACAGAAAAATAAACTAAGGTCACAAAAGACTAAAAAAAAGGAATTGAAGGAAATGAGAAAGGAGTCCCAAACAACTGAAATAATTTTCAAAATCTTTAACATTCAATGAGATGCAAAAAAGAAATTGAATAATTTAAAGTGTTTCAATTCTGTGTCAAAAAGATTGATTGGAATTGTATTAACAATTATTACACTCTTGTAAAAGAGGTTTTGCACTCTAAAACAGTTTAACAAGGGGAGATGGAGTGGCAATGTCATGGACTAGTAATCCCACGATGACAGCTGGTGGAATTTCAATTCAGTTAATCTAGAATATAAAACCAGCCTCAGTAATGATGATCACAAAACTATCATTCACTGTCAAATTAAAAAAAAACCTGATTCACTAATGTCCTTCAAGGAAGGCAATCTGCCATCTCATCTGGTTCTGCCAATGTGACTTCAGTCCCTCAGTAATGTGATTGGCCCTTAATTGTCCTCTGCAATGGCCAACAAGCCATCCTGTTTCAAAGACAATTAGGGATAGGCAACAAATGCTGGCCTTGCCAGTTTATGCCCGCATCCCATGAAAGAAAAAAAGTGAGCAAATGTGAAGACCTGCAGGTTTTTCAAAAAAAAGGGAGATGTTTGTGCAAAGCAAACAATGAACTTGCATAAAACGATCAGCAAGATCCCAGAACATGCTGCTTAATTTGTACTTTATGACGTACATCATTTACTGTACACCATTAGTTTTCCAGCAAGGTCCAGTCCATTATCTGGTAAGACTGAAACGCAATTTTCTTTTTCAAACATGTATGTGTGACGAATACACATGATCTGTATTTTTTCTTAAATCACTTCACTAGATTCTAAAAAAGGAGACTGGTGACTTGAAGCGTTTCCAACCTTCCCAAATGTCTACTGGAAGGAGGCAAAAGACAGTGGAGGAGGAGTGTGTGAACTGAGGGCTGAGGAGAAAATAGGTTCAGAAAAGAGGGGAAAATTGGAGGAAACAAGGGGAATGGGAGGAGGATTCTTGAATGGAGAACAATTTGAACCACACAATGCACTTGAGTGACCATCAAGGTAGAGACCAGATCACCCTTCGAAGTGGAACAAATATTTGAAAAGAAATGTAAAAAAAAATCTGAAGGGGATGGGTTACAGGAGCAAAAACAAACACTGGCAAAAGATGCCAAGTGGCCCCATGAAATGTAATTTTCATCACTGTATGAAAAATCTCAGAACTGCTTCAAAAAAAAAAACTGGTGCAGAGCAAAGTTTGGGATGATTTGCCTTTGAGAAGCATCCAAACAACTGCTCCAAACAATCTCCCCAATCTCTCAATTTGTTTGGTCCAACCTGACAGTTTAGGCATGTGACATTCAAGTACTGATCAGCTATGACTGAGGTCCCCAATTCAGAGCGTTCACCTTTACAAAGAAGTTGAGGCCAAACCAAAGTGCACAGAAGCAGGGATAGAAAAACAGTAACACATGCAGGTGTCACCTGCTCAGGCATCACTGTGGTTACAATATCACATGACCAAACTTACAAGGTGGTCGCCAACCACAGTTCTCAACTCCAGTGGTTTGTGCAGAAAGATACAGGTAGACCATACTGCCCTGTACTTATATATTTTTAGTAGCTATTCTTTGTCTCGTAAGAAAAGGTACAATGGAATAGCCTAGTGTCCATATTCCTCAGCAGTATTTAAACTGCATTATTGTTCTGTATCTGACATCTGCAGAAGTCTTTCCAGACTGAGTATATGGTTCTAGAGGTTGTAAAGAACCAATGGTCTTGTTTCATACTCTATTTACAAGCGGCTAAATACAACTTCCTTAGGCAACTGACACAAGATATATGCAAAAGGGTCCCCATTGCCTGGAGAAGTGACCACAGCAAACACAGACATGTGAGCCACGGATAAGGTACCACACATCGTTGCTGAACAAAACAGAATTCACAAACACTTGATCCTCCAAGCAAAATCTCTGGGGCAAACCGTGCAAGCCAGAGGGTCTCCAGTGACAGAATGAAGATGTACCATTAAAAGACAGATACTGATCATTCCATAACGGTCGCCACCTTCATTCCTGTCAGAGGCTCTGCATTCACATCATAATTGGAATATGGATTCCAGTAAAAACACAGACTTAAATTAATAAAAGGAAAGCAAAAAAAACCAACAGGAATCACATGCTGAGGCAGTGTATTTTTCTTTATTAGGTACAGGAGGTACCTAATTTACCTTTAATAGGTACATTAGGCTCCAAGCCACACTGCAGCTAATTGGAATTCCAGAAATGGTCAATTGTATTTCTGATTAGTAAACAAAAACGAGTAATAGTAACTCCACTGGGCATATTCATTTACATGGCATATACATGGGGGCTGGGATTCTCCCAAAAAACATCGAAGTGCTGAATTTGTGTAAAAACCGGAGTAACTCATTTGCAAAATGAATCTCTGACACTGAGTACTGCACAGTGCCTCATCGTGAATCACGATAAAAATCCAGGGTGGGGGGGACTATTCCCATGAGGGAAGCCGACAGCATTGCACTGAGCGGGCCTCTGTACATGCGCCAATCTGTCAGGACAGAAATTGGAGCATGCGCAGTAGCCCCGTACTGCCAACCTCCCAATCGCTGCATCTCGGACACCCTCCACCTCCCAATCACTGGCCTCCCACGTGTGTCTGGGCCAACCGTAATCACTGTCCTCCCTTCTCTGCTACTGATCTTAATGATGTGGATGTGCCGGCGTTGGACTGTGGTAAACACAGTGAAAAGTCTGACAACACCAGGTTTAAGTCCAACCGATTTATTTGATAGTACACTGAGTGCGTGTACTATCAAATAAATCGGTTGGACTTAAACCTGGTGTTGTCAGACTTTTTACTGATCTTAATTGCAGAGTGGCATTGATTTCCCCCAACAGGCCCTGCTCCATGGGCCCCACACCCTTGGCACTGCCTGATGCCCTGCAGGCAGTGCAAAGGTGCCCCTTGGAAATTGCCACTTTACCCCCTGGGCAGTGTCAGTGAGCCAGACTGGCAAAGCCCAGTGGGCACTGCCTCTCTCCCCTGACCTCCGGGGTGGGGGGGGGTGGTGTTCCTCCATGACCTCCCTTTACTCCTGCAGGGTCAGCCACTATTTCCCTATTAGTGGGGAGCTATTGTAAACCCCAGTGGAGTGAACCACTCCTGGCGGAGGGTGGAAAAAGCGATTGGGAGAAACGCCCCTGTGAACTTGAAGAGTTTGTTTGCTAAAATGGAAAGATAAAAAGCAAAAACTGTTTACTGAATGGTAGTAGCTTATGAAATAAGGGTGCATTCTGCTGAAACCCTCCTCCAACTGCAATCCCTGGTGCTTGCTTCAGATCCAAATTGTTCTTAAGCAAGACAAAGAATAACTGACTCAACTATACAGCTTAACTTGCCTAATAATTACTGTGAAGAAGAAAAACAGCAAGAAAACATGGAACATCGTCATCCTGGATTCTGAAACAAGATGGAACATCTTGAAGCAGCCTTACTTCAACAGAATTTTCTCAATAGGAATCAAGTGATTTCTACTCATCACCTCTTTCCCCAATGTGGATACTCGGATTTTTCGTCACACTGAAGAAGAATGTTTTTCTTGTACAATATCTCAGCTGTGGTTCTGACTACAGCTGAGATATTGAAGGGCGGGTGGGGGAGGGAAAGAGAGAGAGAAAGAGAGCAAACAGGTTGATTGTACTGTTGAAACCTCATACCAACCTTTAAAACTATACTGTTATCATCTGTCCGGATTGCACCAGCCCTGCACATGTAAGTCAAACTGTAAAATAATAAAATTGTAATGTAACTTACAGAAATAATTGGAATGTTCAGCATTTATTTTGTGTTCATTAATTATATCGAGTAGACAATAAACTCCACTGACATATTAGAACAAAGCAAATATCCTCAAATATTATACCATAAACCATAATGTTTGGAACAGCTGTGATCTAAAGTTGTGGAAGCAATTTACCTATTTAATGTAAATGGCAAGATATGCACCTTTAACAAAATGTCAGTAATGAAAAAAATGAATAGGTACCATTTTGCAGATGTCAGCTGCATTTCAATAGGTTTATCCCTCTGCATCATCTTCACAAATACTTGGGGTAATAACTCACCATCCACCAACACTAAAACAGAAAAATATGAATCATTGGAGAAGTTGCAAGCAAAACCTTTGACAGAGGATGTTTGCATTGGTTTTGTAGCAGCTTTTACTTCACTGACGGAAACAGCAAATGTTGGATTAATCATACTTAAACAAAAATAAACAAATATCAGCTAATAAAGCCCAATCAAATACTAATATGAAAATCACCTGTGGCTTTGAATCCTAAAAAGGATAGAATAGCAACATTATTGCAATCACAGGCCTAGAACAGCAGAGGGTGCCTCTGATCACCAAAATAAACATTACTTCAGACAAAGGATATTCATGTAGAGGGAAAGCAGACTGAATTGATTTTAAACTTCTTTTGTAAAACTGGTTTATCAAAATTTGTAAGAACAAAACTACTTAAGACATCAGGCTAGCACCTGACTAAATAGCCCCGTGAAAAATATTCTACTAAAATGCTAGGTACCATGGTTATAGCTCTATAAAAACACAAGGTTCAACTTACACACTTGATTCCATATAAATTCTAGTTATGCAAAACGTAACAAGTCATGCTTCTGGAAAAGATATAGAACAGAGAAAAAAAGCAGACAAAGGAACTCAACAAAATACACTACTCACCATTTACAAGAGTCAAAGAAACTTGTGGATTTTCATAAGCCAAGACTGAAAAGCATTTTAATGCTTGCATCTGAACCTATTGAGAAACAAAATTGAATAAATACTTCAATTATCAATATATTTACATTTAAGACAGTTTAAGATTAAGCTATAAAAAGTTTCACATTTATGCTGGTAGGACCCAGCTCTGCCTCTCCAGCTACTTCACAATATCTCTCTTGCCAAACATACAGTCTTAGAAAGGACACTTTCATTAAGCTTAACACTGGGAAGCTGTCATCGCCAACTCAATCCCTACAATTGGCCACTGTAGGTTACAGTAGACTATTTGCAACCTCAACATCCTATTCGATTAACCTTGCACTAAATGTCAGACCCAATACTCCCTGCATCATAAGAGTTGACTTTTTCCACCTCCACTGTTACTTCAGCTCATTGTATACTAGTGCAGCAAGCAGTTAGGAAGGCACATGATATCCTGGCCTTCATTGCAAGAGGATTTAAGTACAGGTGCAAGGGTGTCTTACTGCAGCTGTACAAGGTCCTGGTGGATCAATATCTGGAGTATGCTGTGTAGTTTTGGTCTCCTTACTTAAGAAAGGATATACTTGCCATAGAGGGAGTACAACAAAGGTTCACCAGGCTGATTCCTGGAATGGCAGGATTGTCATACGAGCAGAGATTGGGTTAACTAGATCTGTATTCATTCGAACGAGAGGAAGTCTCTTTGAAATGTACAAAATCCTGACTGCTTCCCCTAGCTGGTTCTCTAGCATCATTTGAAACAGTTTGACGTTTTCCTAGAATGCTGTTGAACAGCCCAGGTAATAGACAAAGATACACCAAAAAAAGCTTTGATCATTAAGAGATAATTCAAAAGAATGTTTGCTTTCAAAAACAAAACTGTTCTTCAAAAAATTGGACATTTCTGTTACAGAGTGCAGTACACAAATTCTTACTCTAGAGCTCTTGGCCGAACTTAAAATATCTTTACCAAATATTTCTTCTCTACATAATTTCCAAGCACTTACTTTGTATGAAGATGAAGTCAGTAGATGGGCAATGTTCTGAACTGCACCATGGGTGAACAACACAGCCTGGTGCTCCGGAGTCTAACAAAGACAAAGAGACAATATAATATTTCTGTTCCACTTCACTTGCCAAAGCAAAGTTTAGAGAGGGAAAACAGGAAAAAGTATCATCCACATATTAAACACAACTATATGGTTAATACTTGAAGGGCATATATAGCCCCTTTTTAGTTTGGATTGAAAGGATAAAAATCTATCCACGCAGAAAGGAATTGACTTAAAAATTGTATACTTTCAAAAAAAAAGCAAAAAGGATGAGTTTTCTTCAAATGTCATTAAAACAATATTCCTTACATTATGTCAACAATAAACTTAAAAATAGCTGAACTATTATTTTAAAAATGAAGCTACAGCAAAGGGCCAGTCAATAACAAAGATTAAAAGTAACACATAATAGCAACTTCAAGTTCTTCTTATTGACTTGATTTAGTCAGAAATGCAGACAGATGGGCAAAGGAGAAGACAGAGTAAATTAGGAGATGGTGAACAAGCAGCATTAAGTTTGAATTTTAAATATCTGATGATTGAAAGATGGTAAAAGCTCATCGCTTTACCATGAGAATTACTGCCAGGTCGTGGGGTGCAACAATCTAATGCTGTAGTTAAATTTAATCAGTAATAGCACGCAAATAAAAAGAAGTACTCAGAAACAGCCAGTACTCATTGTTAAATTATAAAATTGGGCGTTCAACTCAGACTCAGAACTGCCATAAACTGAGCTGTAAAAAACAAATACAATTAAACACAACCAAGTATAAACTGGAAACGTATAATGTAAAATAAATCCAGTTAGTGATTAATAATTGGAAAGTATAATATTGAGCTTTTGTTTTACACTAGAATCTATGTTAATCGGCCAGAAGACACTAACTCACTGCCATTGCTTATAAATCACAATTTCCTCTCTCACAGCATCACACAATCCACCACACTAACTTCTTCCAGAACAGAATTGGCCCAATCTTAATTCCCCTTACTATGCCTAGGGATTTCCTCTCAACAAGCACTCTTATTAGTTCTCCACAATTTATCTTTCCAACTTGAAGCTTAAAAGTATTCAGAAGCATTATGCTGTATCGTGGAAGTGAGGAGGAGAAAACAAAAGGAGGTGGGATGTAATGATCCTTATTTGGCAATTCTGAATCAGATCTGTGACACTGTGCAAGTAGAGGCAGCAATGGGCTGATGCCATTGCATTAGTCAACAGACCTAACAAACAGTGCTTACTTCAAGTACCAGAGAACACCATTAGCTTCCCCCTTCTGAATGCAGATGCAATCCAAACTGAGCCAAGGTACAACAGAAGCAGAACTTTGATTTGCATCAAATAGGGAAAACTTCCAAATTGTATCATTTTGCATGACCTTAGGTTGACAAACAAATGTGGAGGAAAAAATATTTCCTGTTGTTTCTAAACATGCAGCTTCTTTACTTCATGAACAGCCAGTAGATAAAATTGTCAAGGTAGGTTTTTCGATGAGAATAATCTGGTTCAACTAATTTCCTTTGTTTGGTAATATTTCCGTTAATTGCAAATTAATTTTGTTGCAGGATTATGAAATAGCCAGCTCAATCCCTTTTGAGATGGTTGGTGGGATTTTCCACATTCCCCCTGGTGGTGCATCTTGAGGCAGTAGAAGCAGCCCACCATCAGCTGGCAATGGGATCTTCTGGTCCCACTGCTGTCAATAGGATTTCACTTTCAGTGCAGCCACCCCCGTCGCCCATCATCCCCCTTCCCCCGGGTCACCGGCACCAAAACATCCCGCCAACTAGAACATTTGGAAAACTGTTAACGCAACTGGTTAACCATTAACTTAAATTTGTTGACTGGGGAAATATTCACACTCAAGGTCTTAAAATCTACTTCATTAAGAAACCTCTGTATACCAAAATGGTAACAGTGATTAATAATTTGATACTTTATCATGCTGGAAAACCCATCTGGCCTACAACTACATATACTTGGGTTTCAAAGATGAGAATACAATTTTATATGAGCCAAGTCACTGGATCACACTTATTTCATCCAAGATGTTTGACTACATCTTATCAGATATTGTATTACTGGTACATTGCTGCACCTATTTTTGTGCAATTATGTTGCTTGCAAATGAATCTAGTATTATTTTAAGCCTTGATTCAACCCGGATAATTATTGCCTTTTGAACTGCACAAATAGGCTGCTCAACTGGTCTCTGGTCTGTAATATCACAGTAAAAGGGCAGGGCCTACTCTGTGATATGCTATTCAATTCACAACACCAAAGGTTTGAAAGAAACCTTCTTTGTTTTGTGAAGACGTTAAAATTGTTGGAAGAAAGTCAAAATTGTAACATGGAATATGCAGCAGAGATGGTTGAGATTTATGGGACCCTCAATGCACTAAAGGCATGTGCCAAAAACAGGTATTGCCCAAATCGAGTCAAAACAGATAAACAGAAAATCAAATTCTCAATATCTATGGTACTGCATCCATCCATGCCTAACATATATTCAACTCCCAGAAATAACTTTGCACCCAAAATCTCAACTCTATCCACTTTTTGTATGACTCAACCCAACTGCAAGCAACCACATTCTTACTTTTAACACTTGGTTGAACTTCAAAGCACCAAATTCTATCCAATATACTTGTTTATTTCAACCTGTACCATGACTGCCCCAACTCCACCTTCATCACACACAGCTTCAGCTTCTTCTGTGTTCTCTAATCTGCCATGTTCCATCCTGCCGTACATTTCAGCTCTCTCAAATGCTGGCTACATCCTATCTTGCACAAATCCTTCCATGGCCTTCCAATATCCAATACCTTCCAATATACCATGGATAGTTTGGATTCCTGTCCTATCCAAACTACAGAATCCGAGTCCTCTGTGTCAACATTTGCTTTGTATTACCCTCCCTTGCGTTATTTGAAACCAATACGTTTTCAAACATTTGCACCCTCAGCTCAAATCTTCTCCTTACATTGCTTCCAAAACTTAGAAAAACTTCCTCAAATTCTACATTTTCAATGGTGTCTTCAATCATTCCCTCAGGCACAATCTTCTGCATTTCTGAAATGTCTGAAGACATTTACTAAGTCACTTAAGTGAGCACATAGAACACAGAATCACTACAGTGCAGAAGGAGGCCATTTAGCCCATCACCAACAACAAACCCACCCCATCCTCATAACCCCAATATTTGACCCTGCTAGTCCCCCTAACACTAAGGGGCAATTTAGCATGGCCAATTAACCTAACCAGCACATCTTTGGACTGTGGAAGGAAACTGGAGCATCTGGAAGAAACCCATTCAGAAGCAGAGAGAATGTGCAAACGCCACAAAGACAGTGATTCGAGGCAGAAATTGAACCTGGGTCCCTGGCGCTATAAAGCAGCAGTGCTGGCCACTGTGCCGCCCTCATTAAAATCAAATTGAAAGCAAATACAAATGGCTTTCCACTGGGTAGTGAAGGTTTGAGAGAGGAAGGAAAACCTACTTTGTCCGAGGGCTTCTCAGATTCAGGTCAACATACTTCATGAACTTCACTTCGGAGATCTCCACAAACCTCGATTACTGAGAACCTAAATTTGTACCACTGCCCAAAATACGTCAACGGAGTAGACGCAACAATCTGCTTGAAACTGTAAACGGTGGCAATTATAATCCCACACAGTCAGAAGTTCCTGTACAAGCAACTAATCGGAAGGCACATCTGCAGCAAATGCTTGAGCACCACATGATGCTTCCTTGAATTCTTCAGATGTCAAAACTGTATGGAGTTGCTGAAGGAAGAATGGTAATTCTTCCCCCCACCCGTGTAGGGTGATGACAAATTGACACACTTTTGTTATAATGGTTTTTTTTAAACTGGATTCCTTTTCACCGGTCACAAACCTCAGAATTAAAGTCAGATTTTTAATTTTCCAAGCTGAAAGAAATATCCAAGTAACGATGTCTATGAAGCAGCATCCATATTTGTTTAAGCTAAACTTCTGAATGTTGTGACTGAGAAACACTGAATAATATTAATTTTACTATTCTGGATAATAAATATGGCTGACTTCATCTCCATGGGAAGCTAGCAAAAATATAGGAGATAATTAAGGGTAGTCCCAATTCCGATCATTGACTTTAAAGTTAAATACATTTATTTATTAAATTTTTTATCAATTTGGGTTTCTACCCAATCCCTAATCTGATACACATTCCTCTGTCTTCTAAAGTCAAGATGATCAGGCTTATGACACATTCTAATCAGAGTACAGTGCCAAAGGTTCTTTGCCCAGCTGGTGGGTCAAGTTACATTTATCTTGCTATTCGTCAATCTACAGCATCTTCCAGTGAGTAGGGAAAAAAGGTCAGTTTCCAGAGTGAGCAGTGAAATTAAAGCTGAGAATACTTGGCGTCAAAATCCAAAAGTGTGACCAAGTGGGGTTCATCTATTCCACCCAAAATTAAATACCTTACATCTAGGTGAAAAATGAAATATTGTCCTATTTTTGGCAGCAAATAAATACACCAAAACGAGTACAAAACAGGCCACCGGCTGGTATGGTGGGACAGTGGTTAACACTGCTGCCTCTCAGCACCAGGGACCCAGGTTCAATTCCCAGGTTGCGTGACTGTGAGGAGGCTGCACATTCTCCCTGTATCTGTGTGGGTTTCCTCCGGGGGTTCCAGTTTCCTCTCACAGTCCAAAAACTTGCGGGTTAGATAGATTGGCCACACTAAATTCTCTCTCAACATACCCAAACAGGCACCAAAGTGTGGCGACTAGGGGATTTTCACATTGCCATGTTAATGTAAGCCTACTTGTGACACTAAAAAATAAATAAACTTAAAACATGAAGGATGAAGTTACTTCTCCCCAATATGCCTTACTCCTGTCCTTAGATAATTTTCCTCCACTAGTGTTTCTCCCCACCTAAACCTCTCACTAAAAAGGACACCCATTTTGTTGAATTGGACAAACTTGTGCTGCTATTCTGTCGTCAGTTGAAATTGGTCAAATTAAGTTTCATCCCATCACCTGCAGATCGGTCCCTGGGCTGAAACAAACTTATGTAAAATCCTTTGATTCCTTCACAATTTCAGTGAAGTAAAGCACAAATAAAAAGAAAAGATCACAGATTCCTGTGGAATAAATTGAAGCTACAAGTGCTTGCACGTGCTTTTCCAAGAACACATGTTCACACTATTTTGTCAAATGTGTTACAGGTTCATTATATATGGTTTAACACAATAATTAAAATGATTTATGACAGACTTTGAGATTACAGTTAAAATGTCAGCAATGACACTTGAAGATTTTTCAGTTTATGTGTCTTTACAAACAAAATTCACTATTTCTATTAAACTCTCTTACCTTGCAGCAATGGGAGAAAATCTGACAGATGTACTCCTGTGTATATCGAGATCTACTGAGCAAGGACATGAGATGTGGAACCACAGTAACATCCTAGGGACAGTATCAAAACAAAAAAAAATTAAAATACTGTATATCTTTAAAGAAATAACTGGGTTTCCTGAAACTTCCAACACACCAATAAATTTGACAGGGTGCACGTTCCCTCACTCCCTCCACCTCAGTTTCTTATTCCTTGCTAGTTGATTGTAAGGAGCACTACATTACTTATAGCTAAAAGCAGGCAACAATTTTGCTGCTATGTCAGCCAGCAAGAGGCAATGCAACAGAAGCCCTCTAGAGATGTGTGTGTGGCCTTATACCCTTTGGGTAAGCACTCCTGTTTAAATGAACGGAGCAAAGGAAAAACTAGTTAAAAACAAGAACCGAGTGGGGAAAATAAAATTTGCGTCTCATCACAAAATAATGTCTTTAAATAAGACATCCAGCCTTGGGTAACTGTGTGGAGTTTGCACATTCTCCCCGTGTCTGAGTGAGTTTCCTCCAGATGCTTCGGTTTCCTCCCTCAGTCCAAAGATGTGCAAGTTAGGTTGATTGGCCTTGATAAATTGTGCCTTATGTCAGAGGGCAAATATGTGAGGTTAGGGGGATAGGATGGGATTGTTGTTGGTGCAGGCTTGATGGGCCAAATAGCCTCCTTCTGCACTGTAGATTCTATGTTCAAAGAATTGAAATGCCCTTGTAAACAGAAACGCAATAACTACAAAATCTACTCAGGCATTTGAAATGTTGTACTTACTGTATAGAGTACCTCCACTGGTGTCACAGGGCTCGTCAATATGGTGCGAAGACATCGAAGACAAGCCTCTATAAATTTCAGGTCCGGAAGGAGGAGACCTATTTCGAGGATGGAAGAAGAAATTAATACACTCAATTATTTATCTCAATACAACACTCTCCAATTAAATATCTGTTACAAGACCTAAAGATTTAAGGTCTAAATTAAGTTAATGTGCATGCATGCAAATACACCATGTGCAGTGAATAGCTAGGTGAGCTGCAGGTTCAGTTGGTCATGTGGAAATGTATCATGATGATAACAGAGACCTGACTGAAAAAAAGGATAGGACTGAGTATTAAGTATTCCAGGATATTAGGTCTTCTAAAAATTTAGGGACTAAAAGAAAATGGAAGGGGTAGCAATACTGATTAATGAGAATATCACAGACATCCTAGGGAGATGATGTCCCAGAAGGGTCAAGGGCAGAATCTATTTGGTTAGAGTTGAGAAACAGTGGAAGTGCCATTACACTGCTGGGTATACTGTAGCCATCATCTAATGAGAAAGATATAGGGAAACAAATCTGCAACTGGTGCAAAGAATAGAAAAGGAAAAGAGTTAATGATGTGGAGTATTTTCTAAATTGTGTTTCTGGCCCAACAAGGAAGGAAGACAGTGATCAGCAGTGTATCATAAGGTTTAGGTCAGCAATGGAAAAGAACAAGGAGCAATCCAGAGTTAGAAAGGATTAATTAAGGACTAACTTCAATGGGAAGAGAACAGATCCAGCCCAGATTAACTGCAATCAAAAAACTGGCTGGCAAAATTGTAACAGAACAATTGGCTGTCTTCAAGAAGAGGAGATAGCTTGTGTACATCAAAGGGGAAAGGTAAGGCAAACAAATCCAAAGCAGAAAAATAATGCATATGACAGACATCAGAACATTACAATTGAGAATCATGCCAAATATAAAAAGAGAGGAAAAAAGAAATGAGAAGCAAAGAGAGGTTATGAGCAGAGACTACATATATAAAAGGGTAATATGAAAGTCTATTTTTATATAAATAGTAAAAGGAAAGTATAGCTAATTGGGGACTTGAAAGAGGAGTTACGCATCAGGACAGATAGGATGGCTGAGACACTAACTCAATGCTCTGCATCTATCATTAAGAAAGGTGATGCCCAAGTCATAGTGAAATAGGAGGTAACTGAAACACTGCATGGTTTACAAATTGAAGTATTCAATGGGCTGACTGTAGTTACAGTTGGTAAGTAATCAGAATCGGACATACAGAATTGAAGTATACCAAGGGAAGTGTGTGTGGAAATTGTGTAGACCCTGGCCATTATAATAGAACCCCTACAGTGCAGAAGGAGGCCACTTGACCATCGACTCTGAAATAACAAACCCACCCAGGCCCTATCCCCATAAACACACATATTTACCCTGCTAATCCCCAACACTAAGGGGCACTTTTGCATGGCCAATCAACCTAACCCACACATCTTTGGACTGTAGCAAGAAACTGGAGAAAACCCATGCAGGGGAAGAACATGCAAACTTCACACAGTCACCCAGTCCAAAGACGCGGAGGCTAGGTGGATTGGCCGTGCTAAATTTTCCCTTATGTATGCAAGCAGGCGCCAGAATGTGACAACTAGGAGATTTTCACAGAAACTTCATTGAAATATTAATGTAAGCCTACTTGTGACACTAACACAAACTTTTTTAAAAGCCCGAGGCTAGAATTGAACCCAGGTCCCTGGCACTGAGAGGCAGCAATGCTAACCACCGTATCACCCATTCTCTCTGTGATGCAGGAACCAGATAACTGGAGAGCTGCAAATGTAACACCTTTGTTCAAAAATAGGGTGCAAGAATAAGTCCAACAACTGCAATCCGCTAAGTTTATGATCGGTGGCGAGAAAACTTTCAGAAACAATAATTCAGGGCAAAATTAAGTCACTTGGATAAATGAGGATTAACTAAGGAAACCCAGCCCATATTTGTTAAGGAGAAATCACATCCAACTAATTTAAGTGAGGTTTTGATGGGGTAATGGAGGGGGTTAATGAAAGTAATGCGATTGATGTGATGAACATGGACTCCCAAAAGACATCTGACAAAGGGCTACACAAGTCAGCAAATTTGAAGCCCATGGAATAAAAAAGACAGCAGGAGCATGGATGCAAATTTGGCTGAGTAACAGGAAACAAAGTAGTGGTGAACAGTTGTTTTTCATAATTTCAGAATAGAGGAAGATTAAGGGTTGGATTTTCACCTTCAAGGTAGTTGACAGGAATTAGGTAATTTCCCGGCATAGCACACCCACTTTGGGAGAAAGGTTCTGCAAAGGCAGGATTTCCATTCTGTGGTTTGGGTACAGCAATAACAGGAGTCAGACCCGCCCGCCGCCCTCAGAAAGAGTTCAGAGGCAGCCACATGAGCAATCAAATGCTGAGATGGATGTTCAAAAAGTCTGCCTCAGTGCTCTGAGACTTCTTCCCATTATATTAAGAAAACACTGAAACAAGACAAAAACAACCCTCCTGCCCTCACACCCCTCCATGTGAGCTCATGCCACCTCATGCACCCCCATCTACCCTTTATGACTCCTCATATACTCCATGACAATCATTTCCATGCCATTCACCCACATAGAACCAATTAACCCTATTAGTAACAACAGCAGGTTAAAAAACTTTAAAATTTTCATTCATAAAAATAGCTTTTACTATAGACCTATAAAAGTATAAATCATCCAGACTTTTTAAACATTTATCTTAGGTAAATAAAAAATATGCAATTGGCAGAATAGATCAGAGAGAAAGAACTGTTAAACAAGTAATGTTTCCCTTGAGGCAAGCTGTCTCACTTCTGAAAGGCTCAAAGTAATGAAACCAGGTAAATCAGCCATGAGGCATAATGAGGCTTAGCTCTATTGTGAGAAGTCTGGACGGATAGGGGGAAACCATTCCCATTGACAAATGTCAAGAACCAAAGAACACCAACCAAAAGCAACTGACAACAGAAACACATGGATAGGATCTAGAATATTTTTCCCAGAAGTGCAGAGACAGATTAAATTGACACCTTCAAAAGAGAATTGTATAATTATCTGAAATAAGAGGAGTTGCAAGGCTGAGGAAAATGTGAAGGTGTGGGACCAGGTGAGTCACTCTTCCAGGCAGCAGGCACAACAGGCCAAAGGGAATCACCTTCTCATGGGAAATTAAGAATGCATAACAAATCCTGGTCTTGCAAGTAACATTCACATCCCAAAAATAAATTTTAAAAAACTATCTGATATTCAATATCTCCTACAATCTAGTTGTGTGTCAGGAATATGCACAGAAGCAGCTTTTCATTACCTAAGTAAATGACCATTCATCATATTGTTCAGCTTGGAACACATCACAAACAAACCAGAATGATGATCACTTAATCTTTAATGCACATGCATTCAAAACAACATTACCTTGTAATAATGCTGGAATTATGTGGCAATCTAACAAAGATTTGACATTATTTTCTGTGCCCATTGCAAGACTTCCTAATACTACTGCGCATTCAGTTTTAAGTTCCACTGTCGATGTCTCTTGCTGTAGTAGGTACAGTAATCTGTAAAACAAAAAAAAGCAATTAAATTATATTTAAACTCAAGTTGGAGTGAAAAAGAAATACACAACCATTTTATATTTCCTAAATATACCTGAGAAATTACTCAAGCGGATTGCATCAACTGTATAGGGCTCTTTAGTTTAAATGTGATAGTTCAAAATTTACTAAAATTACCACTTAATTTATTGGAAAAGGGCTTTTAATACAAACACAAGTGAACAAGCAGGACGCTCTCCCAAAATTCTATATTTTAGACAAGATTTTCCCCTACACAAGTTAGTTGATGGTAATGCTAGGAAAGGAAACTACATTGCGCCCCAACTGCAACACATACATATGGTTACAGTAAAACAAAATCTCTGTTCTACATCAATTCCTCAGTCCCTCTGAAAACACCTTGGATTACAAGATAAATTTGTACATGCTCCATCCTTCAAATGTGTTGTTGCAAAGTGAAATTACCTATTTGCCCCAAAACACGAGCAATTTATGCTTTGGAGCAAGAAAGAATACTTATCCACACAATGACTTCTTCCTTGTCTAAGCAGGTTATCAAGTTCATGTGTCAACCTGGAGAAGCTACAACTCAGGACTATTAGCATGCAGAGGCAGCATGCAACAGACAGAGCTAAGTGATGTCGCAACCACCAGTCAGATTCAAGCTCTGCAGTTCTGCCACATCTAGCCACAAACTGTTCTGTATAATTAAACAATTAATTGGAGGAGGTAGCTTCACAAACATCCCCATCTATAATCATGGAGGAGCCCAGTGCATCAGTACAAAAATCAAGGATAAAGGACTGACAACCAGCTTCAGCTAAAAGTGCCGATTCAATGTTCCATCTCAGCCTCCTCCCAAGTTCCCTAGTGTCACAGATACTAGTTTTCAGTTAATTCAACTCACTCCATGTGATATCAAGAAACAGTTGAAGGCACTGGAAACTGAAATGGCTAAGGACGTTGACAACATTCCGGAATTAGTAAAGACTTGTGCTTCAGAACTAGCCATGCCCCTAGTGAAGCTGGTCCGGTGAAGTTACAACACTGGCATTCACTTGGCAGGTATATCCTTTCCACAAAAAGCAGGACAAGGCCAACTAAGTCAATGACTTCCCCACCAGTCTACTCTCGATCATCAAAGTTATACAAGTTATCAACAGTGCCATCAAACAGCACCTCACCTGCTCAATGACACTCAGTTTGGGCTCTGTCAGAGCCACCGAGGTCCTGATCATTACAGCTTTAGTCCAAAGAAGGATAAAAGAGCTGATCTCAAGAGATGAGTGACTTGACATCAAAACAGCATTTGAGTCAGTGGGGCATTAAGGAGCCCTAGCAAAATTGAAGTCAATGGAAATTGGAGGAGTGGGGGGGTGGACTTTCCACTGCTTAGTCATAAATAGCATAACAGAGCACAGTTGTGATTGTTGCAGCTTAATTAATTCAGCATTGCTGCAAAGGTTCATTAGAATAGTGCCCTAGCCCAACTAAATCAGCTGCTTCATCAATGACTTTCTCTCTATTATAACGTCAGGAGTGGGGATGTTCACTGCTGATTGCAAAGGTCCAGTATAATTTGTAATTTCAGGTGCTGAGACAGTCCATGACCATATGCAGCAAGATCTAGACAACATCCAGGCTTGGGCAAACAAGTGGTGGGCAATGACCATCTCCAACAAGAGAAGTTCACCATTCCCCTCTGACATTCAATGGCATTACTTACGCTGAATCCTCCATTATCAATATCCTGAGGGTTACCATTGATGAGAAGCTAAACTGACCAGCCATATAAATGCTGTGTTACAAAAGCAGGTCAAAGGCTGGGAATTCCGTGGCGAATTTCAATTCCCCAAAGCTGTCTACAACATAAAAGGCATAAGTCAGGAATCTGATGGAATGCTCTTTGTTTACTTGGAAGACACCAGCTCTAACTATGCTCAATAAGCTCAGCAAAACAGACCACTTGATTGGTACCCCATCCACTACCTTCAACATTCATTCCCTCCACCAAGGCTCAATGGCAATAGTGTGTACCATCTACAACATGCACTACAGCAATTCACCAAGGTTCCTTCAACAGTGCCTCCCAAACCAGTGACCTCTATCACTTAGAAGGACAAGGGCAGCAGATGCACGGTAAGATCTCCTACAAGCTACACACAACCTTGACTTGGAACCATATCGCTGCTCCTTCACTGTTCTGGGTCAAAATCTTGAACTCTCTTCCTAACAGCACTCTGGGTGTACCTGTGGGTTCACGACCACCTTCTTAAGGCAATAAGGAATGGGCATGAATACCAGCCTAGTCAGTAACACCCACATCTTGTAAAAGAATAAACAAAGTTAAATATTTGTTTATTAGTACTGGTGCATTTGGAAGATTTCGGGGCAATTATTTTGCAATTTAAAATATTGAGAGGGAGCTGATAGCGCAGAACAAGAGAAACTAGTCCTGCTGATTGGGGAATCCAAGAGAAGCGCACATAGCCTAAAAATAAGAAGTGAGCCTTTCAGAAACGAAGTCAGAAGACACCCTTTATTTAGTTATTCAAAATCTTTGTGTCCTAAAGCACTTCACAACTGATGAAGTACTTTTGAAGCCAAGTCACTATTATAACATAGGAAAGATGGTGGTTAATTTGTACAAAGCAGACTGCCATTAATAGAAATATGTTGAAGGCCAGATAATCTGTTTGTTTTGACGATGATCGATGTACAAATATTGGTCCAGCCTCCAGGAATAAGTCTCCTGCTCTTCTTCAAAGTTACGCCATGGGATCGTCTACCTAAGACAACAGACAGGGATTTTGCGTAACATCTCCTCTGAAAAACATAACCTCCAACGGTGCCTCACACCCTCAGTATTTATCATTCTCAAGTCCTGGAGAGGCACTAGGAAATTACAACCTTCTGACTCCCAGAGGCAAGAACCCTACCAACTGAGCCATGACTGACACTGGTCGGTAGAAGTTTGTAACTCTCCCACAGATGGTTGTTACGCTGGGTCAATGACCAGTTTAAAATCTAAGAATAATAGATTTCTGTTAATCAAAGGTATTAAGGAATAATGAGGCAAAGGTGGGTATATGGAGTTAGGTCCCAGATCAGCCACTGAATGGTAGAACGCGTACAAGGGGCTAAAGGACCTACTCCTGGTCCCATGATCTGAACATAGAGAATGATAAAACTATCACAATACCTTGGTACTGCTCCCAGGACAATCAGGTTCGCTTTCTGTTTGTTATTTCCAATTACAGCATTCTTCATGTCACTGCACAAAAAATTAAGCAAAAACACAAAACAATGTTTTAAAAAAAAATCACCAAAAGCGAAGTGATTTGATCTTTTCAATGTTTAATTTCAAAGTAAAATATTTTGTTTCCAAAATTTGTGCTCCTGGGGACTATTCCCACAATTTCAGTGGTGTTCATTTTGAACCAACAGTCTGGCTGTGGGCCACATATGGCCACCATCAGTCTTCCACTTGTGTATTTTTAGGCCAGCTGTTAAACCTGTTTCAGGTGGCATATGTTTCTAGGATACCCTTCTTTATTGTACTTTGTGAGGTTACTCTTGGCTTTTAAAGGGGTACTCAAGTACTATTTGTTGCGCTGATATTTTAAGATCCAAGCTCATCTCATGTTTCAGGAAAATAAGGTATTTCCCTCTAGGTTGACAATGCAAACCAAACAAAATGATATTTCAGTCAAAACTCATTGGAACCATGTATTAAGCCTCTTCTTTTGAAACGAGATCTGCAGCCATTGTTTACAAGACTGATTAAGATAACACTTCCATTGTTATTTATTATAATCTGGAGATCATTTAAATGTGGTTCTCTTCAGTACTTTAAATCGAAGCATCATGCATGTTGAAAAAACACATAATTATGGTTTTCAACCAAGATTCTGAATATTTTGTATGTAGCTATTTCCATAAAACCACTTGCATATAAAGAACATCAAAGTATCTTTAATTGCCACAACTGAGACCATTTGTTCATTCATTCCCAAAAGTTAAATTTATGGTCTGCATTATAGATTGTCATTAAATTAATTAACTGCAGTCTATGTGACTGATTGGTTTATCACAAGTGAGACATAGTTTACAAACTGTAATGAAGTTTACCCAAGGATCCAGAAGAGATGGATTACATATCCTCATATAGTACTTACATAACACCTTGCAACACCTTCTGGGGGTCAGGATCAAAGAGCCGGTCAACATAATGACGACTGCTGGCTGTAACTTCCTAAAGAGAACAAAGTGCTTAGATTAATGGCTGCACTTTGCCTGAACAGGATTCCTGCTGTTAGCAACTAGACAATTATCAAGGTTAATCTCATGGTCAACAATAATCTATTACCAAATTGTATGATTTTTTTCACAAAATAAATGCACCACACTAAACAAGAAAAGCGGTCAAGATGATGTGTATCATTTTACAAATAAAATTTCCACTCTATTCTAGACCAATGGCTGAGGTAACACTGCCACATGCACTAATCTTAAATGAAAAACACCTTATACAAGTATGGGTAAATATTCTTCTTGTGCATGCTTACTTAACAACTCTGCAGTGTTTCTCCTTCAAAGTTTGGAATTCAGGCATGAATCTATCACACACAACACAAATGTGCACAAATTGCAGCATCTAAGGCTCTGTCCGGTAGTGATGGAGGTAATCTAACTTCGTCAAAGTCATTCCTGTGGAGGTTGACTTGCATACTAATTGTTAGTTCCACAGTAAGCTTTCAAGAACATGTGGCTTTTCTTTTGCCATATTGTGTGCCTTGTTGTACTGCTGGTCAAGCTTAATTCTTCTTCTGGCACGCAGAGATTATTTCAACCAATCAAGCTGACTCTGTACAGAGGAAAGCTATCATTGATGTTTCCATGATGACTGTCCACCATGTTAAACAATATTTCAACAGATAGCAAATAGGCAAACTGATCAAAATGTATAAAGGCTTTGCTGAGAAATGCACAAATGATTAAAGAGCACATGCATCCAATCGAATGCAAGTACTGAGATCATGTGCCCAACAATTACACATTTATTAAACAAAATTACAATTAGCTGCATTTGGATTCCTAATTTACAAGGCAGTGACTAATGTAGTGTACAACACTATTAGACTTTAAATCTGAAGTAGACAAAAGCATTAGTACTTCAAAGCAAGATCTCAGACATACAATATTAAATATATTCAACTTCAAATTTCAGTGATGCTTGCCATTGCAATACAGCATTTTTTTTAGATAATGCTGTACTGTCTGGCACTGGTGCTCAAGATGCAAATATTTTGAATAAGCATAGTTTGCATGAATAAGTGCAACAAACATTAAAATTGGTTTCTTACAGAAACTGTATCAGTACATATATAGCAGCATAAGAGATGCACAATATTATCCCACAAGCTTGTTTATTAAAAAATTGTTTATTAATATGTTGAAGATGCCATATAAAAGTGTTCCAAGGAACTTCACAGGGGCATTATAGAACAAAACTTGACACCAAACCACTTAAGGAGATATTAAAGTTAGGTCAAAAACAGTTTGTCAAGTTTTTAGGACTGTCTTATAGGAAAGCAAGGTAGAAAGACAGTGGTGTAGGGAGGGAATTCCAGAGCTTAGGGTCTCAGCAGCTGAAGGCATAGAAACCAATGGTAGAATGATTAAAATTGAGGATCCTTAAGGCCAGAATTAGATGACAGCAGATATCTCAGCGTTGTGGGACTGGAGCAAGTTGTACAGCTGAAGGAGATAGCAGAGATAGGGAGCACAAGGCCACTGATTAAAAACGAATAATGTACATGCAACATTATGATTGATTTGCTTCATTTCATTAGCACAGTCTCCAGCAGAATTTTTAAAAATATTGTGTTATATCAGTGTTACAGAGACTAGGCTTTATAAGCAATATACAATGTCTGAAATTTTCTAATAACACTCCAGTGAATTTGAAAACAAAAAAAGGCATCACAAATATGGTGGAAAAGAGTATTTAGTGATAAATTGAGCTAGTTGGTCATGAGATGCAGCAGGGTCCACCAGTCATTAACATTATGTATAGTCACATAAATCCATTAATATACAGCAAGGCAATCTAAACCACATATCCAGAATTACCTCTATATTTCATGAATTTCTCCTGGCCTAACTTCTTAGGTTTCTCTAACATTCATATTTCGGTGATTTCAGTCAAAGACAAACACGTCGTTCAGTGCACTGCCAAAATGACACTTTCAATCAAAACTAGATGGCTATAACCACTTACCACGAGTGACACAGTGATCAGCACTGCTGCCTCACGGTGCCAGGGACACGGGTTCAATTTCAGCCTTGGGTGACCATCTGTTTGGAGTTTGTACATTCCCCCCATTTCCTCTGGGTCCTCCAGTTCCCTCCCACATTCCAAGATATACAGGTTAGATGGATTGGCCATATTTAGTGTCGGGGGATTGGAGGGTAAGCGCGTGAGGTTACGCGGATAGGGGATTGTCAATGGGATTGTCGTCGGTGCAGGCTCAATAGGCCAAATGGCCACCTTGAGCACTGTATGGACTCTTTAGACTCTACCCTCCCTATTCTGTACTAATTTGAAAGAATAGTACATTAATAAGCCAATGCTACAATGGTGAATCATAAAGGCATCACTTAATAAAAAAAGTTTACAACAAGCTTTGTTGCGCACACTGGCTGAGTTGAGCTGAGAAAGTACTATCCCACTTCAGATCAATTCCATCTAGAGCAACTGAAAAAAATCTCTTTAAGGCAGTAGGGCCACCATTAACAGATCAAAATCCACAACACAGAAATGTCCATAATGCTGCAAAAATATCACCAAGCCAACAATCTATTCAGAAGACATTAAAACTTTCAGCTGATGTGACTAGTTCAGAACTAACTCAATAAATTTAAATGTCTAGATAACGTAGTGAAAAAGGAACATTCACAGAAAGCTTTACCCTCATCTGACCACTGCCATAAAATATGGAAAATATTAAATGAGGACTGAATAAGAAGTTGGAAAAATATCACATTCTAGGCAAACCACTAGAGAAAATTGTTAAAGAATTCCAGATCCCGTCCCTATGGCCATGGTTGAGATCTTTAAATGAGTTTATTTTGATAATGTTTATCCTACAATTTTAGCATGGTTACAAAATTATTTGTGCAACGTAAAAATTGTAATGTAAATCCTTATCCCAGATCGAACCCACATACCATAGAGGAAGGATGTGATTGACAGGATGATGCAGTCTCAAACTGCTTGGTCTGAAACAATATGAACTGTGAGAGATTTAAAATACCTTGGAAGCTCTGCAAAATTCTTGGGCAATTTTAAACGTACCTTGTTTCACTTAAATGTTTGGAAAGTAGTCACTGCATTCTACAAACATTTAAAGTTTAACTACAGGGGAAGAATTAACTATAGACACAAAGCCTTCACCTCAGTAGAATAATTAGAAAGGCATGCAAGGGCACTATTAGACAGTTATCCTTTAAACAGAAGGAGGGAGAGAGCTAAAATTTTAAAGATGTTCACAGCCACAGATGCAGCCTAAGGTGCTGGGTGTTTCTCACATGTTCTGTTTTAAATATCAGGTTTCCAGGATTTTGCTTTAGATTAATTTATTCTGCTCCACTTCCAGGAATGTCCACCTTGAAGTAGTTCTGATCACTCAACTGAGTTTCCATTTCTTACATGGTTCACCTTGGTTATTTCTGTTTTCCTTCTTGTGGTTGTTCAGGTAACCAGTAAAACTCACTTTCACAGACACACCTCTTTCCTTGGCATATTATCCAAGGCACTACATATGAATTCCAAATTAAGTTCTGCTTTTGTGCTTCAGATCCATACATGCTAACAGACATTTCTATCATTCATGCACCTCAAGCCAAAGTTCTCACCCATTTCCTGCGATCAACATATACGTTCACTTTTCGGTGGTGGTACTGGTAATGTTTCTGGTGTATCCATTTATAACTCTGAACTCATCATCTGATTCTCTATTGCTTCTTTGCACTATCATCCCTGCTGCCATTTAATCACTCCTGTCCTCCACTCCATCACATACCTTCCCCCTCAACCATTTCCTTTGCTTCTATGCTTGCTTGTAAACTTAAGCCTAATAACAACTTCCAGTTCTGATGAAAGGACTTCAACCTAAACATTAACTTGGTTTCTTCTCTATAGACATCACCAGACCTGTTGATAATTCCCAGCATCTTCAGTTTGCAGTGTACAATAAGCAGGCACATTCAGATTCTACAATTTATTGCAAAACTAAAAACATTATTCACAAGTGTAAATCAACGGAAGGAGTCCAATTGCAGCACAGCTGAGCATCACAATTAAAAGATTAGCTTCAGTAAACAAACAAAAACACAATAAAAACTTTTGCATTCTATCTTTCACAATTTCAGAACATTACGAAGTACTTCACAACCAATTAAATACTTTTGAACTGCAGACATTGTTGTAAAATAGAGAAGTGTAGCATGTGAACTTGCATACAGCAAGATTCCACAATTAGCAATGAAAACAACAGCCAAACTATTTTAGCGATGTTATTTGTTCAAATGCTCTTAACCAACAATCTAATCCCCACCTTTTATAATGTCATGGTACATTGGTTGGGAACCACTGATCAAATGGGCACTTCCAAATGCAGACGGATGAAGCTCAAGAGCTCAAAATACCAATTCCTTGGAGGTGCAAGTATCAGGAGATAAAGCAAGAAAAAAAAGATTGACAGAGTTTGGGTTTTAAAAATAGGGGCCAAGAGTAAATAAGTAATGATAAATTTATACAAAAAAGGATCAGTCACAGTTAGGATTGCTGTCATTGAGTACCCAATTTCCAAAGAACATCAAGGTCAGTGTAGCATATTTCACCAGGATGGCACCAAGAATGGGAAACTATAATTGAGCACATCTCTTACTGAAGATTTGAGAATTAAAGGATTACTAGGGAGAGATATTCAATATAAATTGTTGGTGTGATAAATCAATTGAACCACTTTGGATCTAAAAAGGATAGAAAACAGTGCTTTCTGAATGGTGGTAAGCTATAGCAGTGCCAGTCCAAAGAGATTTCCAGGTCCAAATATACATCCAGAAAGGGTGGAAGCTGCATTTCAATAAATTGTAATAAAAGTATATCTAATTAAAGGGCTTCCCCACCATATGCTGTTCCCCTCACTGAATATTTATATCTCACCAGCATGACATTGACGCTTGTGAGGTGAGGTTACCCCTTAGCTGTGGGGGAGGGGTTTTATCCAGGTGTGTATGTATGTGCAGGGCCCCCTTATCCAAGAGGGGACGGGTTGCCCTAGTGTGTATAGGAGGTTCTCTGTCTCTGTGGCAATGCCAGCTCTATGAGACTCTGTCCAACCAACGTAACTGCATCAGACTTTTTAAAAAAACTTTAATTGCCAGAATATCTGGGAAGAAAAGCCAGCTGCACAGCTGGGAATTTGCACACCAGTTTTCTCGGCAGAGTCAGCATTTATTTTGGAATAATCCATCCATCAGCTCTGATTCCCTCTCCTACACCTGCTGAGTATTTCCAGCATTTTCTGTTTTTATTTCAGATTTCCAGAAGCTGTAGTGTTTTGCTTTTGAATTGACAATGCTGCTAACACAACTCTAAGAGATATGAGGCAAATGCAAATATGACACTCAGTTGCACATCAGCCATACCCTCATTGAAAAGGTTTGAGGCTCTAAATGACTCTACTGCTGTTCCTATGTTTCTGTATGAGCAAATGCTGGTAGAAAACAACATACATACACAATAAAGGTAAATGTACTTTACAATCAGCAGCAATGTGACTGTGGCTAACATATTACACAGCATTAGGTTAAGAGAAATGTTTTCACATGGACAAAACGGAGCATGAAATACTTTGTCTCGGGGAAACAGTTGAGACAGGGGACATTATATACTTTAACGTAATGTATAAAGGCTTGATGCAGAGTGGGTTCTGGGGAAAGAACACAGTGATACAAGTAACCTTAGATTGCTTCAATAAAAAAAAAGCAGACATTTTGGACGATAAACTATTGATTTAATCTCATCAACAGGTTTAGATGTCAACCTACAATGAGAAAATTGAGTATCTGACAGATAAATATTGTTTTAAGCCCCTGGGTATTCACTTTCTGGGATACCAGAAATTTTACTTTCACCAAGCAGTGGCTTTTGGATATGGAATACTGCAGACAGGCTGGGCATTTTTGTTCGTCTCTTCGAAATCCAACTGGTGTTCATCACAGACGTAGAACGACACAGAACAGGTGACGGCCATTTAGTCCATTCTAGCTGTGCCAACTCTTTGAAAGAGCTTTCACTCCAATTCTCGTGCCTTTACCTCAACAAATCTTCTGAGTGTACATCAACAAACTGTACACTTTATAGAATCACAGGATCCCTACAGTGATCATCAATTCTACACTGACTCTCCAACAGAGCATCTTTGCCTAGGCCCACCCCCGTCCTATTCCTGTAACCCCACGCATTTACCCCATTAATTCCCCTAACTTGCTCATCCCTGGATACTAAAGGAAATTTAGCATGTCCAATTCACCTAATCTGCATATCTTTGGACTTACGCAGTCAATCCATGAAGGCACTCATTAAATGATATAACCTCATTAAAGTATAATCTGACGTAAAGTTTATTTTAAAACATCTGCAACTTTTAAGCCAATGTTGAAACATAAAGAAATTTTAACCCAACTTAACACCTTCATATAATGAGCACTACATTGCCTCCTGGCTCATGCTCCAATCTGTTTTAAAGCAATTAAAGTATGCCATGTCCTGCTAGAAAACAGTAATCAAGAGCCAGGCAATATTTCAGCATATGTTTTAATATAAACACATAAGAAATAGTAATGAGGCACAAGCTGTATTTATATTTCAAATCAATAAAAATTATCAAAATTTCAATTCTGCTTTTTGAGTATTTCTTCCCTTGTGCATTAAATAGCAGACACTAGTTCATTTGATTTGCTGTTTCCCTGTTGATAAACGTTTTTACCAGTGCTAAGAACGCAGTTTACAAAAAGTAAAATTAAACGCAGTGGAGTTGTAATTATTCAATCTGATTTACAAACTATAAAAGCAATGCTTATTAAAGTTACAAACATCTGACAACTCAAATTAATGTCAATAGTTTCTTTAGGAATAACGTCGCCTTCTATTTTCAGAGAAATTAAAATTCTCTGCTGAGCTAAATAAAGAGCATGAAATAAGACAATCCAGCTCCATTACCAACTATCCAACACACCAAATGATTGAAACCTCCTCCTTTCTCAAAAAGGGATGCAATAAAAACACTAACTTGACTTCCTTAGCTTGACATCCTCACCATCCTAGTATCAAACAGGTTCCTAGCCTAGCACTTCCCAAACTTTTTCCCCAGTGTGACCAATTTGAAATATCCCAGACTTTGTGTGACCACCACAGGATAAAAATTTGAAGGGGGGGGGGGGGGTAAAGCATTGATCATGCCCCTCTCATTAACTTTCTTCTACCCCACCTTCCTCATAGTGGGAAGTAAGTTTTTCTCTACACAAAAAAAAATCAATACTTGTACCTATTTACAGGCTTTTTTTTGAATCAGCAATTGGGACCTCAAGAGGGCAGTCAATTATGCTATGCCCACCAATAATAAAAAAGCAAGGATTTAGAGGAGCCTCACAATGTCAGTTTTAGTGCCACAGCAGCCATTACTACTTCGGAGCTCACAACCTCAAAATCTTGTCTCACACCCAGTTTGAATAGCTCTGTCCTAGTCTTCAGTCATTTACATTTGCACTTAATCTTCATAGCTCAAGCCCATTCATTGATATCCTGTGAAAAGAGTTAACTTATATTGGACTGTGAACATAATGGAAAAGAAAAGGTTGAGAGATTTGATAAAGGTGTCCAAAATTATGAGGGGCCTGGAAAGAGTAAACAGAGTGTAACTGTTCCATTTGTGGAAGGGTTGAAAACCAGAACACACCAATTTTAGGCAACTGCAAAAAGATTCAATGGTGACATGACGAAAAACATTTTTATGCAATGAGGTTGTTAGATTCTGGAATGCACAGCCCGAGTGTGGTGGAAGTAGATTCAATTGTAACTTTCTAAAGGGGAATGGAAATGCACATGAGAGAAATCTGCTGGGCCTGGGAAAAGATGGGAGAATGGGACTAGCTCTTTCAGTATAGACATGTCACATTGTTTGGCCTTCTTCGGTGCTATAACAATTCTATAATTAGATTTTGGTGGGAGTTTGTAACATGTTTCCTCTTTCATGTTACAATATTGGAGATGTAGCAGAAAATATTTTACATTATACCACAACAAAGACCACATTACACAATACCATATGCTGTTTTATATTTGTTACCTTGCTTTGCACTTGATTACAAACGCAGCAGCTACATAAATATTATGCCACACTTCCCATGTACCCATTTACGTTCCATGTAACACACTGGTCTCATTTAACAATTGAACTATCCCAGGAGCAAATGCAATGTCATTTATCGATTTGAAGACATCATAGTGCCAGGTATATTGTACACAGGTATGACCAATGCCAATTAGAAAGAAATGAATCATCCTGATACTTCCAATCACTATGCCAATGTGGCAGAACAGTAAAATGATGTCTGAACTCTTCTAGTAATTATTCGCTCATCCTGATCATATCTAATATCGTAACAGCATTTTGATCTAACTTCTTATTGTATTACAGCTGGGTCCGACCATAAAAAGTTGGAGTATCTCTGGGAAATAGCCAATTTACCCCTTAGGTCATATTAAATAAAAGATGATTGGCTTTTAATTAATTTTAGCAAATTCTCATATTTGTCACACCTAGGGCATCTCTTGTGCTCTCTAACACAAAAACAAACTGGTATGTTCCTACCAATATATAATACAACAATCTATGGTAATTGTATTAATTGTTTGATTGCACCTTTTTCTTACCTTCATTGTTATACTCAGAGTTCCACTGTATTGCTGTTCTGTAGTGAGAAAATCAAGAAACTGCAGAATTAAGTGACAACAACCACCAAAAGAGAGATCCTTAAAACCTGCACTGGAAAGCAGCTTGCTCCTTATTTTTAGAAATACTGCCTCAAGAATTAGCAAGTAAATTACAATCACTTAAACACAGCTAATGTGAATTTCTACAGTGTAAATATCAGGTTTTTAAGCATACTTTCTAATGAAGAATTACAACATTGAACTTCATTTCTTTTGCATTATCAAGACAACTGAAAATGCTGATTTACTCTGCAAAGAAAACTCAATCATTCCGACTTAGAATTCAAAGCAGGCCCATTAATAGTCAGTGTTTGGGAGGCTTAAGTTAGATTGTGCATCCTTTTGAAAGTGAATGATGCATTCTACAACTGGAGAGAGCTGAACAACAGTAATCAGGTTCCTGAACTGCAATCAGCAATTTTATGCAGAACTTTAACTAAACAATGGTTAACTGGAAGATTATTTTACAAATATCGCTATTCTTTCTTTCCTATATAAAACAATAAATGCCCTTGTGCATCAGAACTGCAATGCATAATCTCTATCTCAGAAGGAACATGTGTGAACTTCAACAATGTTGTGAAAATACCAAATGTCTCTCAATAGTCAAAATCACATTTATATAATTTTAATCAATAATCTATTAAAAATCACAATGTGTTACTAAGGACGTTCAGTAATAAAAATGCATTAACCAGTGTTTTATCTCATATTGACCCATTGACAATGAATGATAGAAAGGAAACAGCTCATACTTTTTCTTTACTGTGAATATATCATGGCATAAAGTAAGCTTGCATCAAAAGTAAGCTAATAGCCGAAACATTTCAAAAGCTGTACAACTAAATGTATAAAATAATCCTCTCTTATCAGTGTGTTTAGTGTTCCATATGGCAGTATCCTAGCAGAAATGTGCCATTATAATATTATACATTGAGTTTGAATATTACAGTTGGCTCAGATTAAAGAGCTAGGGATCAACATTTACAAGGTATAACTTTTCTCAAAAGTGCTCTCTTCCTTTACTAAGAAATTTATTTGCAGGCACACATGTTCCAAAACCACCTTCCCAAAATGCTATTATTTAAGAGAGTACTTTGATCACTGAGAGCACAGGAGATCATTCAGCCCACTGTGTCTGTATCTGGTCTCCAAATGACCAACTGGCCATTCAACTGCAAAGGCAATCACAGGTCAAAATTGCGGTCAACTTTCCTTTCTCTAACTTGAGGGACTGAGGCTAATTAAAGTCAATTAAAGCTGCTCCAACCTTCAAATCCCTTTGCTGCATAATTTAGATAATTTATAACAGTCAAGCTGAATCTGTTCCCAATCTAGCTGGTCAAGGCCTGGCGTCAGAAAAAAGCTAGGTCACAGTTAAAATTTCAGAAATCCTGAGCTGGGAAATGTGGGCCTACAAGATCCTGAGGCAGCACAGCTGCAATCAGTGGCACGGTGGTTAGCACTGCTGCCTCTCAGTACCAGGATTCAATTCCCAGCTTGGATCACTGAGTGTGTGAAGTCTGCACCCACACACCCAGTTCACCCTGTGACTGTACGAGTTTCTTCCGGGTACTCTGTTTCCTCCCACAGTCCAAAAGATGTTCTGGTTAGGTGCACTGGCCATGCCAAATTCTTCCTCAATGTACTTGAACAGGCACTGAAGTGTGGCGGCTAGGGAATTTTCAAAGTTACTTCATTGCAGTGTTAATGTAAGCCTATTGTACATTAATAAATAAATCAAGCAATCCTCATCTTCACTATATAGCATGTAAACAGTGTATTTTGCCACCAGCAAACAGCTGACAGGCGGAATCTCAAAACACTAGATGTTTATGTTATATTTATTTATTTTGCTAACACAGTAATTCCAAACTGAAATGTTTGCAAAAAGCTTAACAAAAATCTAATTGTTTATTTTCTCCACTGAAAACATGAAATTATTTAAATGCAGCCCAACATTATTACCAAAATGCCACCATAATATAGGCTGGTAAATCAGGTTATTAGTAATAACTAACACTCCTCAAAGCTTGCAGAAACACAAGTATATTTAACTACAAAAAAGACTTTTATTTAGCACCATTCACCACCTCAGTACTTGGCTCTTCACAGCTATTATTGTACTTCTGAACCATAGTTACTGTTGCAATGTAGAAACATGACAGCCAACTTGCACATAGCAAGGTTCCCAATCTAGCTGCTCAAGGACAGCATAGTGCCTTTAACATAGATGTCTGAGACCCTTTACAGAGGCATTATAAAGCAAAAATACAACATTAAACTACAGAGGTATCAGGGCAAATGACCAAAAGCTCGGTCAAGGGTGTAAATTAAGGAGTGTATTAAAGAAGGAAAACAAGATGTAGAGGAAGTGAGATTTAGAACCACAAAATGGTTACAAGCACAGAACCTGTTCATTCAGCACATCATGTTTGGGCCAGCTCTATGGAGTGAATTCCAGAGCTGTGGGTTTAGGCAGCTGAAGGCATGGCCACCAATGGTGGAACGAATAAAATTGGAGATGCTCAAGAGGCTGAAATTAAAGAAACACGTACTTTGGACAGCAGGGAGTGCCAAACCATTGAGGAATATAAAATGAGAATTTCAGAATCAAGCCATTTCTGAAGGATTCTGAGAGGTTACAAATACACAGATGAGGACATCTGCAGCAGATGAGCCAAGTGGTAATGTTATGGAATAGGCAGTTTTAGTGAAGGAAGATCATCTTGGGGTCAAACATGACTTGCTGCAAACACTCTGGTTCAGCCTCAGACAACTGTTAGGGAGGTCACTGGGAGCAGAGTTTATGGTGAACCCAAAGGCAATGGATGGTTTCAATATTTCAAATATTTAATTGAAGGAATTTATGCTCATCCAGTACTAGGTGTTGAATAAACAGTCTAACAAGTTAGGAGCAGTGAAGGGGTCAAGAGAGCTGTTGTTGAGGTAGAGCTGGGCATTGTCACCTTACATGTGGAAACTGGCATTGTTTTGGATGCTGGCACCTGGAGGTAACAAGTCGATGAGAACAAAGAACAACAGCTCAGGAACAGGCCCTTCAGCCCACCAAGCCTGCACCAATCATGTTTTCCCATTCAGTCCTACCGCCTGTATCCCACCTGTTCATGTGTCTATCCAGATAAGACTTAAATGTCGCTAACATGTCTACCTAAACCACCTCCCATTGCATTCCAGGTCCTGACAGGAAGGGAACAGTCTTGCTTTCAACAGTCACGGGCATTCAGCCTCTGATCTTCGGGTAAACATTTTCCAAGGTGGCCTTCATGACATACGACAGCGCAGAGTCGCTGAGCAGAAATTGATAGCCAAGTTCCGCACACATGAGAGGATGGCCTCAACCAGGATCTTGGGTTCATGTCACATTATCTGTAACCCCCATGACTTGCTTGGGCTGGCAACATCTCACTTACTGTCCTGTCTGGAGACACTACATATCTCTTTAACCTATGCCTAATGCTATCTCCACTCACATTGTCTGCACCTTTAAGACTTGATTAGCTGTAAAGACTCGCATTCTAATCAGTATTCTGTAAACTGTGTGCGCCTTTCTATGTTCTGTTTGTGATCAGAACTCCCACTCACCTGATGAAGTGGCAAACCCCAAAAGCTAGTGGCATTTACTACCAAATAAACCTGCTGGACTTTAACCTGGTGTTCTGAAACTTCCTACTGTGTTTACCCCAGTCCAACGCCAGCATCTCCACATCATGACCACAATTGAACACAGCATTCCAAATGTGGCTTAACCAAAGTTTTATATGGCTAACATAACTTGCCAATTTTTATACTTGATGCCCTGGCCAATGAAGGCAAGTGTGCCATATGCTTTCTTCACCACCTTTTCCACCTGTGCTATCACTTTTAAGAATCTGTGGACCTGTACTCCCAGATCTATCGAAGTGTCTATGCACCCGATGGTTCTGCCATTTATTTTATAGCTTCCACTGAATTCCATCTGCCATTTTTCTGCCCAATTTTCCAGTTTATCTATATCCTGCTGTATTCTCTGATAATTTTCATCACTATCAGCTACTCCAGCAATCTTAGTATTATCATCCGCCAACTTGGTAAGTCAGACCAGCTACGTTTTTGTCCATGTCATTTATATATATATTACAAATGAGAGATCCAGCACTGATCCCTGCAAAACACCACTAGTTACAGATCTCCATTCAGAAAAACACCCTTCCACTGCTACCCTTTGTCTTCTGAATCCATCTAGCTAGTTCACCCTTGATCCCTTGTGATTTAACCTTTAGCACCAGTCTGCCATGAAGGAACTTGTCAAATGCTTTATTGAAGTCCATGTAGACAACATCCACAGCCCTTCCTTCGTCAATCATTTTTGTCACCTCCTCAAAAAACTCAATCAAATTCATGAGACATGACTTCCCTCATACAAAGCCATGCTGTCTGTCGCTAATAAGACCATTCAGTCTCCAATGTTAATAGATCCTATCCCCAAGAATCGTCTCCAACAATTTCACTATCACTGATGTCAAGCTCACTGGCTGAGAATTACCCGAGTTATCACTACTGCCCTTTTTAAATAACGGGACAACATTGGCCATCCTCCAATTCTGTGGGACTTCACCTATGGCCAACAAAAAAACAAAGATTTTTGTCAGAGGCCCAACAATTTCCTCTTCTGTCTTCCTCAGCATTCCGGGATGGACGCCATCTGGCCCTGGGGACTTGTGTACTTTAATACACCTAACACTTCCTCCCCAGTATACATGACTTGGGGAGGCACCATCAATTGATGTGTCCCTTTCATTTGTGAATACCGATGTAAAGTATTCATTAAGGATCGCACCCACTTCTTTTGGTTCTATGCATAATTTCCCTCCTTTGCCCTTAAGTGGACCAACTCTTTCTCCAGCCACCCTCTTGTTTCTAACATATGTATAAAATACCTTGGGATGTAATGGAGTGGATCAAGGATAAGTTGTTGGGGGACTCCAAAGGAATAGGAAGAAAATCCACTGATTGCAATTCTCTGGCTACAAATAAATAGACAAGTGCAGTTCCACAGAGTTCGGCACAAAGAGGCATTGCAAGAGGATGGTGGGATATACTGCAGACAAGTTAATAAGGAAGGATAGTTTGCCTTTGATAATCTATTTTAGATGTTGGCTCAGGGATAAATATTAGCCAGGACACTGGGGAGAATGGCCCAGCTAATTTCCAACAGTGCCATGAAGTCTTTTACTTCCATTTTAGAGATCAGACCAAAATTGCCTTCAGAAAGACAACATCTCTATTCTTATATAGATTTAGTTTCAAACTTCACTCAGCCTATGGTTTGCTAAGTTTCCATAGGTCAGTTGAACTTTTTTCAAAGAAATTTGAATTTAAAAGTTGCAGAAGGGAGCTGGACACCACTTTGCTTTTCAATTATTTAGTAAATACGTACCTAAAGAAAATTATGTTTGTGAAATAAAACTATGATTTTTCAGAGATGTGAGGAAGGACTTTTTTTAAAAACACAGCGAGTATTAAGAACCTGGGACTCGTTGCCCGCGAGAATGCTGAGAGCAGAGACAATAAATAATTTCAGGAGACTGGATGGCTATTTTAGGGAGATAAATTTGCAGAACTAGTGAAATAATGCCAGGGAGTAGGTACATACTGAATTATTTGGCATGGATTTGATGGGCAGAATGGGCTACTTCTGAACCGTAAATGTCTAAAGGAGTTCCGAAGAATCATTGGACTGTTATCTGTTTCTCTCCCCACTGATACTACAAAACCTGCTGAGTATTTTTTTCCAGCACTTTCTGTTTCTACTCTTATCACTTACTCGTTTCTGAATTAAAGGAACTGCGATTCTTTGAGAATGATCGCTGTAGAATAACAAGAGTGTGGATACGAGTAAACAGGTTTCCTCTCCAATTAAAAAATATACATAAAAATAAAGATCAAAAGCGCTTAAATACATACATCCTTTCACAAAGATATTGCATATCTAATATTAAACTGAGTGAAATGTCGGAAGGGCTGGTGGTTTGTACTTAAGGAACAGGAAGGTTTACAGTAAATATCAGGCCCAAGCCGGGAGCCGCAGCATGCCCATATTCCCGAACAGTAAAGACGACGAGCTGAAGCCGAGGCAGAGGAACACCCTGCTCACACCAGACATGGCAACCCTTCGCTTTAAGCTGACAGCTATGCCTGAGGAGACTGACTCAATGCGGAGTGGAGGGGGCTTACATACTCACCGAGAGCACGCTCATCCGCATCGGGGCCTCCAACAGACACGCCATCTTCAGCGGCAGCTAATCCGCCCCTACAGCCCCTCCCCCCACACACACACACACACACACACACACACACACACCAGCCCGGAGCCCCGCCCCCACCCCAGTGCCCCGCCCCCCCGCACCAGCCCGGAGCCCCGCCCCCCCACAAACCAACCCGGAGCCCCGCCCCCCCCACACAAACCAACCCGGAGCCCCGCCCCCCACACACACACCAACCCGGAGCCCCGCCCCCCACACACACACATACAAACCAACCCGGAGCCCCGCCCCCCACACACGCACACACACAAGCCCGGTGCCCCGCCCCGCCACCCACCACCCCCCCACACACAGACACCAGACCGGAGCTCCTCCCCCACCCCAGCACACTGCCCCGCCCAGACACACACACCAACCCGGAGCCTCGCCCCCCACACCCAGCCCGGAGCTCCTCCCCGCACCCCCGCCCGGAAACCCCGCCCCCACACCCAGCCCGGAGCTCCTCCCCCACACACTAGCCCAGAACCCCGCCCCCACACCCACCAGCCCAGGGACTCTCTCCTCACACCAGCCAGCCCCTCCCCCTCCCCCGCTCCGGCCCGGGTCCCCGCCCCCACACACCAACCCGGAGCCCCGCCCCCACCCCAGCCCGGAGCCCCGCCCCCACCCCAGCCCGGAGCCCCTCCGCCACTCCCCAGACCAGAGCCCCTCCCCCTCTCACCGCCCCGGGCCCCTCCCCACGTCGCACCAGATCCTTCCCCACAACCAGCCCCTCCTCCGCACCAGTCCCGAGCCCCTCCCATTCATCCTAACCCCTCCCCCACACAGCAGCCCCGAGCCCCTTCGCCACTTACCAGCCCCTCTCCCCACACACCAGCCCGGCGCCCGGCCCCCCCCCCAAAACCGCCCCGGGGCCCCTCCCCCACACCAGTCCCGAGCCCCTCCCATTCACCCTAGCCCCGCCCCCACATGGCAGCCCCGAGCCCCTTCGCCACATACCTGCCCCTCCCCCACACACCAGTCCGGATCCCCCCCGGTGCGCCCCACCCTGTCCGGACCCGGCAATGCTGCAGGGCGCAGCCGCAACATTGCAACCGCACTTTCTACAGTCGTACGACAGAAACACGCGAACCTTCACATCAACGACTTTACAGCTCTACCGGCCACCTTAAGAGCGGTTGTTTATTTATTTATTGTTTTTTAAAAAATAAATCAAATTAATCGAAAGTGAGGATTTGAATTTATATTTACCTTATCCATCACCTGCAGATTCGGATAAATTGTAAGTTATTGCTTTGAGATTTTTTAACAATTCTATTTTCTAGATCTTATATAAAAAAGTTCCGCAAAGTGATTTACGTGGAGTTTTTTTTTGTTCAGTTGTTTTTCTCTGAGTGCGTCCTGTCTCTTTCCTGTGAAAGTGTTGAATGTTGCGGCGTGGTGACACTGAGTTTACCTGAATGGGGGACGCACGCGCGATGGTGCCGAACTCGCATTTGGACGCATGCGCGTCGGTCCTAAGCTGGCGTTCGAACGCATGCGCCCTGAAGCCGAACTGGCGGTTGGGCGGTGTGGTTCCCGGAGCGTGGCAGTGGCGGCGAAACTGGCTGGTGGGAGGGAGGCAGAACAGGTAGGTAGGAAAGAAGAAGCATACGGAGGCTCGGGTTATGGTGTGGCGAAGTCACTTCACTTGTTTGATAGCCTTGGGCCCTGCCGGGGGGGTGTTGTTTAGTCCCTGGTGCCGCCCCCTCCATCACCACCATTTTGGATTAATGGGGGGGCGGGGTGCGCAGGCTGTAAGATAATGCCCCCAGTAGTCAAATAGCCCATCTCCAGGCTCACACTTGTAATTTACTAGAGGGGGACCAAGGATTGCCTAAACACTCCTCGTAAGCCTCCCTACATCTACGCGATGGTAACAACCCTGAAAATAAATACTTCGTAGGTATGTATTTAAATTTGTCAGCTGTCTCACTGATTCCGATTATAAATCTGCGCTTTTGCACATTAAAGTGACTCGTATAATGCTCCTACATTATCTGCCCTGGGTGCACAAATATTGTCCCCTTGTTGTGATATGTGATCATGACAGCTGTTTTATTAAAGTTACTTTGTTGCTAGTGAATGCATAACTAATTGTTTCTAGTGTTTTCACATACTCAAAAAGACTTATAATTGCTGCATTTTATGTTCCTTTGTATTTGGAAAGTCAGGAAAGATCAATTTAATTTCACAAAGTTATCCCACCTTGTTTACTCTTAACAGTAAGTTATTCCATTGACTCAGACCCATTGCACACAATCTTCCACTTGTCCCTAGACTTTTTTTTACTATTTGCATTCTGTATTTGCAACTGTAAGTCATTCTTTATAAATGTTTTCCAACTTTCATAAATCCAGCCTAATGATGATTCATCTATCATGTAGCTGAGACAGAAAAGTTACTATTACATTTTCATATTTATACTGTTAGATAAGAAGTATAAAGGTAGATTATACGTTGCAATTGGCTTAGATTCCTTGAGTTAGAGAGAAGACCTAGGCCAAGGTTACTTGATCCTCATTACTAGAAGTGTGCAGGTATCGGTACCAAGTTATAAAAATCAAATTCAATTGTGAACCCCATCTTGGTCAAATTGATTACATTCTTTGCTGAGGTTCATATGAGTAATTGCTACTTTGGCATTATACTTCATTCCCCAATTAATTCTTTCTAACAGTGCTGTTGTGGATATATTAGATTTTTGCCATTTTTAAATAAATATTTATAAAGGCAGTTGTATTTGTTTGATTTTGTGTATACTTCAATTTTTAAGAATGAGTTATCTGCCCATTAAGTTCAGGACTGATTTAAATGATTCAATGAATTGTTTGGATTATAAACAGCTTTTCTACAGATATTCAGGAATTGAAATTTCAGATTGCTCACCCAACCATGTTCAAATAGCAGGATTTTGGCACAATAGCAATATTCCTACTGCATTGGAGGTTGACATTAACAAATTTTAATTTTTTTGGATACAAAGTAGTCTTTAGACATAGTTCCCATCAGGTTTGTTAGGCATAATTCTAGTTTCTCCTTTTGGGAATATCTACATCAACAGTATTAACTATTTCAAGTTTGAGTTACCAATCATAATTAGACAGATTCCCTTACTCGTTCTGATTCCTTGTTACTGTTGGTCAGTATTGTCAGCATGTGACTAGCTACATAAAATGTAGCCTGTGTTTGCTACTATAACTGCCTTTCTATATTATGACAATCTTTTAGGATTGCCCAGGGGTGGGGACTGAGGGGGCTTCCCTCTTTTTGCCCCCTCGTTTGACCACAACAGGTTTTTTTTTAATCTTAAGCCTGGATCTAAAATATTTACAATTGGAGTCATAGTTTTGAACTACCTGAAATGAAACCATTCAGAGATGCAGTTTGGATATTATTGATATTGTTTGCCATGCTTGAAATATAGCTAATGGAATTAGAATTTTTAATTTTTCCTCTAAAACAAATAGAACTATAAATCATAATCCTGGTTGTTCGTATTTTTCAAAGTATTTTATTTCATTCTCATATGATAGTGTTATTTTATACCTTATAATAACGTTATAATAATCAAAGGGAGCATCTTATTGTTTTATTATCTGTAGAACCAGACGTGTTTTGCGATTTTGTATTTCTGGCAAATTATTAAGCTATCAGTGAGGATTGAATTAGTAATACTTATTCTAATAGTTTGATTCGAAACCAGGCCTAATAGGACACTGACAGTTGTTGATATTTCACTGTCTGAGTTTAAGCAGTCATATTTTAACTATCAACACTATTGTCAAATAGTCTTTTTCAATTTATAACTGCATTTTATTTTTGAGTCTCTTAACTATTTATTCAACAGCCTGTAAGAAAAATCTTGAAGCTGTGTTTGTATATATAAACCTGTAAGTTTAACTTCAGTAATTAATAAATATTGCCCTTTCTTTAATTTCAGAGTCTATGATAGTTTAATTGGGTCAGTACACTGAGACATGAGCGTGCTTAAATAGGGCCCAGGAAGGGAGATTGCTCCTAAAGACACCCAGCTCATTGGAACTTGTAGTGCAAGCTGTTGCACACTGTTACAATGAAGGTAGCAGTAGAAGGTTGCTGCCATGGTGAACTGGACAAAATCTATGAGAGTATTCAGTTTTTGGAGAAAAAGGACAATGTTAAGGTGGACCTCTTGTTGTGCTGTGGAGATTTTCAAGCAGTCAGGAATGAAGCTGACATGGTTTGCATGGCTGTACCCATTAAATACAGACAAATGCAAACATTTTACAAGTAAGTAGGTGTTCATGGTTGTTTTTTCGTAACACTTTATTTATTTTTCCTTTCTAAGCTAAACACATTTATTGTTTATATAATAAGATTGAATCTTGTCTTTAGGCTGTTATATTCAAATGCTTTGTTTTTGCTTGTAACATAAAACATCTTTTTTAAATTTCCATGTAGAATTGTTATAGCTAATGAAAATGTACCTAACCAACAAATTACATAATTTTAAAAATAATTTCTGTTGTATAAAATGGACTGTTTGTGACGTTAAATGATGTTTGTTGAATTGTTAAATGTAGGTATTACTCTGGAGAAAGAAAAGCCCCGGTTCTCACCATCTTCATAGGAGGCAATCACGAAGCCTCTAATCACTTGCAGGAATTGCCATACGGAGGATGGGTTGCACCAAACATTTACTACTTAGGTACCAATCTACTAAAGATTTTATGCAATATGTATCAATATTCTTGCAACGATCCTAGGCTTTAAACCCAATGTGTCACCTTTAATAGAATTAATTGTTTCCTGACTTTGGCTAAGATATGATTGTGTTATACTTTCCATGGAAAAATGGTAGCATCGATCTGTAAATCTCTGAAATGATGTCATCAACTTAAAATTGTTGATTTTTAAAATCTAATTAATTGCTCATGCTGAAAACTTTAGTTTCAAAAAATTATTTTCTTTTAGAAAATGTGTTAAATGTATACTGATTTAAAAGCAGATTTAAAATTGGCTGTAAAATGTTAGTTGTCAATTCCAGCTCATTGTGAGTATGAAGAGATGGTTAGAAAGAATGACAAGATGATTTGCATCTTCAAAGACTTGACAACCAGTTTTGCAGAGCCAACGTCATTACCGTTTCTCTTGCTTTATATCTGTATGCTATTGTACCCCAAATGATGCAGAATTTGAATGGAAACCCAGCAATAATTTTAAGGAACTGGCTGATATTTATATTTCTTGTAATGAGGTATGAATATTAAAGGATGTGGTGGGGTGTTGCAGGTATATGGGCCTCATCTTCAAGGTGTATTTCTCAGAAAGATTACAGATTTGTTGTTTGCTTCTAGGGTATGCTGGCGTGGTGAAGTACCGTGGTGTACGTATAGGAGGATTATCTGGTATTTTTAAGCCACATGACTACAGGAAAGGTAAGTTGACATAATATAGTGAAGCACCATTTCCCAAATAGTGAATACCAACCAAAAATTGCCATAATCCCATAATATTTGCCTAGAACAAATATCTGGAGGGTTATCTATAGAAAATTTTGTGCTGAATAAAACAGATTTGAAAATGATACATGTTCTTTTCTTTCTTATACATTTGGGGGCATTACTCCAATGAATGGAATTAAGATAGAATTGATATGAAGTCCTGTATGTTGTTAGATTAATATGAGGGTGCAGCACAGTGGTTAGCACTGCTGCCTCACAGCACGAGGGACCCAGATTCAATTCCCAGCTTGGGTCATTGTGTTAAGTAAGCACGTTCTCCGTGTCTGCGTGTGTTTCTTCTGGCTTCCTCCCACAATCTGAAAGACATGCTAATTAGGTGCATTGGCCATGCTAAATTCTCCCTCCGCGTCCCCAACAGGTGCCAGAGTGCGGTGACTGGAGGTTTTTCACTGTAACTTCACTGCAGTGTTAATGTAAGCCTACTTGTGACTAATAAACTTTAACTTTAAAGCTTTAACCAAAGAATGAGTGATGATCACATGGCTTCACTCCTGAAATTTCTTTGAAATAGATCCCCAGGACTTTTGTTATTGATTTGGTGGACAGCATTTCTGGGTTTTGTGGAACATTATAAGGAAAATTTTCTAATATTCTGATAGTTATCTTTATTACATTAAAAACTATTGATTTTTAAAATAATTTGCAGGCCACTTTGAATATCCACCATATAATCAGCAGACATTGCGGAGTGCTTATCACGTCAGAAATATTGAAGTCTTCAAACTGAAGCAGGTTGGAAAACTGAATGTTTTCTGTCATTTGTATTGTTATGTATTTGAAGATTTGATCTGTGAATCCATTGCAATATTCACTTCTTCTAATTTACTGCATTAACACGTTTTAAGTGTAACCCCGTAATATCCTTGAGTTGGTATAGCAATGTTTGCATTTGATAGATGTAGTTCAATTATAATATAAAACAGGAAATGTTTATAAAGGTAAGTCTACGGTTGCCTAACTAATTGCTCCAGATTGCAGAACTATTTTTTTCTGGCAAGAAATGTCTTGAATTTACCTAGTGTCTGTCTAGACTTGTATGACTGCTCCAAATCTCCCATCAGTCCTTTTGTTAACGATTGTTACTTGAGAAGGAAAGCAGAAAGTCCCCCTCTTTTTTTGCCCAAAGTTGAACAAGGCTGAATCTGTAATCCTCTTACTCAGTGTCAATTAAGGGATTGCTCAAAGTTACAGACATTCTTTGTGCTTATCAAGACCAGAGAACAAAGTTCGTGAATAAACAGTAAATTATCGTGTAGATGTTCCCATTCTCCAGTTAACTGGTATACATGTACACCACTTGGAAGAAGCACTGATTGTGCGTCCATGGCACTATAGATAGGGAGCTTTGACACCCATTACCAAAAGTTGCTAGGTAGGATCCCTGCTGGCCAAGTCCTAGAGGTCAGATTTGGTCTGTAGCAGGAATTTTTAAAATGTATTTACAGGATGTGAGCATCACTGGCTAGGCCAGCGATAATTGCCCATCCCTAAATGCCCTCGAGATAGTGGTGAACTGCCTTCTTAAACCGCTGCAGTCTCTTTAGTGTAAATACATCCACAGTGCTGTTAGGGAAAGGGTCCAGGACTTGACCCAGCAACAATGAAGAAATAATATATTTCCGAGTCAGGTTGGTGAGTGACTTGGAGGGGGAACTTCCAGATGGTGGTGTTCCCATGTGTTTGTTGCATTTGTCCTTCTAGGTGGTAGTGTTCATGGGTTTGGAAGTTGCTGCCTAAGGAAACTTGATGTGGTCTTGCTGTGCATCTGTTATGTGATAGACCTTATAGCCACTGTTCGTCAGTGGTAGAGGGAGTGAATGTTTGTCAAGCAGGCTTTTTTGTCCTGAATTTTGTCCAGCTTCTTGAGTATTATTGGAGCTGCACTCATCCAGGTAAATGGAGAAGATTCCATCACGTTCCAAACATGTCTCGTAGATTGTGGGCAGTTCTTGGGAGTCAGATTACTTACTCACCACAGGATTCCTAGCCGCTGACCTGCTCTTGTAGCCACATTATTTATAAGGCTAGTCCAATTCAGTTTTGGGTCAACTCCTAGGATGTTGACAGTGGAAGATTCAGGATTGGTAATGCCACTGAATGTCAAGTTTCAGCGGTAAAGTTCCCTGTTGTGGGAAGTGGTCATTACTTTCCATTTGTGAGCCTAAGCCTGGAAATTGTCCAGGTCATGCTGCATTTGAACATTATTAGAATATTGCAGTCTCTAAGAGGTTAAGAATGATACTGAACATCACGCAATCATTGGCACAAACGCCCCCACTTCCGACCTTTGATGGAAGGAAGATCTTGGTGAAGCAACTGAAAATATTTGCACTTAGGACACTATCCTGAGGAATTCCTGCAGTGATGTCCTGAAACTTAGATGACTGACCTCCAACCAACACAACCATCTTCCTTTGTACTAGGTATCACTCTAATCGATAAAATGCTGCTTTGATGTCAAGGGCAATCATTCTCACCTCCTCTCTGGCACTCGGCTCTTTTGCCAAGGCTTTGCTGAGATCAGGAACTGAGTGACTGTTGTGGAAACTGAGCGTCAGTGAGCAGATTCCTGCTAAGCTTGATAGCTCTTGGTAGGGAGATAAGTGTAGCTATTCGGCCATAGTGACCACCCAAAAAGGCCAACATGATGTTGAGAACACCTGTCTGAATGCTTTGGATGGCCAGGCATCCAGACGTCAGAAGATAAACTATCCTGCTGTGAAGTTCAGTTTCTAACTTCCCCCTTCTTCCTCTTTATAGGATGCTATAGGTGCACAGTGAGACACTGCCAGAATTGACAATTTAGCAAAACTTCCTTGATAACAGCATATCATAGTGGCCTATAATAACATTACCCCTGTCTCCATGGCCACCCCCATCCTGACTATTTCCCAGTCAGTAGGCGGTTTCCTGCTGTTCCTGACCAAATTTGTCCCACCAATGGTCTGTCACCAATTTGTTTCAATCTGGTTGCAGTCTGGGTAGCTAAGTTCACCTGTATTCGTGCTTTATGGGTCTGATTCTGATCTCAGGGGCGTCTGACATATTTGTGGACAATTTCTATACCCTCCCGCGTGGCCTGCCGGACCATTCAGGCACCAGAGAAGTAGCCTGCTGTTTTTCCAAGCAGGTGGAAAACCCTCATAGTCAGAGAACCCGTAATTTGCAGACAGAAACTGAGAATAAACCCCCAGAGATTGTCTGTGCTGCTGGTGTGATTATATACACTGGATGAGGCTCCTGGTACCTCTTCAAATGCCTACTCAACGGCATAATATCTGCATTTACCTTGCTATTTTGTAGAGGCTCTAAAGTCTGACAAGCACACACTACATGGAAACTAGAAGTAGCGGTAGATGGCCATTCATTTTGATCATGGCTGATCATCAAATTCAATATCCTGATCCTCCCCCCGCCCTATGTCCCTTAAACCCTTCAGCCCCAAGAGCTATATCTAATTTCTTAAAATCAGACAATGTTTCAGCTTCAACTATTTTCTGTGATAGTGAATCCCAATATTCACCACCCTCTGGGTGAAAAGATTTCTCCTCACCTCAGTTCTAAAAGGCTTACCTCTGATCCTTAATTTGTGATCTCTAGTTTTGGACTCCCCCTGCATTGGGAACATTCTTTCTGAATCTACTGTTAGAATTTTATAAATTTCTGAGATCCTTTCTCACTCTTCTAAACTCTAATGAATATAATCCTAACCAATTTAGTTTGTGCTCACATGACAGACCTGCCATCCCAGGAATCAACCTGAAAAGGCTCCGCTGTACTCCCTCTATAGCAAAGACATCCTCCTTCAGATAAGGACACCAAAGCTGCACTCAATACTCTAGATGTTGCAGTAAAACATCCCTATTCCTATACTCAAATCCTCTCACCAGTGAAGGTCAACATACCATTTGCCTTCTTTACTGCCTGCTGTACCTGTGTGCTTTCAGCAATTGATGTACAAGGACGTTATATAATGTTCCGATTCCGAGCAGCATTCCACAGTGCTCACGTATACCAGACCCTCCTTATGGGTTATGTGCCCTTAAAATGGGGATTGTGTTTACTGTCCTCCAGCGATTCAAATCTGTAGCTGTCCTTAAACATCATGTTGGGATGTACTTTCCTGTGGTACGATCATGATGAATTTTAGAACTTTTACTGGGCCTCCATCAGGTCGAATGACCACTTCATGTCTGTCTCAGTGAATGTAAAGAAAATTTAGTTTGTACAGGGAGACAAATGTTGGGAAATGCTCCCAAGTCTCATCCTTGATATCAGACCTAATCTCACCTATCAGATCTCTGTCGAGATTATCACATACCCGTCCTTTGACTTGGGTCTCAGTAGTCCTAATCGTACCAAATTAACTACTGAGTTTTCACTTCCGAATAATTCTCTTATCTTCCAGTATACTTTTTTCCATTTACTTGATTCAGGAGCAATTCTGCAAATATAATCATCAATGATCCTCTGCAGATGGACTTTAGCCCATTTAAACATTCTTAAATAACCTGGAAATATTATAGGTTACCCCTAGGTAACCCCCTACAGCACATCATGCTGCAGAATTTCAGGTTTCCCAATCCTGACTGACCATCTGGGGGAGTTCTACCGTGTTTAGGCGTTGGGTAGGTTTTTTGATAACTCAGATACTAAGGTAACATTTAACACCAACACCACCCGGTCTATCTATTACACTTGTACATAGCTCTTAACAATAGTGGCCATCAAGGTCAGGTTCCGTAACATTACATAAATATCTCCACAAACCCTGCATTTGAATCATGTATCCCTTTCATATCCAAATTGTCCTCTGAGTCTTTTTCATTTGAGTCCCATCTCGGAGGATGCTGTACCTGCGTGGACAAATGACTACCCTACGGGGGAGGCCCATTGGACTCTAATACTATTCTCCGTTCTAATTTTCTACACACCATCTACAACCAAGATCAGGGATTCGGATTGGCTTAGCTGGGTCTGCTTTAGTGAAGACCTGTGATTTTCTCTCAGCTTTTTCTGTGTTACTGAACTTAGCAGCTTATGTGATTTTTAAGCTTGTCTGATCATGAACCCTTTCACCCTGTTGGTGGTGCCTGTGTTACTTTAATGATGATCAAAAATAGACTGACTGGGCAATAATTGGCGAGGTTGGATTTGTTCTGCTTTGTATACACAATATATCTGGGCAATTTTCTACATTGCCAGGGATATGCCAGTGTTGTAATTGTACTGGAACAGCTTGGCTAGAGGTAGACCAAGGTCCAGAGCTCAGGTTTTCAGTACTATTGATGGAATATTGTCAGAGTCCATGGCCTGCTGTATCCAGGACTTCCAGCTGTTTCTCGCTATCACATGAAGTGAATCAAAGTGGCTGAAGAATGGCATCTGTGCTGGGCTCCTCCATTATTGAGGATAAGGATATTTTGTGGCGCCTCCTCCTCTAGTGAGTTGTTAATTGTCCGCAACAGGATATGGCAGGACTGCAGAGCCTCGATCTAATCTGTTGATTGTTCAATCTTCGTTGAACCAGGGTTTATCCCCTGGTTTGTTGGTAATACTAGTGTGAGAGTTAAGCCATGAAGTCACACAATTCTGCTGCTTCTGATGGCCTCATGGATGCCCAGTTGTTCTCTCTGTTTGAAGTCTATCCCATTTGGCATGATGGAGGTGCCACACAACATGATGGAGGGTATCCTCAATGTGAAGACAGGACTTTGTCTGCACAAGCACTGTGCGGTGGTCATTTCAACTGATACTGTCATGGACAGATGATTCTCTGACAGGCAGATTGGTGTATATGTTTTTTCCCTCTTGTTGGTTCCCTCACCAACTCCCGCAGACTCAGTCTAGCAATTATGTCCTCTAGGGCTGGGTCTGTGGTGGTATTACCAAACCACTCTTGGTGATGGACTTTGAAGCCCCCCAACCCATACCATGCCCTGGCCAAGTGGTGTTCCACAAGGAGCACTGATTCATCAGCTGAGGGGGTGGGGTATGTGGTAATTAGTAGGAGGTTTCCTTGGACCTGATGCCATGAGCCATGTTGAGGACTTCCATGACAACTACCTTCCAACAGTACATCACTGTGCCGCTGCCATCTCTGTTGGTGGGATGGTTGTAAGACACAATTCTGTGAGTCTGGCTAATCTGTGAGTCAGCACTTCCAGTATTGGCACTAGCTCCCAGATATTGATTAGGAGGACTTTGCAGGGTCTGCAGAGCTGTGTTTGCCATTGTTGCTTTTGGTGCTTAAGTAAATGCAGCTGTTCTCTGGTTTCATTCCCTTTCTATTAACTTTGTAGTGTTTTGATACATTTCAAAGATCATTTAACACATTGCTGTGGGCTGAAATTACAAAAGTGGTATTAGTGAACCAGATGGGTTCCGTTACAGAATCATCATAGGATCCCTACAGTGCAGAAAGAGGCCATTCAGCCCATTGTGTCTTCGACCACAATCCCATCCAGGCCCTTCCCCCATAACCCCACATACTTATCCACCTAATCCCCCAGACACCAGTGGCAATTTAGCATGGCCGATCAACCTAACCTGCACATCTTTGGTAAACCAGAGCACCTAGTGGAAACCCACACAGATAGGGGAAAAATGTGCAAACTCCCCACAGTGACCCCAGGCTAGAATTGAACCCAGATCCCTGGTGCCATGAGGCAGCAGTACTAACCACCTTGCTTGCCCCATTGTCAACATTAGATTTTTAATTTTTACTGAATTCAAATTTCACCATATGCCGTGATGGGATTCGAATCCAGGTTTCCAGAGCATTATCCTGAGTTTCGGGATTATTAGTCCAGTGACAATACCGTTATCCCACCACTTACCCCAAGATGGTGAATCAAATCAATGAGGGAAATATATAACTGTTGCAGATGCATCTGACTGCGTTGGTAGCAGTTACCATCATAGTCCTTGTGGAGACAAAGTGTTGCAGTCTATCATGTTGTGAGGTGCAATCCCGCTGTGCTAAAATAGATTTAGAATAAATCTAGGAGCTTAAAGCTGTACGTCCATGAAACAGTGTGGTCTATAGCAGCAGAATTTTATCTGATCATGAGCTGCAATCTCACAGCCCAGTTTATCCCTCTTTACCATTTCCACCAAGAGGATCAACCCTGGTTTAATGAAGAGCGCAGGAGGGCATGGCAGGAGTAGCATTGGGCAAACCTAAAAATAAGGTGTCAACCTAATGCACATTCGGCACAGAACTACTAGCACGCCAACAGAGAAGCAGCAAGCAGTAGACAGCTGAGCGATCACACAACTAATGGATCTGATCGAGCTTTGCAGTCCTGCCACATTCAGTGGTGAATGGTGGTGGGCATTTAAATAACTATCCAGAGAAACAGGGTCAACAAATACCCATACTATATGTGCAAATTATGCTTTCTACCAATGACACTTGGCAGTTTGTCAAGTATTTGATTTGGAAATGTGGAATTTCCATCTTGTGTTAGCAAAGGTTTTTTAAAAACGCTGTTTGGGATAAATACTTGCTGACCTCTCACTAGGAAGGACAAGGACAGCAGGTGTATTGAATCACCATTATTTACAACTCCCCTCCAACCTATCATACCATATATTGTCCCTAGTCACAAACCAGGAACTCTCTTCCTAATGCAAAGAGCATACCTACACCAGATCAACTGCAGCGGTTCAAGAGCCATCTTCAAGGGAAGTTAGGGGTAGAAATAAATGCTGGTCTTGTAGTAATGATTATACCCATAAATTCTAGCTCCCTATTCAAGACATGCAAGCAATTTAACGTGTATATTAAAAGTAGTAATAAACTCTGGACCATCTTAGTAAATTGTTTGTTTCTTATGTCACATCAGAATGCAAAAAAGAATTGAACCACCATTCTGCTGGAAGCAGCTCCAGGCTCTATTGAACCTTAGGTTTGGACTCCATCATTCTAAATTTGCATTGAAGAGCTTCAAAAAGAATGTGCTAATCAAACCTACTTGTTTAACTACAGTAAAAAAAAGTCTGAAACTGGCTATTTAACACAAACACTTTGTAGTCAATTTTTTTTTTAAGTTCTTTTATTATATTTTCTATTTTCAGATAAAACAACACATGGACATTTTTCTGTCACATGATTGGCCACGAGGTATCTATCATTATGGTAACAAAAAACAGCTGCTTAAGCATAAGGCCTTCCTCCGCCCAGAAGTTGAGGCCAACACTTTGGGCAGTCCTGCAGCTACAGAGCTTCTGCAGCATCTCAAGCCTTCTTATTGGTTTGCAGCGCATCTGCATGTGAAGTTTGCAGCTTTAATGCAGCATCCGGTAAGATGAAAGAGGAAAAGTGCAGGCTTTATATCTTTCTCTATCTTCATTTCATGAAACAAAATAAACTATATTTGTCATTTATGGTGTGAAACTGGAAAAATGACAGTGCATTGGTGTAAAGCTAGCACGCCTGCTAATGGCATCATTTTCAATATCGCAATAACACACTATGGAAACTAGGAAATTTGGCTCAAAGAACAGTTAGGCATTTTACAGCCTCTGAATTTATCACTAAGTTCAGTAATTTCAGGTCATAGCCACTGGCTTATTTTTTGGGTGACAGATGTTGATGATTTTACATTTCCTCCTCTGGATACATCTTTTATTTGTTTACTTTTCCCTCCACTACCAGCCTTGCACCATCTTTTCTATCTACGACACAATTATAAATTCACCTTTTGTTCTTCCTTTAACCAGCTGAAGATTTCTAGCATTTCTGATTTTACTTCCAATTTTCAGAATCCACATTATCATATAAGGAATAGAACTTTGTTATTCTCTTAAATGTTAGAAAGTATTTTAAATTAAAGTTCATTGATCTTCAATAACAGCAGAAATTGGATGGTTACCAGAATGGCGCAAACTGGTTTATTTTTCCTAGGCAAATGAAATTGTTCAAATACACCCTCTATTATTGAGGATGGGGGGGATCAGGGGTTATGAAATGTGTCACATCTACTGGAATTGGTAAATGTTTTTAAGTTGAAGGTTAACTTCCAAAAGGGAATCGCATATATATTTAAAGGGAAATTACAGAGCTATGGATTAAGAGAAGGGGAGTGGGATTAATTGGCCGCTATCCCAGAGTTCTAGCACAGGTATAAAGGGCCAAATGCTCACGCAGTTTATTACTGCTGGCGGTGATCTTCACTATCCTGCCAAGCAATGAGAAGAAGTGGTATTATGTAAAAGTTTATTGAAGGGAAGAAAGGGAATCATTTCCTGTGTTGGAGGCTATCCTAGTAGGTCAAAGGATAATTCACATGATTGTGGATTGCTGGGGTTCATTCTTTCAAACTCCCTAAGCAGCAGTGGGGACATAACCAGTTTTGGTGTACCCAGACTAAGATAGCACAGGAAAAAAACACTGTTGGTTGCCATCAAATTCTGAAAAGTGAGTGATCGAACTCTACAGTCAAAAATGAAATAGGAATAAAAATCATTACTGATTAAAGATTAATACCCATGTGTAAAACTATTTTTTGAGAATTATCCTACTCATTAAGATAACTTCAGTTGCTGCACTGATAATCAGGGGCAGCACAGTGGTTAGCATTGCTGCTTCACAGCTTCAGGGAACTGGGTTCAGTTCCCAGCTGGGTCACTGTCTGTGTGGAGTTTGCACATTCTCCTTGTGCCTATGTGGGTTTCCTCCGGGTGCTCCAGTTTCCTCCCACAGTCCAAAGATGAGCGGGTTAGGTTGATTGGCCATGCTAAAATTGCCCCTTGGTGTCCTGGGATGCGTGTGTTAGAGGGATTAGTGGGTAAATATGTAGAGATATGGAGTTAGGGCCTGGGTATGATTGTGGTCGGTGCAGGCTCGATGGGCCCAATGACCTCTTTCTGCACTGTAGGGTTTCTATGAATCAACATGGATTAACTCCCATATCAGATGGGGAAGGGGAAATCGGCTTGGTTTCCAGCCTGTTTTGAAAATGAAGTAGAATTCCATTCCACTGTTTCATGAAGTTGCGTCACAGATCACTTGCACAGCAAACCGCTTTTCAGTTCCAACACTGTCTTCACCCAACTTCAAAAAAGCAACTCTTACTGCACTCGTAACTATTATATATAGCATATCCGCCATTGAGGTTGCAAAAGATGACAAAAACCTAGAGGAAGAATACTGTCTCGATCAGCTATACTAGTATAGCCATCTGTACCATGTTCAATCAAACTTGATACCGGTCCAGATCTTCTGGTCTTCGGCTACACTTACCTTCTTTCCCTAGTGTTTCAAAAATGCTTTGAGACATTTAAACTCTTTAGGTACCAGAAGGTTAATGCCATAAGGAGTGGTGTGGCCTTTGTATGGATCCTCTCTGCTGCTCCCTAAGTATCCTGCATTGATTCAGTTCTGCAGGATGCTTCTTTGGAAGGTTGCCCTGAAAAATCAGAGGAAGGCAGGTGCATATATTTTTAACCTGATCGGGATCAGAAATAGGGTTCTGATCCTGAACTGAAGATTTGGGCTATGTTTCTTCACTTTTCTGAAGAGAAACTCACTATATATGAAAATAGGTATTGCAGTGGTCCCTCCAGGACACGGGATAATGTACCTTGGATAACAAGATCATGTTGATTGTGCACTTTGGTATTTAGGACCTACATGTTACAGTAATTGACCTCCTAGGCTTGTTTATCCATAATTTTGATTCTCCTTACATAAAGAATTAATCAATGTATTCTGCATTACCTCATTTACATACTATAACGTGCAATATTGTTCCTTTGGGTAATCTCTGGCATGTATTCAATGGCTACCATGAATTGGAGACAGGTGGAAGAAAGCACTACTGGAAAAGGGACACCCACTATCATTAGGATGGTACTCATTAAGCTGCTATAGGATTAGTAATTCTGAAGCCTAGTCTACTGAAATGGAAAACATGACTTCATATCCTACTTTGGCAATTTGAGAAAGAGTTTACTGTTTTTATGCATATGAATTTAAAGCTAATGGATTGTTACAAACAAAACCCACAGAGTTCACGGATGTCCTTCAGAGAACAAAACCTGCTGTCCTTATATGGTCTGGACTTCGTGATTCTAGGACATACCAGTGTGGCGGACTCTTGATTTTCCTCACTTCATTGTAACAATCCATTATTAACAGTTCAAGAAAGTGGCTCACCACCATTACGTCTGGGCAACAGCAGTAGACAATAATTGCCATTATATTCAGAGAATTAATTTGAATTGTTTACCAAGGCTCTAAAAAAGATATGATGTATTACAAGTGTACATTGATGCAACTTTTAATCTAAGTTTTTGTTTGTTTCTTCACAGAAGAGTAATGGTGAGCAGCTACCAAAAGCAACAAAATTTCTGGCTCTTGATAAATGTCTCCCTCGCAGAGATTTTCTGCAGGTATTATACAACACTTGACATTCTGACTAGAACAAAATCTCCCATCACAAAATTCTTTCTGCTACTTGTTGTTGAGTGCTCTTAAATAAGAGGCCAGAGGGGAAAAGTGCAAAAAAAAATAAACTAAGCTTGTAGAATAATTGAATGAAACCAGTTGATTTCTACGTATGTCTGGCTGCAGTATACAATTCAGCACAGTGTAATTTGAATTTGCTTTTTTTTCCCTTGACTTTAGATTGTGGAAATACAGCATGACCCAAATGCTTCTGATCAGCTAGAGTATGATTCTGAATGGCTGGCCATTCTAAAAGCTACAAATGATTTAATTAATGTCACCGCTAAAACATGGAACATGCCAGAAAATAACAGTCTGCATACAAAGTGAGTGTGGCCTACTTGCAGTATTACGAGTGCAAATTTTACAATAAATGTTTTGGAAACATAAACAACCTGATTTTCCAGAAACATTTATGAAATCCATGTGTTTTAAAGCCGAAAATGCAACTTTATTTTCGATACTAGAGTCCTCTAATTTTCATATTGACCAAAAGTAATGAGGTTATGTTGAATCTTCATAAAACACTGATTTGGCCTTGACTAGAATATTGTATTCAATTCTGGGCACCATACTTCAGGTGAAGGATGCAGAAAAGATTTGAGAGACACCAGTTACAAGGAAAGTTTGGAAAAGCAATATCTGTTCTTTGAGAAGAGACAGTTAAGATTAGATTTGATAGAAACCAAGGGCAAGAACCTTTGATGACATGAGGAATAATTTTATCCAGTAAATCATTAGGATCAGGAGTGCACTGTATAAGGTGGAGGTGGTGTATTCAATTGTGGTTTTTCAGAGGTAAATAGATGAACACCAGAAAGAAAAGAAATGGCTGTGGCGAAAATTCAGAGAGTGAAACTAGCTAAGCTGCTCTTGCAGAAAGCTAGCATGGACACAATGGGTCAAATAGCCGCTTTGTGCTGTAATCATTCTATGATTTTAATCCAAACTTAATATACTTTACATGTGTTCAGCTAAGTAAATAGGTTTTGATTTAACCCTTTCAATCCTGTTTATATTAGTCTGATATTTTATTGTGTTGCCTTTGGCAATTGTCTTGATCACTTCTGTTTTGATATAGGTGGGACTACAGTGTGTCTAGAGAAGACATTGAAGAACTGTTGGAAGAGCAAGGCCATAACCTCCATGTCCCCAGTAACTTCAGCCAGACAGTGCCTACCTATGACCCAGCACATCCACAGAGATCAAGAGAAGCTGTCCATGTGATTAACCCCCAGACAACTGAGTTCTGTGCCACCTTTGGCCTCATTGATCCGAATGCTAAGGTGAAACAGCTGGAAAATGAGGGATTAATGGAGGGAGAGGAAGAGGATGAAATGGACAGTGCTGATAATCCTGAGGAGCCCAGTGATTATACCACAGACACTTCAGGACTTTCTTCCTCCATAAATCCAGATGAAATAACACTAGAAGATGATGACGATGATGATAATGGGGAGCTTAGTACACATTCCATAGAACCATCACCAGACCACCCCTTCACAGATTCATCAGCAAATTTCTCTGATGTGAGAGATCTCCCTGATTCTATGGTTGTATCTTCTGATGAGACACAGGACTCTGCAACTGAGGAACTGGACAAGTCTGGAGACAGCAGTATGACTGAGGGAGAAGGAAAAAGCACACGCACAAAGGCTGTGAAACGAATTAGCAATGAGCATGAGAATGGAAGCAGTGGAATAAAACTAATTAAGAGACGTAATCAGAGTATATATCATACACAGAATAATGAGGACGAAGATAACGAATGATTTACATATTAAAGGGATTGAACTTTGGGAGCATCAGCTTCTGTGCACAATTGAGTTTTTAAGATTGACAAGAATGACTTTAGGTTTTCTGTTTTAACATCTGGACTTCTCAGCAATTACATTATGAAACTTGTCTGATTGGGGTAGAAATAGTGTAGAAGTACATTAAATGTATTTTTAATGTTAAAATAAATTCATGCATACATTTGTTCTCTAAGTTGGTCCAGATAGTGATGGAGTAATCAAATCATTTTATGACTGATACTATTCTTTTAAAGCAAAAGCTATATATACGCACATATAGAAAAAAACTAATAGTTTTTGTTTGTAAATGTATTAAAATACAGCATTTTCAACAAAAAAAAACCTTTATTCCAGTCTACAATTACTCTCAACTAACTTTTTTCTTTAGATACGATTAAAATATGCAATATCTTTCTTGAGCAGTCCCTCGGAGTGAGGAAGATTCTTGTTATGGAATGTGTAGTCTGTTATAATGAGAGGCTATGGATTGCAGCTACCACAGTTCTGATTGACCAGAAAATTCATCTGTCGTTACTGCCTGCCATTGGTGTATCAGAAAGATCTACACTACAAACATACCTTCCATGGCCATCCAGTCCAGGGGTGGATTCGGATCTGAAGCCTTCTGGAAGTCCAAATGGCGTAAGTACACTCAGTGCAATTAAGAGAGTTCCAGGATTTTGACCAACAGTAACAGAATGGTGATATAGTTCCAAGTGTGTGGCTTTGAAAGGAACTTGAAGCTGATAGATATTCCTATGCATCTGCTGCCCTCAGGTGGTAAAGGTCATGGGTTTGGAAGATGCCGTCACAGAATCTTGATAGAAGGAGGCCATTTAACCCATAGTCTGCACTGTCTCAGAGTATTTTATCTGGTCTTCCTGCACATGAACATGGACTGTTTCAGTATCTGAAAAGTCACAAATGGTACTGACTATTGTGTAATCATTAGCAAACATTCCCCCTTCTAACCTTATAATTGAAGGCAGATCATTAATATACCAACCAAACCATAGAATCTCTACAGTGCAGAAGGAAGCCATTTGGCCCATTGAGTCTGCACTGACAATCCGTCAGTGCAGACTCAATGGGCCAAATGGGCACCACGACAGCTCAGTGACTATCACTGTTTGCTGTGCAGATACATGGATTTGGGCCAAAATCTGTGGGAGTTTGCGCATTCTCCCTGTGGTTGCGTGGAATTCCTCTGGGTTCTCCGGTTTCCTCCCGCAACCCAAAGATGTGCTCTTAGGCTAATTGGTGTAACAAATTGTCCTTAAATTATTCTCCCTTCAATCTGGTTTCCAATGTGGGTGCCAAAAGCATAGACATGGGTCAAGGGTGGAAGAGGAAAAGCATAATGTTAAAATGGCGGTGTGGGCTCGATGGGCCGAAGGGCCTGTTTTCAGTGCTGTGTTTTTGTTCTTTGTTCCTTGATATCATGTGAAGAGAATTGGCTGAAAATTAGCCTCCAACCAGAACAGCCATCTTCCTTTGTGCCAGGTATCACTCCAACCAATAGAGAGATTTCTCCTGATTTCCATTGACTCCAGTTTCGCTAGGGCTCCTTGCAAATGTCAAATGCTGCCGTGATGGTGGCAATCGCTCTCATCTCACCTCACAGGGATTCAGCTCTTTGTCCATGTTTGAACTAAGGCTGTAATGGGGTCAGGAACTGAGTGACCCTGGTGGAAAACAAACGGAGCATCTGTAAGCAGATTATTGCTGAGTAAATGCCACTGATGACCCTTGCATCACTTTAGTTGATGATCAAGAGTAGACCGATGGAGTGTTGATTAATGTTGAAAGTGTCTTGCTTTTTGTGTACCACATTGCTGAGTTGATGCCAATGTTGTAGCTGTACTGGAACAGTTAGATCTAGGGGCGTGGCATATTCTGGAGCGCTGGCTTTCACAATAATTTCAGATTATTGTCGGGGCCATAGACTTTGCAGTATCTAGTACCCTTGGCCATTTCTTGACATCAGGTGGAGTGAATCTAATTGGCTGAAACCTGATATCTTTGATAGCCAGAGCAGGCCAAAATGGATTATCCACCCAACCCTTCTTGTTGAAGATTGTTGTGAATAATTTCAGCCTTCCACACTGAGATGGTGGGCTTCTCCATCATTGAGGATGGGGATATTTGTGGAGCCTCTTCCTCCAGTGAATTAATTGTCCATTACCATTCATAGCTGGATGTGGCAGGATGGCAAAGCTTAATTTGACCTGTTGCTTCATCTATTACTTGCTGCTTATGCTGTTTGGCACACGTGTTATAACTTCACCAGTTTGACACCTCATTCTTAGTATGCTTGGTGCTGCTCCTGGCAAGCTCTCCTGCACTCTTCATTGAACCAGGGTTGAACCCCTGGTTGATGATAATGATAGAGTGGGGAATGTGCCAAGCTGAGAGAGGGAATACAATTCTGCTGCTGACAGCCCACAGCCCCTCACAGATGACCAGCCTTCAATTGCTTGATCTGTTTGAAGTCTGTTCCATTTAGCACAGTGATTGATGCCCTCCAATGTGTTGTGTGGCACTATGTGAAGATAGAATTTTGTCTCATAAGGACTGTGGAATGATCACTCCTGCCATGGACATATGTGCATTTATGACATTGAACCAAATGGGTCCAGATTTTCATTAATTGAATTTAAATTCCACAAGTTGTTATGGTCAGACTTTCACCCATGTAGCCAGAGCTTTAGGCTGGGCCTTGAGACTACTAGGCCAGTGACTATACTACCATTATACAAATACAAGTCATTCTTTTCACTTTAAATAACCAAATTGTTTTCACTGTCATGCTTTCATTAGCATTGCACTTTGGATCTGTAACCTTTTAAATTACTTAATTGAGTGGCAAAACTGACTTTATAGGCCAAATGGCCACCACCTTCTCCTACATCTGGTTGTAAACAGTTCATAAGAACATAAGAAATAGGAGGAGTAGGCCATCCAGCCCTTCGAGCCTGCCCCACCATTCAATAAGATCATGGCTGATCTGTCGCTGCTCAGTTCCACTTTCCCGCCCTCTCCCCATAACCCTTAATCCCCTCTCCTATCAAAAACCCATCAACCCGCGTCTTAAAAATATTTAGCGAGGCAGCCTCCACCACTTCAACGGGCAGAGAATTCCAGAGATTCACCACCCTTTGAGTGAAGAAGTTCCTCCTCAACTCTGTTCTAAACTGCCCCCTTTTTATCTTGAGGCTGTGCCCCCTAGTCCTATTGTCTTTTTTGAGCGGGAAGAGTCTTTCCACCTCTATCCTATCCTATCCATCCCATTCATCATCTTATACGTCTCAATGAGATCTCCTCTCATTCTTCTAAACTCTAACGAGTACAAGCCCAGTTTATTCAGCCTCTCCTCATAGCTCAACCCCCTCAACTCTGGTATCAGCCTAGTAAACCTCCTCTGCACTCCCTCCAAGGCCAAAATATCTTTGCGCAGGTGCGGCGCCCAAAAATGCACACAGTACTCCAGCTGCGGCCTCACCAATGCCCTATACAGCTGCAGCAAGACCTCCCTACTTTTATATTCAATCCCCTTCGCTATGAAGGCCAGCATCCCATTCGCCTTCCTGACCACCTGCTGCACCTGCAAGCTGGGTTTTTGTGACTCATGCACAAGGACCCCGAGGTCCCTCTGCACCGTCGCCTGCTGCAGTTTTTCGCCCTGTAAGTAATAGTCCTTCCTACCATTCTTCCTACCAAAGTGGACCACCTCACACTTGCCAACATTAAATTCCATTTGCCATTTCCTGGCCCATTCGCCCAGCCTATCTAGATCCTTCTGCAGACTCTCCACACCCTCCGCACAATTTGCCGTTCCCCCAATCTTGTTGTCATCAGCAAATTTCGACACCCTACACTCGGTTCCCTCCTCCAGATCATCTATATAAATGGTAAAAAGCTGAGGCCCCAGCACCGACCCCTGGGGCACTCCATGTTCATGTTTCCTTTCATTTTAAAGTTCTAACATCCAGATCACCAAGATAGCATTAAGAGGCCTTGAACCAGGGGACAGTGTGGGGCATGTATGGGGAGAAGCAGCAAGTGATAAAAGACAGATCAAAATAAATGTAGGATTAACTTTGCTCCTCTGACCTCAGTTTTACAGCACAAGAGGCCCTTCAACCCATTGTGTTTATGTCAACCATCAAACACCTATCTATTTTAATCCCATTTTCCACTATTATTCTGTAGCCTTGTATGCAAGTGCTCATCTAAACGTTTAAAATGTTTTGAGTTCCTGCCTCTACTAATCCTTCAGGTAGTGAGTTCTAGATTTCCACTTTCTGGGTGAAAAAATGTTTTTCCTCAGATCCCCTCTAAATCTTCTGCCCCTCACCTTAAATCTATGCTCCCGAGTTATTAAGTCCTCTAAGGGAAAATTTATTTCCTTTCTATATACCTCAATTAGGTCTCAGCCTTTCCCACAGCCTCTCTTCATAGTGAAAGACTCCAACCTAGGCAATATGCTGCTGAATCACCTCTGCACTCTTTCTGTTGCAATCATATCCTTCCTATAAATGTAGCAGTATTTTAACTGTGATCCAATGAACATTTTATACAGTTCCATCATAACCTCCCTGCTCTTGTATCCTAAGGTGTAAGGGAAGTATCCCATTTGCCTCTTAACCACTGTATCTACCTGCACTGCCCGTTTCAGGGACCTAGAGAGACATGCACCCAAAGTCTCTCTTGTCCTCTGTACTTCCTAGCATTCTACTCTTCACTCTATTTCCTTGCATTGTTAGTCGTCTCAAAATGTATTGCCTCACTTTTTTTTTTACGGTTAAACTCCAATTGCCATGTTCTGCCCATCTGATCACCCCATCTATCATCTTGTAATCCTTGCCATTTATCATACCTCCAGATTTTGTAAAGGACCTCATATATATCCAAATCATTACTGTAAATTCAAAGAACAAGGGGCCCAGCACTGATTCCCCACTGGTCACAGGCTTCCAGTCACAAGAACTACCTTCAACAGTCAACCTCTGCTTCTACCAATAAGCCAATTTTTAAGCCAATTTTGAATTCAGTTTAGCAAATTGTCCTGAATCCCATGGGCTACTAGTTTTGCAATTAGTTTCCCATACAAGACCTTGTCAAATACCTTACTGAAGTCCATTTGGACAACATCAACTGCACTGCCCTCATCTACATTTAGTCACTTCCCTGAAAAATTCAATCAAATTTGTTAGATTTGCCTGACAAAGCCATGCTGATTATCCTTGATTAATCCTTACCTCTTATTAATCGTGTCCCTTAGAATTTCTTCCAATAATTTCCCTACCACACATGTTAAAACTCACTGACCTACTTTTTCCCTTCTTGAATAAGGATACCATATTAGCTGTCCTCCAGTCCTTTGGCACATCTCCTGTGGCCAGAGAGGATTTGAAAATCAGCACAGTCCCTAAATCTCCCCCCACCTCATATAGCAGCCTAGGATACATCTTATCTGGACCTAGGTATTTATCCACTTTAAGTCTACTCAAATTACTAACACCTTGATGCTAGCTATTTAATTATATCACAGTCCTCCTCCCTGCTTTCTGTACCCACATCGTGCTGCTCCATTGTGAACACAGATGCAAAATATTCATTTAATACCTCACCTACATCTTTCAGTTCCATACACAGGTTGCCACTTGGTCCCTAATAGGTCCTACTCTTGCCCATACAATATTAATTGGAAGGCATTTTTGAAAACATTCTTTTCATATCACATCTATAAAGTTTAGCTGCATAGTTTGTGAAAACCTTTTCTTAATTTTGCAGTTAATATGGATATGATATACAGTGATAGCTGAAGAGCTTTTCTAAATGTAGTGAATACTTCCTAACAGCTGGAGAAAACCAGCTCCTTAAAAGTAGTTTTTTGCATCTAGAGGTACAGGCCAGCTATTCTCAGCTGAGCCATATCTCAGCTGTAGTTCATTTAACATCATTCTTGCCTCTAAGTGAGAACATTGTGGGTTTAAGCCCCACTCCAGAGACTTCGGTACAAAAATCAACAAGTTGGCCTGTTAAGTGCAATACTGAATGCATGCAGCACCATATCAGAGGTGACATTAAACAGAGGCTTGGTCAATCCTTTCAGTTGGATTTCAAGGACATGGAAGTTCCCCAGTATCTTGGCCAATATTTATTTCTCAATAAACATCAGAAGAAACAGAAAAATGAGGTGATCCTGAGAGGGCCTTACAAAGTGGATGCTGAAAGTAAAGTTTTCCTTGTAGGGTGCCTAGTACTAGGGGACAGTTTAAAAACATAAGAAATAGGAGCAGGAGTAGGCCAACTAGCCCTTCGAGCCTGCCCCGCCATTCAATAAGATCATGGCTGATCTGTCGTGGCTCAGTTCCACATTCCCGCCCTCTCCCCATAACCCTTAATCCCCTCTCTCATCAAAAACCCATCAACCCGTGTCTTAAAAATATTTAGCGAGGCAGCCTCCACCACTTCAACGGGCAGAGAATTCTAGAGATTCACCACCCAAGACCAGCACATTCCTGTAAGGAAGTGGGATAAGTATGGCAAGTTTTGGGAACCTTGAATAACATAAGAACAGAACTAGGAGCAGGAGTAGGCCAACTAGCCCTTCGAGCCTGCCCCGCCATTCAATAAGATCATGGCTGATCTGTCATGGCTCAGTTCCACATTCCCGTCCTCTCCCCATAACCCTTAATCCCCTCTCTCATCAAAAACCCATCAACCCGCCTCTTAAAAATATTTAGCGAGGCAGCCTCCACCACTTCAACGGGCAGAGAATTCCAGAGATTCACCACCCTTTGAGTGAAGAAGTTCCTCCTCAACTCTGTTCTAAACCGCCCCCCCTTTATCTTGAGGCTATGCCCCCTAGTCCTACTATCCTTTCTGAGCGGGAAGAGTCTCTCCACCTCTATCCTATCCATCCCATTCATCATCTTATACGTCTCAATGAGATCTCCCCCTCATTCTTCTAAACTCTAACGAGTACAAGCCTAATCTACTCAGCCTCTCCTCATAGCTCAACCCCCTCAACTCCGGCATCAGCCTAGTAAACCACCTCTGCACTCCCTCCAAGGCTAAAATATCCTTGCGTAAGTACGGCGCCCAAAACTGCACACAGTACTCCAGCTGCGGCCTCACCAATGCCCTATAGAGCCACAGCAAGACCTCCCTACTTTTATATTCAATCCCCCTCGCAATGAAGGCCAGCATCCCATTCGCCTTCCTGACCACCTGCTACACCTGCAAGCTGGGTTTTTGCGACTCATGCACAAGGACCCCAAGGTCCCTCTGCACCGTCGCCTGCTGCAGTTTTTCTCCACGTAAGTAATAATCCTTCCTACCATTATTCCTACCAAAGTGGACCACCTCACACTTGCCAACATTAAATTCCATTTGCCATTTCCTGGCCCATTCGCCCAGCCTATCTAGATCCTTCTGTAGACTCTCCCATTTGAGAATGAAATGCAGAGCATCTTTTGTTTTCCCAAGTTGTTTTCCTGTTGTTAAGTCTAGGAAATTCATCGTCTACGCCTTTAAGACTTGATTAGAATGCGAGTTTTACAGCTAATCAATATTCTGTAAATTAGTGTGTGTCTTTACATCCCCTGTTTCACCTGATGAAGGATCAGAGGCCCAAATAAACCTGTTGGACTTTAACCTGGTGTTGAGAGACTTCTTACTGTGTACACAGCCTCCCCATAGGCAAGTCTTCAGCTCTTCTGCCTCATGCAAACATATGGAAATTACATCTCTTGCAGCTCAAGCTTAAAGCTTCAGAGGAACTCAGGAGGCCAAAGCTATGTAAATTGAACATTTAATTTACATCAATTTAGAAGTTTTTTTGTTGCGTTTTAACAAATGTAATTTTGAAAATTGCTTTCTCCAAACAGCATTCCCTATCACAGGGGAAGGGCCTAACATTAAGCAAAAGAACATCAAGTTCAAAATAGAACCAAATCATATAAAAATGGAAAATGCATTCAATTTCACACCTTAACACAAAGGATCTCAATTAAGAGATAAAACACTTCACTTCTACCAGTAGAAATATATTAAACAGATAATGAATTATTTTCAATTTTTATTTACCTTTTAAATATAACCTTAGTGTAATCAATAAACAGTTGCATCAATCCACACAAAGTTTTGCTTATCTGTGTTTATTGCAATAAAATAAGACAACTGAAAACTTCTTTACAAAGTTATATCCACTTCTACTGAACCCAAGAGTATTAGTGTGTTCTTTTTATATAATGCTTATTTTCAAACTGTACTCAAGTTACAGCACTGGTTTCCATTAGAACAGGGAACAATTCTAACACATCTGTCCTCCATTTGTGCAAGATAAAATGTCATAACCAGTCTTTGCCTCCTTTGAAAACTAGGCAAGTGAAAATATTTCCTTATCCCCAATTTTAATGCCTCCGTTCTTCATGCTGGGCTACAGTTTAATGAATAGGGCAAACTATGCATTTGACCATGCAGTGCACCAGAGCAGAGTCCAGTCCCCTGCCCTCATCCAATGTCCACAAAGTTCACTCTTCTCAGCATTAGTAAGGAATTACAAGGCTCCCAAGCACAAAAAGCGCCAAGGTACAAAGGAGCACCCAATTACAGGCATGGCAAAGATCAAATCACAACATATGCCAGGAAAAGTACTTTTAAATAGTTAAGTTCAAATAACTGGGCAGTTCTGCCAAATGCTGATGATTCATTTTCACTTGTTGGATTTGGTGTCTTTTTGCTTTACTGCAAAATACAAGTGTAAGGCCTTTGGGTAAGTCAATGTTGTATTAAAATTATTGTTTTTGAGCAATGAACAAATGTTACCGTTTAGGTTTTTTTTAAAACGAATAGGAGCCAGTTTGAGTGTAATCTGACTTGGACAGAATTCTTCTTGTTTCACAATTCTGGAAAAAATGTTAAATCACACATCGTTCTCAAAACTAGTCACCATTACATATAATCCCTTAACTGAGAATAAAGGTCAATTTTTAAAAATGTATTTGCATGGGGAAGAAACATGAAATATCAATAATGCAAACACTGGGAAGTAACGCCATCACTGTGTAAGTGTGTTACAACAGAACTTTTGAGAAACAACACAATGTGTTAACAGCACCCACGACAGAAGTTTTGTACTGGTCTGAAAATATATCCTGCATAAATAAAGCCCTGTCTGGCCTTTCAGTAAGCTGGAATACCAATTTGCTGCATCAGAGAAGTGAGGCCCTAGGTTTCAACAGATCCACTCCTGCCAATCAGCATGGGGGGTTACAGAATGGCACAAGGAAATGGGGGAAAGGAGGAACAAGTGAAGGGGTAGCCATCATCCTTGCTGTTGCAAGAGGCATATGCCCTAGCATGACAAGAAAAAGGTAACATTAAATAAAATCACATACATTCCAAAACGTTAACCCTTTCTTTAAGCAACTTAAGTCACACACCATAACAGCATTTTCAAACATTTAATGATTGTTAAATGTTTAGCATATCTCACCTTTCAATTTTTCCCTATGCCAGGCATTCACTTTTATGCCATTCCTCTTTACAGAAAAAGTGGTTCTAAATCTGCTTTCATCCTTGATTTTTTTTTGATGTTGAAGGAAACATGCTTTATAGTCTGAGAAGTAATCCCCCCCCCCCAACTCTCTAATTTGGTCAAAACATTTGCATTTAGCAATTTAGTAGCTGACCGATCAAATTGACTGCACATATAAAGGCTATATTTGAACAAATCTGTACTCCCAATACAAAACATCATCCATCAGACCAGAATCTAGGAATTCAGCATGAAAATCAGCATGATCCATAATGGATTTTCCATCAGAGATGACATAGTACCTGGGGCCAGCTGAATTCTTTGCCAACACGCACTACCAACAAGGAAAGTTTAACTCTGCGGCTGAAAATTTATAAAAGTTTACCCATTAGATCGAAACAAATTCAAATGATGATTGCACACAGACAAATGTAACAAATGCAATTCTTTACATCAGGCTTTGATTCGATTCAGAAAGGCACATCATCCAATTTTAGGTGCACTAATACCTCAGTGTTCACCTTCCACATTCCATGGATAAAATAAGGCAAACTAAATGGATTGAGGTGGGGTTGGGCAGGGCTGGGGTGGGGTGCACTGGATAGCTGAAACAGAGAAAAGTAATGCCTGCCCTTTCATCAAATTTCCATCATGCAATTTTCCCTTAATATCACAACTTATTTTCAGCACACAATGCTTCTTGTAATTTCCCACTCCAACTACTTTTAGCTGCTCCAATGACAATACTGGGATGCAATTCCACAGGCAGCAGTAAAGGAGCATCTCAACTAGGTAGGCAGTCTCCATAACAAACCTGAAAATTAAGCTGAGGGGCTATTTAATTATTGGTCTATTACAGTCAATCTCTATCCTGTCCTGATCTGGTGTCCCCAAATCACTTCCAACAAGGTACTTCAACAGCATTCTCCCAGGGTACAGTTTGGTTATCCTGTTTTGTGATGTATTTACTAAGGCATAAACAAACGCTTCATCTTCCTATTTTATCAAAAGCATTAAATTCATCATTAAGTAAAGAAACTGACGGGGGGCCTGATCACTGTAATTAAGGGAAGTGTTTTCTCTGGTGTGGAAATGAAGTACAAGTGAAGTAAAATTCAAACAAGGCCATTTAGGAACAAAATCAAGAAGCACTTATTCACACAATGGATAACAGAAATCTGGAATTCTCTCTCCAAAACGCTTTAGATTCAAGGACTAAAATTTTCAAGATCGAGATTGAATGATTTTCATTATGAGTGCATATTAAGGAACATGGAGCGAAGACAAATAAATTGAGTTGAATACAGATCAGTCAGTCCTTTGTTGACAAATCTGTTTTCGCATTGCTTGTCAAAATGAAATCCCAATACTCAACCATATGGTATCAACATTTCTTGCATCTTCTGACTGTGTACATTTGTCTCGCTGTTCTCCTGACAAATGGCTCAAGATGGGTCAAAATGGGTCTAGTTTTCCGTCATGTGGCTCAACAGCAATTAGAAACGGTACAATTTTCCTTTGCAATTTAGGCTATCGACGTGGTCTCAGCTCTCCGCCAATGGATTTGGTGGTCCCTATCCTCCTTGCCAATCTACTTGGTCAATTAAAGAGCATCAACATTATTGCACATTGTGTCATTTTCTGGACTCCTAGAATTAGTACCTTCAGGGAGATTGTATTGCCAAGAATGTAATTTGAACTAATACATTAAAAGCTTTCTTTTGAAGTAAGCTAGGAAAAGCAACAAGACTTTGTGCGCATCTTAGGGTTTGCTCAAAATAAAGGCATCACTTCAGACTGTCAATTTTAACAATGCTGCACCTCACTTACAATCTGTCACAACAGTACGTAAAAAGAAAGGACTTCCTGCAATTAACATTTGGAAATTTAGATGCAACTTTTTTCCTTACTCTATACAAGAATGTCTAATATTCACTCAAAATTAACTATACGAGAATAGACATACAAAGCACTGTCAGCAGAACATTTTCTTCCCTATTGATATTTGGGAAGAAAGATATACATGGCTATGTAATACATATGTGAAAAGCAAAATTTCATCAGTAGCATAAAAATAAATAAACAGGCAATTGTAACAATTTATCCCAATAGTTTTTTTTTCACTTAGCCATGATATGTGGAAGATAAATGAAGAAGGGCACTGCCACTTGCATTATAGACAAGCCTTGTTCTAAGCAATCTTCATTTATTGAATTAATAGGATTTCACTGTATGTTATGGTGAGACGCTACAAGGGTTTTAAACTGCAACAGCAAAAAGCAGCATTGAGCTTCTAAAATATTGTGCCCAAGTAATCAGAACAAGCACATTGTTCTTAAAAGATTTTAAGCAACTGTTGAAAGTGTTTCAAAGTTGCATTATTTTATACTTTAAAAATACCTTTCCTACCCTCAAGTTAAACATATATGTGGAATTATAAGAAAATGCATTCAGATGTTTTATGCATTGCATTTCAGAATATTTGCAAATTAGGCTTCTGTATGTTTATTATACATATAATTATAATAAAATTAGTTGATGGGAAGAAATGATAATGGATTGTGTAGGAGAATGGGAACGAGTGGGAGAATATTTTCTCTTAAAGTTTGATTTACAGATAAAGCCTTCATTGAATCTGGTGAAAAGGGGTAACTAACCTCTACATAATGATTTGCCACGTTATTTACATCATTTACTTTTTACAGGTGCCTGATAAAAGCAAAAGAGACCTGTAGTCAACCATTTGAAGAATGACTCATGCAGTAGTCCAAAATGGAAGAGAATAAAAGGAATTAGCACAACAACGTGCGCTAATAATATAAAAAGGAAACAAATCTCCAATATCCATTTTCTATTGTTCATGTTGTTTGAGGCCCAAATACTGTTAATTGCCACAGCAACCCCTTTGGCTCTGCTGATTTGTTTCCTGAAGATTTACCCCTCGATTTCTGGCAGCAGTTGCTGGATTTTGAGGATCATTTTTTGGCATTTTCTTAGCTGCGAGGAAAACAATGAAATACAATTAGTAACATGAATAAATAGCTTACTTTGAAAGATTTATGCTCCAGCACAGTGTATATACTTAACTTATACATATAGCCCTTGAATTGCTACAGAGGAGTTCCGTACATCTTCATATAAAAATTAAGGCAGCATACATATTCAAGGACAGATCGATTTTTGAGGGGTTAGGATTATTATTCCTTTTTACATTCATAGAGTCAGAGGTATACGGCATGGAAACAAGGCTCTTTGGCCCAACTCATCCATGCCAATCAGGGTTCCTAAACTGAACTAGTCCCATATTGCCTGCATTTGGCCATATCCCTCTAAACCTTTCCCAACTATGTACCCGTTCAAATGTATTTTAAATATTGTAATTGTATCACGTCCTCTGGCAGCACACTCCATACACGCACCACCCCTGTGTGATAAAGTTGCTCTTCAAGTTCCTTTAAATCTTTCTCTTCACCTTAAATATATGCCTTCTAGTTTTGGACTCCCCTACCCTGGGGAAAAGACCTTGGTTATTCATGATTTTATAACCCTTTATAAACCTCATCCTCCTCATCCCAGGGAAAAACATCCCAGCTTATCCAGGTTCTCCTTTTAATTGAAACCTTCCAGTCGCTGTAACATCCTTGTAAATCTTTTTTGCATCCTTTCCAGTTTAATTACATCCTTCCTACAGCAGGGCAACTAGAATTATACGTTGCACTCTAAACGTGGACGTACCAATGTCTTGTACAGGTATAACGTGACTTCCTAACTCATGTACTAAATGTTCTGACCAATGAAGGCAAGTGTGCCAAACTCGTCAATCACCACTTTGTCAAGCTGTGACACCACTTTCAAAGAGCTATGTACCTGCACCCCTAGGTTTTCCATTGGGCAAAACTTCCCAGGACTCTACCATTAACTGCGTGTTCCTCATATTTTGCTCTAATTCAGTCCTTAGTCTCAAATGCATTTTGGGATAATATGCTGCTATTCATACAGTACCATAACATTATGGTCCCAACAAACGCTGAGCTGATTTTCCCTGGCAGCGTTGAAATTTTGCAGATATCTTGTTCAAAGTCTGAAAAGCACTGAGAGAAAAAAACTGGACTTTTGAAAGTTCAAGCTTAAAGAAATGTATGGAGCTATTATCTCCTTTTAAATCCATGTTTTTTTAGTGAGACAATATGTGCACTAATGAAGAATATTTGCACTCACTGCCAGCAAACAATCTCAACTGATTCATCACATAGAATGCTATGCTTTTGGAATTTAATTCAGACTGCCTAATTCACTTCATAAAGGACTCAAAACAGTCAGAAATGAGAGATGGGTATCTGTTAATTTGCACTAACTTCAAAGCCAGAATAGAGTTGAAACGACAGTGTATGGATAGGTCAAGACAGGTTGGGCTTGTTTCCAATGGAGTTTAGAAGAGTGAGGGGTGATTTTATTGAATTATAAAAGATCCTGAATGGTCTTGACAATGCAGATGTGGAAAGGAAGCTTCCTCCTCTGGGTGAGTCCAAATCTAGGGGGCACTATTGATTCCTAACAACAATCTAGGGTTATCGGAGTAGAAAGGAACATGAAATTTGAACACAAACAGATCAAGCATAATCTTAATGAATGGTGAAGCAATCACAAGGGGCCAAATTGCCTACTTCTGCTCCTATTTTGGATATTTGTACAGTCACCTTGAGCCACAAATTTTCTGATTTTGTAGAACCATAATGTACAGGTTTCATTGTAATCTTCAGAATTAACCTGGTTAGTAAATTTCAATTCAAATAATAAAACATAAGCCAGTTCCCCCACTCCAATGTTGTCATGTTTCAAGTAACAGTGAAATAACATGAGGGTACAAGTTACACAATTGGTCTTGTGGTGCAGTGGCCAGAAGCTCCAGATTAGAGTCCTACCCAGTACTTGAAAGCCAAGGAAGGTGCATTCATAATGCAGCCAACAGGCTGTGTATCAATGCCAATGGAATGTGGCAAGAGCAGGAAGAGACTCCTGATCAGCCATGCCAAATGTGGAGAGACACCCCTCAAGCTAAAGACTCTAGTGACAGGCTAGCAACCTGCTCTAGGAAAAACCCCACTACGGGAACAGATAAAATTCTGCCTTGTGCACCATAGGAAGAGAAACAAACAATATACTATACAAGTAGCACAGGGTTTAACCAAGCAAAATGTGGCTCTGGTGTGAAGTGTTAGGTAGGATTCAACATTCTATATGTGATCATTTTTTAAGTGAACACAAATGTGAACATGCACTGTACGAGAGATGCTTGAAGGGAGAGAATGACAATACACAAATTATCAAACACACACTATTCACAGCATTGCTATCTTTTCAACTGTGGTCCCAAGCTTAGTGAAAAGCACTTGGAAACTTGCACTCAGGGTGTGCAGGGACTTAAAGCTAAGGGTTTTGCCTAGAGGCTTGTTTGACTTATTTTAATAACTATAATAGAAAAACAAAATTTGTATGGCAGAAGAGGAAGTATAGCGCACAAACAGAACCTTGATTGGTGGTCAGGAAGCAAAACAAAATAAAAGACTGTTAGGATCACTGATATTCTCCCTCATGTTACATCTCAATGATTTGAACTTGGGTACAGGAAATACAAACTTGAAATCTCTTCACAGAAAAGTAGACGTCTCCACAAACAGTGGAGAGAATTGTAATGAATTTCAGGGGCAGACAGGTAATAAAGATAAGCAGAATGGGATGGAGAGGGATGTAGCTTTTGTCAATGCGTAGATATATTTTGCAGGAATAAAAATGGATTACACACCTAATGGAAAGACACTGAAGAGTGTGAATGAATAGAGGCCTACATGTTCAAACACATAATAAAACATAAGCCAGTTCCCCAACTCCAATGTTGTCACGTTTCAAGTAACAGTGAAATAACATGAGGGTACAAGTTATACATGTTCAAACACATTATTCTCCGAAACAAGTGCAGGTGAATAAATCAATAAATAAATAGGAACACATCCACACAGCGTAAAGAGGTAATGATGAATTCATGTAAATTGATATTTAAGCTGCAAATAAAGGGTTGCAATTTTCAGCACTCCATTATAGCTAGAAACCATAAGAAATATAGCGGAGATTCACTAGTTATGATGCCAGAGATGGGAAACTACAGTTATGAGACCTATTTCCACTACTGCAGTTAATTTACTGATGTCACAAGTAGGCTTACATTAACATTGCAATGAAGTTACTGTGAAAATCTCCTAGTCATCACAGCCCAGTGACTGTTCGGGTACACTGAGGGAGAATTTAGCACAATCAATCCACCTAACCAACACGTCTCTTGGATTGAGGGAGTAAACCGGAGCACCTGGAGGAAACCCACGCAGACACGGGAGAATTTGTAAACAAGACTGAGGCAGCAGTGCCAACCACTGTACCACCATGCAGAGAAGGTGGAGAGAGATTTGGTAGTACATTTATTAAATAATTATGATGAGGTTTAATAAAGTGAGCAGGGAAACAAAGTATTTCCTCATGTTGAAGGAGCAGAATTCATTTATATTTTTACTGAGAATTAGGGGTGGTTTAGGAGAAATTCTTTTAAACCAAGGAGCCGAAACTAACTTGTCACAGGGAATGGCTGAGACAGCAATCTTGCTTCCTTTAAGGGAAATGTTAACAAACATTTCAAGCAGAGGAAAATAAACGGCTATGGAGGAAGCATGTGTCAGTGGAATTAGTTTGGACTGCCCAAGACAGTGGGCATGATGGCCTGAATAGCTCTATTGCTGCTGTGAACAACTCTGACTCCAATCTTTGCAAATTTTTAAAATCAAACTTATAAAACTGTAAAATAAATGCAAAATTTCCTGCTGGAAATCTGACATAAAACTATAATTTATAAAGATGCCTTGTTGTTGCTTGAATAAACCTATACAGCATTACAATGCATATTGTCTTTGTCAGTTGCTTGAAAAGAAGATGATATCTACCAGATTTCATAGGTCCTCAGGTCATTCTACTCAGCAGGCCAATCCCAGAGCTTCAGGTCTCTGGGCAAAGATGACAAGAGTAGTGAGAGGAAGGGGCTCGAGCCAGGGTTCTGCTCTCTCTGCTTCCACTTTCGTTGCTTCTCTGCAGCACAGTTTGCAGGGTCAGTTCCCAACTGTATTGTGGCTGGATGATCTAGCCCCTATTTTAAAATATATTTTTCAAGTCCTCAATGGTAGAACAAGCATATATCTAGGATACCGTGAAGGACTTGCACTGCAGCAGAATCTGAGGAATCACATTATTCATCTGTCCCACAAACTCAGGCAGATTCTGTGTTTTAACCTAATCAACTTGCATTCAGATTTTGCACATTTGTAACTCAGATCAACTCAAAGAAAACATTACAATCCAAAATATTGTACCTATTGCAAGAAAAATATCATTGACATTCATTGCTGTCTTAGCTGATGTCTCCATGAAGAGCAGACCACAGTCTTCTGCATATGCTTGTGCTTCCTGAAAAATAATCAAAGGAAATACATATTTAATATTAATTGAGTTTAATTGCATGCAGGTAGTGGGCATTGACTGGGGACTTACCCAAGCCCCTGCAAACTGACACAGACAAGCACATATTTACAGAATTTTACGCAACAAGTAGATAAGTAGAAAAGCATGTAAAGATTGATTCCACTTACCAGAAGTCCCTCTGCTTTCCCACAGACTTCCCCAATTAACTTTCAAAAAAGTTCCTACCTGATACCATCAAAATTGGCCTTGCCCCAATTTAGAATTTTAACTTTTGGGCCAGACCTTTCATTCTCCATAGCTATCTAAAAAACTCGTAGATTTATGGTCACTGGTCCCAAAGTGATCCCTCATCAACACTTCAGTCACCTGCCCTCCCTTATTTCCCAAGAGGTCAAGTTTTGCCCTCTCTCTAGTTGAGCCATCCACATACTGAATGAGAAATTCCTCTTGAATACACTCAAATTTCTCTCCATCCAACCCTCTAATACGATGGCTGTCCCATTCAATGTTGGGAAGTTAAAATCCCCTACTATTACCACCCTATTTCTCTTGGAGCCAACTATAATCTCCTTGCATATTCGCTCCTCAATTTTCCACCGATTCTTTTGGGGTCTATAGTACAACCCTATCAAAGTGATTTCCCCCTTCTTATTTCTTAGTTCCTAGTTCCAGCCATATAAACTCAGTGGGCAAATCTCGAATATATCCCCTCTCAATACTGTCATGATGTTTTTCTTAATCAAAATGCAACTCCCCCTCCTCTCTGACTCCTGTTCTATCTTTTCTATGGCATCTGTATCCTGGAACATGGAGCTGCCAGTCCTCTCCTTCCCTTAGCCATGTTTCAGTCATTGCTATAGTATCCCAGTCTCATGTATCCAAGCATATCCTGAGTTCATCTGCCTTGCCATTCAGTTTAATGAATGCAGTTTAATCTCTTGCTCTCCGCTCTGTTTTTTCCTGATCTGTCTGGTGCTAGGATAACTAACACTGCATTTACTATTTAATGTGCTCTCTTTAATATCTGTGCTGTCCTCAACCATCTATTCTGTATCCATACTGCTTGGGGTCCTACCCCCTGCCAAACTAGTTTAAGTTAACATGATGGTCAGGGAGAATAATGACAAAAGCATCTTTAGAAGGTCTGGCAATTACTGCAGGAGATAGAATTGAAACACCCATTATAAGTTTCATTAAAGGGAAGTCGTGTCTGACAAATTTACTGGAGTTCTATGAGGATGTGTCTAGGGCGGTGGATAGAGGAGAGCCGGTGGATGTGGTCTTTCTAGATTTTCAGAAAGCGTTTGACAAAGTGCCTCACAAGAGGTTATTGCAGAAGGTCGAGGGACATGGAGTTGGGGGTAGGGTGTTAGCGTGGATAGAGGATTGGTTGTCAAATAGGAGGCAGAGAGTGGGGGTCAACGGGTGCTATTCGGATTGGCGGATGGTGACTAGTGGAGTGCCCCAGGGGTCGGTGCTGGGACCTCAGCTTTTTACCATTTATATAGATGATCTGGAGGAGGGAACCGAGTGTAGAGTGTCAAAATTTGCTGATGACACCAAGATTGGGGGAACGGCAAATTGTGCGGAGGGTGTGGAGAGTCTGCAGAAGGATCTAGATAGGCTGGGTGAATGGGCCAGGAAATGGCAAATGGAATTTAATGTTGGCAAGTGTGAGGTGGTCCACTTTGGTAGGAAAAATGGTAGGAAGGACTATTACTTACAGGGCGAAAAACTGCAGCAGGCGACGGTGCAGAGGGACCTCGGGGTCCTTGTGCATGAGTCGCAAAAACCCAGCTTGCAGGTGCAGCAGGTGGTCAGGAAGGCGAATGGGATGCTGGCCTTCATAGCGAAGGGGATTGAATATAAAAGTAGGGAGGTCTTGCTGCAGCTGTATAGGGCATTGGTGAGGCCACAACTGGAGTACTGTGTGCATTTTTGGGCGCCGCACCTGCGCAAAGATATTTTGGCCTTGGAGGGAGTGCAGAGGAGGTTTACTAGGCTGATACCGGAGTTGAGGGGGTTGAGCTATGAGGAGAGGCTGAATAAACTGGGCTTGTACTCGTTAGAGTTTAGAAGAATGAGAGGAGATCTCATTGAGACGTATAAGATGATGAATGGGATGGATAGGATAGAGGTGGAAAGACTCTTCCCGCTCAAAAAAGACAATAGGACTAGGGGGCACAGCCTCAAGATAAAAGGGGGGCGGTTTAGAACGGAGTTGAGGAGGAACTTCTTCACTCAAAGGGTGGTGAATCTCTGGAATTCTCTGCCCGTTGAAGTGGTGGAGGCTGCCTCGCTAAATATTTTTAAGACGCGGGTTGATGGGTTTTTGATAGGAGAGGGGATTAAGGGTTATGGGGAGAGGGTGGGAAAGTGGAACTGAGCAGCGACAAATCAGCCATGATCTTACTGAATGGCGGGGCAGGCTCGAAGGGCTGGATGGCCTATTCCTGCTCCTATTTCTTATGTTCTTATAAGTGGAATGCCCAAGGAACAGTTCATTGGTATATTCCAAGTATTGTATGCGATGAACTCCAAAAAGCAGAAAGGCAGGGTCCTCTAAACTAAACATGAAGCCAATTCTCAATAAGATAATGAAGAATCCAAACAAATTATATTTGTCATGAAGTCAATGTATTAGTCCTAGATTCTAATTGGAGTGCTAGACAGTGTTCGCACTTTTAACAGTATGGGGGAATAGATAGAGTAAAATGTTCCCTTATTCACCAAGTAGTGAGGATTGATTAAGGTTAAGGAATACAACAATTCCTTTAGATTTGACGATGACGACAAAATATTGAGGTCGCTAGAATTGTAATTTCATATAAAATTATTTACTTCAGTTATTTTACAAGTACTGATGTAGCCTCTGAGATATCCGTAGTGTTGAGTAAAATTTTAATGAAAAAAGCTTGACATGGAGCATAATAAGGCAAATGTTTTTTTGGAAAGCCAGTGCAATTACAGTTTACCCAATCAGGATATTATTGCACTCCCTTAACTAAAAGTCTTAGACAATTACTAATGGCATCAGGTAATAAGAATCAGAGGCAAGTTATTTTAAGTTTATATAGGCAATTTGCTCACCCTATTTGTTTAAAGTTATTAGCCAAAACAGTTGAGTTGGGAGAGCTAAAGGTTTCTGATTCAATCCTATGTTTCCAAAAATTTGGAGAGTTCTGAGAAGTCACATACATCATCTTGGTTAGGGTATTTAAATATATTGGTTTATTCAGTGTTGCTCAATGTGCACATCACTCAGATGAGAGATCTTAATCAATTGCGTGTTGGGACCTGCACAGCCAATTCAACACTTTTTACCCCCACAGGATACAGACATCTCTGGCTAGACTAGCATTTATTGCTCATCCTGGATTGTCATCAACAAGTTGGCGGTGAACTGTCTTCTTGAACTGTAGTCCGTGTAGAATAGGTACCCTCACAATGCTGTTGGAACTTCCAGGACTTTTGACCCAGTGGCAGTGAAGGAACTGTAATATAGTTCCAAGTCAGAATGGCAAGTGGTTTTTAGAAGAACTTGCAGGTAGTGACATTCCCATGCTTCTGCTGTCCTAGTCCGTCTTTATGGTAGACGTCACAGGTTTGGAAGGTGCTGTCGGAGGAGCCTTGGTGAGTTGCTGCAACAGATCATGCAGATGGTACACGCTGCTGCCGTTGTGTGCTGGTGAGGGAGGGATTGAATGTTGAAGATGGTGGATGGGGTGTCAATCAAGCAGGTTGTTTTGTCACGATGGCATCAAGCTTGATTGCTGCACTAACCCAGGCATGTGCTTGTCCATCATGCTCCTCTGCTTTATAGATGGAGGACAGGCATTGGGGAGTCAGGTGCTGATTTATTTGCTGCAGAATTCCTAATCTCTGACATACTATTGTAGCCACAGTACTTACACAGCTGGTCTAGATCCGTTTCTGGTCTGAAACAAATGGATGTGGCTTGCTTTGGTACACGAGAAGCAACGAACGATGCTGAACATTGAGTGAATATCCCCATTTCTAACTTAATGATGGAGGAAAGGACACTGAAGTAGCAGCTGCAAAGGTTGGCCCTACATTACCTTGAGGAACTCTTGCAGAACTGCTGAGACAGATGGTTAACCCCCACCACATCCATGATTCCCACTGATTCAATTTTTGCTAGGGCTCCTTAACGCTACACTCTGTCAAATACTAACTTGATAACAAGGGTAGTCACGTTCATCTCATTTCTTGAACTCAGCCCTTTTGTTCAGGTTTGGACCAAGGCTGTAATGAGATCAGCAGTTGAATGGCCCTGCAGAACCCAAACAGAAACTCAGTGAGTAGGTTATTTCTGAATAAATGTTGCTTGCCAGTACTCTTTACTGACCCATGTCATCACTTTGCTGATGATCGAGAGAAGACTGATGGGCTGGTTTAGACTGCATATCCTTTATACACAAAGCAGGACCACAAATCTTTCTAATTTTCCACATTGTTGGGTTGATGACAGTGTTGTAGCTGCACTGAACAGCTAGGCTCGGGGTGTGTTAGTTCTAGAGTTCAAGTCTTCAGTACTTTTGCTGGAATGTTGTCAACAGTCCAGAGCCTTTGGTGTATCCAGTGCCTTCAGCGGTTTACTGATTTTATTTGGAGTGAATCGAATTGACTGAAAACGCATCTGTGATGCTGGGGATTCTACATTACTGGCTAAAGATGGATGCCAGTGCTTCAGCCTGGTCTTTGTACAGATGTGCTAGGCTCTCGCATTACTTGAGGATGGGGATATTTGTTTAATTGTCCACAATTGGAGGTTGAGGACTGCAGAGCTTAGGTCTGATCCATTGGTTGTGCAATTGCTTAGCTCTACTAACTGCATGTTGCTTAGGCTGTTTGGTATGCAAGTAGTCCTGTGTTGTAGTTTCACTAGGTTGACACCACATCTTTAGGTACATCTGGTGCTATTTCTTACATGCCCTCCTGCATTTTTCATTGAACCAGTGTTAATCCCACAGCCTGGATATGCCAGCCTTGAGGTTACAGGTTGTGTTCGTGTACAGTTCTGCTGTTGCTGATGGCCCAGTGATTCATGGATGCCAAGTTGAGTGGCTCTCTGTTCCAAATCTATCCCATTTAGCACACTGGTAATGCCACACGATGGAGGGTATCATCAATGTGAAGACAGGATTTTGTGATGATCACCCCTACCAATATTGTCATAGACAGATGCATCTACAACAGACAGATTGGTGAGGATGAGGTCAAGTAAGTTTTTCCCCCTTGGTGGCTCCCTCACTACCATCTGCAGACTCAGTCCTTTGGGACTCAGCCCGCTCGGTCAGTAGTGGTGCTCTTGGTGATGGACATTAGAGTCCTCGGCCAAAGGACATTCTGCATCCTTGCCACTCTGTGCTTTTAAGTAGTGTTCAACAAGAGAGAGTATGGTTTTATCAGCTGAGGAAACAGGGTGGGGGTGGCGAAGGTTGGTTAAAATCAACAGGAGGTTTCCTTGCCCATGTTTCACCTGATGCTATGAGAGTTTATGGCATCCCCTTGTCTCTATACCATTGTGCCTCCACCTCCCATCAACAGGACACATCCCAGAACAGTGACGTCTGGGATATCATCTGTCAAGTATGATTCTGAACATGACCATGCTTGACTGATCGAGAACAGCAACTCCCCTAGACGTAGCCTAAGCTCTCAGGTGTTAGTAAGGTGGACTTTGCAGAGTCCATGGGGCTGGGTTGCAGTTGTCATTCCTGGTGCCTAGATTGATGCTTAGTGGTCCGTCCAGTTTCATTCCTTTTATTAGACTTTGCAGCGGTTTGACAAAACTGAGTAGCTTGTTAGGCCATTTCAGAGGGCATTTAAGAGTCAACCATATCGTTGTGGGTCCTTCCCTAAAAGGACATCAGTGAACCAGGTGGGTTTTAAAGAGAATTGCAAATGGTTCCATGGTGTCCAATGCCAAGATTAGTTTTTTTAATTCCAGATTTATTAACTGAATTTAAGTTCCACCAGCTGCCATGGTGGGATTTGAACCCATGAACCCAGAGTATTAGCCTGGGCCTCTTGATTACTGGTCCAGTGATATTTACCACTATGTCATTGCCTCCCCCAGGAGGATACGTTTCTAGACTCTGACACAGTCACAGACTTCATAAGAGCCAAAGATAGCTATGAAAGTTGTGAATCAGAGGAGGCATCTCAATATCAGACAGCCGTGTGTCTGACCTTGCCATGCTCAGGTGCTCTGCCAGTATAAGTTTCTGTTTCACCTTCAATGTAACACAAAGTGCTCGGCTGCATTTGTTCCAATGGACTTCTTTGAACAGCTTGCCAGACTGAAGGCATGAGGCCACTAGCCCACTGAGAACTGTGCAATTGCCCCTATGTCTTATAGAATGCTGTTGTGTCTTGGTTTCTGATATCTGACGCTAGGATGCCCTCCTCTGGGTAACACCATGACACAGGTAGGGAAAGGGTTGAGCTCCTGAAGTGTGAGTAAACAGAGATAGGCAGAAGGCTAAAATGCATGACCTCGAAAGTAGTAATTTCTTGGGGACCACGGTGGCAAGGTTAGATCAGGGGCCAGGGCTGATGATCCAGTGCTATGTCAGGTGAGGAGATCGGGTCATGTCAAATTGACGAACGGGGGAGGAGGCAGGGGTTTGAAGAGAGACATTTGAATGATTGGGAAGTCGTTTGTAGCTCTTAGAAGAATTTTTCTGTCTAATATTTCCTGGGTGATTCAGGTAAATAAGTTGGAATCGTCTGAAGTCTCAAACTTTAACTCAAGAGTAGGTGTCTGACCAGTCCAGAAACTGGAAGATCTGGACCATCAGTTCTTGTAGATATTTAACTCTGTCATATATTTTAAGTGAGATTCTGCAAACTGAAGATAATTTACCCATTGAATGCTATGATGTAGATAAACCTTCATTTTAGGATAACGTACAGAGTTATTAAAAACACAAGTGAGGAAAGGTTTCAGATCGACTTTGCTACCTAGAAACAAAAGGAAAGGAAATCACAAATTAAATGGGTGGGTGCAAGTCAACCATCTGAGCATCCATTTCTTTTTATAAAAGAAAGAAATTATTTGGTGTCCTACAGGAAGACATGTCGCAATATAATGCTTTGTACAGGATATCTAGGTTTAAAATTTAATTAGTTTTGAAATTTTGGTAGTACATATTAACTTCAATTTTTATTTAAAGAAAAAGAAATCTCTTCATTTTAAACTAATTATGTTTAATTGCATGCGAGTGGCGGATATTAACTGGTGATTCACTTCAGACTCTACAAATAAGATTGTTTATTGGATTAGGAAAGGTCTGCTTGAAATATATAGTTCTATAGATAAATATATCTAAGCATATAAAGATTAAGGGTTCAGGGTAAGGGGTCCCACTTAATTCAAAGAGGAGAAGAAATTTCCTCTCAGAGGGTGGTGAATCTGTGGAATCTTTAATGCAAAGGGCTGTAGAGGGTTGTTATGTTCAAGGCTCTGAGACAAATAGATTTTTTAAAACAGTCAGGGCATCAAGAGTTCTGGGAATAAGGCAGAAAGTGGAGTTGAAGATCATCACATCAGATCAGTTATAGTTTTGTTGAATGGTGGAGCAGACTAAATGGCTTACTTTTGCTCCTTCATCTTATGGCCGTATTAGCTTCAGTTCTATCCTTCATCAGCTAGCTTTCTGGATGAGAATCTTTTAAGATGTTGACAAATTTAAAAGTTATATGCCCAGCCTAAATATCATTCGTAAATATTTTCATCCTTCCATTTTCATATTTATGTTCACAGTGCAATTAAACTCTTATGTAGGAGTCTTAGATTTACAACATTTTTGGCCTAGCTGCAGTGACAATATGAATGTCAAACTTTTGTAGTTTGAATTATGTTTGTTAAATCTGGATGTCCGACAACCAATATCTTTTTAAGCCACAAAGATTCATGGGATCTTCACTGACATAATCTCAGACCATATACATCATCATTAGTGTAACGCACTCTGATTCAACAGTTGCCAAATTACATTAAAGATTATCCCAGGAAAGTGATGGCCTTAGGCCTATTTATGAGTTTTCATAATACATAATGAGAATGATCTGATCAGGGTAGCCATTATCCCACAGGATATCTTTGATGCATCCCTATTTCAGCATAAGGCTTGCATAGTCATATGTATAATTCTTTTGTTTCCCCTGACAGTAGTTTTCTTGCAAACTGCCATGATGAGTGCAAAGTGAAAAGTTTCAACAAAAACTATTTTTTCAGCAATATACTTGTACAATGTCACTTTACCTTTTCAAAACTACAAATCAAAGTGACAATACATTATTTCCGTATACAAAGGACACTTAAGCAGGTAAAGCATTCCACGATGCTCTATCACAACATCTTTAGCCAAAACATTCTAAAAATAAAACATAGCTCACCATGACTGATAACATCAATGTTCTCCTTGCCAGCTTCCTGTCCTTTACCTTTCATCTAAATCTGTGTAGTTTACATTCTCTCTCAGAAAATTCCACACATTCATTACCCCTTTCCAGATTTACTGGCTCCCCAGGTAGTGAATTTCAAGCTCAAACCTCTCTCGTCTCCAGCAGAATGTTCACCTCTCCCCTCTAAAGAATCTGTAACATTCTGTGCAAGGGGTGCTGTACATAAGAACATAAGAAATAGGAGCAGGAGTAGGCCATCTAGCCCTTCGAGCCTGCCCCACCATTCAATAAGATCATGGCTGATCTGAAGTGGATCACTTCCACTTTCTCCCCATAACCCTTCATTCCCGTGTCTATCAGAAACCTATCTTCCCGTGACTTAAATATATTTAGCGAGGTAGCCTCCACCACTTCAACGGGCAGAGAATTCCAGAGATTCACCACCTTTGAGTGAAGAAGTTCCTCCTCAACTCTGATCTATACTGCACCCCCCACTTATCTTGAGGCTGTGCCCTCTAGTCCTGCTATCCTTTCTAAGCGGGAAGAATCTCTCTACCTCTACCCTATCTATCCCCTTCATTATCTTACACGTCTCTATAAGATCCCCGCTCAGCCTTCTAAACTCCAATGAGTACAGACTCAGTTTAGTCTCTCTTCATAGTCCAAGGCCCTCATCTCCGGTATCAGCCTAGTGAACCTCCTCTGCACTCCCTCCAAGGCCAAAATATCCTTGCACAAGTGCGGCGACCAAAACTGCAAATAGTACTCCAGCTGTGGCCTCACCAGTACTCTGTACAGTTGCAGCAATACCTCCCTACTTCTATATTCTATCCCCCTCGCTATAAAGGCCACCATTCCATTCGCCTTCTTGATCACCTGCTGCACCTGCAGACTGGGTTTTTGCAATTCGTGCACAAGGACCCCCAGGTCCCTCTGCACTGTAGCATGCTGCAGCTTTTCACCTTTTAAATAATAATCCCTCCTACTATTATTTCTGCCAAAGTGGATAACCTCACACTTGCTAACATTATACTCCATCTGCCAGGTCCTCACCCACTCACTCAGCATATCCAGATCTCTCTGCAGACTTTCCACACCCTCCACGCAATTTGCTTTTCCACTCATCTTCGTGTCATCAGCAAATTGTCACCCTACACTCAGCCCCCTCCTCCAGATCATCTATATAAACAGTTGAGGCCCCAGCAGCAATCCCTGCGGCACTCCACTAGTCACCAACTGCCCACCAGAATAGCACCCATTGATACCAACTCTCTGTTTCCTATTAGACAGCCAATCCTCTATCCACGCTAACACCTTACCCCCAACTCCATGCACCCTAACCTTCTGTAGCAACCTTTTGTGGGGCACCTTATCAAACACCCTTTGGAAATCTAAAAACACCACATCCACCGGTCCCCCTCTGTCTACCGCATGTACAAATGTACATTGTTATTGATCATTACCTCATACTCCACCATTCGTTTATCTGCCAGATCAGCTTTGTTGCCAGCCAAGGCGATCACTATATTAGGACTGGCTTGTCTCTGTAGCTCTTTTACCCATGCTTTTGCTCTATCAAATGTTTCCTAAAATAAACAAATAAATAAATAAATGCAATTTATTAAACTGAATCAAAGTTCCAAAGAAGTTACATTCAGTTTGAAACATTAACTCTGTTCCTCTCTCCATAGAAACTAGGGACCTGCTGAGTTTTCAGCATTTTGCTTTACTCTTAATTGACAATGCTATTTCATGTTACCTACAAATTTTCACTGCCCCTTTCTGGTTAGGCACTTTAAACACTGATGACTCCAGGACGTATCCAAATCTCAGCTTTTATATAATGACCATTTTACATTTAAATGAGAACTGTTAATTCCTGTTATCTTGGTGGAGGTAAAACTCCCTTATTCAAGTTCTGACAATATACACTTTAAAACTCTGAAACATTGCTACTCCTTCCAGGAAATATTACGGGTTGAATTTCAATAACTATTGTTACCTGTTTTGTGATATCAAAAACCACAATGGCAGCTTGGGCCCCCCTGTAATACATTGGTGCTAAACTGTGGTAACGTTCTTGACCAGCAGTATCCCAGATCTCAAATTTCACTGTTGTGTCATCCAGACAGACTGACTGAGCAAGAAAAGCAGCTGCAAAATAAAAACAAACAGTTCGATGAATTTTATGCAGTCAAGACGACGTCTGAGTTTGTTTACCCAGCTCAAAAATGACGTTTGTTTTTCCTCATCATGTTAGAAATGAAAACCTATGTCTTACAAGATACTGTAACTTGGTCAGCTCTGGATCAATACTGTCAAGTCCCTCATGATCAACAATGCACATGAAACAAAAAACATTGCAGGACAACTCAATGTTGCATATTACAAAGCTACTGAAGATTTATCCTACTTGCAACACAATCTCTCAAGGGACAAGAAATTTTTTAACCCACTATGTCATTTATTCCTCAATTCAGATCATCTCTTTCATGTCGGCTTGATTAGATTAGGTGGATTGGCCATGGTAATTGCCCCTTAGTGTCCAAAGATGTGTATGTAAGATGGATGAGCCATGGCAAATATGTGGGTTTCTGGGGATAGGGTACAGGGGTGGGCCTGTGTAAGATGCTCCTTTGAAGAGTTGATGCAGATTCAATGGGTCAAATGGCTCCTCCTGCACTGTAGGGATTAAATGAATTCAGTTGAGCGTGTTCATTTGCTAACCAGCAGGTTTGAGCCCCATGGCAAGTCCTAAAAGTACAATCCAAATAGGCATTCTTGTGCAAAACTGAGGGAGTGCCACTATTCTAAAGGCATATGTTCCAACAGTTTGGGATGAAAATCAACTTCAAAAAAAGTTGGAGAACATAACATTCAGCTACCTGGATAGAGAGGAGGAATTGTTTTTACGACTGTTGCAAAACCCAGAACAGGTGGTGTACCCAAGTAAAGACTCTGATTTTTCCACTATTTTCCACATCACCATTGTCTTGATCAATTCACTTTTCTTTCTGAAATTGTACAACCCCTTTGTCATCCTCCTTCTAGAAAGTACTAGTTTTATGCTATAAAATACATGTCTAGTAAAAAATATCTTTGCCAAATGCATTTCTTTGTAACAAGGGACACACAGGTATTAATCACAACATCTTGAAGGGACAGAGTTCTTCCCTGGTAACAATATAGCATTTTTACCACTGCTATTCAAACACTCGGGGGCAGCAAAAGTAACTGCAGCAGCTGCATCTTAAACAGAAATAAAATAATAACTGTGCCTCACCCTAAAGAGATTTTCCTTTCCATTTTTAATCTTCTGATTTTTTAAACCTAACCTTGAAGTGACCTAGTCACTAGTTCCCAATTTATCTTGCCATTTATTTTCATCCCTGGCAATACCTTGCAAATTGAGTCTTGAATTTACAATTCATATATTGGATAAGTAGAACCATAGAACCCTACAGTGCAGAAAGAGGCCCTTCGGCCCATCAAGTCTGCACCAACCACAATCCCACCCAGGCCCTACCCCCAAATCCCTACATATTTTACCCACTAATCCCTCTAACCTAAGTACCCCAGGACACTAAGGGGCAATTTTAGCATGACCAATCAACCTAACCCGCACATCTTTGGACTGTGGGAGGAAATCGGAGAGCCCAGAGGAAACCCGCACAGACACGAGGAGAATGTGCAAACTCCACACAGACCGTGACCCGAGCCAGGAATCGAACCCAGGTCCCTGGAGCTGTGAAGCAGCAGTGCTAACCACTGTGCCGTAACGTGCTGCCATAAAACCCCTTGATATTCAAAATACATTAGCCTTTGTGACATTGATCAGAGATTTATATGTATTGGACTCTTACCTCTCCTTACTGTTCCTGTACAACTGAACCATAACCTCCCTACTTTTGTAATCAATTTTCCTTACAAACTATACCTGAGTTTTACTAATTACTTGCTGTACCTGTATGATTTTGTGGTTCATGCACTAGGTTACCCAGATCCCTCTGTACCTCAAAGCTCTGCAATATCTCCCTATTCAGATAATAAACTTTTTTTTAATCCCTGCCAAAATGGACAATTTTCACATTTTCCCACAATGTACTCACATTTGCTAGTCTTTTCCCCCCTCACCTATCCTATCTTTTTCCCTTTGTAGCCTCCGTACATCCTCTTACAATTTACCTGTGTTGTCAGCAAATTTAGCAACCATACTTTCAGTTCCTTCATCCAAATCATTGATATTAATTGTAAAAAAGTGACGTCCCAGCACTGATCCCTATGGCACACCACTCGCCAAAATCTTTTAGTCAGAAAAAGACCTGTTTATGCCAACTGTTTCCCATTAGCTAGCAATCATCAATCCATTCCAATGTGTTAACGTCTACACCATGAGCTCTTATTTTCTGAATAATCTTTTGATATATTCCTAACTTTTATTACTAAGATTTTACTTTATTAGTTTAAGGTAAAAAATCAAATATGGCTGTTTTTGCTTTAATTTTCATAGAATCATAGAACCCTACAGTGCAGAAAGAGGTCATTCGGTCCATCGAGTCTGCACCGACCAATCCCATCCAGGCCCTACCCCCACATCCCTACATATTTTACCCACTAATCGCTCTAACCTACGCATCTCAGGACACTAAGGGGCAATCTTTTAGCATGGCCAATCAACCTAACCCGCACATCTTTGGACTGTGGGAAGAAACCCATGCAGACACGAGGAGAACATGCAAACTCCACTTAGACAGTTACCCGAGCTGTGAAGCAGCAGTGCTAACCACTGTGCTACCGTGCCACCCTACAAACTTTTCTTGAGTCTTTACTTGAGATTTTTCTTGAGTCTTGAGACTTTTCTTTAGCCATGACTGGTATGTGGCAAGGTTGGAACCCAACTGGCACTACGCTCTCATGTTATAAATTTGGACTAATCAGCAATATTGTAAATTAGGCAACTTAAGTATTTTGCTATATTGTACAGAATAACATGGTACAAATAGATTTAAAGCACAGGCTAAAAGCTGTTGGAGCATTTTTTATTCAAGTGACAAAGGTAGAGAGGGGTCATAATTGGATGGGCTGAGCTTCATGAACAAAGCAATCTTTTCCATGCTTTTTGTATGTTTCTAAGTTCTATAAAAACATTAAGAACCAAAACTACCAGAAACATTAGTTTAAATTTATAAACCTGTGTTTCTGCATTACTCCATGAATGTCGCACTTTTCATTCTTTCTATGTTATGAGGAATAGGTAGAAATAATAAGTCTTGAGATTTTCCTAACCAGTTCCCCAATCTCAGCTCTGGTCAGAAAGCAACAACCTGTAATTTAAATGCCAAAGTACACCTTAAATGGATGTAATTAACTTACACCAAATGCTGCATAGTTTATATGAACACTTACCACCAATTGTTGTCTCTTGGAATTCATCAAACTGGCCTTTGACAAAACGTAGGACTAAACTCGATTTCCCCACTGCCATATCTCCTAGTAGAACCAGTTTGAACTGACAGATCTTTGTCTGGCCTAGACCATTTGGTCTAGAAGCTCCTCTGCTTGCCATGATCCCTGATGCTTGTAAGTTCAGTGTTCCAGTTTTAATAATATTTTAGTTGCACAACCATGAAGTGGTGACCTTTACGACGTTGCTGTTCAGTGACCACTTTGCAACTGTAAAAATAAAGGCACACAGTAAGGCTGATTTAGTACAACAGATGGGTTTTTTGAAGCCCACTCCAACAGTGAAGATAGATAGGTAATAATCACCAAGGATGTAATGCATCACTGAAAAGTTCTTCTTCAAAATTGCAATTACACCACAATTGTAGTATCAGCGCCAAGTACTTTTATGTCATTGATGTTAAAGTTTTACTGGAACTCTTTGCACTGGTGTTGCACAGAAGTTATAGCTGCAATGTAAGTGAAACCTATTATTTGGGGGGGGGGGGCGGGGGGGTGTGTGTGTGTGTGTGTGTGTGTGTGTGTGTGTGTGTGGTGGTTTAAAAACTAGATTTGCAGGGGGATGGGAACCAGAGTGCCAGAGCAGTTAGTGGAGTGGGGGTGAAAAGAAATTATGTTAACAGTTCATGAAAAAAATCACTAATTTTGTGGTGGTGGTAATAATTTTCTGAGGTGTGTCTATTTCAATGCCAGGAGTATTGTGGGGAAGGCAGAAGAGCTGAGGGCATGGATTGACACATGGAATTATGACATTATAGTCATTAGTGAAACTTGGCTACAGGAGGAGCAGGATTGGCAGCTCAATGTTCCAAGGTTCTGATGTTTCAGACATGATAAAGCAGAGGGATGAAGGTTGGGGGGTGGCAGCATTGCTAGTCAGGGAAAATGTTACAGCAGTGCTCCGGCAGAACAGATTAGAGGACTCGTCTACCGACGCCATATGTGTGGAGCTGAGAAACAGGAAAGGTATGACCACGTTAATGGGGTTGTATTATAGACCACCCAATAGTCAGCGAGAATTGGAGGAGCAAATCTGCACAGAGACAGCAGACAACTGCTGGAAACAAAGTTGTGATAGTAAAGGATTTTAATTTTCCACATATAGATTGGGACTCCCATACTGTTAAAGGTCTAGATGGGTTAGAGTTTGTAAAATGTGTTCAGGAAAATTTTCCAAATCAATATATAGATGTACCAACTAGAGAGGATGCAATATTTGATCTCCTATCAGGAAATGAGTTAGGACAAGTGACAAAATTATGTGTAAGGTAACACTTCGGTTCCAGTGATCATAACGCCATCAGTTTCAATTTGATCATGGATAAAGTTCGATCTGGTCCTCGGGCTGAGGTTCTAAGAACATAAGAACATAAGAAATAGGAGCAGGAGTAGGCCATCTAGCCCTTCGAGCCTGCCCCACCATTCAATAAGATCATGGCTGATCTGTCGCTGCTCAGTTCCACTTTCCCGCCCTCTCCCCATAACCCTTAATCCCCTCTCTTATCAAAAACCCATCAACCCGTGTCTTAAAAATATTTAGCGAGGCAGCCTCCACCACTTCAATGGGCAGAGAATTCCAGAGATTCACCACCCTTTGAGTGAAGAAGTTCCTCCTCAACTCCGTTCTAAACCGCCCCCCTTTTATCTTGAGGCTGTGCCCCCTAGTCCTACTGTCTTTTTTGAGCGGGAAGAGTCTTTCCACCTCTATCCTATCCATCCCATTCATCATCTTATACGTCTCAATGAGATCTCCCCTCATTCTTCTAAACTCTAACGAGTACAAGCCCAGTTTATTCAGCCTCTCCTCATAGCTCAACCCCCTCAACTCCGGTATCAGCCTAGTAAACCTCCTCTGCACTCCCTCCAAGGCCAAAATATCTTTGCGCAGGTGCAGCGCCCAAAACTGCACACAGTACTCCAGCTGCGGCCTCACCAATGCCCTATACAGCTGCAGCAAGACCTCCCTACTTTTATATTCAATCCCCCTCGCTATGAAGGCCAGCATCCCATTCGCCTTCCTGACCACCTGCTGCACCTGCAAGCTGGGTTTTTGCGACTCATGCACAAGGACCCCGAGGTCCCTCTGCACCGTCGCCTGCTGCAGTTTTTCGCCCCGTAAGTAATAGTCCTTCCTACCATTCTTCCTACCAAAGTGGACCACCTCACACTTGCCAACATTAAATTCCATTTGCCATTTCCTGGCCCATTCGCCCAGCCTATCTAGATCCTTCTGCAGACTCTCCACACCCTCCGCACAATTTGCCGTTCCCCCAATCTTGGTGTCATCAGCAAATTTCGACACCCTACACTCGGTTCCCTCCTCCAGATCATCTATATAAATGGTAAAAAGCTGAGGCACCAGCACCGACCCCTGGGGCACTCCACTAGTCACCATCCGCCAATCCGAATAGCACCCGTTGACCCCCACTGTCTGCCTCCTATTTGACAACCAATCCTCTATCCACGCTAACGCCGTACCCCCAACTCCATGTCCCTCGACCTTCTGCAATAACCTCTTGTGAGGTACTTTGTCAAACGCCTTCTGAAGATCTAGAAAGACCACATCCACCGGCTCTCCTCTATCCACCGCCCTAGACACATCCTCATAGAACTCCAGTAAATTTGTCAGACACGACTTCCCTTTAATGAAACCGTGCTGCGTCTGCTCTATCAAGCAATTCCCTTCAAGATGCCTCGCAATTTCCTCCTTAATGACAGATTCTAACATTTTACCTACCACAGACGTTAAACTAACCGGCCTATAATTCCCTGCCTTTTGCCTGGCACCCTTCTTAAACAACGGCGTAACATTAGCCGTTTTCCAATCTTCCGGCACTTCCCGGAATCCAGCGACGTCTGGAAAATAACCACCAAGGCATCCACTATCACCTCCGCCATTTCTTTCAGAACCCTCGGATGCATTCCATCCGGTCCTGGGGACTTGTCCACAATCAGCCCCTCCAGTCTGTCGAGCACCGCCTCTCTAGTAACAGTAATGTCATTAAGACCCTCCAGTCCTACCACCTTTCCATCGCTAACACCCGGCAAATTATTCACGTCCTCCTCCGTGAAGACAGAAACAAAAAAGTTATTCAAGACCTTAGCCATATCCCCATCCCCTACCACTAGGTCCCCTTTCTCATCCTCTAAAGGACCAACATTCACCCTAGCCAGATCTAAAAAGCATGGATTGGGACAGGCTGCTCTCTGGCAAGGATGTGATTGGTAAGTGGGAGGCCTTCAAAAGGAGAAATTTTGAGAGTGCAGAGTTTGTATGTTCCTGTCAGGATTAAAGGCAAAGTAAATAAGAATAAGGAACCTTGGTTCTTGAGGGATATTGGAACTCTGAAAAGATGGAGAGAGAGAGAGAGAGAGAGAGATGCATGACATGTATAGGCATCAGGAAGCAAATAAGATGCTTGAGGAGTATAAAAAGTGCAAGAAGCTACATAAGAAAATCAGGAGGGCTAAAAGAAGACATGAGGTTGCTTTGGCAGTCAAGGTGAAAGATAATCCTAAGAGCTTCTACAGGTATATTAAGAGCAAAAGGATATAAGGGATAAAATTGGTCCTCTTGAAGATTAGAGTGGTCGGCTCTGTATGGAACCAAAAGAAATGGGGGAGACATTAAATGGGTTTTTTGCATCTGTATTTACTAAGGTAACTGGCATGGAGTCTATGGAAATAAGGCAAACAAGTAGGGAGATCATGGAACCTATACAGATTAAAAGGGGAGGTGGTGCTGGCTGTCTTGAGGCAAATCAGAGTGCATAAATCCCCAGGACCAGACAGGGGATTCTCTCAGACCTTGAAGGAGACTAGTGTTGAAAATGCAGGGGCCCTGGCAGATATATTTAAAATGTTGGTATCCATGGGTGAGGTGCCAGATGATTGGAGGATAGCTCATGCTATTCCATTGTTTAAAAAAGGCTCAAAAAGTAATCCGGGAAATTATAGGGCCCGTAAGTTTGATGTCAGTATTAAGTAAATTATTGGAAGGAGTACCAAAAGATAGGATCTACAAATAATTTGGATAGACAGGGACTTAATAGGGAGAGTCAACATGGCTTTGTGCATGATAGGTCACGTTTAACCAATTAGAGTTTTCAAGGAGGTTACCAGGAAAGTGGAAGGCAGTGGATGTTGTCTACATGGACTTCAGTAAGGCCTTTGACAAGGTCCCGCATGGGAGGTGAGTTAGGAAGGTTCAGTTGCTAGGTATACATGGAGAGGTAGTACACTGGATTAGACACTGGCTCAATGGAAGAATCCAGAGAGTGCTTGTGGAGGATTGCTTCTCTGAGTGGAGGCCTGTGACTAGTGGTGTGCCACAGGGATTAGTGCTGGGTCCATTGTTGTTTGTCATCTATATCAATGATCTGAATGATAATGTGGTAAATTGGATCAGCAAATTTGCTGATGATACAAAGATTGGAGGTGTAGTGGACAGTGATGAAGGTTTTCAAAGCTTGCAGAGGGATTTGGACCAACTAGAAAAATGGGCTGAAAAATGGCAGATGGAGTTTAATGCAGACAAGTGTCAGGTACTGCACTTTGAAAGGACAAACCAAGGTAGAACATACAAGATAAATGGTAGGACACTGAAGAGTGCAGTACAACAGGGGGATCTGGGAATACAGATACATAATTCCCTAAAAGTGGCGTTGACAGGTATAGGGTCGTAAAGAGTGCTTTTGGTACATTGGCCTTTATAAATCAAAGCATTGAGTATGAGAGTTGGAATGTTATGGTGAGTTGTATAAGACATCGGTGAGGCCAAATTTAGAGTATGGTGTGCAGTTTTGGTCACCTAATTACAGGAAGGATATTAATAAGTTGAAGTAGTGCAGAGAAGGTTTACAAGGATGTTGCCAGGACTTGAAAAACAGAGTTACAGAAAAAGGTTGAATAGGTTAGGACTTTATTCCCTGGAGCATGGAAGAATGAGGGGAGATTTGATAGAGGTGTATAAAATTATGACGGGTATAGATTGAGTGAATGCAAGCAGGCTTTTTCCACTGAGGCAAGGGGAGAAAAAAACTAGATGACATGGGTCAAGGGCAAAGAGGGAAAAGTTTAAAGGGAATATTAGGGGGGGGCTTCTTCACAGAGAGTGGTGGGAGTGTGGAGTGAGCTGCCAGATGAAGTGGTAAAAGCGGGCTCACTTTTAACATTTAAAGAAAAACTTGGACAGGTACATGGATGAGAGGTGGGTGGAGGTATATGGTCCAGGTGCAGGTCAGTGGAACTAGGCAGAAAAATGGTTTGGCACAGCCAAGAAGGGTCAAAAGGCCTGCTGTGCTGTAATGTTCTATGATGTAATAAATTTATTATTTTAATTCTTAATTAGTAAAACATAACGCTTTCATCATTAAACAAAAGGTTTGCAGTAAAACTTTTAGTTTCCCCTTGAACTATAAATCGCCAATTCACCTATCCCCTAGGCCACAAATCTTCACTTTTCATTAATCACAAAAATTAACGAGTCTAATCATTATTGAACCCAAGTATGCTGTGATGATAATTGTGATATTTTGCATTTAAGGTGGGGTTGCTTTAAGAGGAAATGTTTCGTTACAAGAGTCAACTTGTCCCGTAAACATGCAGTGGGTACTAAGAATGCAGGCTAATAACTTATTCTAGCTAAGGAATGCTACTTTGTAGAGTTAATGCACCTTGTGTTTATTTAAGTCCTCCTACGATTTTAGACTAGGTTGATTTAGAGGCAGAGTCATTTGGTTAATGGGAACAACTAAGCTTGCAGGAAAGAATTTCATTTTTATTTTAAAATATAATAAGTCGCTGCCAAAAGAAAGCAGTGTCTCTGTCTCTTGCCCACCAAAGGCTTTCTGAAAGCTCCATGCCTGGTAACCCAAGTCAAAGCAAGCATGCCTGTGTTTTGCTAAATAATTTTAGAGAGGTTTAAGCCTACAAGAGAAACATTGCTTGATTGGAACTCAGTGATATGTTGGCAGTTAAGACTTGTATCTGGTCATGTTTGAGTATTGTTCAATTGTTAAAAGTTCAACTAATTCATTTGTACAATTAAATGGTGTTAAATAAAGTCTGTTTTGATAAAAGCTTTCCAGTGTGTCCTTAGAATTGCACCTGGAGTGAAACATCTTATCCTCACACTAATTGCCAAAATAGAAAATTGTTGAGGTCTAGTCTGGCTTCACAACACCCCATGGTATTCCTGATCTGGTACTCAAAGTTACAAATATTTCAAAAACCTAATCACAACTTCGTGGTTACCACAAACATTGCAAAAACAAAATAAGTAATACAAGGAAATAACAGCATGGTTTCTTTTTGAGATTTGATAGATATGTTCAAAATCATGAGGGGGTGGACAGTAAATAGGGAGAAACAGTTCCTTCTTGTAAAATGATCAAGAACGAGGGGGCACAGATTTTCAGAAAAAGCAAATATGATGCCAGTTTTCTTTTATATACACACAAGTGGTTTGGTCTGCAATGCACTGCCTGGAAGTGTGGTGGAGGTAGGTTCGAACAAGGCATTCAAGAGGGCATAAATGATCACCTGAATATAAACAATTTGCAGGGGTACAGAGAAAAGGCTGGGGACTGGCACTAATGATGTGGATGTGCTGGCATTGGACTGGGGTAAACACAGTAAAAAGTCTGACAACACCAGGTTTTAGTCCAACCGATTTATTTGATAGTAAACTCACAAGCTTTCGAGGGGACTCCCTCTTCATCAGGTGAATGGAGAGTTCTGGCCTCGGACAGAGCATATAAAGCACAGACAGTTTAGAGATTACTGATTAGAATGCGAATCTTTACACCTAACCTGCTGTTCAAGTCCTAAAGTGGCCAACAATGTGTGTGGAAGGAGCACTGATCACAGGTTAAGGAGATGTGTATTGTCTCCAGACAGCACAGTGAGTGAGGTTTTGCAAACCCAGGCAAGCCACGGGGGTTACAGATAGTGCGACATGAACCCAAGGTTTGCAAAACATCTCTTTAACCTGTGATCAGTGCGCCTTCCACACACATTGTTAGCCACTTTAGGACTTGTACAGCAGGTTAGGTGTAAAGATTCGCATTCTAATCAGTAATCTCTAAACTGTCTGTGCTTTATATGCTCTGTCTGAGGCCAGAACTCTCCATTCACCTGACGAACAGGGAGTCCCCTCAAAAGCTTGTGAGTTTACTATCAAATAAATCGGTTGGACTAAAACCTGGTGTTGTCAGACTTTTGACTGGCATTAAGCCATAATGCTCATTTGAAAAGCAGCTGCAGACACAATGGACCAAATGGTCTCCATCTGCACTGTAATAATTCTATGATTACTTACGATTTGAATCGAAAACGTATGGTGGGCTTATTCAAATTTAACACATCCAGTACAAATTGCTTCCAAGAATGAATTACAAACATTTACACTAAGCTGTCCTAAATTACTTTTATACATATAGTTGGAGAGTTGCCAAAGTCATACGATCCTTAAAACCAGGCAGACTGAATACACCGCAGTGAACCATCTCCAACTGGTATACATTTACTATCTGGGAGTGACTGCCCATCAACAAGCTACCATTCACCCTCATGGCAGGGAAATCCAATAATTTTCCACATTTTGCACACATCAGAATCAAGCACTTCCAGGATCCAACACAGGCCAAAAGATTGTTGTCACAAAACATCAGTTGTACAAAATAGCAAGGATTCATTTGTCCAACTCCAGTTTTGTGTTAACATTGTTAAAAGGTTGTCTCATCACCAGACACATCCTATAGATGTAAAAGGAATTTTCAACTTAAACACCATTCAGCGTTCAAAATATTAAATTTCAAATTGCTGATTTATCTAATGAGGTTGAAAGGCAACAGACTATCAAATACAATTCTTTGGTAAATTTCACTTTTCGGCTTGTTATTTTTCCCCAAAGCTTTCTGTCCGAATTACTGGCTTAGCAATAATTAATTGCACTTAACCATTGATAGAAGGGTCTGATTTAAACCAAAGCCTCAACTGCCAATGCATTTGGCTTTGTCACACATCAATCTCATCTGAATAAGGCGGAAAGGTGGTCAGGGAAGACAGATGGGAGACTGCAGGTTTCACTCCCAAAACTTTGAGTGGCTAAAGGACTGCACTAGTAGAGATTATAGAGATGACTAGGATCACTTATTCATCATCTCAACTAGAACTCTGGTGCTGAACAGAAAAAAAAACTCCGCACACATAAGGAATTTGCCAATTGCAACAAAGAATAGGCAAACTGCTGCAATGTTCACATATTTCCACTTGTGTCCCAACAGGTCTAACATTAGCACTGACGCAACCAGTTCTTTTGCAAAAATGCACAGTATGACATTCCACAACTTCCTGTTCAAGTTTAGAAAGCATTCAAGTATGCTAGTACAGAGGGACATTTGTCAAAACTTTAGAGGAGAAACTGAATATACAAATCACACAAACAAAAATATAATGAAGGCACTTGTTCTGCCTTCAAGTTAATAAGCTGCATAATGACATTTGATATCAATAATTGGCTCAGGATTTGTTGGAGCCAGTCAGTTCCCACATGTCCACTTGGTTAGGCTTGTTCTTTCAGCATAAAAATATTTGGCCACAAAGCTACTAGAAGTGCAAGCTGATAAACATCACAGCAAGAATGCACCAGGGTACCTCAAACTTCGATGAACAGCAGGACGAACGGTTAATATTTTCAGCCAATGAGGTTTATGATTGAGAAATAAACTGGGGAAAAGCTGAGAACGCATGGATTTCAAGTGGGTGAATTCAATGTCAAATCAAGTTACGACCGAAAAGAGAAAAGTAGGAACGGTTTTAAAATTGGCATTTTGAAAATCAAGAATTCACAACTTGAAGGCACAGAAGAGATTGATTATATTGTTAAACAGAGTATTTATGTTGTTTTTACCAGATAAAACTTTGTTGCAACTTTCACTGGTAATTAATGGCCAAGTTCAGCAATTTTGTTAATATTAAGGAGCAGTTAAGAGCAAGATACTGTTTTGCAAACTCAATGGTGGAGCAATACAAATCAGACAGTAGCTCGTAGCGATCCAAAGTTCATGGGGTATATTTATCACTATAAGTCATTGGATAATTTTCACATTAATAATGATGTGTGCAGTTTAGAAGCTGTTATTTTTTTCAGCAAGATCTGGCCTTTATTTTACGTTAGCTTACAGAAGTATTACATGCTTTACTAGAAAAAAATTGTTCGCACTGTCAGTTTGTGGGAGTTGATCACTACAATCACCATGGCAGTTCAAAGAGACACCCCACAGCCCTCCCCTTCCCAGGGGAACCGAGGGTGGGCAAAACTGACCCTGACCATATAGTGAATATATGAATAAACATTAAGCGAAACATCCTCTCCAATTGGTGAAATCGCACTTGGAATTTACTTGCAATTCAGAAACAGAAAACTGATTTAATCACACAACCATTGATATTATCAGCTGGAACAAAAATGGCTCAAACTTGGATAGAAATGGTTTCAAAGTATATTTTCATATAACTTGTTATCCAAAAATCTACTCATGATCTTGTTAAAAAGTGAGTGACTAATATGTATCAGCCTTGGTAACATGGTTTCTTAAATGAAGCATTTTTTTAAAGTTTATTCGCCACATTCCCGCTTTCATTTCACACAATTTATTTATAGATTACTTCAACATTCATTGGGTGCTGCAACAGCAACTTCTATGGTCAGAATATTAGTCTGGACAGCAGTGCTTATTTCAAACAATTAATGCGTGCTGTACCCATCCACTCCTCATGACATTCTCGCTCTCAGGTAATCAGCCCGGAGCTAACACTGTACCACTGTTACATAGCAATCTGCAAAAACAGTACTGGCTTCCTGAAAACATTAGGCTGTAATTTTGTTTTTAAAAAGGTGTGCTTGCATATTATATGCATTCACATTTACTGCCAACTGTATGCAACAAAATTAAAGGTTTTATATACTGTAGTACATGTAAGTTTACAGTCCTAGTCCATAAAACTGCTTACCTTTAGCTTTTCACGGGGAAATTGAAACAAGCACATTTAAAATAACACACGCACAAACCAATCACGAGTTAATTCTGTTGACTCAGCAAACCAGCTGCGATTTCAAGTACCTCAGCACCAATCACCCAAGTACATCTATCCATTTCAAGCACATTAACATGACTTAATTTTACAGCAGGAAATATTTTTTAAAAACTGTCTTCAAGTGATCTCTCCTAACTAATGTCAGACTAAAGGTCGATTGCCAGTTTAGCAGTGGAAAGAAAATACTTAGCCAATGGTGTTGGGAGGATTTTGGGTGAATTCAGCACAATGTGCTTCTAACACAGTAACATTTTCCAAAAATAAATTGACTAAATTCATATACTGTGATTTTAGCTCAGATGAGATAACACTTGATTAAAGAGGTAGGTACTGAGGAGTTTCTTAAAGGAACTGGGAAAGTTCATAGGCAGTGATCTATAGGGAGGAAATCCTAGAGTTCAGAGCCCAGACAGCCAAAAGCTGGAGTGATTAAAATCAGGGAAACACGAAAGGCTTGAATTTGAGGAGCAATCAAGGGCATGAATTTTAAAATCAAGGCATTGCCAGATTGGTATGCAGGTTAACCAGCAGAAGTATTTGATTTGATTTATTGTTACGTGTATTAGTACATAGTGAAAAGTATTGTTTCTTGCATGCTATACAGACAAAGCATACCGTACATTGGGAAAGAAAGGAGAGGGTGCAGAACGCAGTGTTACAGTCATAGTTAGGATGTAGAGAAAGATCAAAATGCAAGGCAGGTCCACTCAAAAGTCTGATGGCAGCAGAGAAGAAACTGTTCTTGAGTCGGTTGGTACGTGACCACAATTTTTGTATCTTTTTCCTGAAGGAAGGTGGTGGAAGAGAGTATGTCCACGGCGTGTGGGTCCTTGGTTATGCTGGCTGCTTTTCCAAAGCAGTGGGAAGTGCACACAGAATCAATGGTTAGGAGGCTGGTTTTTGTGATGGACTGGGCTTAGTTCACAGCCCTTTTCAGTTTCCTGTAGTCTTGGTCAGAGCAGGAGACACACCAACTTGAGATACAACCAGAAAGAATGCTTTCTATGGTGCATCTGTAAAAGTTGGAGAGAATCATAGCAGACATGTCAAATTTCTTTAGTCTTCTGAGAAAGTAGAGGCATTGGTGGGCTTTAACTATAGTGTCAGCATGGATGGGCTATGATGATCTGGGCATCTAGACATTTGAAGCTTTCAACCATTTCCACTTCATCCCTGTTGATGTAGACAGGAGCACATCCTCCAAAAAGGGGACACGAGATTGTTTTGGCAGATTAGGCAAAGGAGAATCCAAAGAGCTTCTATTAATACATAAAGGACAAAACAGTAACAAGGGAGAGAGTAGAGCCTCTTAAGGATCAAGAAGGTCATCTATGTGCGGATCCACAAGGGGTGGGTGAGATCCTAAATGAATATTTCTCATTAGTATTTACAATTGAGAAAAGCACAGATGTTAGGGAACTTGGGGAAATAAATAGTGATGCCTTGAGGAGTGTACATACTACAGAGGAGGTGGTGCTGGAAGTCTTAAAGCGCATCAAGTTAGATAAATCCCCGGGACCTGATGAAGTGTATCCCAGGCCATTGGGGAGGTTAGGGAGAAAACTGCCGGTCCCCTAGCCTGAAGACTGGAGAATGGCAAACATTATGCCTTTGTTTAAAAAAGGGCTGCAGGGAAAAGTCTGGGAACTACAGGCTACTGTGCCTCACATTTGTGGTGGGTAAATTGTTGAATAGTATTTTGAGAGACAGGATTTACAGGCACTTAGAAACGCAAGGACTGATCAGGGACAGTCAACATGGAAAATCATGTCTCACAAATTTGACTGAGTCTTTTGAAAGGGTAACCAATAAGATAGATGAGGGCAATGCAGTTAATGTTGTCTACATGGACTTTAGCAAGGCCTTTGATAAGATATTGCATGGTAGGTTGTTGCATAAGGTTAAATCTCATGGGATCCAGGGTGAGGTATCTAAATGGATACAAAATTGACTCCCTGACAGAAGCCAGAGGGTGGTTGTAGAGAGTTGTTTTTCCAAACTGGCAGCCTGTGACCAGCGGTGTGCCTCAGTGATCAGTGCTAGGTCTACTGTTATTTGTCATTTATATTAATGATTTGGATGAGAATATAGGAGGCATGGTTAGTAAGTTTGCAGATGACACCAAGATTGGTGGCACAGTGGATAGAGAAGGAAGTTATCTCCGATTACAACGAGATCTTCATCAATTGGGCCAGTGGGCTGATGAATGACAGATGGAGTTTAATTTAGGTAATGAGAGATTATGCATTTTGATAGATTGAACCACAGCAGGACTTACCCAGTTATTGGTAGGACGTTGGCGAAAGTTACAAAACAAAGAGATCTAGGGGTACATGTTTATAGCTCCTTGAAAACGGACTCACAAGTGGACAAAGTGGTGATGAAAGCATTTGGCATGCTTGGTTTCATTGGTCAGAGCATTGAATACAGGAGTTGGGATATCTTGTTGAAGTTATACAAGACATTAGGTAGGCCACACTTGGAAAACTGTGTACAATTCTGGTCACCCTATTATAGAAAGAACATTATTAAACTAGAAATTGTGCAGAAAAGATTTACTAGGGTGCTACCAGGACTTGATGGTTTGAGTTGTGAGGTGAGGCAGGATAGATTGGGACTTTTCTCCTCTGGAGCGTAGGAGGCTGAGGGGTGGTCTTATAGAGGTTTATAAAATAATGAGGGGCACAGGTCAATATCTTTTCCCAAAGGTAGGAGAATCTAAAGGTAGAGGGCATAGGCTTAAGGTGAGAGGGGAGAGATACAAAAGTGTTCAGAGGGGCAATTTTTTCACACAGAGGGTGGTGAGTGTCTGGAACATGCTGCCAGAGGTAGTAGTAGAAGCGGGTACAATTTTGTCTTTTAAAAAGCATTTAAATAGTCACATGGGTAAGACGAGCATAGAGAGATATGGGCCAAATGCAGGCAATTGGGATTAGCTTAGGGTTCCAAAAAAAAAGGGCAGCTTGGACAAGTTGGCCGAAGGGCCATTTCCGTGCTGTAAACCTCTATGACTGTGACTCCACTACATTTCCTTCGTTTTGCTGACATTGAGGGGGAGATTAATGTCACTGCACCAGTTCACCAGATTCTCTGTCTCTTTCCTGTACTCTCTCATTTTTGACAGCCAACCCACTATGGTGGAGTAGAGGGAAATTTGGCCACAGTCACAGGTATACAAGGGCTGAGAACACAGCCTTGTGGGGCACCGGTATTGAGGATGTTCGTGGAGGAGGTAGCAATAACATTGCCTATCCTTACTGATTGTGGTCTGTGGGGATAGGAAGTCTAAGATGCAATTGCAGAGGGAGGAGTTGAGCTTTGTAGAAATAACGTTGAAGGCTGGGTTATAATCAATAAATAGATTCTGATATAGGTGTCTTTGTTATCTAGTTGTTCCAGGGTTGAGTGTAGGTTCAGGGAGATGACATCTGCTGAGGACCTGTTGCGACAATATGTGAACTATGGTGGACCAGGTAATCTGGGAGCCCAGAATTGATTTGTGTCATGACCAATCTTTTGAAACACTTTGTAATGATAGATGTCAGAGCCACCGGGCGATGGTCATTAAGGCATGCTGCCCGGCTTTTCTTTGGTACAGGGACGATGGTCATCTTCTTGAAGCAGATAGAGACCTCAGGTTGGTGTAAAGAGAGATTAAAGATGTCTGCTAATGTCCCTGTCAGCTGATCCACGCAGAATTTCAGCGTTCGTCTGGGTACCCTATCCAGGCCATTCACTTTCTATGGGTTGACTTTCGAGAAGGCTGATCTGATGTGTGCAACGGTGACCTCAGATACAGCTTCCAAGGTGGAAGGCGTGCTCTCGCTGATGATGTGATGGTTGATCAGAATCCAATGAGTTAGGGTATGGGCTACAGATTTTTGGTTTAGTTCAAGATTAAGGAGATAGAATGCTAGTATGCCAACCAGGGGAGCATTAGGTTTAGAGGCAACAATGGTATAAATCGTGATTTTGGCATTAGATGAGCTGAGGTAGTGACAGATATAGATGATATTGTACACAGTGAAGGAGTAGGGGTTGGAGTTCATTTCAGGGTCAAACAGAATGCCAAGGTTGCAAATGGTCTAGTTTATCCTCGGACAATGATCAGCGAAAGGATGAGAGTCAGTGGCTAAAGAATGGAGTTTGTGAGCGGTCAAAATCAAAGGTTTCGATCTTCCCCATACTTAAAATTACAGGAAATGTTTGCTCATTCAGGGCAAGATGGTAAAAGGCATGATAAATCAAAGCCAGTCAAAGACCATGAAGATGGTGAATCAAGTACCCTTGGGCACTGTCAACAAAGGTGTGGAATCTTAATTTCTGAATGATGTTACATAGAACACTACAGCACAAACAGGCCCTTCGGCCCACAAGTTGCACCGATCACATCTGTACCTACCAAGCCATAGAACTATCTGTAACTCCCAATGCCATTAGATCCCATGTACTCATCCAGAAGTCTTTTAAAAGACCCCAGCGAGTTCGCCTCTACCACCACCGACGGCAGCCGATTCCACTCACTCACCACCCTCCTCTGTACTTGCTTCCCAGCACCTTAGACCTGTGTCCTCTCGTAGCGACCATTTCAGCCCAGGGAAATAGCCTCAGAATCCACCCTATCTATTCCTCTCAACATTTTATAAACCTCTATCAGGTTGCCTCTCAACCTTCCTCTCTCCAGGGAGAAGAGACCTAGCTCCCTCGACCTAAGCCATGCCTCCCAATCCAGGCAACATCCATGTAAATCTCCTCTGCACCCCCTCAATAGCTTTCACATCCTTCCTGTAGTGAGGCGACCAGAACTGCGCACAGTACTCCAAGTGGGGTCTGACAAGGGTCTTATAAAGTTACGAGTGGCAGCATGAAGATGAGAAAGAACGGGGGCGAAACCAAAAATATGTACATTAGGTGGATTAGCCATGGTAAAAGTGCGGGGTTACAGGATGGGAGGGGGCTGGAATAGGCCTGGATAAGCTGCCCTTTTGGAGAGACAATGCAGACTGGGCTGAATGGCCTCGTTCTGTGGATTCTATGGAGACAAGGGTAGGTCCTTGAGGCACCCGCAAGGCAAGGTGATGGAAGCAGGAGCATCAGCCTCTACAGATAGTTTTGTGCTACAACTGGATAGATATCAATAGAAGCAGCCATGAGCAGTTCCAGCTGGTAAACCAAAAAGAGATAATAGAAAAGCATGATGTGATCAACCATGTTTTATATTTTATTCTGCTGCCTAGGTGAAGCCATGTTTACACTGCATTTTTTTTACAATTGGTTTATTGAAATGTTCTGATGTTGTGAAAGACACTATATAAATGCAAGACCTGTAATTCGTTATTGCAGAAATATAATTAACACACATCTAAAAGGTACTGGAGTTCTATTTTCTTGGGAATTTTGCAGATTAAAATCTGAAGTTCAGATTCAAGTTGAGGCATGTGGCATTTTAAGATTGTTTTGCATATGTAAAATTACTGCAATTGAGGCCACAGCCTATGTCTGACTTCCAGTTACTATTAAAGCTTTCTGCTTCTTAGCCGAATTAATCATAACGTCCCCATCGTTCAAATCATTCTTTTCACAGACACCGCTGTTAATTTACCCTTGACTATAAATAGCAGTTAGACAGAGCTTAGCCAATAGTAGACCATATATGTGGCTAAATCTCCAAGAATTGATTTGTCATACACCCAACATTAAAAGTATAATTAGTCCTGCATAATCCTTCAGTTTTAACAAAAAATGGACAAAGGAATATTGTTCAGTTGACCCTGTGCACTCCGCTGTCATACATTTATCTTCCTATTTGGTACTTCAATCAGCAATCACTTATACTCTGTTCCATTTTGGTACAGTTGAAGAACCTGCGTTTTCTGCCATCATCCCATGGGTTCTTAGTTAGTGGCACACTTTCTGGTTCTTAGTGTTGGCTGTGGACACAAACCAGGCTGTGTGTCTTTGAGAAGAAATATATTTTTGCCCTTATTAACTGATTCTAATTCCTTATTTCTAGTTACAAACTATGCACAGGAGTAAATTTCACTTAATTTTTTTGCAAACTGAAGGGTATTTACATTTCAGTCAGACCACTGTGGGGCAAAGTAAAATATTCATTGTTCTAGAAATCTTCAACATGCTCAATTTGGTGGCTACCACTGTATGTGGAAAAAGAACTCAGTTATCAAAATTAGTATCAACTTGGTTATATTTATCAGATTGGCTCCTGCTGAAAAAAAGCTGGTTTAATATATTGACGTTAGAGTCACTAAGTTGGATGCATTTTACTCTATTGGACAAAGAATGGCTACTCATCTAAAAAAGGGAAATGCAGATTTTGTGCATGATTTTTATTTAAGTACATATTCAAAACAATCAAGTTTGATAAGTAGCAGACTGTCCCAAAGCACTACACAGGCATGTTAATAAAACGTGACACCAAATCACGAAAGGAAATGCTAGGTTACCAAAAGCTTGGCTAAAGAGATCTGTTTTAAGGAGAGGCTTAAATATGGAGAAAGAGGTAGAAAAGTAGAATGGTTTGGGAAGGGAATTTTAGAAAAGATGCAGAACAATACATCTTGTGATTGAGTTTAGGTCAGAGGATGATCCAGTCTGTAACCAGCTGAAAGGGTGGTTAACACTGACTAGGCAATGGTACATCACATGTTCATGGACAAAATTATGTTGAAACATAGCTCAGGTGAATTGGTTTAATTATTTTTATACAGTGCATTGTGAAAAATAGCGAAATTTAAAGCAATCATTTTATATTGAAAGCCATTAATTTACCTGTTCAAAGTTGAATAAGTTGTCTGTTGGATTATATCCTGCGTTTCAATTTGATAGCGTCTGTATTCAATCCATCAATTGGAGAATCACATGGTGCTGCACAGAATATTCCAATAAACTGGTATACAATGGCAAGGGCTCTCCATTTGTGCCTCAGATCTCAATTATTCTTTACTTAGGTCCTAGACAGGTAAAGATACATTGGGGATGGAAGGTATCGTTAGTGAAGCTAAACCCAAGTAAAAAAATAAAATTCAAAGCCTAATAGTCATTATCCAGTCAACTGCAGGCAGAAATCAGACTATTCATTCAACCACCAAAATCTTGTCGTCACAAAATGGTCTACTCATTCGCCTAAATGTTTCAAGTTGTAATATTCCTGATAAAACTATAGTATCCTTAGATTGTCAGCAACAGCTTCCAGAAATCAATTATTTAACATCATGTGACAAAGATAGTGCTAGTTTTTAGCTTTTCCATTTTCAAAATATCCAAATCTATACCTAATTCTTGAAACAGCTTCTGTGAATCATAAAAGCCTTACATTGCACGTTCATTTTTTTTCCCTTCATTACTTATGTTTTTGCTCAGAAGTTTCAAATCAGCCTGGGACTGCAAAGCAAGGGAAAGGAACATATTGGGCACTGATTGTACTGTGTATAGCTTTCGTTTCCATTTTTAAGGATATCATACATGCATTAGAGATGGGACAGCAAATGTTCACGAGAATGGTTCGTGGGAGGAAAGCATGGGCCTATAATGAAAGGTGGAGTAAACTGGGCCAAACTCATTGGAATTTAGAAGAATGAGAGATGATCTCATTGAAACATACAAGATTCTGAAGGGGCTTGATGGGATAGAGCCTCTGTTTCTCTATCTTCCCTGGCAGGGAAGCCAAGAACATGGAGGCACAGTCTCTTGAAGAGAGAACAATCGTTGAGGACTGGGATGAGGGGGAATTGAATCTTTGGAATTCTCTGCTTGAGGGTTGCAGCCATTTGGCTACAATTAGATTGGTAAGAATGGAACCAGGCAACTGATGGTTGAGATGGAATGGAGGAGGAGCGTGTGGATGACTCTGCCAAAGGCTGCATAGGCCAAGAAGAATGAGGGGGGTTAGTTTACCCCCTCATATATCCCATCAGTTGTTTGCAGGATCTTGCTGTTCATAAGTGGTTGTTTGCAGAAAAGTAATTCATTAGCTGCTGGCAACTTTGGGAGATTTCAAGGACATGAAGTCCCAAGAAATGCAAGGTTTTCAATAAAAATGTCACTGTTACTTTTATGAACATACATTCTTGCTTGCATTTTATTCACTTCATGGATTTAAGCTTAGCATTGCCTCATGATATTAACATATATGTTTATGGCACTGCTTACACTATAAAGCTACTCAAGATGCTCCACAAGAATATTAAACAAAATCTGGCACCAAGTCATTTGAAGAGATATTAAGGTAGTCAAGGGTAGATTTGAGGAGTGCTGTCTTAAAGGAGAAAAGTGAGTCAGAGATTTAGGAAGAAACGCCAAACCTTAGGGCCTTGGCAGTTGACAGCTCGGCTACCAACGGTGCAGTGATTAAAACTGGGGTTGCACAAGACTAAGAAGTCTCACTATACCAGGTTAAAGTCCAACAGGTTTATTTGGTAGCATAAGCTTTCAGAATGTCGCTCTTCCTTCAGATGACTGAGGAGTTGTGTTCACAAACAGGGCATATATAGACACAAGCTCAATTTATTCAATTTTGTGTCTATATATGCCCTCAACTCCTCACTCACCTGAAGGAGCAACACTCTGAAAGCTTGTGCTACCAAATAAATCTGTTGGACTTTAACCCGGTGTTGTGAGGCTTCTTACTGTGCTTACCCCAGTCCAACGCCGGCATCTCCACGTCGATGCACAAGAGGCCAGAATAGGAGATGTGCAGTTACCTCGGATGGGTGCAAGCTGGAGGAGCTTAAATAATAAAGGGCAAAATCAAGGAGGGACTTGAAAACAAATTGTATCAAATTCCATCACCATTTCAAGCATTCAATGCAAAATCATAATTAAAATTATGTTCCTACAGCACAGAATGGAGGGCGTTCAGCCAGAAAACGATAGTGTTGGCACTGCATGTTCTCTGAAAATCAGTCATGTTAACACTGTGTCTTTTCTGAACTCTAATCTGCCTGACAATCATTAGATTAAATTGCATTTTGCAGAGAACTTGAATTACCCTGCAACAGACTGTGTCAAATTACACGTTCTAGATAGACTGCTGGGTATTGTCTTCCGACTTCCTGTTGGTGAGATTAGGACATTTTCTATTTTCATCATAGTGGTGAAAGCAGATGCAGCCACCGTCTTTGAAAGAGCTAACCAATAAGTCCATTCCTCTGCTTTTTCCTCATAGTCCTCCAATTTTCTCTCTTTCAAGTGCATATCCAATTCCCTTATGAAAGTTAATACCGAATCTTTCGAACAAAGCAGGTCATAACTTGCTTGATCAAAAAAAAATCTTTTGTTAGTTACTTTAAATCTCTTTCCTCTTGTTACCAACCCTTTTGCCAGTGGGAATAGTCTTCCCTCATCTACTCTGATAAAACCCTCATCAACTTCTTCTACTTCAAGAAGAACAATTCCAGTTTCTCCAGTCTCAACATAATACTGAGCTAATAATTGCTAATCCCCAGCATCATTTTAATAGAAGTAAAACACTGCTGATACTGGAAATCTGAAATAAATGAAAAATGTTGAAACATTCAGCAGGCTCAGCAGCATCTATGGAGAGGAGAAACAGGTGTAAAATCAATCATTCATACTTTTTTCTCTTCAAATGCTGCCAACTCTGAATTTGCAGCATTTACGGTTTTTCTTCACCAGTGCGATAAATTTCTTCTGTCTCAAGGCCTTTCCTAAAATATGGTGTTTAAAATTGGACACAATACTCCAACTGAGGCCTAATCAATGACCTATAATGGTTTAGCACACCTTCCTTGCTTTTGCACTCCATGCCTCTATACATAAAGCCAAATGCTTTATTAATAGCCTTATCCACTTCTCCTGACATTTTCAAAGATTTCTGTTGATAAGTTTCTCTCTGTTCTTGCACTCACTTTAAAATAGTGTATTTTTGCCAAATGTCTTGTGAATTCACAATGTACAGTAATTGTATTTGAATCCCTGAATGCTATAGCCTTAATTGTGGCCATTGGCTCCCAAAATTGTAAAGGCATTGGATGACTATGAAAATAAGAACTGCAGACTCCACAGCTCTGTAGTGAAATATATTAATCATTGCACAGCCAAATTTCACCAAAAATGGAAAAAAAAATCTATATTTATTTAGTCTTAGACATCCCAAAATGCTTTACAGCTAATTAAGCACTCCAGAATAGTCACTGATGTAACAACATAGGAAATGTAGCAGCCAATTCATGCACAGCCAGCTCCCACAAACAGCAATGGGATGCTAACATAACTTTGTTTAAGCCATATTGGTAGAGGGAAATATAGTGGCCAGAACACTGCAAAGAACTTTCCTACTCCTTTTTCAAAATACATCTACCAGAGTGGCAAACAAATACTTTATGTAAACCTAACTTTCCACTTGGCTAAACCCTCTCTTCAGTATGCAGCAAACTTATTCAATTTAAATGTTCCTTTGCCTGTAATTTGTTACTTGTACTCTTAAAGATGGAAATTATACAATTGGCCACTCAAAGAAATACTGGCACTGTTTTTAACCAGCTGGGCAGCATTTCAATGTCAAAACTTCAACAACATAATTTTAATAAAACAACATAAACCAGAGATAGATGGCTTTGTTACTCTGGATGACCCTTTGTAGCCTTGCTCCGTAAACTGTTTATTAAAAAAAAGAGTTTACACAAATGTCTCGAGGGCAACAGCAGATAAGCTGCCTCAATTGAGGCAAATTGCCAATGTTTTCTTTCTAGATGCAGAAGATTGTGCTTCGCCTCTATTTTTCAAAGTTATATACTCTTAATTATGTGACGCTCATGATTGATCACTGTTTTAAGTTAACTTCACTCATCTACGGTAACCAAAATGTCACCTTTGTTTCCTGTACGATGCTATCACACAGTCACAAGTATTTGAGTGCATTTTTCATTACTAAAATGCGAACATGCGTAATAAGGTTTTGGGAAAATAAGCAATATTTCCAAAATTTGGTACCTAATTTATCTAGTGGAGAGAAAACATGCAAATAGTTGAATTGTTTTCACACTTCACAATAATGCAGGCTGCATTGTCTCTTATCCCACCCTACATCAGCTTGACATAATAGCAATTTCCCTACCTACTGTGCAACAGCTTGTCTATCAATGCAGATCGTGGCATGCAAGTCAAGCTTTAAATCGTCATAAAATCTTCCCATAAATGGAAGTCGACTTGTACTCAGAATAAAACGTATACTGTGGATATCAGTGTAGGTGGTTACCATTTTAAAATGTGAAAACAACCAACACTGGTAACTGAAATTAAGTCAGCGTGGTCACATTCACTGGTAACTGAAACTAAGTCAGCGTGGTCACATTTAATGAAACAATTCTATAAGGATAGTTTAAGTCACAATCAAAGTTTTAAAAGCCATTAACACCTTTAGCACTGGAAGTAGAGTTAATAAAATTCAGCCCAAGTCACGTTCGCTGTGGCATCATTGTAAGGATCCCACTCCAGAGTAGATGCAGCATTCTCAGTTTCATTATCACACTTCCACAATAAATCCTCCTTCTCTCCAATAATCAAATTGAATGCTCCGTATTTTTTGAACGTTGACAGTTTATGAATTAACAATATCCAATGATTTGATGACAAACCTACACAAAACATTAAGCATGTCTCCATTCTTTGTGGAGGTTTTTTTTCTCCATCCACCTCCAACTATTCCAATTGTCATGAACCTGATCCCCAAATGGCTTGTTAAGACACATGTCCAAAGCTTCTGGAGTCACTGCAATTTGGATATTATTTCTTCCCTGGCATTTCTTGATCTCAGTTATATGGAGTCTGAACATGTCCCCATATTTATAAACTATGCTCTTAGTGAGAACACCAAGAAACCCATTTCATACATTGACCACAACTTAATTCCATCCACATCCATCCATCTGTGGACATGAACATGCATAGAAAATCGTACAATAAACTTGGTTTTTGGCATGGCATTATGCTTGAAAATTACCATAGGCTTTAGTTGTTTTACTCCCTGTGGTCAGGCTTGTATCACTGTGAATCTTGTATTCCCATTATTAGGGTTCCAGAGCAGAAACCCCAAAGTATGCTATGAAACCCAACAAGATCTCAATAGTTTTTCTATTTTGCCATTAATCTGAGGATAAGGTATTTCACTTAGGTGTGATTCTGTTGACACATTAGCCAGCTTTTTAATCAAAACAAACTTTAGTTAACAATACAGTTTAACTATAATAAATGAATTACCTTAACTTTTGTCAACTGAAATGCTTAAAGATACAATTATTAATTGGTAACCTTACTTTCAATTTAAGAATATTCCTCTTATAGACTTAACTTCCTCTTCAAACCAGTTAGCAAACAACACAAGCTTAAATGTTTTTCTTGTTAACGGTCCTAAAGCCTTTGAACATCTCTGGAAAGAGAGAAACTTGTTTTCTGACAACCCCAAACAGCAACCTCCTAAAGACACTTCTTGCATCTATTAAAATCAAGCAGAAGCTGCTTGCTTTTCCCTTCAAGTTTAGTTCTTCCCATTAGCACACGACTGTATTTTATCAATCAGCCTAATCAAACCCTATTCAAGTGCCGGGGGGAAAAAAAACTAACAAAAATGCACTTACTCACGTTAAAACTATTCATTAGCTAAGATCAATTAATAAGCTGCATTTTCAGCATGAGAGCTGCCTGATGTAGACAAATAGACACCATGTAAACAGAGCTTAATCTCAAACAAACCCCTCACATGAAAAGTGATATGAATACATTTCACAGTCCTGTAGTTTGCACTAGAGCTGTTTCAAACTTTTACATTTGACATATCAAAAATCATTGGACATTTCATCCATGTTGCCAATATAACCTAATGGGTATGCATGATTATCAATCACTGGAAAATGGTAATTCTAGCAGAGGCTTTTGATAGTATCTGAGCAATCTTTATCTTCTGCCACAACACTATAAAGTAGCTACAGCAATTAGCTACTGCTTGGAATGCCAAACTCAGGGTTTGATATGTGCAAATGTATGCATTGCATTTCTGGTAACGATGTAACTACTCTGATGATTTTCAAGCACGCAGCCTGATACATGCTTCTCAAGATTAGGTCAGTCACTGTTCTCATGGTGCATTTGGTCTTGGGCATCTTCTTTAAGGTGGTTTTCTTCTTTTTCCGTTCTCACTCCAGTTTTCCACTAACATCAAATTCTCTCATTGCAGTTTATTTATTTGACAAGTTAGCAAATATTACGGTTTTTAGCTTGAGACCAACTTTACACTTCATTCTTTTTGCAGGAGTACTCCTTTTGTTCATTGGTTGCCATTCGTTGTTTGCTCCATATGGGTGTGGGTTAAATTCCTATGCATCTTCTGGGCAACACAGCCCACATTGTTTGCTTGATCCCATGTACCAACTTATTTCTGAGCTGAAAATTTGAAACTAACTCCTAATGTGAGTAAAGCCTTAAGCATGTATTTACTAGCTGAAAAATGGGGGTTCCACATCTATAGTGAGTACAGATTCAAATATGCATTTTGCAAACAATATGGTGGGGTCATCTTATATGCCACGATCTATAATCTACATTATCATTGTTTAAAGAAGTTGTATAATGCAAAAGGTGCCTAAATCAGCTCAAGTTGAAAAGACGTGTGCAATATACACCTCGATGATTGTAAATGAGCCAAAGTTAATATAGTACACTTACGTTTTTAAAAAGGTGTATTTATAGATTGTGGGGAAAATTTCCAATTCAAAATCTGGCTCTTTAAAAACCAAACGAGTGGTAACTGGTTATATATTTGAGATATTTTGTGTAGGTTTTGAATACAAACATAGGGATGACTGTTGCGATTTCACCTCAATGTGCCATGCTTCTACTTAGTGTCATACTTGGCCTTGTTTTTCAATATTAGCTCTATTATCAGGTTTTTCATTATTGTTATTCCCAACTTTGCAATGGCTGTCTCCATCAGCTTCATTACTATTTTCAAAGCTCAACGTTACCTATCTTTCTTGATTTTCAGAAGGCGTTTGACAAGGTACCTCACAAGAGGTTATTGCAGAAGGTCAGGGGCATGGAGTTGGGGGTAGGGTGTTAGCGTGGATAGAGGATTGGTTATCAAATAGGAGGCAGAGAGTGGGGGTCAATGGGTGCTATTCGGATTGGCGGATGGTGACTAGTGGAGTGCCCCTGGGGTCGGTGCTGGGGCCTCAGCTTTTTACCATTTATATAGATGATCTGGAGGAGGGAACCGAGTGTATGGTGTCGAAATTTGCTGATGACACCAAGATTGGTGGAACGGCAAATTGCGTGGAGGGTGTGGAGAGTCTGCAGAAGGATCTAGATAGGCTGAGCGAATGGGCCAGGAACTGGCAAATGGAATTTAATGTTGGCAAGTGCGAGGTGGTCCACTTTGGTAGGAATAGTGGTAGGAAGGACTATTACTTACGAGGCGAAAAACTGCAGCAGGCGACGGTGCAGAGGGACCTCGGGGTCCTTGTGCATGAGTCGCAAAAACCCAGCTTGCAGGTGCAGCAGGTGGTCAGGAACGCGAATGGGATGCTGGCCTTCATAGCCAGGGGGATTGAATATAAAAGTAGGGAGGTCTTGCTGCGGTTGTATAGGGCATTGGTGAGGCCGTAGCTGGAGTACTGTGTGCAGTTTTGGGCGCCGTACTTACGCAAGGATACTTTGGCCTTGGAGGGATTGCAGAGGAGGTTTCCTAGGCTGATGCCAGAGTTGAGGGGGTTGAGCTATGAGGAAAGGCTGAATAAACTAGGCTTGTACTCGTTAGTTTAGAAGAATGAGGGGAGATCTCATTGAGACGTATAAGATGATGAATGGGATGGATAGGATAGGGGTGGAGAGACTCTTCCCGCTCAGAAAGGATAGTAGGACTAGGGGGCACGGTTTAGAACGGAGTTGAGGAGGAACTTCTTCACTCAAAGGGTGGTGAATCTCTGGAATTCTCTGCCCGTTGAAGTGGTGGAGGCTGCCTCGCTAAATATTTTTAAGACGCGGGTTGATGGGTTTTTGATAAGAGAGGGGATTAAGGGTTATGGGGAGAGGGCGGGAATGTGGAACTGAGCCACGACAGATCAGCCATGATCTTATTGAATGGCGGGGCAGGCTCGAAGGGCTAGATGGCCTACTCTTGCTCCTATTTCTTATGTTCGTATGTACCTGGTTGAGTGTGTGCGTAATTGCCCAAATTAATAACAGCTGAACAAGGGAGACTCGTACTATATCCTTTATGCTAGGATTTTGAATACAAATCTAGAACAGACCGGGATAAATTCCCTTCAACAGCTTTGAGTGAAACGTCTTTAGGTTAGTTCTACTTAATTCAGTAGATTCTTCAATTAAAAACTGACCATAATCAGCACAAATTGGGGCTAGTTTTTGAATTTGACTTGGTGGATCATATGAATAATAAAGAAACAGGAAGGCAAAAGGGAGTATTGGTCAATCATAATTACAAAAAAAAACCGTGTTCACCATGAGGACAACGACAAAGCCTGTCCATCGACAAGACACTTGTCAGGAATGTGAAGGAATGCTGTCCACTTGCCTGGAATGAGTGCAGCTCCAAACAACACTAAAGAAGCTTGGCACCATCCAGGACAGATCAGCTTGACTGGTACCCCCACAGTCACCTTCTCCATTTACTTCCTGCACCACTGATCAGTGGCTTTCGTCTACAAGATGCACCACAGCAATTCACCAAGGCTCATTGGATAACATCTTTAAACCTGTGACCTCTATCACTTAGAAGGACAAGGGCAACAGATGCCTGGGAACATCATCACCTGCAAGATCCCCTCCATGTCATGCACCATTCTGACTTGGAATTATATCATGATGTGGAGATACCAATGTTGGACTTGGGTAAACGCAGTAAGAAGTCTCACAACACCAGGTTAAAGTCCAGTAGGTTTATTTTGTAGTACTAGCTTTCACAGTACTGCTTCATCAGGTGAATGGAGTTCTGTTCACAAACAGGGCGTATAAAGACAAACAATTTACAAAATAATGGTTGGAATGTGAGTCTTTACAGGTAATCAAATTTTAAAGATACAGACAATGAGAGTGGAGAGAGGGGTTAAGCACATGTTAAAGAGATGTGTATTGTCTCCAGCCAGGACAGTTAGTGAGATTTTGCAAGCCCAGGCAAATCGTGGGGATTACAGATAGTGTGACATGAACCCAAAATCCCAGTTGAGGCCGTCCTCATGTGTGCGGAACTAATAGCCAAGTTCCGTACACGAGGGTAGCCTCAACCAAGATCCTGCATTCATGTCATACTATCTGTAACTCTCCATGACTTGCCTGGGCTTGCAAAAATGTCAAATTTCTTTAACTAATTTCTAAAATTTTCATTACCGGAACTTATGTAATATTTTCCATCAATGCAATAGGTTCAATAATTGACAGAATATTCAGTTTTCTGTTACTGTCAATATCTTATTATCTAACAATAACAATACACAATGGGAGCGATTCTCCCCAAAAAATTCAAAATGTCAAACGTGTGTAAAACTGGAGTAAATTATGGTGGTTTTTTTCAGCGGGAGTTTCAAAATGAGTCTCCCACACACTGTGCAATGTGCCTCAGTGTGAATCATGTTGATAATCAGTGGACAGGGCCTATTCCCGCCGGAAAGGCCAGAGGCATATCGCTGAGCGGCTACTGCACATGCACCAATCTGCCAGTGCTGAGATCGGCGCATGCGCAGTAGCCCCGCATTGCCGGTCTCCTGATTGCTGGCCAGCCCCATAACTCCCACATCACTGGCCCTCCAACTCCCCCATGGCCCGATCGTTGTCCCCGCTTCCCCCCAAAACATGTCCAGGCCAGCCAAAACCAACTCGCTCCCCCAATCTCCTGATTATTCCCTCACCAGCATCCTAGCACTCTGACACACCCCAGCGGGCTGACCCCCATCCCAATCACTGGCCCCTCTCCCTCTGTCACTCAACCCAAATGCAGAGTGGCAGCGGGATCCCCACTCCCAATGATTCCCCGCCCCCCAGCAGCCGTGCCCCCATCACATCTCATCCCCTTGGCACTGTCTTATGGGCTGTACCAATGTGCCCCCGGGAATTGACACTTTGCCCTTTGGGCACTGCCCAGGGGGCCAGGCTAGCACTGCCATGGCGGCAATGCCCAAGAAGCACCCACCTGGTGCCCAACTTTCCGGGGGCCTCGATTGTCCCTCCTTCACTCCAGCAGACTGGGCCGCCAGTTCCAGCTGTACTAACCTCCGCTGGAGTGAACCACTCCTGGCACAGGGTAATGGAGAGGGGCCCTAATGCTATTTAAATAGCATTCATGTAAGGATTTACATACATTATGCAACCAATTTGTGACGTGGATCTGATGGCACCAGAAATCCAGCTACCAGAGACACACAGAGCCCATGGCGCCCAGCAGGGAGCCCACGAAACTGTCTCCGTTTGAGTCTCCTGGCCCGCTGTGCTACAAAAGCAGCATAACAAGATGGGAGAATTACCCCCAATAACTACATTACAGCAACATTTTGATAAATACCACAATACTTCAGAAATAATGATAGGAAATGCTGCATAGACCAACATCAATTTGAAAAGGACCACTGCAGGTTCATGCTTTGAAAGAAAAAAAACAGACTTGACATGTAAAACAAAATATTAATAAGTACTATGTATATTTTAACACTAGTTATAAATCTAAAATTTCAACTGTTTAAAATGAAAAATGCAACAATTTTGTTAATTTGCAACTTAAGGACAGAAGTGGCACAACATTTTTGATAAGTTTGAATTTTACGTGAAGCTTATTTCATTATAAAACTTTAGCATAAACCAGTCACAACTGTCACAATACTTATAAAATGTTAAACAAGTCCACTTATAAACAATAATTAAAATGGACACCGCAGCTCCTCCAACACACAGGAAAGTTAGGAGCACTGAAAACTTCTGACAAATGGATGAAAATGGATTTCAAGTTTCAACCAAGAATCTCCCATTTTTTCCCCCAATTACTAGGAAATTTAGGAACTTATTAATTAGACCCACAAAGCTGTTCCACCATTCAGTGAGATCATGGCTGGTCCAACCTAACTCCATTTAGCCCTTCACCCCATAATTGCCTAATACTACTAAATTTTTTGTTAACTAATCTCAGATTTAAAATGAACTACTAAATTAGCATCAGTTTGTATTTGAAGAAAGTTCCAAACTTCTACCATCTTATGTTTGTAGAAATGTTTCCTAATTTGACTCCACAAGAACTAGCTTTATTTTTGAAACTATGCTCAAGTCTTCAATTTACCAATCAGTAACAATAGTTTTGAATTAGGTAAGAATTATTGTTAAGAAATAGGTAAAATTATTATTAAAACTGAAATTGGGATAAAAGACAATAAAACAGATAAAGGCAGATGTCTAAAAAGATGTTACGTGAATTAGAACATCAGTGAGAAAAGCAAGCATTTATCTACGTGACTAGAGGAAAACAATGGGGGTATAGAAGAGATACCTTCAAACTGGAGAGATGAAATTGACACATATATGCAAAAGGTGACTCCACATGGTAGATAACAAAGGGGAATAATGATATATCTACAGCACAATGACTAAGGAAAACGACACAGTCACAGCCGCACCTAGCTGCAGAAATAAGTCTTCCAAAAGAAAGCAACAGGTTTTGCTTTCACCAAAACTAAAGACGATTTTCCCTAAAGCAGCCACATAACTTGTGCATGGTAATTATTTGCTGGACTCAGCCCATAATTACACAATATTGGATGTTGTTTGGGAACAAAGAAGCATCTCAGTTCAGGGAATTAAGGAGTAATTCTACGTAATATCACGTGTATTATCATCAGTATACTTAAGTATTGTAGTACATTATAGTCCTTCTTGCCATGTGTTTTTTTTTCCCTTTGACATTAATATTTTTTATTAATTGTTCACAGAACTACTGGACTATTTCCTCCCTGATTCACTTTTCTCAGTATACCAAATTGAAAATATGCACAGGTGTTCCAAGTTACCCTTCTGGGTTTTGGAATACTCTTGCATTTAATATGGAGGAGGAAGGTTCTTAACAAAACTTGGAGGGGGGGGGGGGCTTCATCGGGATTTTGGAAAGCCTAATTTCTTGCACATAGGAGAATTTGTGACTTTTATACATAAAAGTGAGGAGTGTGTGGAAGAAAGTAAGGTGGTGGGTGATTGAAAATAAGTTGACAGCAACATGACTCTAGTCATGGCTAAGGCTTTCCTTAAGATGGAAGATGTCTGGTTTACACAAAGTAACCAAAAGTTGGTTAATTGAATTGGCAGATAAGGATTACCTATAGAGATGAGGAAACATTTAAAATTGCAAAGGTTGTCTGATCCAAGAAGTGAGACAATTAAATTGGCTAAAATTCAAATATAAAAGAAAACAAATGAAAAAAAGCTTTAACTAGAGATGGAGGGAAAGGAAATTGAAAACTTTTCAAAGGGAATTGGAAATGGAGAAGTTAGCAATGGCAGAAAGAAAAAAAGGAAAAAAGAGGAGTTCAACTTAAAATGCTGGAGTTAAAAAAAGGGGACATTTGGGCAGGGTGAGGGAAGAAGTAGCTCTAGACATGAACCTGTGGGGGGTGGGGGGGGGGGGGGGGGTGTGGTTCTGTGTGTGTGTGTGTGTGTGTGTGTGTGTGTGTGTGTGTGTGTGTGGGGGTGGTTCTGTGTGTGTGTGGGTGGTTCTGTGTGCGTGTGTGGGGTTCTGTGTGCGTGTGTGGGGTTCTGTGTGCGTGTGTGGGGTTCTGTGTGCGTGTGTGTGTGTGTGTGTGGCGCTGTGTGGGTCTGTGAGTGTGTGTGTGTGTGTGTGTGTGTGTGTGTCTGTGTAGATTTGTGCAGATGCTTCCATAATTTGATGCAGAGGCATTTTTAAATTCATTTGAGAAAGTTATAGTGTGTGATTATGAGTTAGAACCAGAGACACTCAGACAAAAAAAGTTTTTAAATGTAATAAAACATACTGTACAGAAATATATTAAATTTAAAAGAGTTAAATAATGTTGTCAGGAATTCAGCAGAAACAATCATATATACAGACCATAATCCCTTAAAATTTATGGAGGTTTCAAAATTGGAACACCAGGTTATTTAGATGGAGTTTGTTATCACAACCGTTTAATTCAACATCATTCATGAGGCTGGGGAAGGGATCATCATTGCAGATACCTTACCACAAGTGTAAAAGGGACTACTGGAAATCTTGTGTGCAGATACTTTTGAGGTATACTTTACGTATGTCTCTAATTCTTTGTAATGTTCAATAAGATAGAACTGATAAGAAATGGTTAAGAAATGAAATTATCCTTTAAATCACAGTATTTCATTTTAATAAAGAGGGAATGTGTTACGAATTGGGGAAAATTAGGATTAAAAATGAAATTGGGATAAAAGAAAATAAGACAGTTGCTAACAGCAGACGCCTGAAGAGCTACTGAGATGTGAAATTGCATATGAGAAAAGAAAGTAAATTGTTCACACAACTACTGGACTATTCCTCCCTGGTTCACATTTTTCTCACAATATACCATTAATACATATCAAAATATATACCACTGAGAACTGGAGTTCCAAGTTACCCTTTTAGGTTTTGGAATACTCTTAAATTTAACATCAGCAGGGTTCTTAATAACCGTGTGTTATGTTCTCTTTAATCTCTTGAAAACTTGGGTCACATTACCCCATAACATTCTAAAATGCTGCGATCACAATCCAGGTTTGTGTAATTCTTCAACCTAGAAGTCCAGCTATCATTCTGATAAATCTATTCTGCACTCCCTCCACAGTCAATGCATCCTTTCTGAGATGTGGTGCTCAAAGCACTGCAGCTACAGTCCACCAGAACTTTGTCAGAGCTGTAGTACATCTTCTATCTGTTTATATTCTAGTCCTCTAGATATAAAAGCCAGAAAAGCATTTTTTTTTGCTCCTGATGATTTTTTAATAATAAACCCCCAAGACTCTCTGGACTTAGTCATGAAATCAATTCATTCTGTGTGCACGCTATATAAGCATGTAGCCTGTGGAAATCAAGATGTTCCCATGCTTGTTACATTTGTTCCTATCTAGTGACATGCATGGAAACCTCTTGGAATATTATGATAGGTCACCCGATCAGTTCAAGGGTTAGTGAACAGTTAGCTTGTGTTAGTCAGTCTGTCAGCCAGCAAGCGTCCCAGGTGAGGAACAAAGGCAAGGGACAGCAACAGGTCCCAGTTAAGTAAAAAAGCAGAGAAACAGGCTCCAAGTCAGAGAAAGAGCAGTAGGGAACAGAATTTGAGTACAGACGGTTGTTGAGGCAAAGATAGTGGCATTCGGCTTGGAATGGCTAAAGATCTGAAGTTGTGTTTGTAAGCTGATGCTTGAGTGCACTCAAATCCAAGAAAATGTAATTTTGGAAGGCAAAAATGAAATTCTACAAAGTGTGCTGCTATTGAAGTTACCTTAGTTGGAGCGAAGTTCAGAGGGAATTCCAGGGGAGATCCTCAAAAGGTGAAGATCAGAAACTCTTATGAGGGGGACAGAGTTTGAGTGAGATTGGTGGATTCTCAATTTGACTAACATTTGGGTAGGTTGTTGAGAAATCTATGAAATCTGCTTTGGTCACATTTGGTATTCATTCTGTAGCGTGATGTGTTTGATCTCTGTGGGCTGGTTAATTCACATGTACCTCATACTTGCCCTGAATGTTAAGAGTAAAGATGGATATTGTATATTGTTGATCAATACATCTTCTGAACTTGTGTAGTAAATTTTATTATTGTTTGTACAAAACCAGCTGAATCTTCTGGCTTTGTTCACTTGGTTAGCATCTTTTATCTCAAACTTTGTCTTCTTTAAACAAAATGTTATTGGCCCCTAACTAGATCTACCCACAACACAGGGTCCAGCCAAGGATCGTAACAACCTTCACTGCTTCTAGCTTGTCACCATTTAAAGTTTCTGTTCTATCCTTTTAGGTTCAGAGTGAAGACTTCGCATGTATCTGTATTGAAATCCATTTACTATAGTTTTGACTATCCACTTATTCACTCTGAGTGGAGGCCTGTGACTGGTGGTGTGCCACAGGGATTAGTGCTGGGTCCATTGTTGTTTGTCATCTATATCAACAATCTGGATGATAATGTGGTAAATTGGATCAGCAAATTTGCTGATAATACAAAGATTGAAGGTGGAACGGACAGTGAGGAAGGTTTTCAAAGCTTGCAGAGGGATTTGGACCAGCTAGAAAAATGGGCTGAAAAATGGCAGATGGAGTTTAACGCAGGCAAGTGTCAGGTACTGCACTTTGGAAGGACAAACCAAGGTAGAACATACAAGGTAAATGGTAGGACACTGAAGAGTGCAGTACAACAGAGGGATCTGGGAATACAGATACATAATTCCCTAAAAGTGGCGTCACAGGTGGACAGGGTCGTAAAGAGTGCTTTTGGTACATTGGCCTTTATAAATCAAAGTACTGAGTATAAGAGTTGGAATGTTATGGTAAGGTTGTATAAGACATTGGTGAGGCCAAATTTAGAGTATTGTGTGCAGTTTTGGTCACCTAATTACAGGAAGGATATTAATAAGGTTGAAAGAGTGCAGAGAAGGTTTACAAGGAAGCTGCCGGGACTTGAGAAACTGAGTTACAGAAAAAGGTTGAATAGGTTAGGACTTTATCCCCTGGAGCGTAGAAGAATGAGGGGAGATTTGATAGAGGTGTATAAAATTATGATGGGTATAGATAGAGTGAATGCAAGCAGGCTTTTTGCACTGAGGCTAGGGGAGAAAAAAAAACTAGAGGACATGGGTTAAGGGTGAGGGGGGAAGTTTAAAGGGAATATTAGGCAGGGCTTCTTCATACAGAGAGTGGTAGGAGTGTGGAATGAGTTGCCAGATGAAGTGGTGAAAGCGGGCTCACTTTTAACTTTTAACGAAAAACTTGGACAGGTACATGGATGAGAGGGGTGTGAAGGGATATGGTCCAGGTGCAGGTCAGTGGAACTAAGCAGAAAAATGGTTCAGCACAGCCAAGAAGGGCCAAAAGGCCTGTTTCTGTGCTGTAATGTTCTATGATTCTAATAACTACTTGCAATTTGTTTCCATCTTTATTGCTTGCTATCTTCTTGCCATTAGCAAATTTAAAAACCATACCAAAAGCAACAAAGGCTAACCCCAAGAGCAGCTCTGAAATGCAGCTGTTAGTGGTGGGTGTAATCATGAATACAGTGAGGAATAAAAAACAAAAAATGGGTAGTTTTCTTTACTGTGCACCATCTCTTGTAGTGCTGAGCCATGTGGGTCAGAACCTCCAGCTTAACCTTTGGTTTATGTTGAGTTAAGCATTTTCAGCTAGACCCAAGGTTCCCGTAAACCATACAAGTACTGCGAATATCATAGGATCTCATCATAAATAAGTGTGTTTTAAGAGGGTAAATTCTGTTTCTTCTACTTTTGGATTCATTTATCATTTGGACTTAAATGTTTCCCCCCCCACATCTTAAAATACCAACCTGGGATATTGTTCGTAAGGTGTTAGCAGCCTTCTGCTACACTCCCAAACGTCACACATTTACACATTGTTACAATGGCTGTTGGATTGAAATTAAGGGATAACTGCCCGTTTCCCTTCTCCAGAAAAAGACAGATTGAAGCTGCAACTTTCCTGGTTTGTGTGACTCAGTGACTTGCAAGTGATTCAAATCCACTAGGGATAACTCATCCCAACGATTTTCAATAGGAAACATTTGCGTCACAAACATTTAGCTTTGATTTAAAAAGGACAAATTTGGGGGTGTACAGGGGAACAAATAAGATTCTCACTCTTGATTACTACTTAACAACCCTGTGGAGAAATGTATGTGTTGACATTAGATAAAATCAAACCCAAGTTCAGTTGTAATGCCCACAAGTCACACAGCTTAAAAATAGATTGTACTATTCTAGCCTCATTGAGACGTATAAGATGATGAATGGGATGGATAGGATAGAGGTGGAAAGACTCTTCCCGCTCAAAAAAGACAGTAGGACTAGGGGGCACAGCCTCAAGATAAAGGGGGGGCGGTTCAGAACGGAGTTGAGGAGGAACTTCTTCACTCAAAGGGTGGTGAATCTCTGGAATTCTCTGCCCGTTGAAGTGGTGGAGGCTGCCTCGCTAAATATTTTTAAGAAGCGGGTTGATGGGTTTTTGATAAGAGAGGGGATTAAGGGTTATGGGGAGAGGGCGGGAAAGTGGAACTGAGCCACGACAGATCAGCCATGATCTTATTGAATGGCGGGGCAGGCTCGAAGGGCCAGATGGCCTACTCCTGCTCCTATTTCTTATGTTCTTATTATCTACCGCCCCCTATAACTACATCTTGAATGGATCTAAGGTTTTTACCTCCACTACCCTAGCCAAAGTGCAATCCAAGAACAGCCACTCTGTGCACAGAGATTCCTCCCAGTATTAGTCCTAAATTAGCCACCATTTTATCTATGTCTGACTACTCTAATGTCTTGGTTTTCCTTAGAGCTACTCAGGATTTATTTTACCTGTACTATTTAGTGTCTTGTATACTTTTACAAGGTGGAATCTCTACATCAAAAGTAAAGAGTGCTCAGTTGATTAGCTTCCTAGCTCACCTCTACAGTTTCCATGACCTGCATGTTTCTTTTACAATCTGATGACCAAAACTGAAAGCAATATTCAAGGTGCAATAAGAGCAAAGAATTGAGCAGCTCTAAGATGAAAGATTCTGTTTTAGAGTTTTGTTCCAATGATTTGGCTAAGCCTAACAGCCACAGATCCCTTTGCATTTCACCTTTCATTTTTCCACCATATACAGGTGCCTACTTATAACTAATATGCAGTATCCTGCATTTGTTCCATTATATTTCATCTGCCACTAATTTGTCCATTTACAAGCACTGGATTTTTTTTAAGGTCTCTTACTAGTTCTTCCAACTCAACTGCCCCTTCTCCCCAAAAACAACTATAACCTTTGCATTTAATCATTTGAACCAGTTTTGTGAAACCAAGTTGCCAATGTAAATAAGAACATAAGAACATAAGAAATAGGAGCAGGAGTAGGCCATCTAGCCCGCCCCGCCATTCAATAAGATCATGGCTGATCTGTTGTGGCTCAGTTCCACTTTCCCGCCCTCTCCCCATAACCCTTAATCCCCTCTCTTATCAAGAACCCATCAACCCGCTTCTTAAAAATATTTAGCGAGGCAGCCTCCACCACTTCAACGGGCAGAGAATTCCAGAGATTCACCACCCTTTGAGTGAAGAAGTTCCTCCTCAACTCCGTTCTAAACCGCCTCCCCTTTATCTTGAGGCTGTGCCCCCTAGTCCTACTGTCTTTTTTGAGCAGGAAGAGTCTCTCCACCTCTATCCTATCCATCCCATTCATCATCTTATACGTCTCAATGAGATCTCCCCTCATTCTTCTAAACTCTAACGAGTACAAGCCTAGTTTATTCAGCCTCTCCTCATAGCTCAATCCCCTCAACTCCGGTATCAGCCTAGTAAACCTCCTCTGCACTCCCTCCAGGGCCAAAATATCCTTGCGCAGGTGCGGCGCCCAAAACTGCACACAGTACTCCAGCTGCGGCCTCACCAGTGCCCTATACAGCTGCAGCAAGACCTCCCTACTTTTATATTCAATCCCCCTCGCTATGAAGGCCAGCATCCCATTTGCCTTCCTGACCACCTGCTGCACCTGCAAGCTGGGTTTTTGCGACTCATGCACAAGGACCCCGAGGTCCCTCTGCACCGTCGCCTGCTGCAGTTTTTCGCCACGTAAGTAATAGTCCTTCCTACCATTCTTCCTACCAAAGTGGACCACCTCACACTTGCCAACATTAAATTCCATTTGCCATTTCCTGGCCCATTCGCCCAGCCTATCTAGATCCTTCTGCAGACTCTCCACACCCTCCGCACAATTTGCCTTTCCCCCAATCTTGGTGTCATCAGCAAATTTCGACACCCTGCACTCGGTTCCCTCCTCCAGATCATCTATATAAATGGTAAATAGCTGAGGCCCCAGCACCGACCCCTGGGGCACCCCACTAGTCACCATCCGCCAATCCGAATAGCACCCATTAACCCCCACTCTCTGCCTATTTGACAACCAATCCTCTATCCACGCTAACACCCTACCCCCAACTCCATGTCCCCTGACCTTCTGCAATAACCTCTTGTGAGGTACCTTGTCAAACGCCTTCTGAAAATCCAGAAAGACCACATCCACCGGCTCTCCTCTATCCACTGCCCTAGACACATCCTCATAGAACTCCAGTAAATTTGTCAGACACGACTTCCCTTTAATGAAACCGTGAAAATTAATGAAATTTAATGAAAATTAGAACATAGTAAATTTCATTGGGTTCAGTCAATCTCTTATTTACTGCTGCTAAGGTTCAGAAGGAGGAATATTAATTTGAATTCACAAGTTGATTTTGATAAACAAGACTTTTAATACACTTATGGATTGGGTTGTACCAGTAGTTGAGAAAATGTGCAATTTGAATCTGGTCAAGAAACAATAAATGTAATATTCTGTTGATTACTCTTACATTAGAAACAGCCCAATTTACTTATTGTAATGGATTCCATTTTTGTTCAATACAAATTTAAATCAAAAATTTGAAGATTACAGATCAAGTAAATTCAAAGGTGACCAAAGTGGACTTAATATCAAATATGCACCTGACCCAGGTTTCAATTTAAAAGCTGCAAAATACCACAATGTACCCTATCTCTCACTATTGCAAATTATAATAAAAGATCAAAAATCTTTCCAATAGATCAAACTGTCACTTCTGAAAGTCAAATTTCACAGACTGGTCAACAAAAGTAAGCTTGACTTTTTTCTCTTAACGGTTAACCGCAGAGACACAGGGGACTTGACACTTAAAAAAAATGCAGACAGAAAGTATGAGTAATTTTCATACAGCTGATTGCACAATAACCTTCAGCACTAAGTGCTGTACAACATTCATCATACAGTCACGATGTTGCCTAAAATCACATTATTGGCTGCAGACTTTTTTAAAGCATGGAACAGAGGGCAAAAACTTGGAAAACTTCAATCTTGCAGTTTGCAATTAGAAGCCTTTGTCAAAATTACAATCTTTATTACTGCTTTGCATGAAAACACCTTGGAGCATTTGAATAGCACTAATGGCCCTCCGAGGTTTACAATGCAATAAGCACCGTGAAAGTGAAAATCTATGTAACTCCAATGCTGTTAGTAACTCTCACATCAGGATCATTCAATATTATTTGAATGCTGCAAAGACTTCAGCAAGCAGTGATTAAAATTGTTATTTTTGACAAAATGTACATTTGATTAATTGTTCTATCCATAAAATAATTATTTAATACATAAAATGACCAAGAGTTTTATGTTGACAGAATTGATACTAATAACCTTGCTTTTAAGGTAATTTACAAAGCAGTTTGAATCGGCTTTTAGAGATTTTCTTTGAATCTTACAGATAACATGATAGCACTTTAATGCAAATACAAAGGGCTGAAGTCTCAACAAGTTAATTCTTGCGGTAACTAATATATTTTAAAAAAGCATTCCACACTCCACAGAATTCTCAATGCCTAATCTTTCCACATCCAGAAGTGTAGGTTTTGTCCAGGAAAGAAATCCACAGGCAGAACCCAGGTGTAAAATATTGTTGGCTGATCTGAGTTACAAGGCTGAGCTGCAGCTGTTAGTGCTACGTGCTGCCAGAAGCAAGCGTCAAACCAAGAATAAAACTGCATTACGCAATTCCAAATTAAACTTCAAAATATTAAGCTGTAAAGTTACTTTGATACAATTTGTGAATTGTTAATATCAAATGTTTTGTAACTGCCAAATTGAAATATGCCACCAAATGACAGAAATTTCGAGATCAACATTTGATGCATGAGATCTTACTCTATACCTTGCAACAATATTTTGATTAGGGCCCAAAGGGATTTGCAACTGAACAAAGAAGAAAATTACAGCACAGGAGCAGCCCTTCGGCCCTCCAAGTCTGCACCGGCCATGCTGCCTGGCTTAACTAAAGCCCCTGACAGTTTTGGAGATCATATCCCTCTATTCCCATCCTGTTCATGTATTTGTCAATAAACTGCATTCATTTCAATGCAAGAAGCCTGACAGGCAAGGCAGATAAACTCAGGAAATGGATGGGCACGTGAGGCTGAGATATTACAGCGAATACTAAAACATGACCAAGGGAAGGACAGGACTGGTAGCTCAGCATTCTAGGGTACAGATGCTATAGGAAAGATAAAACAGGAAGGAATAGAGGGGGAGTTGCACTTTTGATTAAGGAATGTTTGCAGAATTGAGGGGGGATTTACCCAAGGGTTCAGCCATATGGGTAGAACTGAGAAATAAAGAAGGGGGAAATCACTTTGATAGGGTTGTACTATAGGCCTCAAATAGTCAGCAGGAAATTGAGCAGCAAATGTGTAAGGAGATTACAGATCGCTCCAAGAAAAATAGGAGGGTAATAGTAGGGGATTTTAACTTTCCCAACATTGAATGGGACAGTCATAGTATTAGAGGGTTGGACGAAGAGAAATTTGACTGTATTCAGGAGGAATTTCTCATTCGGTATGTGGATGGCCCAACTAGAGAGAGGGCAAAACTTGACCTCTTGGGAAATAAGGGAGGGCAGGTGACAGAAGTGTTAATGAGGGATCACTTTGGGACCAGTGACCATAAATCTATTAGTTTTTAAGATAGCTATGGAGAATGAAAGGTCTAGCCCAAAAGTTAAAATTCTAAATTGGGGCAAGGCCAATTTTGATGGTATCAGGCAGGAACTTCCAAAAGTTATTTGGAGGAGTCTGTGGAGAGGCAAAGGGATGTCTGGTAAGTGGGAGGCTTTCAAAAGTGAGTTAATTAGTATTCAGGGTAAGCACATTCCTCTTAGACTGAAGGGCAAGACTAGCAGAAGAAAGGAATCCTGGATGACTTGAGATATTGAGGCCTTGGTCCAGAAGAAGGAGGCACATGACATGCTGGGATCAAGTGAATCTCTTGAAGAGTATAGGAGCACAGTTAAGAGGGAAATCAGGAGGGCAAAAAAGGGGCACAAGATTGTTTTGGCAGATAAGGCAAAGGAGAATCCAAAGAGCTTCTACAAATACATAAAAGCCAAAAGAGTAACAAGGGAGAGAGTAGGGTCTCTTAAGGTCAACAAGGTCATCTATGTGCAGATCCACACAAGATGGGTGAGATCCTAAATGAATACTTCTCATCAGTATTTAGTGTTGAGAAAACATGGATATTAGGGAACTTGGGGAAATAAATAGTGATGTCTTGAGGAGCATACATATAACAAAGGTGGTGGTGCTGGTCCACGGACCTGATGAAGTGTACCCCAAGGCACTGTGGGAGGCTAGGGAGGAAATTGTGGGTCCCCTGGCAGAGAAATTTGAATCATCAAAAATCATAGGTGAGGTGCCTGAAGATTAGAGGGTGGCAAATGTTGTGCCTTTGTTTAAAAAGGGTTGCAGGAAAAAGCCTGGGAACTAAAGGCCAATGAGCCTCACATCTGTGGTGCGTACGTTGTTTGAAGGTATTTTGAGAGACAGGATCTACAGGCATTTAGAGATGCAAAGACTGATTAGGGACAGTGAGCATGGCTTTGTGAGTGGAATCATGTCTCACAAATTTGATTGAGTTTTTAGCACATAGAACATTACAGCACAAACAGGCCCTTCGGCCCACGAGTTGCGCCGATCACATCAACTCCTACCAATCCATAGACCTATCTATAACCCCCAACCCCATATACTCATCCAGAAGTCTTTTAAAAGACCCCAGCGAGTTCGCCGCCACCACCACTGACGGCAGCCGGTTCCTTTCACTCACCACCCTCTGAGTGAAAAACTTACCCCTAACATCACTTCTGTACTTGCCTCCCCACAAGAGGTAACCTAGAGGGTAGATGAGGGCAGTGCAGTTCATGTTGTCTATGTGACCTTTGACAAGGTACTGCATGGTCGGTTGTCGCATAAAGTTAAATCTCACAAGACCCAGGGTGAGGTAGCTAAATAGATACAAAATTGGCTCTTTGACAGAAGCCAGAGGGTGGTTGTAGAGAGTTGTTTTTCGAGCTGGAGACCTGTGACCAATGGTGTGCCTCAGGGATCAGTGCTGGGCCCACTGTTATTTGTCATTTATATTAATGATTTGGATGAGAATATAGGAGACATCGTTAGTAAGTCAACAGATGACATCACGATTGGTGGCACTGTGGACAGTGAAGGTGGTTATCTAGGATTGCAGTGGGGTCTTGATCAAATGGATCTGTGGGCTATGAATGGCAGATGGACATAATTTAGACAAATGCGAGGTGATGCATTTTGGTAGATTGAACCAGGCAGGACTTACTCAGTTAATGGTAGGGCGTTGGGGAAAGTTACAAAACGAAGAGATCTAGGGATACATGTGTATAGCTCCTTGAAAATGGACTCACAGGCAGACAAAGTGGTGATGAAAGCATTCAACATGCTTAGTTTCATCAGTCAGAGCATTAAATACAGGAGTTGGGATATCTTGTTGAAGTTGTACAAGACATTGGTAAACCACTCTTGGAATACTGTGTACAGTTCTGGTCACCCTACTATAAAAAGGATATCATTAAACCAGAAAGTGTGCAGAAGAAATTTACTACGATGCAACCAGAACCTGATGGTTTGAGTTACAAGGGGAGGCTGGATAGATTGAAACTTTTTTCACTGGAGCATACAGGTCTATAAAATAATGAGGGGCATAGATCAGCTAGAAAATCAATATCTTTTCCCAAAGATAGGGGAGTCTAAACATAGGTTTAAGGCGAGAGGGGAGACATACAAAAGTATCCAGAGGGACAATTTTTTCACACAGAGGGTAGCGAGTGTCTGGAACAAGCTGCCAGAAGTAGTGATAGAGGCAGGTACAATTTTGTCTTTTAAAAAGCATTTAGGCAGTTACATGGGTAAGAAAGGTATAGAGGAATGTAGTCCAAATGCGGGCAATTGGGACTAGCTTAAGGGTTTTAAAAAAATCAGCAGCATGGACAAGTTGGGCCGAAGGCCTGTTTCTATGCTGTAAACCTCTATGAACAATCCTACTGTTTTAGTATTTGTGCAAAAAAAGTTCAATTTAGTAACTATGCTGATTGTTTTGAAAAAGTATGTGGAATGTTGCATCACTGGTGTCATCTGTTATTCTTGACTAATGCCCATCAGTAACTGTCAAAAATGCACTTTACGTAGAACTATTATTGGTGAGAGCAAAAAAAAACAATTTTCCACAAACACTTGCTCAGGCCCAAAAAGAAAAATGATAGTCAGCTGAGTTACTACACAGCTCTTCTTCAGTCACATATGGAATTGTTCAGTGTTTATAGATTGCAATGGAGGATAAGGAGAAAATGAATGACCAGTAACAATTAGATACAAACACCACAAACAAGGATTTATAGCAGGGCATGTGACTATAACTTGTAAGCTTGGTTAATCTTAAAATAATGAGGTAATTTACTGAACAAGATGTTATGGTGAATTTAACAGGATTAACAACGGTCCACACAAATACGGCATATTGTGATAATTGCTTATGAAGTGATCCTATTGTTTAAAAATAATTTCCTAAATCCCTTTGATACTTGAGTAAATGCCTTCTGGAGAACGGAGGAAATAAAGAAAGTTACTTTATGGCAGCTCAACTATAATCCACGTATATGGCCACCATTCTGTTAAATACAATAATCAAACACAAAGTTTCTAATTCAAACATCACTGTAATTCCAGATCATAAATCAATAGATCACTTTTGGTTGGCAGGATGTAACTCGCAGGGTGGCACACTGATCAGAACAAAGTGGGAAAATAAGCTGTGAGAACACGAGTAGGCCGCAAAGAGACAAACGGGTTTGAACGAGTGGGCAAGAACTTGGCATATAGAATATAATGTGAGGAAGTACAAAGTTATTCATTTTATAGGAAATACTGAAATGCAGATTTTTTAAAAATGGGAATTGTTGGTATTCAGAGGACCTGGGTGCTCTTGTACAAAAAAAATCAAAGTTAACATTATAGATACAATAAGAAATTAAGCAGGGAGATGGTAAGTTTGCTGCTTTTTCATAGGAATTGGAAAACCAGAATAAAATGGTTTCTGAGGTTATACTGGGCCTTGGTAACACTACATCTAGAGGGATGCGTGCACTTTTGGTCATCTTATCCAAGGAAGAATATACTTTCCTTCAGGGGGTGTAATGAAGGCTCATTGCACTGAGTGGCTATTAAGTAGACTAGGTTTATATGCTGTACATTTTCAAAGAATAAAAGAGGTGGTCTCACTGAAATATATCAATTTCTAAAGGGACAGGACAGGGTTGATACTCAGAGGATATTTCCTGGGCTTCGGGGTTGACAACAAGGAGTTACAGTCTCCAAACAGACTGACTATTAAGGACTGATACGAGGAGAAATTTATTCACTCACAAGGTTACAGGCCTTTGGAATTTAATAACTTAGAAAGCTGTAGATGCTCAGTTATTAAGTAGATTCAAAGCAGAGATCAATAGATTTTTGGACACCAAAGAAACAAAGTTATCAGCATAGTGAACAAAGATGGAGGTGAAGTAGATCAGCACGATCTCAGTGAATGACCGAACTGGCTTAAAAGGCATATTAGCCTACTCCTGTTTCTTATTTTCTTAAGTAAACAGGACAATACCAGAAAGTAAAAAGAGTGTGCTAGATTGTTGTGCTTTGATTGTTGAGCATTTATTGCCCATCCCTAGTTGACCTTGACAAGATGGTGGTCTTTCACGTTGGACACCAATTGGAGGAAGCAGAGTGGTGTCAGGCTTTACTTCATTGGCATATCTGTGTAGTAAGTATACTGCACAGAAGTTTGGTGATGAAAATCCTTAATTTGTATACATCGTTAGAATGTAACTAAGGAAGTCTTTAAGGTGACATTGCTTAAGTGTCAAAATGCTGCACTGTAGCTTTCTAAAATAAAACGTGGAGTTATAGCCAAGGCAGGTTTTGCAAATTTGGTTCCAGTGAGTCTAACATCAGCAATAAACCAAAGCTAGGATGCTGATTGGCTGGAAGGATGGCCTGAGGGATAGAATTGTAAATTGACAGTAAATAGACGATGCAAATTAAGGCTAGTTTGTTGTAGGGAAGCCAGAAGCATTCTTTCCATTGGTCAAGAATTGCAAATATTTGATTAGAAGTTGTGTCAACACATGCACGACTTTGGGCTGAATGTTGCATAAGCTACCTGCAAAAAGGGGATTAAAAAAGGACACTTGCCAGATAACTGCATTTGTTTCAGGACACTTGCTATAAGAATGGTTTGCTAGGACAGCAAGTTAGAGGTTAGTAGTAGGGCACTTGCAAGGAAGTTAGTATTTGTAGATGACATTGAGAGTCACCAGGTAATTGCCATAAGAATCCACAAATGATTACGGTAATTGTCACTGAGTTTGGAATTGCTGTAAGAATCAGATCAGTATTAGAATCTAGTAATAACCTTAAGGGGACCATCCTTGTCAGGAAACTGTTTCCAGCTTGAGAAAGAGTAGAGCAGCATCAACACGAGAGAGGGAGAGAAATGGAAAACACTTAGCAGTCGCTGTGAAATGTGCATACACAGCAGTTCAGGAACTCAAAAATTAGAGCTGAACTCTTAAAATTGTGAAAGGGGTCTTGCATGTAGCTGCTTTTTAAACCTTAAAGAATGCCATGAGTCAAGAAACCAGACTCAAGGGAACAAGCCGACAGCAAGACCCTGAAATACCAGGACCCGTGGGAAAGACAGTGTATCAAGTATCAAGGCAGTGTAGCAGTGTATAAACTAGTGGAAATGGTATAATTTTTTTTGTGCATTTCTCTGTGTGTGTGGGTTTCCTCCAGGAGCTCCGGCTTCCTCCCATAGTCCAAAGATGTGCAGATTAGATGAATTGGCCGTGCTAAATTGTGCTATAGTTTCCCAAGATGCATAGGTTGGGGGATTAGAGGGGTAAATGCATAGGATTATGGGATAGGGCAGGGGCCTGTGTAAGATGCTTTGTCAGAGTCGGTGCAGAGTCAATGGACCGGATGGCCTCCTTCTGCACTGTAGGTATTCTATGGTTTGTTGTTCGATAAATCTTGTTAGTTTGCATTCTGATAAGTGATTGTCCTTTTTACCAATAAAGGTTATTCCCTGACAAGAATCTTCTTACTGAGGTTTAGCAGAGTCCAAAAAGTGGCAAGGGTACAGAATGCATTCTGGGAGGAGGACAATTCCATCACCAACAGTGATTCGCTCGCACCACTACTGATCAAATTGGCTGAGTACTTAAGGGACATAATTGCTAAATTGAGTCTGCAGAAGGTGATGAGAGAACCAACAAGAGGGAAAACTTAATTAACTTCCAATTTATTTCTATTATTTAGTTATTCCACTAAATAGAGGGATGGCAGGCCACCTGTTTCATGGAATGCACATGCTGTGCTTTGTGGAAACACCAGGAACCTTCTCATGTCCTGGGCAAACTCTGGGTTTCGGTGCACCCACAAGACTGAAAGCTACATTTCTGGATGTAGCCACTCTACAGTTTAAAGGTGTGCAAGCAGTGAGGGAATCTGTGACTATTTGACATTCGGAGGAGGATCAGGCAGAATTGCCTCCAATGCATCTTACTCTCCCAACAGAATTCAGCTCTCTGAATACCGCCGAAAGCATTGCTTTATCTGGGAAATGCAGTGTAGTCAGAGACAAATTCACAGCAGCTCAGGTGACTCAGCTGCAGAGGGAGGCAGGAGGAAGATTGGGAGAGCAAAAACAATAGAGGGGATTCTATAACAAAAACAAAAAATGCTGGAAAAACTCAACAAGTCTGATAGCATCTGTGTGGAGAGAGAATAGAGCCAATGTCTTAAGTCAGGATCAGCCTTTGTCAGAGCTGAAGGGTCATCCCAACTTGAAACATTGGCTCTATTTTCCCTCCACAGATGCTGTCAGACCAGCTGAGTTTTTCCAGCATTCTGTTTTTTGCTTCAGCTTCCAGCATCTGCAGTATTTTGCCTTTACCTGAAAGGATTCTATAGTCAGGGAAACAGGTAGGGTGTACAGCCAGAGGTCAGGGCCCATATTGGTACCAATAATATACAGAAAGACAGATGGGGTTCTACAGACAGATTTGGAGGGCTGAGAAGGAAAACAGCATCAGGTCCTCAGAGATAGGAATCTCATGATTACTCCCAGTACCACACACTAATGAACATAATAATAGGATGGATAGACAGAATAATAGGATGGAATAATAGTGTGTGACTGGAGGGATGGTGCAGGGACGAGTGTTTTAGATTCCTGGAACATGGGGAGGCGAAACCTGTACAGGCTGGATGGATTGTACCTAACAGGGTTGGAACCAACATCCTCTTAGAACACTTTGCTACTGCACCTGTGGTGGATTTAAACCACTTACTTGTCAGGGTCATAGGAACCAGGATACAACAGTAGAAAGGAGAAGCAAGGCGTACAAAGTATTAGGAGAGATATTGTAACAGGCCAAGTAGTAAGGTAATAAATGGAATCAAAGCAAGGGGAAATTACATGTAGCATAAGTGGGTTTACATTAAATATATGCTTTCACACAAAGCATGGTAAATAAGGTTGGTGAGCAGTAGATATAGATGACCACATGGGGAATATGATGCCCTTGTGATAAGAGTGACCTGATTCAAAAAAAAGGGCAGGAGTAGGTATTGAATGTTCCTGGCTCCAAGATGTTCAGGAAAGATAGAAAAGGACTGGTAGCATTGATTAAGAAGAATATTACAGTGCTGGAGAGAGAATGTTCTAGAGGGGTCAAGGACAGAATCAATCTGGTTGCAGTCAAGAAACAAACATTGGGCCACTTGTGTATTCTGTAGATCACCAACTTATGGAAAAGATACAAACAAGAAAATCTGTAGCAAAATTAGAGGGGTGAAAAAACTATACAATAGTATTAACATGGGCTTTGAATTATTCTAATATAAATTAGAACAGTATAAAGGGCAGAGAGGCATAAGTTTTTGAATTATGTTCAGGAGAACCTTCTTGAAGAATAAGAAGTGGTGTAGGATCTGGTTCTGGGGGAATGAGTTGGGCCAAGTGGATCATAGAACAGTACAGCACAGTACAGGCCCTTTGGCCCTCGATGTTGTGCCAAGTTTTGTCTGAAACTAAGATCAAACTATCCCACTCCCTATCATTCTTGTGTGCTCCATATGCCTATCTAATAACAACTTGAAAGTTCATAAAGTGTCCGAATCCACTATCATATTAGGCAGTTCACTCCACAGCCCAACCCCTCTGAATAAATAACCTACCATGGACATCCCTCCTATATCTCCCACCATGAACCTTATAGTTATGGCCCCTAGTAACAGCTACATCCACCCAAGGAAATAGTCTCTGAACATCCACTCTATCTATCCCCCTCATCATCTTATAAACTCTAAGTCATTTCTCATCCTCGTCCGTTCTAAATAGAAAAGCCCTAGCTCCTCAACCTTTCCTCACAAGACCTACCCTCCAAACCAGACAGCATCCTGGTAAATCTCCTCTGCACTCTGTCCAATGCTTCCACATCCTTCTGATAGTGAGGTGACCAGAACTGCGCACAGTATTCCAAATGTGGTCTCACCAAGGTCCTGTATAGTTGCAGCATAACCCCACAGCTCTTAAACTCAAACCCCCTGTTAATAAACACCAACACACTATAGGCCTTCTTCATGGCTTTATCCACTTGAGTGGCAGCCTTCAGAGATCTGTGGATATGAACCCCAAGATTTCTCTGTTCCTCCACATTCCTCAGAACCCTGCCTTTGATTCTGTAATCCGCATTCAAATTTGTTTTACCAAAATGAATCATCTCGCATTTATCAGGGTTAAACTCCATCTGCCATTTTTCAGCCCAGCTCTGCATCCTATCAATGTCTCTTTGCAGCCTACAACAGCCTTCCACCTCATCCACTACTCCACCAATCTTGGTGTCATCAGCAAATTTACTGACCCACCCTTCAGCCCCCCCCTCCAAGTCACTGATAAAAAATCACAAATAGCAGAGCACCCAGCACTGATCCCTATGGTTCAACACTGGTAACTGGTCTCCAGTCTGAAAATTTTCATCCACCACTACCCTCTGTCTTTTATGAGATAGCCAGTTACTTATCCAATCGGTCAAATCTCCCCCTATCCCACCCTCCTTACTTTCTTCATGAGCCAACCATGGGGAACCTTATCAAGCGCCTTGCTAAAATCCACGTATACTACATCAACTGCTCTACCTTCATCCACACAGTTAGTTACCTCTTCAAAAGAACTCAATTAAATTTGTGAGGCAAAACTTATCCTTCACGAATGTGTTGACTATCCCAGGTTAAGCTGCATCTTTCCAAATGGTCATAAATTCTATCCCTCAGAACCTTTTCCATTAACCTATCGACCACCAAAGTAAGACTAACCGACCTATAATTACAACAGTCATTCCTATTTCCTTTCTTGAACTGAGGAACAACGTTCGCCGCTCTCCAGTTCTCTGGCACTATCCTCATGGACAGTGAGGGCCCAAAGATCAAAGCCAAAGTCTCTGCAATCTCCTTCCGTGCCTCCCAAAGAATCCTAGGATGTATCCCATCTGGCCCAGGGAACTTATCAACCCTCAGGTTTTTCAAAATTGCTAATGCATCTTCCCTCACAACATCTACCTCCTCCAGCCTATCAGCCTGTATCACACTCTCATCCTCAAAAACATGGCCCCTCTCCTCGGTGAACACTGAAGAAAAGTACTCATTCATCACCTCTCCTATCTCTTCTGACTCCATGCACAAGTTCAAATGTCAGTAGGGGATTATTTAGGGAATGGTGATCATAACATATGGTTTAGATTAATAATGGAAAAAGACACGGAACAATCAAAACTGAAAATAATTAATGGGGGGAGTTGCTGATTTCAGTGGGATGAAAAGTGATCTGTCCCAGGAAAATCAGAATCAACATCTGGCAGTCAAAACTTTAACGGAACAATGGGTTGCCTTTAAAGGAGGTACATTCAAGTACAGTTCAGGCACAAAAAGGCCAGAGGTCTCTGGATGACGAAAGCAAGTGAGATGAAATAGGAAAAGGATCCTTATGACAGATGTCAGCTAGTAATATGGAGTTAGAATCAGGCCAAATATGGATCAGAAGGGAAAAACAAAATAAAAGAGGCAAAGAGAGTACGAGAAGAGACTGACAGTTTACACAAAAGAGAATGCAAAAGTCTTCTATAGGCATAATGTGTCACATTCATAACAACAGAAGACATTCCCATTGCTTGAGTGTGGTGAAGGCAGTTTCAACTGCAGCTCTCAAAACAAAACTGGGTAAGCACCCAAAGAAAAAAATTGTGGATGAGTGGGACTAGCTGAGTTGCTCTTGCAGAAGACCACCACGGACACAACAAGCCAAATGACCCCCTTCTGTGCTGTAACAATTCTAGGATTTTAATGTCCATGCTGGGGAATGTAACAATTTTCCACATGCCACATTGTGCCAGCACTGATCATCTCTAGATGACAGATGTCACTACGCAGATGCAGAGTAAGCCTGTTTTACCTAAACTGCACCAATAACATGGCTTAACTTCAGAAAGCACTCCATATATCATCAATGTGCTTCTTTAAATTCCAACAGCAGTTATCTGCACAGCCTCTGCAATAAATTACGCATTCCGATAGTGTTGTACATATGTCCAAAAAGAACAGACTGAAACAAAAACAGAAAATGCATCAGTAACCTGCATTTATTTTAGTGTTTAACTCACTGCTACTTCCAGGAACGCTAACTCTGAAGTAGTATTTGCTCTTTGACAGCATTTTTGTTGTCTTGCTTTCACCCTGTCCACCTTCATTGTTTTTTTATTTCCCTACTGGTATTTAACAAGGTGTTTACCAAAATTAGCTCTCTCAGCCATATTTCCTTCCTCAGCAACTGTCTCTGAGTTACCCCAATTGGATTCCAACTCTAATTCCACTCGTGTTTCAAATCTACCAGGTATCTCCATTCCTCAGAGAGCTTTATCATTGCATCTTGAGATTCACATTCAGTGCTATGCACCTCCATATGCACAGCCTCCATGTCTCTCTCCAGCAGCACCCACTCACCCTATCTCAAAGCTGCTCTTGTCCTTAATTTCATTTCTTTCTTCATCGCATCCAATGCCAGCTCTGACAGTCATTCAGACTTGAAACATTAACTCCGTTCTCTTACGACAAATGCTATGATTTTCCAGCATCCGCAGTAATTTGCTTTTATATAGGAATGAATTGAAACTGCCCAAGTTCATTTCATTTACAGCTGGCAATGGAAGACTAGTGCTCCCTCACTATTTCCAAGATTCAAACTCAAATGCACAATAAGAAAGGATCAAGCTAGTGTGATAACTAGTCTTGAATTAAACTTTATACCATGCACCTTCTTGATGAGGCAATTAAAATGCCAATTAAAAATTGCATTTTTTGTAAAATAACAAACTCCAAAAAATGATTTTAAAAACTTTAGTGCTTTAAGCTTTTCTTGCAAGTAACTGATTCCTTTAAAGTGGTAAATATTTGCGTAATGAGAAGGTAACGCCAAAGTGATTCATGTACATAATTCTTGAGAATGTCCCAAGGGACAAGAAACTTCAACTACATGGATAGATTTAAGAATTTGGGACTGTTTTCCAAGAGGAGGAGGAGAATGAGATGAGATTTGATACAGATATTCAAAATCATAAGGAGCCTGGGAAAAACTGTTCCCATTGGTGAAAGGATTGAGAATCACAGGGCACAGATTTAAGGTAATTCGGAAAAGAAGCAATGGCAACACCACAGCAACTGATGCACCATAGAAAGCATTCTTTCTGGTTGTATCACAGCTTGGTATGGCTCCTGCTCAGTCCAAGACTGCAGAAACTACAAAAGGTCATGAATGTAGCCCAATTCATCATGCAAACCAGCCTCCCATCCACTGATTCTGTCTACACTTCCCACCACCTCACAAAGCAGCTAGCATAATTAAGGACCCCATGCACCTCGGATATTCTCTCTTCCACCTTCTTCCGTCAGGAAAAAAAATACAAAGTCTGAGCATACCAACCGACTCAAAAACAGCTTCTTCCTTACTGCCATCAGACTTTTGAGTGGACCTACCTTGCATTAAGTTGATCTTTCTCTACATCCTAGCTATGACTAACACTACATTCTGCATTCTCTCATGTCCTTCTCTATGAACAGTATGCTTTGTATAGCACACAAGAAACAATACTTTTCACTGTATTCTAATACGTGACAATAATAAATCAAATGAGGATTTTTTTCATCCAAGTGGTTAGGATTGGGAATACGATGCCTGAGAATGTGCTAGAGAAAAGCTCTATTGAGATAATCAAGGGGAAATTGGATTTTTAGGTGAACAACAAGACTGTGTAAAGCTATGGGAAGGTGGCAGTGGGGTGGCATGAGCTACATTGCTGTAGAGAATCAGTGCATATATGGCAGGCCTAATGGCCTCTTTCTGTGTTGTAACAATTCTGTAACAGAATCTCTACAAGGGTACAACCATCATTGATACTGACCTCATGAGGGACTGTACAGTATATAACATGTTTTAAAGAATTACTGAGGACCAACACAAAATATATAAAGCTCAGCTGAAGCTTGTAGAACAACATCTCATCTCAATTAGGTATTTTGCAAGCTTCCAGACTAACGCTCATTTTAATAACTTCAGATTATAACCACTGCTCCAATATAACCAGACTGCTGATGTTGATAACAGTTCTGTTTTTGCCATTTGTAGCTCCTTTAAACCCATCTTTTGTTTACTTGCCTAATATCACCACCATTTGCCATTCACTACCCTCTGTCTTTTAATCACCCTTGCTTTCAACTTCAAAGACTTTCCCTTTTGCTCTCCCTTCTGTATTTGCTTAAATGCTATTAAATTATGTCTCAATCTTCTGTCAAAGTTGGAAGAAGTTAATCAATTTCAGAGGTTAACTACCTTTCTCCCTCTCTACAGCTTCTGCCAAATGTTGCTATTTCCATAATTTTCTGTTTTGTTTTAGATTTCCAGCATCTGCAGTATTTTCCTTATATGTATATATATCGCCACTTCAAAAATAACTGGCCTCTGAAATTTTTTAATGGATATGAGTGGTATTGGTATTCTGGTAGGATGAGATCAAATGTATGCAAGGGCCACATCATGTGACTTCATCTTCTGATCATTCAGTCACAAAGTTACCACGATAGGGATTTCAACATCAGATTCTAAACTTTGCAGTAGGCTGAAAGATAATGAGAGAAACAAAAACTGCACAGAAGTTAAACAAGGCTATAATCCTAATCTAAAAATTAGTTCTATATACTTCAGTTCTGTTTTTAAATTATTTTACATAGTTATACTCCATTAGGCAGAGAAACAGACAGGCAGCATCATGGCATAGTGGTTAACACAGTTGCCTCACAGTGCCAGGGGACCTGGGTTCAATTCCAGCCTCAGGTCACTATATGTGTGGAGTTTGCACATTCTTCCTGTGTCTGCGTGGGTTTCCTCTGAGTGCTCTGGTTTCCTCCACACTCCAAAGATGTGCAGTTTTGATTGACTGGCCATGCCAAATTGACCCTTAGGTGTCAGGGGGATTAGCATGGAGGCCTTAAGGGGAGTTAGATGACCAGCAGTTTACTGAAGGAATGGGAAGTGGGGTCTCCTGGACACAAATATGTGGGGTTAGAGGGATAGGGCCTGGGTGGGATTGTTGTCAGAGGGGGCTTGATGGCTGAATAGCCTCCTTCTGCATTGTTGGGACTCTATGATGTTCTGACATATTTAGACTGGAATGCTTCAATCTCTTGCATATAAAACAGTGTATTATATATACAAATGGTACTGAAGCACACCTTCACCTGCATCTTTGGTTCCTGGTCTCCAATTACTCATCCTCTAACACAGTGGCCATTTTCTTGATATGGCCCTCATTTGCACACCCCAAATGCAAGGGATGCAGACTTGAAAGGATGTGTTAGACAACTGGCTTTACCACCCATTGCCAGATCTGCCTGGACTGCTTAAAACATCAAGTCCTGCTCAATAACCCCAGTTTCTTTTCTCCACTGCAAACTGTCTTCTTAAACTGCTCTTCCCTGCCCTCTCCATTCTTACCTCCAAGGACTGAGGAGCTCATGGACTTCTGGGTCACCAAGATCAAGTAAATCCAATCAGCTGACTCTGCTGCATCCCTCTATTCTACTAGCTAAACTTCCTCTCATGATCTCTCTGCCCCAGCTTCGAGCTCATATATTTCTCAAGTTTCTCTCTTCTTGTGGTCAGACGACACCTCCTCCTGTTCCCTCAATTCTATTCCCAGTAAACTGCTGATCATCCAACTCCCCTCATGGCCCCCATGTTGGCAGATATCAATAATAGTTTTCTCCCTTCAGGTTTTTGTCCTTTTGCCTATAAATCTGCCAATCACCACTCTCCTCAAAAAGCCAACAATTGATTCGCACATCCCTCCATTCCATTTCCAACCTCCCCGTTATGTACAAAGTCCTGACCATGTTGGCGCCTCCCAAATCATTCTTATCCCTAGAATTCCATGTTTGAATCTCTCTATAAAATTGGAAGTTCTTGGATGCATTTTTTTCTGTAATTTAGTCATAAACTGTTACCATTTCATTTAAATTGCAATGAAATCCTCATATTTGTCGTATAGTTTTCATATTTGAGAGATTAATCTATCCATGTTTATAACTTATTCATGACACTAATAATCAAGGAATTATTACTCATTAGTGTAAGTGCAAAATCCATTTGCCATTTTTGGAATATATTTTCTAGGCACCCAGGATAGGGTTGGGAAATGGGACTTTTTACATTTCAAGCATCTCGTCTCAGCACCATACACCAGCAGGCAGTCATGTACACCAGTATGCAACCTTCAAAAAGATGTTACCATGTCTGTGTTACAATTATCTACTAGCTAATTTTGATATCAAATTAAGGACAATTTATACGCTACTAGGCCATGCCCACTTAGAACAAGATTGTTGCCAGAATGGCCTGCTGAATTCATAAGTAAAAGTCATTCCATGAGAAGATCTTACTAGAAAAGAAAACATCCCAAGAAGTTAGACTTAGGTGAATTTGAACTCTGTCGCAGAAATGCTCATCCATCTTCTTTTAACCAGAAGCATAAAGTACATAATTGATAACATGTAAACAAGCAGCTGAGAACTAATGTGTCCCATTTTAAAAGATCAATGATCTCAAAGCTATTGCCAAATTAGTTTCTGATTTAATGAGTGACAGTAAGACAATTCAAGTTTATGCTTACAGTTTCTACACAGCATAGTACTGATCAGTCATATCACTGGAGAATATATCAAAATGAGGCCAAATAACTCACCAAAGACAGGGTCAGAAATATCAGCTGTTGAGACACCCTGTCATAAGAACATAAGAAATAAGAGCAGGAGTAGCCATCTAGCCCTTCGAGCCTGCCCCGCCATTCAATAAGATCATGGCTGATCTGAAGTGGATCAGTTCCACATTCCCGCTCTCTCCCCATAACCCTTAATTCCCTTGTCTGTCAAAAACCTATCTACCCGTGACTTAAATATATTTAGGGAGGTAGCCTCCACCACTTCAACGGGCAGAGAATTCCAGAGATTCACCACCCTTTGAGTGGAGAAGTTCGTCCTCAACTCCATTCTAAACTACCCCCCCCTTATCTTGAGGCTGTGCCCTCTAGGCCTGTCCCATTTCAAATACATCTATCTCTTTGTGAGCATATCAAAAGGAAGATCAGAATCCTATGTCACCTTCTCAATACAAATAAATGATACAAGAACAATAATAGCTGTTTGAGAGACTACAATCTAAATTTGATGTCCAATCAAAAGAAAGCTGTGGTCTCACAGGAAAACAGCAATATATACCCCTCGTTATGTTTCCGTGTTATAACTGCTTACAGAAATCACATACAAAAGAAAAATTAAAAATTCTGCCAGGCCTGAAAGGCCCCCATTCGAGAATTTCTCACTACAAAAAGTTAACTAGACAATCAATAATAACGGAGACGACAAGCTCCTTATGTCCTTTGTCTATGTCAACAAGCACATCTAACTGATTTCCTCCCAAGTGCCAACACACGAGATGCTCAACCAGGGGTCGTTCTTAAAAGACAAAATGCCTAATAGTAAAAGCTGGCAGTTCCCATTGTAGTTCATTCCTACGTCGGCACAGCTGGGTTTGATCAGGTTTGACAGTGCTGCATTTTACATTAGGGTGTCACAAGCAATAGCTTCTCCTATCCGCCTTGTTTGGGTTTTCCGTGAATCGTTTATCCGAAGATATTGGTAAAGTCCATCTGGGGTAAATGTCCGAATCACAATCCATTCCAACACAAACAAGCCCTGTTGGTGTGGGAAAATCCAAGCCACACTCGGAAGGCAAGATGCAGTCAGTGGGCCACATCAGAAAGCAGCTGCGCATTCAGCCAGCCACAGGCCCGGGAGCCCGGAGACCCCCCCTCCTTTCCAAATCCACCCGAGGGGGCTGGAAATCATCAGGGACAGGGCAGAGAGACAGAGCGGCCGGGTGGGGGCTGCGGAGAGCCCGCTCCACCCTGATCGGTCATTCCCCTCTCAGCCCGGGGTCTGGGGCCTGATTCTCTCGCATTCCCCCCCCCCCAGCCTGTCCCTCGGCCTGAGCCCAGTCCCCCAAACTCTCTCTCCTCCCCTCCGGGTCCGGTACCCCCCTCCTGGGGCCTAGGTTCCAGTTCCCCCTGCTCGGGCCTGAGCCTGGGCCCGGGTTTCTTACCTGCTCCGTCCCTCCTCCTCCTCCTCCTCCCCCCAACCACAGCCCAGACCGCTTCACTCCTCACAGCCGCCGCTCTCGATTCTCCCTTCCGCTGTCCTAGTGGTGTATCCATCCGCAAAGAGTGCCGCCTCCGTTGCCGGGGGGAGGGGAGGGGGCGGAGCCAAGCCGCGGCCTGGGCGGAGGGACCACAAAGTCCGCCATGAGCATCCTCAACTGTACCATGACTCTTGTCAGACTCACTATTCTCATACTGAGGTAAAACCTGAAAGCATTTAATGTGAGAAGCTAAACCAACCTTTCCCTGAATATGAAACTTACTGATCATATCTTTCCAAAGTGTTTTTTTTTAATATGTCAAATAGTTGACAAAAGTGGTCAATTTGCATGGGGAGGCATCATTACATTTCCAAAATATTACATCCCATTGTATTGCCATCGAAACAAAAAAAAGCATCGTGTCAAAGACCAAATGCTGGAATGTGAAACAAAATGCTGGAAAAAATCAGCATGCTGACAGCATCTGTGGAGACAGAATATTCAACTAGAACATCTACTGAGATCTTCCAGCATTTTCTGTTTTGTTTTGAAAATATCATGGTGATGATTTACGTTATATCTTTCTACATTAGCAAAAAGAGAACTTCCATTTGGAGAACGGTGCTGAGTTGCCTCCTTAACCGAGGGAAGCAACAAGAGTTTTTTTTAAATCCTTGAGATCAAGCAATCACTGTCGATACCACATTTATTTCCCTGGGAAATTAGTAAGTCTAGTTTTACATCAGATACTCCTGTTTATAGTCAGTCCGGCCCTGGATGTTTATGTCTGGCATTTTGTGCCTCACTACATTTAACTCATTAAAATGCCTCTTCCTGTACTGTAGGGTTTCTATGATTCTATCTCTATGATAAAATGCCAATGGAGGCCTATGCTGATTCCTTTCCCCGTGTGCAGCAACCTCTAATCAACTGAGGCACAGAAAACAGAGTAGCATTTCATATCTCTCTTCCCTGTCCCCCTCCCCCATTGTATTTCATTTCCTTGCAGTTAGGATCAATCTTTTCTCGTAAATATACTTTATTCACAAAATGCCTAAAGGAACATTATGAAACATTTCAAAATTGCTGTCACAAAGATGCAGTAATATTCAAATTACTTGTCCAGATAATGTTGCACTCAGAGGTGCTTCAATATAATTGTGGTACATGTAATATTTACTGTGTACATTCAACTTGAGTCATCCAGCCCAAGAAGGTCTATAAAATTCTAACCCCTCGGTGTTGCTATGATATTGAAGGTGGTAATTGCTGGGCTACCCAAACCCCAAAAGGAAATGTGGACAAGCTATCACAACAATTTGTAAGCTGCGTATTGTTATGAGAAGATTCCTGCGCTGAAGTCAGAAGCAAATATTTCAAAACTACTTTTGGAGGTTTTAACTATTAAATTTAGACTTTTTTTTAGTAAAAACTTAAAACACACAGGATTACATTTACACAGTTGACAGTAGTTCTTCAAACATTCCACAGAAGATTTCAGCTTGGTGAAACTCAGAGCTAAACACCACTTTTAGGCAACAGTCCTAATAGACTTTCTCTCTTAAAAATTCCAGTAAACATCCACTGTTGCTACAGAGAAGTATTTCACAGGCTTCTCCCTTTCCTATTTGATAGTAAATAATCAAAGCTTGTGTCAACCCTTGGCAGTCACAACACTGATCTTAGAGGGTGGCTGTAGGCTGCTTTCTTCACAGGTCTGTTTCAACATACATACTGTTTAGGATCTCATGGCCACACTTACCTGTTCAGCCTTCAGTCTCTCTTTAAATATGTTTTTCCCATTTCATCTTTAAACAATTGTTTTTACATCTTGTTAGAAGTATCCTTTCCCAGGAGGTACAGATTTTTCATGTCATTTATATGGCTACTACTTTTAAATGTAAACACTTAATATTTTGCTTTATTCATTTAATTATTTGCCAATTGTATTTTTTCCTCTTGAAATACAATAATTAAAATTCTCCCTTATTGTCCCAGTGCAAATTTCCATTCATGTTGCTCACTGGTGTCCCATCTAAACGCTGCTCATTTCCAGTTCAAAATATTTGCATTCATGCCAAATCCTTTTTTGATGTCTTTAACCTTACAAACACAAGCCTGTTTCATAGTTTATCACAGTGATATTGGGAAAATTTTGAAAAATATGATAGTTCTGTCACAGCATACAATGGCTGAAAGGTTTAGATGCTTCCACGGCAGTTGACTCAAGCTTTAGTACATCCTCATCTGATAGTCCTGGACTTTGGAATGTGCCAGTCTGCAACACTTAGTTGAGAACAAGCTTACATTCTGGAAGACCAACAAGTTTCAGGCAGACCAAAGAGTGTCTTTCACCAAGTTGATAATCTTACAGCTGCAGTTGATGTTTGTCTCGGTGTGCATCCCTGGGGATAGCCATTGGTGCACAAGGTCCTGTGTCACGGAGCAGCTGGGATTGAATCTCAGCAAGAACTATTGTATCTCTCTCCAGGCCTTTGCAAAAGCATATTCCAAAAAGAGATGCACAAAAGTCATTTCCCCAACACAGATCTGGTCAGGGTGGATCATCAACTCCAGAGCAGACTTGACCTGATTGGCAATGGCATTGGACAGAATTTTAAAATACAATGGATGCCATTCATAATGGGCTAACCTCCATAGCACCACACTAGTGGCCTCTGCAGTCGCCATCCAGTAAAGTAGTGGTTACTTGTGACAATAGTGCTCTCATGGGCAGCATGGTGGCACAGTGATTAGCACTGTTGCCTCACAGCACCAGGAACCTGGGTTTGATTCCTGGCTTGGGTCACTGTCTGTGTGGAGCTGCACATTCTCTCCATGTGTCTGTGTGGGTTTCCTTCTGGTGCTCTGGTTTCCTCCCACAGTTCAAAGATATGCAGATTAGGTTGATTGGCCATGCTAAATTGACCCCAGTGTCGGGGGATTAGCGGGATAAATATGTGGGGTGATGGGAAAAGGGCCTGGGTAGGATTGTGGTCAATGCAGACAGTGGGCCGAATGGTCTCTTTCTGCAATGTAGAGATTCTATGATTCTACGATTCTTCTGTGACTCATCACAGAAGTATCCTGCTGAGGTCCACCATGTCTGTACTGGCTCTCCAGATGAGCATTGAAATGATTAGTGCCATTCTCCGGCCTTTTCTCCGTAATCCTGCGCATTGTCTTTCTTTAAATTTTATTTTATTGATTTTCACAAAAAGATAGGAACAAAGAAACAAGTACATCTACAAAAATATTTCTCAGTGGATCCTATTACAGCCAGGAATGCAGATGTTGATCACAGGGCTGCCTGAAAATCACCATCCCAGGAGTGATCTTCAAGTCTGCCAGGGCTAGAAGGGAGCAGTCCAGTCACAACACCCCCATCCCAGCGGAGGGGGGTGTGGGGGGGGGGGGGGGGGGGGGCGAGGTCAACCCCTCGCCCACAGTCCAAGCTCACCCAACCCTCAGGACCCTTGAGGAATCTTTCCTCTGCAGCCTGGTACATGTAGAGGGGGCAAATGTCCGTAACCTACCTCTTTGAGCTCCCTTGGGGCTCAAGGTGTCAGGTCATGGTCAGTGCCACGGGGCAGTGCACTGTTGGCACTACCAAGATGCTTGGCCTGAAGGGAGGATGTGGGGGGTCCCAGGGGGACATGGGGCTGTGGGGAGTCCAAGGGAGAAGGGAGGCTGAGTGGGGGAGCGAGGGGACTGAGGGAAAGAGGGGATGGGAGCTGTGGGGGCGGGGGGGGTTCATATCACCCTTATGTCTCGTGGTTGGGGGGGGGGGGGGGGATGCCCCTCTTAGGTGAGTGGATGGCGGTTCCCCTGATAGTGCGGGGCAGCATCTCATTTTTTGTGGGGAGGGGGATCAGCAAATGAGCGGTCCTGGTCTTGAAACTTCAGGGCTGGCTGGCAGTTTACCCGCTACGCACAAATTAGCATGTATCCTTTTGGATCCATACCTGGATTTGCTTGGTGAATACTGGCAGAGTGTCCATGAAGTTCAGAGTCATGATGACTCCATCCATCTTCAGAGGAGAAGACAGGCTGGTGGGTAATGGCAGGCAACACAAGGTATCCACTTTGGCTGTCTCCCTGGATGATGTTTTAAGGTTTATTCATAGGCCCTAATAGCAGTGCGCAGTATTGGATTCAGTATTGGATGGGAGGAATCACCTTGTCCTCCTTGAAGAAGCCCAACAGAGGTTTGTGATCGGTTATATGGTGAAATGCTGACTGTAGATGTACTGGTGGAACCTCTTCCATTGTGAACACCATGGCCAAACCATCTTTGATCTGGGAATACTTCCTGTCTGCAGTTGCCAGGTTTTGTGATGTGTACGCGATTGGACACTCTGTCCCATCCTCCCAGTGAAATAATACACAGGTTACAATGAGTGGTCTCGGAGGTCGTAATGGGCTGGTATATTTGTTGACAGTAATTATTGTTTGACATTTGTAAAAACTCTCTCTTTTGGCATTTGCCACAACTATTTCTGATTTCTGTGGGGTTATGCTACAACTTCAGGACCTTGGTGAGACCGCATTTGGAATATTGTGTGCAGTTCTGGTCACCTCACTATAAGAAGGATGTGGAAGCATTGGAGAGAGTGCAGAGGAGATTTACAGGATGCTGCCTGGTTTGGTGGGTAGGTCATATGAGGAAAGGTTGAGGGAGCTGGGGCTTTTCTCTTTAGAACGGAGGAGAATGAGAGGCGACTTAATAAAGGTTTATAAGATGATAAGGGGGATAGATAGAGTGGACATTCAGAGACTGTTTCCTCGGGTGGACGTGGCTGTTACTAGGGGGCATAACTGTAAGATTCATGGTGGGAGATAGAGGAGGGATGTCCGAGGTAGGTTCTTTACTCAGAGAGTGGTTGGGGTGTGGAATGGACTGCCCGCTGTGATAGTGGAGTCGGACACTTTAGGAACTTTCAAGCAGTTATTGGATTAGCACATGGAGCACACCAGAATGATAAGAAGTGGGATAGCTTGATCTTAGTTTCAGACAAAGCTCGGCACAACATCGAGGGCTGAAGGGCCTGTACTGTTCTATGTTAACTTAGCGTATAAATCTTTGATTCGGGGTATGCAGTATCTGTTGAGTTTAGAGATCTAATTGACTGTTAGTTTATAATCTCCACAAAGGCAAATTGATTTGTTGGGCTTAAGAACAGGGACTACAGGCACAGCCCATTCTGCAAGTTGCACAGGCCTTATATGTAAACTTTCAAGGCACCCGAGTTCAGTTTCCACCTTCTCCAGCATGGAGTAAGGGACGGGTCTTGCTCTGAAATACCTAACTTTAGCATCAGGATCAACAAAGATCTTGGTCTTGCCCCTTTTGTTTTTCCCAGGCCCTCTTAGAAAACTCCAGGGTATCAACTAATAACTTTGTACAGTCCCACCCATGCCTAGACTGATGATTTCCAATCAGTTCAGCCGAATCTGCTGGAGCCGATCTATTCCCATGAGGCTTGGTCTGTGCCCCCCTCGCCTCCCTGTATAACAATGTGTGGGAGATGAGCTGATTGCTGCCTGTAAGTTACTGGGACCATTGTGGTGCCTTTTATTTGTAGGTGGTCAGTCTGGCCTTTGTATCTTCCAATCCTAGGAGTTGGATGTTAGATTGAAGGCACGTCTCTGTTTCTTCTCCGACAACAGAGACCGCAGCTTCCATGTTCACCTTCATCTTCAAGAGATGACCATTCATCAATAATTCTACTACTATTGGAGCCACATCTGTGGTGATGATATGATTTATGTCTCTGGAGAGGGGGATACCTACATGGTATGCTCAGGTACTTGCTTTGGCTTTTTCACTAGGCAGCACACGTTTTGCCTGTTCCTGAAACTTTGCCTTGGCTATGTCCTTTGGTAGTGGTTGCTATAATCCATCTTTCTGAAATACGTTCCCTCATACTGTTGTGGTCATGCTTCACAATATACAGAGCTAATTTTAGGTATTTTGGTTATGCTTCAAGTAGGTAAAGGAAATGTTTGACACAACTTCTGGGGTTTAAGGAAACCGCTATATTCTTAGAGAATTTAGCTTAACATCTTGAGCCTTCTAAAGTATTTATTTTGGGAAGTCTAAGGAGGTCAGAGCCCTGCTGCTGATATTCTATAATGGAACCGTTGCTTTGATTTGCTCCTGCTTGTGATAACACAAAGCAAGTAAGAACATTGGGGAATTTCTGATTGGGTGATGTAGAGAAAACAAATGTGATGTTTCTCCCACCGTTTCTCTTTAATACACTAATATATTGTTATTGGCTCCCACAAAAACTAACTTAAGCACTCAGGTAATAAGTTTCTTAAAAATATGCCCAAGAATTTAAAACATGCAGGTGGGAAATAAATTAAATGATAAGGTAGGTCTGCCGTGATAGCTGCAGTTAAGATGACGACTGGTTCCCCTGCACTTTTAACAACCCAAAACTCTGAGCGAGATTCTAGTCACTGAGCACAACAAATCCCAATGAAGTTTGGCTCTGGAGCTGAAAAATCAGTCAGAAGAGTTGTTGGGTCCTATTTGATCTTCCCTCGACATTTGTTTAGCTGTCGATTCTCATGCCAATGTCCTTAACGACATTGAGACGGCCCTTTCAGAATCTGTACGCTGGAATCCAGGCTGACTGCGGTGAACAAGGAGAGCGTCTCATTGGCGACATAAGGAATAACCTTAGTGGCTGGCGAGGATCCGGGTTGTGCTGCCTGAGAGTGAAGTGGAGGCAGGTTCAACTGAGGCTTTCAAGAGGGAATTGAATCATTATCTGGAAAGGAAAGACTGTGCAGGGCTGTTGCAGGAAGGTATGGAGGTGGCATTAGACGCTTCACTGGAGAGCTAGCACGTACACAACAGACTGAACTCCTGTGCTGTAACAATTCTGTGATTTCTCTGCAAGGCTGCTAAAGTAGGACGAAACTTCAAAAGGTTTAGAACCTGATTATTCAGTTGATTTCACTGTGCAAACCAATCTTGAAATGTTACTGTAATATAGTCTAAGGGTAATTAACGTGAAATTCATGCCTATTTATATTATTGTAGAAGTTCGCAACTGTGGAATAATACATTGGTGAACTTGTGACTTTATTTTCTGTTTGCTGTACAGACCAATAAGGTGGAAGGGTTGAATTGCTTAACCTGAATGGTTAAAGAAGCACACCATCTGTCATATCAGGAGACTTGCAGGAACCTCTCAACTTCTATGTTTTACTGTTATGGATTTTTGTTGCTCGTCTTTCGAAGCAAAGATGACCATATTCATCATCAGAGGTGTTTCTAAGGCACGCAGCGGACTGCTATGGAAGATCTGTGCCCAGAAAGATCTGCTCCAAATAGGATAGGGCACCACAAACAATTCATTTTTGGGTGAGTTGCTGCCTTTGGAATTCCTCTGCTTGTGATTTCTCTCTGCTTCTGATATGCATTTGCTTTTGAATAAAATTGCACCAATTTTTGTTTGGTTGCATTAGGTACTGAGATCCTGAGCAAGCTTCTCCCAGGAATCAAAGTCAATATCAAAATTCTTAAGTGAAGCCTGCAGAGTGTCCTTGTGACGATACTGTGCCTTTAAGAAATGTATTTTAATCATATTTCTCTGCAGAATATTTTAGCAATCCCTAGGATTTTGTCTGCACCGCGTTGTCTGTAGCCTGTGTCCTTAATTGTTACTGAAGCAGTATAATTGACATCATGTTTGTTTTGATCTGAACTAATGCAGTGTTCTGTGGTTTTAATGTTCCCTTGGGATTGCAGAGTCGAGTTTGATTGGGGGTGACTGACAGGGCATGTCTTATGATTGGGGGCAGCTATGCTTCACAGAGAAGTCCAGTTTTAGTTTTGTTTTTTCTGAAACTGCTTGGAGCTGAGAGAAACAGCAGTGTTTCCTCCCTCTCTGGAGTTGGAGTGTTGCTGTCTAAATGTTGTCCAGATGCTGCTTTTGAATTAAGGGAGAGCAGTCGCTCTCTTTACTCCTCTCTGAAATCTGGAGACTGGAAGCTGCCAAAGACTAGGTTTAAAATCCTATGTCTTTGTGTTCAGTAAAAAAAATCTTAGAAATGCACAATGATACTTGACAAGATGCACTCAGTCAAATATCACAGTACTGTGGTGCTATAATGCTCTAACGAATAAAACATGGTGAGCATAATGTGTGAGGTGATGAATCCCCAGTTAGCAAATAAATGTAAATAAATGTTCTGTTACTTGAGAGAATTTGGGTTCAAAGTTTGGCTCAACATAGTGCACCAGATCTATTATCACTGTTAAATATTTGTGTTGAGTTGATCGCATCCCAAAAAATGTTATGTGGGGCTACTTCTGATAATGAAAACTGATATAGTATTTAAATGTCTTCACTTGCACCTTAAGGAGCGTTGAAGTCGCCAGTTTGTGCATTTACTTGAGTTATAATATGAAAAATATCACCACTTGTAAATATCGCTACTTGTATAAAAGCTAACCATAGCTGTGCATCAAGGTAACCACTGCAATCGTTCATGATGCCTTTACAGCATATGATCCTGAAATTGTTGGACTTCCTCTTTGTATATTGGGCAATGATTTGGAGCAAAACCGATGCTTCTTGAATGTGATTGTGCTCATTGTTAATTCTGACCACATTCATGGTAGGATCTTGTAATGGAGGGCAGCAAAATATATCTTGTTCAAGGCCTTTTCATTTTGCTATCAATTTTAAATAAGAGAGCTACCTGTATGAACTGTCTGTAAATTGAATTACCTGGAAAATAATCTTTCGTTGAAAGTGTAGATCGAAAAAGCTCTAGCTCTCAGATACCACATATATTGCAGAAATAAAAGACCAAATATACTCAGTACCTTGGGCAGATTAGACTGGCGAGAGCAGTTCTTGCCCATTGTGCCCACAATCTATCCTGTGTCTAGATCTGTCAGTTATATAGTTAAGTGGGCGGCACGGTAGCACAGCGGGTTAGCACTGCTGCTTCACAGCTCCAGGGTCCTGGGTTCAATTCCTGGCTCGGGTCACTGTCTGTGTGGAGTTGGCATGTTCTCCTTGTGTCTGCATGGGTTTCCTCCGGGTGCTCCGGTTTCCTCCCACAGTCCAAAGATGTGCGGATTAGGTTGATTGGCCGTGCTAAGAAATTGCCCCTTAGTGTCCAGGGATGCGTAGGTTAGAGGGATTAATGGATATAATGTGTAGGGACATGGGGGTAGGGCCTGGGTGGGATTGTGTTCGGTGCAGACTCAATGGGCCGAAGGGCCTCTTTCTGCACTATAGGGTTCTATGATTCTACTTCTCTGAGGTTTTATTTAAAACTACTGGCTTGGATTTCTGCCCACTTCTAAAAAGTTGGCAATCCAGCATCACATGAGCATACTTGTATTTGTGCTCACTAACTCTGAAGATGGGTGAATGTCTGTGGGACATTGTTTTAATTTGGAACAGTTAGCTGTTAAAAGTTATACTGTGCCATGTTGAATTCTTGTAATTGGTAAAAGTTGTGTGTATTCTTTTTGTTATATTCTAACTGTGCTCTTAAATAAATTTTTGTTCAATAAAAGCTTCCTAGTGGGTCACTTGAAACATTCTTGGGGTGAAATATCTTACGCTCACAAATGCCAAAACAAATGTAAAACTTAGGCTTTAGGCTAACTTCAAAAAATACCTTGGAGTTTCTGGCCTGGATCTTAACAATTTCTTTGACTTTCATGAGATTGCACCCCAGACTCAAGCTCTGCATGGAAGAACAAAAATGTCCAGAACAGTTGTGGTTCTGCTGTGGCACTGTGTTTCAGAGAGAACTGGAGCCACAGGAAGGTAAGAATCATTCTGCATCTTAAGGGAAAGCGGAAGAGAAAGATCCTAATGTGGCTTGGCTCCTGCAAGCGTTCAACTAGCTGCCAAAGATAATCCAAGACAGACTAAAACAGGCACTGTTTGTTTTTATTCTTGGGATGTGTGCATCACTGGCAAGATCAGCATTTATTACTTATACCTAATTAGTCTTCACAATGTTGCATCTCTTGTTCTTTGGCAGACAGCTAAGATCGAGAATGATTTGTTTCCACTCCGCAATGAGTTCAATCTCCAAAAACTCGATTATTGGTTTTAATTTTCCAATAGAAAAATTCCACTCTTTGTTCAATACCCTTTTGTATTGTGACAACACAGCTTTAGTGGAAATCAACCTTTTTTCTACATCCATTCATTCACCATAGATTTATTTATCTAAAATCAACTTTCAATAGGGCCGGAGGCTGAATTTAGTTCAGTTTTAGAATTAGTTCAAGTGCAAAAAAAGAGCAGAGCAAAACAATGTTTTAAATTTTATTGAACAATTAAATATTCCTAAAAATAGCATCAAAAAGCAAAAAAAGGGGAAAGTTGAATCACCAATTTAGCAGCAAAATCGCAGCCAATGGCAATGGAATCACCAAGTAGCCAGAATTTCCTTCAGATGTGCTTCACCTGAACAACTGCTCTCCGTTTGACACAGGGAAATTTCCAATAAGTGCCTCCCTTTCCAAATGTGCCTGCACTATTGCTCAGTGCTACATGGATTTCACTCTAGGATGAGATGGGGTTACCACCCAAAAGGGGGATGCCTCCATTCTCAGGTATTTCTGCAGGGAGCTGACCAAAATGAGTAGAATACAGCCGAGCCTCTTGGAATGAAGGGCTCTAGCAGAGGGTCAAAATTGACGGTCCTTTCGAGAGTGGCTCTAAAGGCCATGGTGGCTGAATTACCGGTTGTACTTAATTTTGGGATACTTGATGAAGTACTGCTACTCAACTCCTGCAGTAAATACTGCTCTTAATGGTCTGAAGAATGATGTTGGTGAACTCAAGGCCTTCAAATAAGTGATTGAGGTGCCAGCTGCAGCTTGGTGTCCTGGGTAAACTGCAAAGGCGCGAGAGAACACCAGCAAATTACATCAAGTGTTTGGTACCCTGGACACACTAGCAATCTGAGAAGGGGTATGGTAAGAGGAAGAGAGATTGTGACGAACAGTAATGTCCATATGAAATTGTTAGGATAATTTGATCTAAAATAAAAAGCACATTCAGAAGGAAAAAGACAGGCAGTACTGCTGCTTTGTAATGGGGAAAATGGCAGTGATTCATACAGCCATGATATATATGGATGAGTATGTGACCAATGCATTGGTTTTTTTTATTCTCACAGAAGAGCAAATAAAACACTTAAAAACATATGATGCTTTTGATGACTCAATCAAACTCCCCCGTGTAATTATTAGAAATATATCCTCAACAAGATCAGACAACATATTTGAATGAGTGCCCATTTGCTAAAATATTCTTTGCAGCAACTTACAAGCATTGCCATAGCAACCATAACCAAGTAACTACAATTTCACAGAGAGCCTTATGGAATCATAGATTAGTTATACCACAGGAGGCAGCCAATGTGTCTGTGCCAGCTTTCTGGAAGAGCAGTTCTGCGAGTCCCAACCGCCCCCTACCCCTGCACCCTTTCTCCATAGCTGTGCTTTTTTTTCTCTTTAGGTATTCAATTTTGTTTTGAAAACCATGTTTGTATCTACCTTCAACACATTCCTAAGCACTGCAGTCCAGATCCTAACTCCCCACGTCGCCATTGCTTCTTCGGCCAATCATTTTAAATTGGTCTTCACTGATTCTTGATCCTTCCACCAATAGGAACATGACGTTTCTCCCTATCTGCTCATTCCAGACCCCTCATGATTTAGAATACCTCAATCAAATCTCCTCTCAAACGTTTCTTCACCAAGGGGAAAAATCCCAGCTTCTCCAGTCTAGCCACATAACTGAAGTCCCTCACCCCTGAAACAATCCTCGTAAATCTTTCATGTGCCTCACATCCTTCCTAAAGTGTGATGCCTAGAATTGGACACAATACTCCGCAAGTAGCTAAAGCAACATTATACGTTCATCTTAACTTCCCAGCCTTTGTATTCAATGCTTCTCTTCATAGAATCCAGAACCCTTATGACATTCTAACCACTTTCTCCTGCCCTGCCACCTTCCTTTTCTTGGGGTAGGAAAGTCAGGTTCTCCTTTGCTGCCTTTTAATTAATCCGACCGCAGGTAAAAAGTCATCAAGAAAGAATGCCTATGAATAAAATTGTTTTGAAATTACTACCTAGTCTCTTACAGCCATTGTAGTCAGTTTAATGAAGGAGTTCTGTGCTGTAGAAAATGACTCCTGAAGAGGACAGTTAGTTAGCACCAGAAACCCATTCTAAGGGTATTTAATAATAAATATTATTCATTATAAATAATAAGGACAAAATAAGCAGTATCGAATTAGGGGCCGTACATTTATATGCTGCCTCGATATTTAATTCCCTTGCAGTCAGTGGATCAATCAGATACTGTCCATTTTGTATCACCATCCATGATGAATTTTTAACTTTATATATTTGATTAGGGCCTATAGGGACTGCAGCAGTTCAAGAAGGCAGCTCATCACCACAGTCCCCAGAATAATTAGGAATGGGCTACAAATGCTGGCTTAGCAGTGATGCCCACATCCTGTAAATTAAATTAAAGAAAGGACATGGCAGGGTGACACTGGCTAATAAAAATACAGATCTGGTAAATATTCAACTCTAATTCTACCTCGGAGGATAATCCAGCCCTTAGAATGAGACAAGCCATGTGATTTTCATGGATACAGAGAAACAATTTCTTTTCGTTATACACTCTGTGCAACACCTCGATGGTGAGCATGTTGGCTTGGGAAGATTTGGACCGCTGTTCTTGCCACCAGATCTAGAAGATTTTGCAAAGGCAGTGGTACTTCTCCAGTACATGGAGAACCTACCAAAAGACTAGCTAATAGAAAATACTTAGAACATAGAACACTACAGCATAAACAGGCCCTTCGGCCCACAGTTTGCACCGATCACATCTATACCTACCAAGCCACAGAACTATCTGTAACTCCCAATCCCATTAGATCCCATATACTCATCCAGAAGTCTTTTAAAAGACCCCAGCGAGTTCGCCTCTACCACCACCAACGGCAGCCGATTCCACTCACTCATCACCCTCTGAGTGAAAAACTTACCTCTAACATCTCCTCTGTACTTGCTTCCCAGCACCTTAAACCTGTGTTCTCTCGTAGCGACCATTTCAGCCCTGGGAAATAGCCTCCAAGAATCCACCCTATCTATTCCTGTCAACATTTTATAAACCTCTATCAGGTTGCCTCTCAACCTTCCTCTCTCCAGGGAGAAGAGACCTAGCTCCCTCAACCTATGTTCATAAGGCATGCCTCTTTGAGACACAATATTTGTCTCACCTCAAAACTGGAAAGATGGAGTGATATTTTGCATATTTCTGGTCCTTTTGAAGTTCTTAATTTTTAAAATCAGTATTTTCTATTGTTTTATGCATCCATTTTTTAAAGAAAATGTTGACATCCTTTATAAGCAACAAATGACCTCATTATAGACAAATACTGAACCGACTGAAAAGAAATATTCTCTCCAGTTCTGTCTTCTACCTACAGGGAAATGCTTTTCAATTAAATATTGAAATTGTTATCATGGATTTTCAGAACTTCTCAACAATGTGAACATCCTTGTGTGATTGCGTATCAATGATTCGCGAGGTGCTTTGATATCACAAAAAAAAACCCATTTCTTATTGTTTTTGGAACAGTAAAACAAAATGCAATTTATACAAGGCTTTTAATTACCCCAAAACATAGCAAAACATTTTATAGTTAATGAAGCAGTTTTGAAGTCTTGTCATTGTTGTAGGAAGCTTTATAAACAGTTCAGTATCTTAATTTAACAAAAAGCAAATTGTGTAATTACAAAACTTCCTTGAATGCCAAAATTGTAATGATTTAATTAGCATTAACATCTGCAAACAATGCATGAGCGCTTTAAAATTGATACCATGAGCTTGCTTTATCAGGAAATAGTACACAAACTTCAAGAGGAATCTTTAATGATGTTTATCACGGGCTTTTAAAAGTACAAAAAAAAGACACATATATATGGATTCATCATTTCACTCAAACTGAGTTTAAGATTATCCTTTTCCATTAACCAAATCCATTAAATTCCTGCATCTGATCTCTAAACTGAAGTACAATTGTGTGGATGCTGGATGAGGATTTGGCTGGGCTCAGCTCTGATGTTTTCTGGGCTCGTAAGCCATTGCCACATAAACAGTTGTCACTTGGACAAGAACCAGTGAACAGTTGCTACCCGTGGAATTTTACATTAACAACCAAACCATCAGAGAAGGGAAACAACGGTATGGATAAAGATGGTGAATTGCCTAAAGGATTCTGAAAACTCTGTTTGCAATAGAAACATCCTGTTTGACACCAAGATCAGCCTTTGATCCATATCCTACGAAGATGCCAACTTCCATCTCTTCAAAATCACCTGTCTTTTTCACTTCCAGATCCTTCTCAAACCAATCCTTTTAGACATCCTCCACCTTTCAAAAACCTCTGTTCCATTGCCTGTATTATCTTCTACATCAAGTCCCACATATCCATTACCCTGGTCTTCCTAGCCTCCATTGCTCAAAATTTAAAGTGTCCATCCTCATGTTTAAATCTCTTCATGCCCCCTCAGTCCCCCCATCTCAGCAGTCTTCTCCAGTACCACAACTGTCAGAAATTGGCCTCTTGTAAATCAACCAGTTACTTCATTCCACCATTGAGTTGGAATTCGTAGAAACATAGAAAATGGGAGCAGAGGTAGGCCATTCTGCCTATCAAGCCTGCTTCACCATTCAACACTGTATCAGCATCATACTCCTGCATTCTCCCTCTATCCCTTGGCACCTTTAGTGTCTAGAAATCTATTTCTTGAAATATATATATATTTCTATCTTTAGTTTGATTTTAATCTATCAGATTTCCATGCCATTTGTTTTATTATTCTCTCCATCATTTTGTTTCCTTATTAAGGAAAAAGAGACTATTGAGCACATTAAAAAGGCCTCAGGTGTGACATTGACCTCGCTGCATTCTTGCCAATTTGTATTTCCAGGAATTTGTGGTGCAAAAATAATGCAAGCTGAAGAATGAGGTAATAATTTTAGTCATATTGCTCGCAGAGATATGTGTCATTTCAGTAATTTCTGGGACTGTATGTACTCAAAATGAACAGTTTATAAATCAACATCTTCAACTGCTATTCCAATATTATTTCCAGATTTACTTACAAAGCTGGGTTGATGAACAGTATGCCACTCGAGGAATGATATGATGTGTACATGTAATGTTACAGTTCATTGCATTATGTAATTTACTGCACTAGTTTAGTTTATTAGTGCCACAAATAGGCTTATATTAATACTGTAGTGAAGGTACTATGAAAATCCCCTAGTCTCCGCATTCCGGCGCCTGTTTGGGTACACTGACCAACATGTCTTTCGAACTGAGAGAGGAAATCGGATCACCTGGAGGAAACTCACGCAGATGCGGGGAGAACGTGCAGAGTCCTGACAGTGGCACAAACCAGGAATTGAACCCAGGTCCCTGGCAATGTGAGGCAGCAGTGCTAACCACTGTGCCACTCAATTTATGAATATACATTAAGTCAATGGGCTATATAAGCATTAACATTATACCATATATATAAATGAATGATTAGGCAACAGTTTCAATCCCTACACATCACAGAGGACATCTGTCAATTGAACCCAATGAGAAGCACTTTTATTTCCCCTGAAACTACACCAAACATTTTTGGAAACCCTAGAATCAGGTTTTACAGTTTATGGACAAAAAGAAAGTAGTTCACGTACATCTAATTATTTATCCTATTTCTGAGCTTGTAGCGTAACAACTTCCACTAATACTGCTGTGGGAGTTGCTGAATGAATATAGCATTCACTCAGGAGTTTCAGTGAAAGTTTTACATTCATTCTGTCCTTTGCTGCTACCAGTTTTACAATGTGATGACTGCAGGAAAAAAAAAGGGATCGTGCATAGATGCAAAGGGCATGGCTGAAGTCCCGAATGAGTAATTTGCATCTGTCATTATCAGGGATGGTGCTGCCCTCAACTTCATACGAAACAATTGAGAAGGACTAAGAAGTGATACGGAGGATTAAAAGACTGGCTGTGTATTGAAAATGGATACATTACATGGAACAGATAGGATGCATCCAAGGAGATTTAGGGAATAAGGATAGAAATCCCAGAGGTATTGGCCGTAATCTTTTAGTTCTCAGATGCAAGGCTGCAGTGGTGGGGGTGCCTGGTGTCTGGAGAATAACAAATCTTACACTTTTTTGGAACAAGGTTACAACACCAACTTATATTTGTATAGCATCTTTAACAAAATGAAACATCCCAAGTGTTGGGAGAAATTCAAACAGTCACGTATTTAAGTCACTAAAAATACTAGCAATAAATGAAATGACCTCAGATCAGACTCTCAGTCTAACACAGGAACTGTCTACATGAAAATGATATGAACACAGTAAGAGATTTAAAGTAGTATGAGATTTGAACAAATATTTCTGATTTAAACATATATTGGTGTTTTAAAATGTATTTTTGAAAGTACCTGCACTTTAGCCAAAGGCAGGCTGCTACAAGGGTTGATGGGATGAAACCTTAGCAGACAGAACCACATTCTTTAGAACAATGAAACCACAGAATGTGCATAGTGTTATCAGCAAAAGTTACAAACAGTTTGGTTCCCAAAACCAAACTTTATGAATAGGATATTCACAGTTCTTCTCAGACGTGAGAATCTTACCTGTCTGGTTTAGCCATCGACATGAATGAGAATTGGGGAGAACAGTAACTTTGACCTTTGTAGCTAAGCGTCTGGGGTTGCTAAGCTACAAGGGTAAGAAGCATCTGGATTCTATGGACCAATGAATTCCCATGATGTCAGAGCGTAGAATGCAATTGGCTAAGATATATGACAATTGTTAACAGTGATTGATTTGTATTAGTGATGATTGGTTCATAATTACTGGAGAGGCAGAAGGGGCAAACTTGAAAAATGTATGATTGTTTTGATGGATGTATTGTAACCTCAGAGTGGTATTGGAATGCTCAAGGCCTTTTCTTTTAGTAAGGTATTGGACTGCCCAATGCTCATTCTCCCATCAATCATTGGTCAAATAAAGATACATCTTTAACCGGATGTTGGCTTTGTGAGTCTGTATTAGCTTAGTCTCTGAAAAGAACCCGCAACACCAAGACATTTCAACAAAGCATTATAAAATTAAATTTAACATTCAAACACACAAGAAATATTAGGTCAGATGACTGAAAGCTTTGCTAAAGAGGCCAAAGGAATTCAAAAGAACCACACTATGCAGGTGTGTCTGTTTATTGGCATGCACATACTCAGAGGGCTTGAGGTTCGAGAGGGACTGGAGTTCCTGACTTCCAAAGCTAAGATAGGGTTTCTTAAGGTTTATCAGCAAAGTTGAGGTCCATGAAATGAAAGAGACAATGGCAGCATGGATACAAAATGGGCTGAGTGACAGGGACAAAGAATGGCTGTTTTTCTGACTGAAGGAAGATATACAATGGTGTTGCCTAGGGGTCAGTACTAGGACCACTACTTTTCTTGATTATATTAATGACTAAGACTTGAATGAATAGAACACAATTTCAAAATTTGCAGACGTTACAAAACTTGCAATTATTTGCTCAGGGAGGCAGATAATGCTGGGCTTCAAGGGACATAAGTTGGTGGAGAGGGTGAACGTGTGACATGTGAATTGATGTGATTTGGTGGGAAGTACGGGGAGAGACGAAATAAACTAAAGGATACAATTCAAGGGGTTGCAGAGACCTGTGAGTATATGTGCACACATTATTGAAGGTGTCAGAAGTGTTTGAGAAATGGGTTATAAATATAAACAAAGTGTAAAAGCAAGGAAGTTATGATGAACCTTTTTAATAGATCAACTGGAGTAGCATGCCCAATTCCACATTTTAGGAAGTTTACAAAGGCTTTATAGAGGGTGTGAGAAAAGATTTACCAGAATGTTTCTAGGTACGAAGAACTATTTTTATAAGGATAGACTGGAGAAGCTGGTGTTGTTCTCCTTGGAGAAAGTTGAGAGGAGATTTGATGGATCACATTGAGCCCAGACAAAGAGGAACTATTTGTTTTGATGGGATTATATACTGCATTTGTTGGATAAAAGAACGTAAAGTGAGAGTACATGGGGTTGGGTGAAAATAATGCAGGCTTATTGATTAGCTGTTAGCTCTCCAGAGATTTGATCTAGTTGAAATAGAAGCCCACAAAGCAATGAATGACGTCACAAACTATACATTACTAAACTCTTAAAGTTACAGCGCAGTGCAGATGTAAGATGACAAAAGAACCAAAAGAGACAATAAAAAAACATTTTATTTCAAACAAAGCAAGTGGTTAGAATCTAGAATTTACTGTCTGAGAACCAAGTGGTGTGGCTTTACAAAGGGAACTGAATAAGCACCTGAAGATTTTTTTAAAAATGTAGTTATGGAGAACAGGAAGGGGAGTGGGACTAGCTGAATTGCTCTTGCAGTGGCCCAATGCAAGCTCGACAGTCTGAATTACTTCTGTACAGTAACCAGTTTATGGCAATAATATATCCATTATGCTGCAGTTCAAGATAACAATGTTTTTCAATTGTCAACTTGTGCCAACTCACATTTACCAATAAATATAGTGACGGTGAAACAAAAAAATTTATTCAACTGGTTCCTTCAAAATTATAGCAAAATACAGAAACATTTATATGACAGATGTTTATAACTGCAGTATTCTTCTGTTTCTACAGCTACATATTAACACAAATCGGCATCACTGATAATTAAGCTATTAACTAGTGTTACAATTCTAGGTTATGCTTTACAAGCAAAATATCCTTGGTTCAGAGGCCTCTAATCAATTTGAATAAGCAAAGAAACTATTTCAGGGATGTGTCAAATGTTATCTCCAAATAAAAGCAATGTACAATGCAGAAAATAATAATGCAGAGATGTGTTTTCTCTTTCCAGTTAAGCTTTTCAATTCTGAACTTGCTTCTCCTGATTTTGCAAAAATAAAATTGTAATGATCTTCAGCATAGTTTCAATCTATTACTATATCTTAAATCCACTTGAAGTCATTTGTGTCTTGTTTTAAAGCAGAATAACATACATTTAATCTCACTCATACTTCACTGATCTTTTGGTTAATGGAGTAACTCAGTTTGAAGTAGTTTACATATCTGTGCAGACCCTGAAACTTTAAATGTCAGACTTAAAAGCATTATTTCACCGTACAAGAGAAATCTGAAACATGTACATAATCAGCAATTCCAAGTTGACACAGTTGTTAAACTGAAGTACTTCAACTTTTTTAGGTTGCGTTCACTTGCCATTTTACTGGATAATCCTGTGAGCATTAGGCAATGAACATATCTTCAAACTTTAAAAAAAAACAGACAACAGCTTTTGATCAAATTTCAAACCCATCTTTGAAAAGTATCATTTCTTTAAAATCTGAGCTCTGGCTCGGTTAATTTTTTCTATGATTAACTGATCTGTGGCTGGTGTACACTTTGAAAGAATAGTGTTCAACTCGCTTTCATTCTTGCGTTCTGTTGCAGCTTCCACAGCTTGTTCTAGATCTCTGCATCAAAGAAGTAGAACAAAGGTAAAATAGATTACAACTGCACCGGGAACACAATTCAGATTTTAACACAATCAAACAAAATCCTATCACTTTAAAGGATAAACACAAGTGCTAGAAATCTAAAAAGCATGGCAGACCGATCAGTTATTGCAAGATAGATTAATATTTTCTGTACCTTCAATAGATCTCTGGTCATGTCATCACTTAAAACATATGTTCTGATAAAGTCCATTTTGAAATTTCAGATGGGGAATATGTATGTCTAGATTGTATTAAAAAATGTTCTAGCTATGTGCACTTCCTATCTACAAAGTTTGATTTTTGGCTGTCACATTTTTTGCGTCACTGTTTACCATCAGAAAGTCCAACATCTCCATTTGTGAGTTCTGCCTTTTTAATATATCACTCTGTGACAAAGGCTGAAACAGTCTACAGGTTGTGGTATTAGCTTAGCGACCCAGAAGAGGGGTACAAATCCCACTCTGGCAGATTGGGAAACAAATTCAATGATTTTGGTAATTTGTGGGCCGTTTTCAGATAAAATGACCACAAAAGTTGCTAGGTTGTTTCAAAAATTCAACTGGTTTTCTATTGAACTTCAGGCAAAAGAACCTCTTAGCCTCATTTGGTGTGTACTGCATTATACAATTGACCTTTCATATTCTCCAGGAAAACAGAAATGAGCAATAAGTCACAGCCTAAATCTTCCAGTCAGCAGCAATGCTGCGTGTGTTGCTGCTGCTCACCATGATTGGTCAGACCCAACTCTACTGCTTATTTCTCCCCGGATTTTGCAGTCTCGGCTGACACAAAAATAGGCACGAAGTGTCTAACTCCAGTGAGAGGGGTAGTGTTGGGGAAAGGAGAGGAGACCCTTTTTACAGCAGTAGCTGATTAATGTTAGTAAGTATTTAAAGGTCCAGTGTTTTAATGAATTTGTGTGAATGGCTGAAGTCAGTGGGTGGTGAGTGGGTGGATGATCGAGCGGATTGCCAACTAGGTGGGTCAGTTGGATGGGGGGGGAGCGGTGGGTTGAGTTGAGTGTAGATTGTTAAGTCGGGTTTTTTTTAAAGAAACATTCTTAATGTTTTAATTCATACCTTTAAATTTCTGTTGATCAAAAGGGACAAAGAATTAAAATTTAGCAATATAAATCTCAAAAACATGATCAAATTTATCAACTGAGTTCATTTTTTGTGCCATCTAAAACTTTATTAAATTTTTAATTTGATAACCTTAGCCAATTCTAAAAACTAAACTTGCATTGATATTTTAAGGCACAGCTAAGTAAGATTATAGCTGCTATAAGTTAATACTGATTTCTTCACTGAGCATGTGCAGTGCAGTTAATGTCTTAGTATGCATCAGTATTGTTCAGTTAACTACTGATGGGATATTTTTCGTTAGCAGCTGGCAACACCTACTTAAATATTCAAAATAATTTAGAGAGAAAACGGCAAGTTTCAGAACCTTTAGAATTATTGAGTCTTACAGCATCGAAGGGTGCCATTAACCACATCACTCTTGTGTTGACATTTAAAATAACCAATCCCCTGCAACTTCTCCACAGCCTTTCAAATCTTTTGCTCTCATGTTTATTCATGTTTAATTTATATTAAAATTCTTTATTTTAAAAGTGGACCAAAGGAAAACTGAAATTGCTGATTACATACTTATGGATTTTGCTTTATGTCTATAAACTTCATAAGGTGCATTAAACTGAAAAGTGGGAGAGAAAAATAGCTAGAGACAGTTAGAGAGAGAGACAGTCAGACTGACAGCGATGGAAAGGAATAGAAATAGAAATAAATGGGTTCCAGCTATGCAGAGAAACCTCAGTCTTCGGAAGGAAAGGAAAAGAGGAATTAAAACATACATCTCCAAACAGATAGGAATATCTTTAGTGTACAAACATTACTGATCCTAGGCCCATTAATTTTGGACTATGTACTGAAGCAGCTTGGTGTCAGATCAGAAAGGAACTATTATAAGGTTACGAAGATGACATACAGTTGCAGAAAAGCAGAAGGGATCAGCAAGAGCTCCAATAGCTTTATAAGCCTCTAGATTGCAGTACATTTATTTGTACTTACCCAACCATTATATATCCTTTCACTTTCTGCTCTGGACTGACCTTTGCTACATATTTCTTAGCTTCATACTTGTTATGATGCTTTACGCAGATTTCAACAAAAGGCTATTAAATGAAATAAAAGCAACATTTCAAAGAACAATTTTGGTAACAATTAGTATAAGAAAACACCATGCAGTGTTCAAGATTCACAGAACACATACCATATAGCCTATTGGGGATTTCTTGCTTTTAGAAAATTTTTCAAGTTCTTCCCAGTCTTCTTTCTTTGCCAGTGCATCAATCTTCAGCCACCAAAACCTAAATGTCACAAAAGCAAGCGGTGTTGAAATATCTACAGTCTGAGCATCCAAGATAAAACAATCACTTTTAAGCATGTTGTTCATTTCAGAGCTGCAAGTCTCATGGCATCTCCTCATTGCAAATCACTCTGCCCTTTCCTGTTTAACAGAATCAAAATCCATCATCACCAAGCATTAGAGGCACAAAAATTAATCAGAAATGATTTTCTATCAAAACAGCTAGACCAAAAACCAGCATTACTTAGCCTGTATCCATTCTTAACCCATTTCTGTTTCTATTCCTTTCCATCTCTGTCTGTCTGTCGCTCTCTCTCTCTCTCACGCTATCTCAGTATTATTTCTCAAAACCAGTTAAAAGTACAAACCATTTTCCCTATTTCTGCATTGATTTAAAATATTTGCCACTTTTTATCCTCAAAAGTTTTTTTTGTCTATTGTCTCTCCTGGATTATCAAACATCTGTATCATTCTATTTAACGCTGAATCATCAGGTATGGTTTGCTGAAATTACACTTTAAAATAGAATTATGAAGTGATTTACTACAGCATAATGTAACAAAAGTAAAGGACACAGGTCTGATCCTCATTGAACTATATACTCCAGCGTTTTGGAATGAAAGGGACTGGTTTGAGAATGCACCAGATAGAATTCTGGCTTCTCTTCACAAGGTAAGGGGAAACCATAAAACTGTGTTGGTGTGTGCCTTCCAGGCTACAGTTATCAAGCTGATTTCTGAGAACCACTATTATGTAGATACTTGAGCTTCCCCTGGGGTGCTGAATGTAGCCACCCGCCCATCCTCATTTTAGACATGAGTACGTTATGCCTTGTTGAATAAACTCTAACTGGGTCTTTAAACTAAGTCATAATTATTGATGAATAATTTCTTTGTGCCCAGAAAAATTAATTTTACATTTATTGAATGTCAAATTTGTCCATTACAAGAAACCCCATAGATTTTAAAAATAATAATTAATTAATTTTTGATATTTGCATCTCTCAATTTTTATTTTATTTTCTGTAAAATGATTAAACTGTGAAAGATAATCAGGATCCTTTCTGGTTTGTGGTCTGAAAGAAGTCTTCAATATAATTGGCTGCTTACCCTGATTGTTGTAGGACGCTACAGACCCACCATCATTGATGCTAGAATCAAACTGATGTCAGGAAAGTGAGAGGCAACATGGTTTTGTAAAGGGCAGGTTGTGTCTCAAGAACTTGATCGAGTTTTTTGAGCAAGTGACGAAGATGATTGATGAGGGTAGGGTAATGGATGTTGTCTACATGGACTTCAGTAAGGCCTTTGACAAGGTCCCTCACAGCGCACTGGTGCAGAAGGTGAAATTGCAGGGGATCAGAGGTGAGCTGGCAAGTTGGATATAAAACTGGCTCGGTCAAAGAAGACAGAGGGTAGCAGTGGAAGGGTGCGTTTCTGAATGGTGGGCTGTGACAAGTGGTGTTCCTCAGGGATCAGTGCTGGGACCTTTGCTCTTTGTAATATATGTATATATAAATGATTTGGAGGAAAATGTAACTGGATTGATTAGTAAGTTTGCGGACAACACAAAAGTTGGTGGATTTGCAGATGGCGATGAGGACCATCAGAGGATGCAGCAGGATATAGATCAGTTGGAGACGTGGGCAGAGAGATGGCAGATGGAGTTTAATCCGGACAAATGTAAGGTAATGCATTTTGGAAGATCTAATACAGATGGGAAATATACAGTAAATGGCAAAACCCTTAAGGGTATTGATAGGCAAAGGGATCTGGGTGTACAGGTACACTAATCACTGAAACTGGCAATGCAGGTGGAGAAGGTAGTCAAGAAAGTTTGAGTTTAAAAATTGGCAAGGCATGTTGACGCTTTATAGAACCTTAGTGAGGCCACACTTGGAATATGGTGTTCAGTTCTGGTCACCACACTACCAGAAGGATGTGAAGGCTTTGGAGAGGGTACAGAAAAGATTTACCAGGATGTTGCCTGGTATGGAGGGCATTAGCTATGAGGAGAGGTTGGAGAAATTTGGTCTGTTCTCACTGGAGCAATGGAGATTGAGGGGAGACCTGATAGATACAAGATTATGAGAGGCATGGACAGAGTGGATAGTCAGAAGCTTTTTCCCCAGGATGAAAGAGTCAATTACTAGGGAGCGTAGGCTTAAAGTGCGAGGGGCAAGTTTTAAAAGAGATGTACTGTTGGGGGAGGTATGGAAGCAGCTACGGTAGTGACTTGATAAGTACATGAATGAGATGGGAATAGATGGACATGGTCCCCAGAAGCATAGGGAGTTTTAGTTAAGTCAGGCAGCATGGTTGGTGCAGTCTTGGAGGGCAAAAGGGCCTGTTCCTGTGCTGTAATTTTCTTTGTTCCTTGAAAGGTACAATCCGTGCCACGAAAATCACCAATGGCGAGCACTGTCATTTCACTACAACCACATAATCTGGGTCATTAACTCTGTTTCTCTCTCCACAGATGCTGCAATGACCTATTGAGTAATTCCTGCATTTTCTGTTTATATTTCAGATTTCCAAAATCATGCAGCATTTATTAGTTGACACTTGTTGGTCTGAACTGCTGGCTATACTTCTGGCATGTTTTTACTTAAAATCACCAAAGTGGATTTGACTTAATAGCAACACAAACTGCTACAGAGATCTTAACGAATGATTTGAATGGGAACTCACAAAGGTTTTAATCATACCTTTTGTCAGGAATTTTGAAGTCTTTGTAAAGTTGCTCAGCTTGTTTGTGTTTGCTTTCCAGTAACAACGTAGAAACAGTTTGATGTAAGGGTAAATCTAGATATGTTTTACCAGATTCTTTCTGTAAGCGAATCTGATATCGCATCAGTTTTATTTGTTCTTCTGTGATCTAGAATTTGATAGAGAAAACAGGTTGAATACACAACAGGCTTGCTATTTGTAATTTCTTACAACATGGAGACTTCCTCTGCATATGAATTCTGTAAAATCTTTTGTCTTTCCAATATCCATGCCTCCTTTTCTGAAGGCTTTAACCTCAGCTCGGATACTGGTCTGTGCAAATCTCAGATTTCTCCTCCACGTAGTCATTTTTAGAACAGGAACATAAGCATTCAACTACAGAGCATATCACACACAAGCAGAACACATGCCCACACAGACATGCACTTCTCTAGTGCAGGTGATAGTAAGTTTTTTTCCTTTAATCTCTTAAAATTATGTCACTGTGTAACTCAATCTGTGAAACGTCAAAGAACGTGTGCATAGGAATTGTGCACAACGTACAATAAAGTTTAGGATAGATTATGGAGAACTTCTCCTAACTTTGGGACTTAGATGGCCGTAGGTACAGCCATCAATACTGGGATGTGGATTAATGGGGTTGCATATAAAATCAGAATCAGAAAGATTTCATGGAGAGGATCATACATCTGGAGGAGGTTACAGAGATATGGAGGAACAAAGTCACAAAGTGATTGAGTATGAGAGAAAGAAAGGGAAGATATTTAACCATAAAATCATGAAGTTAATTTCAGTGAATGCTTAGGTTCCATTTCCTAATGATCGTCAGGGTGAAAGTCCTTAGAAAGTTGCTCTATGTCATATTGTGTCAGTACAATAATTCTGAGCATTGAAGCACTGACTTGTCCCATAAGCAACTCCAGACTTAGACTGGATTATCTGGTGCTTTTATTTGTGAGCTAGAGAGGAAAAGAAAGAAAACAAGAACAGGCAAATCATCGCGGCCTTGTGGCTGATTGAAAAATAAATATCCTTCACACCCCTAAAGGGAATTAAAAATGTTATGATTTGTAAAAATTGTGCAAAAAAAGTACAGGGGATCAATAGCACTGTTGGAGTAAAATCAAAATTAAAGGATATAAGATGGTTACCTGGGAAAAGACATTAAGATGTGCTGACTTGGGCACAGACATTGCACAACAAAGAGTTAAAACCTGTTAGTGTCTAAATTACTGCAGGAAATAGATTAGACCTTGAGGCACCTTAGCTTGAGATAAAGCAGAACCAAAACAATGAGTTTCAGTAACGAGACCAGTCATTGATGGGTGGCATAAATGCATAAATGTGTCTGCTCTATGTATAATGATATGCTAACTGCCAATGTCCATACTTGTCTGCTCTATGCTTAACGATGTGCTAACAGCTAATGTCCGTACTTATACATTATTTGAAAATGTATAAAAGATGCTCAACTGCCATTTTAAAGTTGAGAAGGTGACTGCGTGCACTGTGGAGTGCCCAGCACTTCTCCCAAAGCTTTGTCCGATAAACTGCGTGTTGAATCTTTAGATCTGACTCCGAGTGGTGATTTTCCCACAACAGCACAGAATGCAGTGCAGGTTTGGGTTTGAATCCAGTGGTGACTTTTTACAGCAAAGCTTGACAAATTGACAGCATTGAGTGTGATAGCTAAAATGCACAAATAGCACCAAAATGGATATAGAAAACAAAGAACAATAACGAGTCTTTTCTTCATGTAGTTTATAACATTACACAACAGAAAATTTATTAAAATTTTCAGCGGTGCAATTTTTTTTGGAGCTTTTCAAACTACACACCAACAGAGAGAAAAAAAGACTGGGGTACTTATATTTGTTTACCATTTCTATACATACCTTGGCAGCAAATTCATTCTTTGCTTTATTATATTCATCCACAGCACTCTGCAATGCAGCCACTCGCCCTTCAATTGTCTGATAAATACAAAAAGACCATTTAAAAATTGACAAAAAGACTACAATTTAAAAACTGAAAAAAATAACCAATGACAGGAAAGGGGACACGATGACAAGAATTCAAAAACTAGGAAAATCACAAGTAAAAGTAGTAATCTGCTGCAAACCTGACATAGAACGGTTTACCTTTATCACATGGTCAGTAATTTGATGCCGTGACCTGTAAATTTGCACAGAGCTCAGATACCTGTCTGAATGCTGATTTCTGAGCAATAGGATACGCTTTGCTCAAGACTGCTATGCAACAAGTTTCAAATAAGCACACTTTGCCAGCTGTCAGTTGTTATCAATTACACCTCTGGAGAAGCGACAACGGCAATGAATACAAGTAATGGGACAAAATCAAAACTGGAACTCTCTTTTACAGAACTTTAGGTTGATGGGATAAATGCAAAATAAAAAGGATGTGCTCAGCAATCTCTTTGTTCTGCGTCAAAGGAGTCACTGAAATTGACATAAAATTAACCAGCTTCATTTTTATTTTCAGGTTTACTATTCTTTGTGTACTGAAACTAACAACTTCCTTTCATTGTCATTGCCAAACTATTTACTCTCCTGCATCCCCAATTTCAAGCTACATTATGGATTTTGCTCCTCAGATTTCAAAGTTTACATTATAAATTATACATGGGCTACTGATTAAATACATATTGGTCATTGCATTAAACCAATCATTATCGTAAAATAATTCAGCATTGAAATATAGGGATATCGCAATAAGACCCAGGAAAAATCCAGCCCACTTAATTCAAATTATCTTCACATTAAAGATGAAACTTTACTGACATTGTTTGATTCAAGTTATGAATGCTTAACTTTTTAAAAAAGTGTTAACAAAAATAATATCCAGCCTGTCAAACACAATGCTTTGATTCACATCACCAGCTGCTCTTCCAGCAGGTGTTTAGACATGAAACAAAATTCATAAACCTTGCTAGGGCCTTCTCAATGGGAACCTATTAGATTTACATGTAGCTCTCTGTCTCAAACTTTAATCCTGACCTGCCTGAGAAATCCAGAGCACTATAGGTCCTGGTTATGGAGGACAGCAAAGAGCCCTAGCAACATTGAAGTCAATGGAAATCAGGAAGAAAACTCTCCATGGTTTGAGTCATATTTAGCACAAAGGTAGATGGGTGCCAATCATCACGATTGCATTCAGATACCCGAGGCTACAATGCTTACACTGAGACAAGGCTAGTGCGACTTGACATCAAGCCAGCATTTGACCGGGTGTGGCATCAAGAAGTTCTAGCAAAACTGGAGTCAATGGAAATTGGGGACACACACACACACACTCGCCACTGGTTCAAGTCATAGCTAGCCCTGAAAAGATGTAGTTGTTGGAGGTCAATCATCTTGGCCCCAGGACATTACTGCAGGAGTTCCTCAGAGTAGTATCGAAGGCTCAACCATCTTTCAGCTGCTTCTTAAATAACATTCCCTCCAATGTAAAGTCAGAAGTTGGGTGGCAGTTGATGATTGCACAATGTTCAACATCATTTACAATTCCTCAGATAATGGAAGAGTTCATATCTGCATTCAGAAGACCTGGACAATATTCAGATTTGAGCTGATAAGTGGCAAGTAGCAATTATGTCATGCAATTGCCAAGCAGTGACAATCTCCACCCAGAGAATTTAAGCAGCTTCCCTTGATGTTAAATGCCTTTACCTTCACTGAATCTCCCACCATTAATATGCTGGGAGTTACCATTGATCAGAAACTGAACCAGAGCAGTTATACAAATGCTGTGACTACAAAATGGGCCAGAAACTAGGAATTCTGTGGCAATAATTCATATCCTGATTCTCCAAAGCCTGTCCCAATATCTAAAGGCACAAATCAGGAAAGTGATGGAATACCTTCCAATTGCCTGGAGAAATACAGCTTCAACAACACTCAAGAAACTCCACACCATCCAGGATAAAGCAGTCGTTTGATTGAAAACCACCTTAAATATTCACATCCTTTGAAATTGGCACACAGTTGCAACAAATACCAGCTTCGAGATGCAGTGTAGCAACTCGCCAAATCTCCAACAGCACTTTCCAAGCATGCAAGCCATACTAAATAGAAGTACAAAGGGAGCAGACACCAGTTTCAAGTTCCACTTGAGCCTGACTTGGAAATATATCGTCGTTCCTTCACTGTCGCTGGGTCAATAACCTGAACTCACTTCATAGCTTCCTGTCTCTGTACCACATGGACCACTGCAGTTCAAGAAGGTGGCTCAACACCATCTTCTCAAGGGCAATAAGGGGTGAATATTGACCTTTCCAGCAGCACTCAATTCTGAAAGACAGCAAGAGCAACATACGTACTCCCACTAAGTCAATAGCCCAATGAAAGATGTTACTCTTTTTGTGGCAAGTCTTTTACATGATTACTCTCTTCACCTAGCTGTGGTGGTTTACTAGGTATTGGAGCACATGAAGGGGTGCTCACTCCTGAGAAGCTGACTAACCCTGGCATGCAAAAGCCATATTATGCAATCAGCCCTGCCATCTTTCAGCACCCATCAACGAACAGGTTCTTGGATCCACGTTCTGGTGTAAGATTTCCACCATGTCTTTACTGGAGAAAAACATCCCAAAATTCTTCAGGTATGATTAGGCAAAAAAAGTGCACGTTGAATCAACAGAATTCTTTCCCACTATGCCCTAGACAGTGAGTGGCCTAACCATCAGAGCCCTAATGCCTCGACTCAATGCCCATATTTCTGCTTGCTAATGTTTCTAACTTAGCCATTCCTGAGTTCTAATGAAACTGCTTCTCAATAATTACAGTTGTGATCAAAAGAGAGTTAAATAGAAGAACAGGAGAGAGAAAAAAAGAGGAACTGATAGAAATTAATGCAGATATAGACAAGAAGTATTGAAGAGAAAAAGATAAACTGAGGAGTGAAAAGATTTGGGTGGGAGCAGAAAGGACTGTCTACTGTCAATTCAGATTTTACAGTATAAATAGAATTATTCAATAATTTCAGTTAATTAATTTTGAATAAAAAGTGATCTACAAGTCCACACATGAATTTAATGCTGCAGACTATTCATCAATTGCATCGCAAGACACTGACTTGTTAACATTGGACAGACCTGATCTAGTGAATCTGACCTCTAGTTTGACAGTCTTAGCACAACCTTGACAGAACTATCATTCCATGCTGCATAAAAGCAATTAGTGATTGCAATGACTGCCTCTATTGTCATGAAGAAAATAAAATTTCAGAATTTCAAAAAGGTTATAGTGGATCCCAGTGGAAACAGTATTCAACGCTTACCGTTTCATTCGAGTAACTGGAACGCACATAGAAGTTCCCAAGCTCCTGGTGATTATCATCCTGGTTGAAAAGATCTTTGAGTGTCTCCGGTTCCTGGTGCTTACAGAACTGTGGGCAAACATTCATTGGGTCAAAGACAAAAACATCTGTTTCCTTTTGAGTACAAAACATTGAATACTCTTATTACATGAATTAACAAAACACATTGAACAGACAAGACAACATGGGAGTTACAGGACTTTTGTTAAAACCACAATGATGGTAAATGGCCATAAACATTTACAGTTTAAGACAAAAATGTCAAGTCAAAAGCTACACTATCAGTACAACATTTGGTATTTTCCATAAGTCTTCAAAAATGAATAAAAAGCAAAGTTAAGACAAATGAAGTCTGTCTTAAAGATGGAGATGCTTTCCTGACTTGTAACAGCGTGATTTTATTTCAATTCCATTCATCAGCAAATGCCACTCATAAGCACCTTAGAGCGAGTTGTGAAAAAGCAGTTTGTACTGTAATGTACAGCTGGGCTGAGTCCACCTGAACCAGTTTCACATAACACTGTGACAGCAGTCAGAGATTTACCTTCTATCACTCTGGGTTGGATTTGATTAATAGAGCAAAAGATACAGGTAGGATAATAATTATAACTTTTTTATTAAATATTACTTTAGTTGAGGAAATTGTCACAAAAGTTTGAATTCATAAACATGTTTTTGTTTATTTCACTATCCTTGATCTACCATTTTTTCTTTACTTCTCTCTCCCTTATCCCCTGCACTTGTCTTCTGCCCCCACTGTTGCAAGAATCAAATCTTCTGAATTGTAACTAATACAATGTGACCAAATTACATCTTCTAAGTGCCTTTCTTAGCAATACTGAATATCAGTACAATGGGGTATTCATCAAAATGATGTACTTGTAGAAGTGCATAAAGTTGTTTAGTGAAATCTTTCTTTAGCGTTCCCACATTTCACAGAATCTAGATTCCCTACAGTGCAGAAGGAAGCCACTTGCACCAACAACAAACCTATCCAGGCCCTATCTGTAACCCCACATATTTACACTGCTAGTCCCCCTGAAACGGAGGGGCAATTTAGCAGGGCCGATTAACCTAACCCACATATCTTTGGACTGTGGGAGGAAACCAGAACACTTGGAGGAAACTCACACAGACAAGGGATGTGCAAACTCCACACAGACAGTCACCTGAAGCTGGAAGTGAACCTTGGTCTCTAGTGCTGAGGCAGCAGTGCTAACCACTGTGCCACCTGTGAGTGACTATAATCCATACCTGACGATAAAGACTCAGTGCAACTGGTTGATTCTGGAGCGTCATAAAGAAATCTCCTCTGTTCATCTCATTCTTTAGATAGGTCACAACAGTATACACTGAGACAGAGGGAAAAAACGTTAAAACAGGTGAGAAATCAACCTTACATTGCATTGTTTTAAATGCACTAACACTCCTGACAATAGTATTCAACTTAGTTTAGCAGCTAACTCCCACTTTTTAAATTTTCTCATTGGATGTAGGGGTCACTGGTAAGGCCAGCACTTATCACCCAACACTGGAATTTCAGGGGACGGTTAAGAGTCAAGCACATTGTGATGGGTCTAGAGTCACTTGTAGGCCAGACCAGGTAAGACTAACAGAATTCCTTCCCTAAAATAAGAGGGAAGGAGATATGTCACCCTTATTTGGTCTGGCCTACATGTGGCTCCAGATCCACAACAATGTAGCTGACTCTCTCAAATTCCCTAGGGGATGGGCAATTAATGCTGGCCAGCCACTGATGTCCATATCCCATGAACAATTAAAAAATAAACATTAGTGAACTGACTGTTTATGATAATAGTCATCTGAAATCATTGCTGAAACTTTCAATTTCTGATTTTATCAATTGAATTTAAACTCCACTAATCCTACCACAATGGAATTTGAACCCGTATCTCCACAACATTAGCCGGGTCACCGGATTGGTAGTTTAATGACATTAACACTACACCATTATCTCTTCTCTGTATCATGAATCATTTAATTTAGTTGCCTAAAATAGACCTAGTGAAATTAAATAATTCAATTTGCATAAACCTTACAACTAACAGAAGCAGGAATTTGTATTACTACATGTGCATCTAAATCTCGTCCCAACTACTAAAGACATTCAGCGGCATCTTCAGAAACAATATCAAATTTACAGTTGACAATATTTCCTTTTCCCAGAGATCAGAATTTGCTCTATATGCATTTGTGAAAGATTTGCAGCAAGGAAGTGGACTCACCCATCTATTTCAATAAAAACTGAATCTGGGTGCTCTGGAAACACATCAGGGTGAAATGATTCTTGTATCAGTAGCAACTGGGTCTCATCGCACAACTTGAATATTGTACATAAGAACTGACAGACTGATGAATAGTTCACTTTCAGAAGCAATGGCTTTTCAAAAAAAAAGCCAGCTTCCAGTGACATCACAACCTCAAAAGCTCGAGTAGCAAAGGCAATAGTTTAAAATATGCTCCACAAAAGAACACAAAGACAATAAAGATTCAATTTTTTTCCATGGAAAACATACAAGAAACAGCTAACCATTCCGAAACACAATGACAAAGTGTATGCAGCTCCACTAGACTGTGTAAAGTCTCCTCAGCTTGCCCCCTTTGCAAATTAGCAGCCTAAGCTCAGCTCTTCCAGTTTCTTGCAAAGCAAAAATATGAGGAGGAATTCACTGGCAAGGGTGCAAGTTGAAGCATTAATCCCATTCACTGACCTGCCCATTGCAACCTTTCCCTGTAATCCTGCGCTGGCTTAAAGTGGAGGCACCCACTTATAGTGGTTAGTACTTGTACCAAAATATGCTCATTTCAGGATCCTGTCAGCAGCTCTTACCTTCTAAACGGTACTACTAACCTGCTGTCCCAAAGAAATCCACAGAGTCCGTCTTTCAACCAACTCTTGTATACAACCTTGCAGACCATTAGTAATGGCTAACAGAAGCCCAGAAACATTCAACTCTAAGCTGCATATTATGGCGTCTCATAACATTGCAAAACATGCTAAGGTGCTCAACAAGAGAGATATCTATGAGAACTTTTTTGACATTTAGACACAGAAGGAGATATTAGGAGATGGCCAAAAGCTTGGTCCATGAAGTTTAAAGTAGCAACTTAAAGAGGAGAGATCCAGGGAGGAAATTGCAGGGCTCTGAGTCAAAGCAGCTGAAAGCACAATTGCCAATAGTGAATAGTGGAGGGATAAAATAGAGGTTATGCAAAAGATCAGAATTGGAGAAGCTTGGAGATGTCTGAAGCTTTGCATGCTGGAAGATGTTACAGATGTAGGGAAGAGATGATATAACGGACAGATTTGAAAGCAATGATGAGGACTTTGGAATTGAGAGTGTCGAATCAGGAAGCAGCGTAAATCAGCTAGCTACCTACAAAAGAAAAATTGATGAACAAGGTTTGAAGCAAGTTAACATAAGCGCAGAGTTTATGAAGGATGGATGGTGGGAGACTGTCCAGCAGAGCACTGGAATGGTAAGTCTTGCACTAACAGAGGCATGGATGGGGGGGACCAAAGATAATCACATTATGCTCCTCCCCCACCTCCCCAGCTCAAATGACATCTTTCCAAGAACAAATATTACACCCCCCAACAGGAGCTACTCAAGTAACACTAAAATAAATGTTGTCTACAAGACCCAACTGCACACATAAAACTTCAATGGGAGCCATCTTCACAGGACTGTAGCTCAACAAGTTCAAACAAACCAAATCTACCTTCCATACCATTTTTATTTTCAGATCAGAAGACAATACAAAACTCCCTACAATTTATGTTCAATAATTTGCCAATCAGTGCAGAAAATAAAGAAAATATAGAAGTGAACATTCTAAACACTACCTCCAATATAACACGAAAGCGTCAGCTCTGGTTAAGACAACTATGTAGCACTCCTCATCTGGTCCCTCTGAAAAATGAATGCTTAATTACTGCACCAAAAGGGATTCTCTGCTCCACATGTTCTAGATCTGTTCTCACATTCAGCCTTTCTGGAAAACCACCCACAAAGCCAAAAATAGAATACAGACCTGCAGATGTAACCCATACACATTAGATTTTCCCATAAAGAAAGCCCCAACCCCGCCTTCCCCTCCCCATTGTAAAGAAGACTAGTGTACATCATTACTACGCTAAAGCACCTGCCACTGTGAGGCAGCAATAGTCTCCACACAAAGAAGATTTCAGAAATCTGTGGATATAACTTGTTCAGGAAGGGTGATGTACTCCTTCTACATCTATGACTGTGTGGCCAAATTCCCCTCCAACTCGATTTTCAAGTTTGCTGACACCACTGCCGTAGTAGGTTGGATCTCAAACAAGACGAGACACTACAGGAATGAGGTAGAGAATCTGGTGAACTGGTGCGGCAACAATAATCTCTGCCTCAATGTCAATAAAACAATGGAGATTGTCATGGACTTCAGGAAGCGTAGAGAAGAACATGTCCCTGTCTACATCAGCAGGGACGAAGTAGAATGGGTTGAGGGCTTCAAGTTTTTAGGTGTCCAGATCACCAACAACCTGTCCTGGTTCCCCCCATGCCGACACTATTAAGAGAGCCCGCCAACACCTCTACTTTCTCAGAAGACTAAGGAAATTTGACATATCAGCTATGACTCTCACCAACTTTTACAGATACACCACAAAAATCACTCTTTCTGGTTATATCCCAACTTGGTATGGGCTCTTGCTCTGTCCAGGACTGCAAGAAACTACAAAAGGTTGTGAATGTAGTCTAATCCATCACGCAAACCAGCCTCCCATCCATTGACTCTGTCTACATTTCCTGCTGCCCTGGCAAAGCAGCCAGCATAATTAAGGACTCCACACACCCTGGACATTCTCTCTTCTACCTTCTTCCATTGGGAAAAAGATACAAAAAGTCTGAGGTCATGTACCAACTGACTCAAGAACAGCTTCTTCCCTGCTGCCATCAGACTTTTGAATGGACCTACTTTGCATTAAGTTGATTGATCTCTACAACCTAGCTATGACTGTAACACTACATTCTGCATTCTCTTGTTTCCTTCTCTATGAACAGTATGCTTTGTATAGCACACAAGAAACAATGCCTTTCACTGTATACTAATATATGTGAATAATAAATCAAAAATCAAATTAAAATGTTCAGATTTAGTTCAAAAATAGTCAAACAATCTGGAAGCCATTGATAGGAACCCACAATGAAGGTTCCTGTGCAAAGACACAGAATATTCACCAAGAAAGTAAAAGTGGACCCAGAAAATAGTCATTAGCCCAACTCCATGATATTTTCAAGGTCTTTGCCATTTCCTGGGCTAACCAAACTTCACTGAACATTGTTAAATAATCCTGATTAATTCCCTGTAAGACTCACACACTGGAACACAGCATCAAATATGTTCATCATATTCTGACTCCCAACTTTATATATCTCCTAAAGTGTGTAATATAAAGTTAGAGTTAAGTTAAAGTTTATTTATTAGTCACAAGTAGGCTTAGATTCACACTGTAATGAAGTTACTGTGAAAATTCTCTAGTCACCACATCCCGGTGCCTGTTTGGGTACAGCGAAGGAGAATTTACCATAGCAAATCCACCTAACCTGCACGTCTTTGGACTGTGGGAGGAAACCGGAGCAACCCAGAGGAAACCCACACAGACACAGGGAGAATGTACAAACTCCACACAGACAGTGACCCAAGCCAATAATCGAACCTGGGTAATATAGTCTCAGATAAAAACTGACCAACAACCAGGCCTCAATCTCCTCAACCTGTTTGCCAATTAGGCACAACAAACTGCTTTTTTTCTCCCCCAACCTCTAATCCTCAAAATAATATTGTCCATGAATGTTAACCTTCCAATGCTTTTCAAATAACACTTTTTTCACCAGGAGGATTAAAAGCCAATCACTTCCTACACACTGCAAGTTACAAGATTGATTAGGAATGGCCCCAGGGATGAAAAATTCAAGAGGAAAAGTGACCCAATATAATCATTGCTTTCAGCTAAAAGTAGAGGCTGTTACGTTATACCTTTATTGTAATGCTTAGTTACCTAAATCAGTGTCTCCACTCTCTATCGCTTTAAGTAGTGCCAACTGACTCCTTTTCATCTTCAACAGCAAGGGCACCTGCTCACCAGATCTTGGTTCATACTCTAAAAGCTAGAACAAAAGAGAAGTTATATATCCTATCAAAATCAATCTTCTTCAGTGATTCTCTCAGTGCAGCTCGACAACAAATAAATATAAAAGTAACAAAACTGCACTTGGCAAAAATGTAGAAATACATCTATAATTTATCTTACATTGGGCTGAGATACACTGTCAAAATCATGGGAAGCCTAATAGTCCTGACCGTTATTGATGTGTAAATGGCACAGCAACTTTAGGAGAGATGACGTGTGGTTGGTTAGACATGAAAATCAGATGCTGTTGTCCGATCTACTGCACACTGCTCCAGTTAGTTGTTTAAAAAAATTGCTTTTTCTCCCCAAAATATACTTTATTCATAAAATTTATAACGGTACATTACAAAAGACTGACTTGAAAAATTATAGAAAGTGCAATAAAATTCAATTAGTCTCCAAACAGCATGTTCCACTCTATGGTACCTCAATACAATTGTAATACTTTTGACATTTACAATATGTATTCCATATCAGGTGAACAGCTTGAAGGCAAAATGTTTCCAGTTGAAGATTACAAGAGTGTCATTCAGCTTGTCCAAAAATGGCATTTTGCTGCTTGACTCACCTTTCAAATTCATCGAGCAACATGAAGTTCCTATATTTGCATGGTGCATACACCACTTTTCTAGTCAAAGTACCCTTCTTAAAAGATTATGTTTTGATTACTGTCAATCTCTTTGCCACAAAATATTTACTTTTATACCAACTCCTTCAGCTTTTAATTGTATTCAATTTTTTAAAAAAACTTTTCTTTATTTTTAATCCAATCTTTCTGATATTTTACTTTCTTTAAGATTAAGTTCTTTTTAAAATTTATTTATTAGTGTCACAAGCAGCCCTACATTAACACTGCAATGAAGTTGCACACACGCCAGCGCCTGTTCAGGTACAGTGAGGGAGAATTTAGCATGGTCAATGCACCTGACTAGCACATCTTTCAGCCTATGGGAGGAAACCGGAGCACCCGGAAGAAACATGGGGAAGACATGCAAAGTCCACGCAGACAGTCACCTAAGCCGGAAATTTAACCCAGGTCCCTGGCGCTGTGAGGCAGCAGTGCTAACCACTGATCTGACTTGCATTTCCTCACTCTGATTAGACACTACTCAATAACAATTCTTCAATCTGATTGGTTACGAAGGAGTTACACAATTGCTTGCTCTATTCACGAGTCCCAGCTGCTCAATAAAAGCAGACCAGGTCACTTAGACCTACTACTCACAATTTCTCAAGCAAAAGATTGTGAAAATTCAAACCAGCAGTGACAAATCTAACAAATGGTGGATGCTGTTCATTCACCAGCAACAGAAACTCGGGCCCAATAAAAATCTTAATTTTTCCATGCACTTTCTGTTTGTGCCACTTGACTTCCTACTCCCATATGCGCCACATTCTTTGTCAAACCTCCCCTTGCTTTGATTTCCTGCTTTGAGCTTATAATATATTTTTCTGAGATCATACAGATTATGCAATCACAATTGGCCCTGCACCAGCTTTGCGTTGGCTATACCACGTCAGCTGGTAATTCCAGTTTTTGCAAAACTTCATATTTCCTATTTTAAAAGTTAACATTTGTTACTTGCACATTGAAAATCACTTTATATTTAAATATTTTCACTAATTTAATTGACCTGTTCTCAGATCCAGATACAGCTGGTTGGCTAAATGTCCCTCCTCCCCACCTGCTTATTATCGTTATATTTGTCCTCCCAGTCAACAAATTGCAAGTTGCAGTAACTGGCCTGCTTATTCAGTGCTTACCTGGAGCCTCCAGCCATCACCTAAACACAGTCAGTCAGTCACTCAGGACCCAAGTTATTTCTCTACATTGAGCTCTGACACTCACCCACAAGCCACTAGCCACCCTATCCTCTCTCAACTTGCACTGTCCACAATGGGAGGAATTATTGTGTAATCATGGGACTTGTATCATCACTGAGTTTTTGGTACCATCTTGGCTGACATCACAAATAGTTTGATAAGTAGTTTCAGAATCAATAAAATTGCTACCTCTATGAGACATTCTATGAGCCACTTCCTCATCCTCTGCCCACCGTTTAGTGTATGTTTGTTTTATTCCTTCATGTGTTGTGGGTTGCTAGCAAGGTCTGCATTTGTTGCCCATCTCTAATTGCCTTTGAGGTGGTAGGGAGCTGTCTTCTTGAACTGTCTGATGAAGGGGCAGTGCTGTGAAAGCTTGTGCCACCAAATAAACTTATTGGACTTTAACTTGGTGTTGTGAGACTTGTTACTGTTCTTGAACTGTTGCAGTCTGTGTGGTGTAGGTACACCCACAATGTTGCTGCAAAAAGAGCTCCAGGATTTTGATCCTGTGACACTGACGGAACAGTGATATAATTCCAAGTCAGGATGGTGCGTGACATAGAGGGCAACTTGTAGCTGATAGAGTTTCCATGCCTCTGCTTCCCTAGTCCCTCTAAGTTGCGATGGTCACGGGTTGAAAGATGCTGTCAAAGGAGGTTTGGTGAGTTATTGAAGTGCAATTTGTATACAATATACACTGCTGTCATTATGTGGTAGAGAGAATGAATAGTTAAGTTGGTGACAATCAAACGAGCTACTTTGTCCTGGATGGACAAGCTTCTCGAATATTGTTGGAGTTGCACTAATGCAGACAGTAGGCGAGAATTTCATCACACTCTTGACTTGTGCCTTGTAGATGGTGGACAGGCTTTGGGAAACCAAAGGAGAGTTATTTGCCACAGAATTGTTACAATGCAGAAGACAGCCATTCAGTCCACCATGCAAACACCAGCTCTCTGAATGAGCATTATAACTTTGTGCCATCCTCCAGCCTTTCCCCATACCTTATTTCTATTCAAATGTCCTCTTGAATGCCTCAATTGAACCTGCCTCCACTACACTTCCAGGCAGTACATTCCAGACCCTGAACCACTTAATGTGAGAGAAAACCTTTTCTCACATCACGTTTGCTGCTTTTGCAAATCACCTCATGCTTCTCCATATTGAACTTCATCTGTCGCCTATCTGCCCATTCCAACAACTTAACTATGTCCTTTTGAATTCTACATTTTACTCCTCATTTACAATACTTCTACCTTATGTACCATCCACAAATTTTAAAATTGTTCCTTACATATCAAGATCTAGATCGTCAGGAAAAAGGGCCCCATCAAGGATAGCATCAGGGTGGTAGCGAGGGATGATATTGGAGCCAAGGAGCAGAAGGTGGAATCGTTGTGGGTAGAGATTAGGAACAGCAAAGGGAGGAAGATGCTGGTGGGTGTCGTCTATAGGCCCCCCAATAATGATCTGGAGGTGGGGCGGGCTGTTAACGCGCAAATAAGTGCAGCGTGCAGGAATGGGACGGCCGTAGTTATGGGGGATTTCAATCTGCATATTGATTGGTCGACCCATGTTGGACGCGGTGGGCTCGAGGAGGAGTTCTTGGAATGCCGCCGGGATAGTTTCCTGGAACAGTGTGTGTTGGAGCCGACGAGGGAGCGAGCTATCTTGGATCTGGTGCTATGTAATGAGGCAGGTAGAATTAGGGAACTTGCAGTGAAGGATCCTCTTGGGGACAGTGATCATTGTATGGTGGAGTTTCTGGTGCAGATGGAGGAGCAGAAAGTGGGTTCCCGGACACGTGTCCTTTGTTTGAACAGAGGGGAGTACGGTAGGATGAGAGAAGAATTGGCGAATGTGGACTGGGGGAGCGCGTTGGAAGGTAGGTCTGCTGAGGAGCAGTGGAGGATCTTGAAGGAGATCTTTCTTGGTGCTCAGCGGAAATTTATTCCGATGGTCAAAAAGGACCGTAGGAGGAGAGGTAATAAGCCATGGATAACGAAGGAGGTGAAGGAAAGTGTTAAATTAAAAGCGGAGGCGTTTAGAGTAGCTAAGAGTAGTGGGCGAGAAGAGGATTGGGAGAGGTTTAAATGTCAACAAAGATTGACAAAGAAGTTGATAAAGAAGGGTAGGAGAAACTATGAAGCTGGGCTAGCGCTTAATATAAAAAAGGATAGCAAGAGTTTTTATAAATATATAAAAAGGAGGAGGCTGGCTAGGGTGAACGTTGGTCCCTTAGAGGATGAGAAGGGGGACTTAGTGGTAGGGGATGGGGATATGGCGGAGGTCTTGAATAACTTTTTTGTTTCGGTCTTCACGGAGGAGGACGTGAATAATTTGCCGGATGTTAGAGATGGAAAGGTGGGAGGACTGGAGGGTCTTGATGACATTACTGTTACTAGAGAGGTGGTGCTCGACGGACTGGAGGGGCTGATTGTGGACAAGTCCCCAGGACCGGATGGAATGCATCCAAGGGTTCTGAAAGAAATGGCGGAGGTGATAGTGGATGCCTTGGTGGTTATTTTCCAGACGTCGCTGGATTCCGGGGAAGTGCCGGAAGATTGGAAAACGGCTAATGTTACGCCGTTGTTTAAGAAGGGTGCCAGGCAAAAGGCGGGGAATTATAGGCCTGTTAGTTTAACGTCTGTTGTAGGTAAAATGTTAGAATCCGTCATCAAGGAGGAAATATCGAGGCATCTTGAGGGGAACTGCTTGATAGGGCAGACGCAACACGGTTTCATTAAAGGGAAGTCGTGTCTGACAAATTTACTGGAGTTCTATGAGGATGTGTCTAGGGCGGTGGATAGAGGAGAGCCGGTGGATGTGGTCTTTCTGGATTTTCAGAAGGCGTTTGACAAGGTACCTCACAAGAGGTTATTACAGAAGGTCAGGGGGCATGGAGTTGGGGGTAGGGTGTTAGCGTGGATAGAGGACTGGTTGTCAAATAGGAGGCAGAAAGTGGGGGTCAATGGGTGCTATTCGGATTGGCAGATGGTGACTAGTGGAGTGCCCCAGGGGTCGGTGCTGGGGCCTCAGCTTTTTACCATTTATATAGATGATCTGGAGGAGGGAACCAAGTGTAGGGTGTCGAAATTTGCTGATGACACCAAAATTGGTGGAAAGGCAAATTGTGCGGAGGGTGGGGGGAGTCTACAGAAGGATCTAGATAGGCTGGGCGAATGGGCCAGGAAATGGCAAATGGAATTTAATGTTGGCAAGTGCGAGGTGGTCCACTTTGGTAGGAATAATGGTAGGAAGGATTATTACTTACGTGGAGAAAAACTGCAGCAGGCGACGGTGCAGAGGGACCTCGGGGTCCTTGTGCATGAGTCGCAAAAACCCAGCTTGCAGGTGGTCAGGAAGGCGAATGGGATGCTGGCCTTCATCGCGAGGGGGATTGAATATAAAAGTAGGGAGGTCTCGCTGCGGCTATATAGGGCATTGGTGAGGCCGCAGCTGGAGTAGTGTGTGCAGTTTTGGGCACCGTACTTACGCAAGGATATTTTAGCCTTGGAGGGAGTGCAGAGGAGGTCTACTAGGCTGATGCCGGAGTTGAGGGGGTTGAGCTATGAAGAGAGGCTGAATAGATTAGGCTTGTACTCGTTAGAGTTTAGAAGAATGAGGGGAGATCTCATTGAGACGTATAAGATGATGAATGGGATGGATAGGATAGAGGTGGAGAGACTCTTCCCGCTCAGAAAGGATAGTAGGACTAGGGGGCATAGCCTCAAGATAAAGGGGGGGGGCGGTTTAGAACGGAGTTGAGGAGGAACTTCTTCACTCAAAGGGTGGTGAATCTCTGGAATTCTCTGCCCATTGAAGTGGTGGAGGCTGCCTCGCTAAATATTTTTAAGACGCGGGTTGGTGGGTTTTTGATGAGAGGGGGGATTAAGGGTTATGGGGAGAGGGCGGGAAAGTGGAACTGAGCCATGACAGATCAGCCATGATCTTATTGAATGGCGGGGCAGGCTCGAAGGGCTAGTTGGCCTACTCCTGCTCCTATTTCTTATGTTCACCAACTCCTGGGGAATTCCACTACAAGTGTTTCTCCATCCAGCCTTTGATCTCTGTAGCCCCTAGAGCAAAATCTAATTTCTTCTTGAAAGCACACAACATTTTGGCTTCAACTACCTTTTGTAGTAGTGAATTCTACACATTCACCACTCTCTGGGTGAAAAAAATTTCTCCTCAACCCAGTCCCTTTCCTCAAACTGTAATCCCCAGTTCTGGACCCCCCCCCCCACCATCGAGATCCCTTCTCACTCTTCTAAACTCCAACGGATATAATCCAAATCGACTTAGTCTCTCCTCACATGACAGACCTGCCATCCTAGGAATCACCCTGGTCAACCTTTGCTGTACTCCTGAAAGCAAGGACATCCTACCTCAGATAAAGACACCAAAACTACACACATTTCAGGTGTGGCCTCACCAATGCCTAATACAACTGCAGCAAAACATCTCTATTTCTATACTCAAACCCTCTCACTCTGAAGGCCAACATACCATTTTCCTTCGTTACTGCCTGCTATACCTACACGCTTACTTTCAGCAACTGATGCACAAGGACACCAAGTTCTTACTGAGTAGCACCTCTCTCAATTTTCACCCATTCAAATAATAACCTGTCTTCCTATTATTATTACCAAAGTGGACAACCTCACATTTATCCACATCATACTGCATCTGCCATGCATATGCTCACTCACTCAGCCAGTTCAAATCATGCTGAAGCATCTCTGCAGCCTCCTCACAGCTCACCCTCCCACCCAATGTTGTATCATCTGCAAACTTGGAGACAATACTTTTAGTTCCCTCTTCCAAATCATTAATATTACTTATTAATATTAATTATTAATATTAATCATTACTGTGTGCAGTTTTGGGCGCCGCACCTGCGCAAAGATATTTTGGCCTTGGAGGGAGTGCAGAGGAGGTTTACTAGGCTGATACCGGAGTTGAGGGGGTTGAGCTATGAGGAGAGGCTGAATAAACTGGGCTTGTACTCGTTGGAGTTTAGAAGAATGAGGGGAGATCTCATTGAGACGTATAAGATGATGAATGGGATGGATAGGATAGAGGTGGAAAGACTCTTCCTGCTCAAAAAAGACAGTAGGACTAGGGGGCACAGCCTCAAGATAAAGAGGGGGCGGTTTAGAACGGAGTTGAGGAGGATCTTCTTCACTCAAAGGGTGGTGAATCTCTGGAATTCTCTGCCCGTTGAAGTGGTGGAGGCTGCCTCGCTAAATATTTTTAAGACGCGGGTTGATGGGTTTTTGATAGGAGAGGGGATTAAGGGTTATGGGGAGAGGGCGGGAAAGTGGAACTGAGCCACGACAGATCAGCCATGATCTTATTGAATGGCGGGGCAGGCTCGAAGGGCTGGATGGCCTACTCCTGCTCCTATTTCTTATGTTCTTAATATACAATGTGAACAGTTGGGGTCCTAGCACAGATCCCTGTGGTACCCCACTAGTCACTGCCCGCCAATTGGAAAAAGATTCACTTACTCCAATTCTTTGCTTCCTGTCTGCTAACCTGCTTTCTAACCATCTCAAGACACTACCCGCAATCCCACTTGCTTTAACTTTACATAGCAGTCTGTTATGTGAGACCTTATCAAAAGCCTCCTGAAAATCTAAATAGATTACACCCACTGATTCTCCTTGGTCAACTCCTTAGTTACATCCTCAAATAACTTGTATAGATTCATCAAGTATGATTTCCCTTTTGTAAATCCATGCTGACTTTGTCTGATTATACCACTGTTTTCCAAATGCCGAGTTATGAAATCCTTGATAATAGACTCTAGCAACTTCCCCAGTACTGACATTAGGCTCACTGGTCTATAGTTCCTTGTTTTCTCTTTCTGAACAGCAAGTTACATTAGCTACCTCCAATCTGTAGGAACCAGTCTAGAGACCAAAGAAGTTTGGAAAATGACCCCCAATGGATCTCCTGACTCCAGAGCCATTTTCTTAAGTACTTTGGGATGAAGGTTATCAGGCCCTGGAGTTTCATCCATCTTCAATCCCATCAACTTCTCAAAAAACATTTCTCTCCTAATACTGATTTCCTTCAGCTCCTCACTAAAACTTGTTTCCCTCAGAACTGCTGGTATATTATTCATGTCTTTCTCCATAAAGTGGCGATGCCGACGTTGGACTAGATAAGCACAGTAAGAAGTCTCACAACACCAGGTTAAAGTCCAAGAGGTTCATTTGGCAGCACAAGCTTTCAGAGTCTCAAGCTCCTTCATCAGGTGAGTGAGGACTTGTGTTCACAAATGGGGCATATAAAGACGCAAACACGAAGTTTGACTCTGAAAGCTAGTGCTACCAAATAAACCTGTTGGACTTTAACTTGGAGTTGTGAGACTTCTTACTTTCTTCATGAAGACAGAAGCAAAGTACAAATTTAATTCCTCAGCCATTTCTTTGTTCCCCATTATGAATTCTCCTGTTGCTGACTCTTAGGGGCCTACATTTGTCTTTGTCAATCATCTTCTCTTTACATAACTATAGAAATTTTTGCAGTCAGTTTTTATGTTCCTTGTTAGCTTACTTTCATTGTCTATTTTCCCCTTCTTAATCAATCTCTTGGTTCTCCTTTGCTGAATTTCAGGTCTATCGCTTTTTCTTGCCAGTTTGTATGCTTCTTCTTTGAATCTAATACTATCTCCGAGTTCCCTTCTAAGCTATGGTTTGGCCACGGTTCTCTTACCTCTCTAGATCCAAACAGGAATAAACAACATTGATGTTCACCTATTAGTTCCTAAAATGCCTGCCATTGCCTCTCCACTGTCCTTCCTTTCAGTAATGTTTCCCAGTCCATCATAACCAATTCATGTCTCATACCATCATAGTTACCTTTATTGAGATTCAGAATCAACTACTTCACTATCCACCTTAACAAAGAACTCTATCATATTATGGTCATTCATCCCCAAGAATTCGCTCACAACGAGATTGCCACCTATTCCTTTCTCATTGCTTATTACATTCCTTTGCCATTTCCATGATTCAACAGATTGTTTTTACTCCTGTAATTTCAGCTTCAAAAGAAAATACAAAGTTGTACAAGAGAACTAAGGAACACTGGAGTGGGAATAGTCCATTTAGCTCCTCAAATCTGTTCCACCATTCAATGAGATCGTGACTGATGGACAACCAAACATCATACAGACTTTTGTCCCAAATCCTTTAATTCCTGTGGATAACAAAAATCCATAAATTTCAAATTTAGAATTTACAACTAATCTAGTATCAATTGTAATTTGAAAAATAGAGTTCCACATGTTGCATAATCTCACTTTTGACAAAATCTGGCACTAACTTTTCATCATGACCCTCAGGCCTAGACCTCCCAAGCAGCAGAAACAGTTCCTTTCTCTCTATCCACCCCATCTGTTCCCCTTAATATTCTGAATACTTCAATTAAATCACCCCCTTAACCATTTAAATTTCAGGGGATACATTCCTAATTTGTGTAATCTTTTCTCACAATTTAACCTTTGGGGGTCTTGGCATTACTCTAGTAAATATAAACTGTCTTCCTTCCAAGACCAATACATCCTTCTTAAAGTGTGATGTCCAGAACTAAAATTTTGCAGAATTCCTCATTACAAAGTACTATTATAAAATATATTGTGTTCAGCTAATAATGTTATATTCCCTACAACATTGGCGGTGAGAGACCGGGAGGCGGGGAGAGGTGTTGAGAGCCATTCTCAATGTTTTTCAGCCTTCACTACATCACGGTCTGAGAACGGTGGTGAGCAGTCAATTGTGAAAGTAATATTTCCTCTTACTGTTAATTACTACTAATTGCTGTTAATTGACACTTTGCTTTTTATTTCTCTTTACTGTTACCTTTTTAGTGATTTAATAAACCTTCTGAATTCACCATTTAAAGTATTCTTCCTTGCCACATGGTTATGTCTCTTGAAACTGGTGTGATTTATGGTGGGGGTGGGGATGGTTATTGCAAACAAGTGAACCCCATAAATTTGCGTTCAGATAAAATCAAAAATCTTATACAGTATCAGTTTATTTACCTTTATTGCTAGCTCTGTTCTACCACATTCATAAGCCTTGGCAGCAATTTCGGAATAGGAAATGCCGGGAGTGTCCCCAAGCTTGTTGTTGATTGCACGAGCAATACTGTCATCAGGCTCTTCCTTCTGCTGGACCTGTGGGTCACAGGAGATGGTAATCGTTTGGGGAAGAGTGAAGATAATACAGATTCCTGCCAATTATTTGCTCATTGAAAGACAGGGCAAGGAGATTAATAAAATTTTTTACAAATGTTGTATTTTCATGGCTGCGAAATATCTACTAAATAATTAAAACAAATGGTTTTGAACATTAGCACTGTGACAAATTAAAAATACAAACATGAAAATACTGGAAACACTCAGCAGGTCAGCACTTGTAGAGAGATAAAAAGAGTGACCTTTCATAAGAATATCACAGAATCAAACATTGGGTAGAATTTTATCTGTGGCGTGCCATTCCTGATGGAACAGGAAGAGGTAGTGCTTCCACTCTCTTGCTGGTTCCCAGGGGATTACAATTAAAAGTTAAAGTGCCAGCGGCATGCATTGGAGTCAAGTGCAATCACACAGCAGAGAAAACCCGCCATCAGCTCACAATGGAGTTGGTATATGCAGACTATAAAGGAGCCACCTGGACAAATAGGAAGGCCACAACTTTCCTGCCCAATTCCACTGCAATTAGCATAAGGTGCATTCAGAGCACAAAGACAAGTGTTTTTCAAATTTAAATTTCACTTGTAAATATTTCACACTACACTGGCTTCACTTCATTCACATGTGCGTCAAGATTTGTCGGGACTAGCTTAGTCAGAGAGATAAGTGCACTGGCACATCTCATGACTGGCACACCAGTGAGTTAGGGACATTTCTTTATTGTGGAAGAAGTGATGATGTGTTTTTGTGTTCACACTTTATTGGATGTTCATGTTAGTGTCCAAGTGTACGCACCACACGGTGGGATGTGGCTGAACTTGCAGGCTCAGCTGGCTCTTCCCTCTATGCATTGTAAAGGATATAATCTGAGATCTCACTCAGCCAGGATAACTGATATGCTGTAGGTGAACTAAAAGCCCTGTAAGGACACTGCCAACCAACACCACAAGACAGACACACATTTGGACAGTACTGATGCTACCCTTTTAGGCCCCTCATTTTCGTACACAAACACTGTCCCCACCATATCCAGGACACTAGGCCTCTTCCTCTCCTCCAAGCCTCTGACCCCACCTTCTGTCCTCCCTTGAATACCTCGTCTATCCTCCATGCCCTTGGCCCACCCCCTCTCTATTTACTCACCTTGCCCATCCCAAGCCTTCATGCAAGCTGCCATTCTCCTGCTCCCCTCCCCTGGCTCAACTACTGTTTTATGCTAAATCATCTAACTTCAGCCTGAGCAACAGTAGAGATATTTTAAAATGGTGTCAATGATTCAGTGCTGAAATAACCAGTTGTTTTTCACTAATCACTGGAACATATACGGATTTGGGAGCAGAGGAAAAGCAAGTACAATCCTGGCTCTCAGCTGTCAGAAAACTACTGATGCTCAAAGTCCAGGCTCATACAAAGATTCTGCACCCTTTCCTTCTCTGTGAACAGTATGCTTTATCTGTATAACACGCAAGAAACAATACACTGTATCCCAATGTATATGACAATAATAAATCACATCAAATCATACAGTAAAACGACCAGTGCAAAGTCTTAGAGAGCTGCTGTCAACTGCATAATCCCATTTCAAGAATTATATCAGTAGGCAGTAGATATCAATAATTTAAATTAAGTCTAAAGACAAAGCTAGAGTACTGAATACTAATTCTTGAGGGGTGAATAAAGATAAAACATTTACCTTATAGCAGGCCCAGTGAGCCAGAATCCGACTTGCTCCCTGAAATTCTGATATCTTCATGTACTTACAAATCTTTATTGCAAGAGGATAGAGTCTACGCAAAATTAATCTGAGGAAATGAGAACGATAAACAAGACTGAAACTGCTCCCTTGTTAATTACAGAAACATCATGCAATGGAATGAAATGTAGGACTATATCCATTAATTATTGTATGGCAGAATTTTGCTTAGCCTTATCCCTGCCAAAATGTTAGCTAAATCTAATATCCCAATTTAGGAGCCAACGCACCAACAGATTCTAAGAAAGCTGTGATCAAATCAGTCAACCACTATTTCAATACAGTAAAAAAAGCAGTAATACTTTTCATTGTATCTTTTTTAAGCAAATTATTATAAAAGCAATAGGCATACTGAGGACTTCACCAGTTACCTGTCAATGAGAACTTCAATAGTGAGCTGCTTGTATCTTAAATTGTGGGTTAAAGATAAACTTGAAAATAATCAAAATCCTCACTGGTTTTAATACACGAGTCCAACACAAGAGGCCCTGATCCAACATATCAAATACCATAAGCTAAGCACGTATTAAAACTTTACTGATGAGAAACAGAATAGTCAAATGATCATTTATACTGTTCCTTTATAAATTATTACCATTAAAATTTGCTGATAAGACAAACATGTTGTCAGAGCTTTCCAATGTGCACTCAAGGACAAATGCAAGAACGCCAAATTTCAAACCATAAATAACAATTTATGATTGGTTGAGATGTTGCCATGGAGAAAGCAATAAGGAGTTCCCCATGCTTTCAGGCAATTCAGAAAAGGTGCAAGGCTTGAACACGTTCCTTTTATTTGCAAAGAACAGGTCCTAATGTGCGTGTATATGCCACAAACATAAAGGAGCCACCTGATGAGTTCAATGGTATCTTAAATTGGATGTTAGTGTAACTAGTAGTGTAGTAAGTGTTTCCCAATCTAAGCAGATGTTTTGCTTTGGGCTTGGCTGTTAGTGAGATTCCAGCAGTGGTTTCAGTATAATTAATGGAAAAACGTCACTCAATTAAACTCACATAAGTTATCAATATTATCAACATCATTGATGTCTTGCTACATTTGCTAACATGAAGAAAAGACCAGGTAATTTCAAGGCTGAGATCTAATTTGTGAGTTTGGATGACAACTTTGGTCAATCTCTCACTTGGTGATACCAGTTAAACCAATCAACAAGCCTTTCAACTCTTCCTAGCATGCAGATTTTATTTTTAAGGATAGTTCCAGCATCCCTGAGTTCATCAAAACATAATTTTTGTTCAACTGAATGTATACTTCTTATTCATCCTTGCTCGCATTGGGTATGTTAACACTTCCTCCAACAATGATAAGGTTGGTTGCTCTGGAACATTTAGTTCTCCTGGACCACGAATACTGTTGTTGTGATCAACCTACAGAAGGCATGATGTCAGAAGCCCAGACTGGTCAAGTCTTCACTCCCAAAACAAGCTTATCACATGATCTATTAGCTCAGCAGCTAACACACAATATCACCCCCTGAAGGACATAACGATCAAATGATGGTCAAGATTTGGATAAGTGTTAGGTGCTGTGAATGGGAATGGAATCAGTAAGCCACGTTATTACAGTGGCAAGACTTTTTTATAACTGAGGAAGTTTGTATTTTTGACTATACCTATAAAAACTACTGTTCCGTTCTAAATAACCAAAAGGAATTCTAATAAGAAAGATAACTAATGAAGTTTAAGGATAATATGAATTATATTTACTGAAACATACAGCCAGAAATTAATGTATCCAACTAAGTAAATAATTCAAAACAAAAAAATTTTGTTGCAACACATCTCGTTCTAAAATAAAATCATATTACAATATTTATGCAACAAAATCACCCAAGTCAGAGGTCACAGACAAGGATACTGGGGATAACTGAGAGGGATTCCAATGGTATAGTCTCGAATGGCATTCAATACCCGTAGATCTCGGGCCATCTTCACAAATGTATCTGGTGGAAAGTTGCTGATGAAACACTTACCAAAAGAAGCTGCCTATATCCAAAGTAAACAACACCAACGTCAGTAAATGCTGTGCATGTGAATTTCATACATTTAATTCCTCCCCTTTACCTGATTAAGAAATAAATGTGACAGCAAATGATAGCTATCTACAAGTAAAATAATTACAAATGACCACATTAGCATCAGTTGTAAAACAAGATTGACAATGTCACACTACCAGATACCATGCACTGCCAATTACAAGCATTTCAATGCCAGTCATGTCATTATATTTTGTTAATGAAGAGAAACAATCATTTTATTTTCAGGTGGTAATAGGACTGCAAAAACAGGAGGAATGCAGAAACTTTAAAATACCAATATTAAAGAGCAGTAAATAATTATAATCTGTAACATTTAATTGTTGCTATGCAAAATCATTATAGATAGCTGTATAGAAAACAACTAATTCAGGGATATAAGTAGTAAACTGTGCTTTCCATTTGTTAACGCTGCAATGTTTTAAGTCCTATGTACTCTACAGCTCACTTAGCTACAGGCAAATATTAGATAAGTTAGTAATGGATTATATAGGGGCCAGATTTTGACACACAGAAAATTATTCTTGCTGTATAACAGGTTTTTGATGTGATATACAAAGCAACATGATTGGTAAATGACAATTTTCTAATTTTGAGGTAGGTTTCTGGTTAGCAGCTGTTCATTTAATGCAACTGTGATAAAGACTGGATGCTCTGAACTACTGACTATTGGTCTCTCACAGGATCTGCTGAGTGTAATCTCAACAATACAATCCTGCTTCTAAAGTTTCAAAAACATATTGCTCACACAGAGAAGAAACATTTTGCCACCACTCCTTGGATGAGCCTCAATTGAAGCTACTGTTCTGATAACATGATTATACTACCTTCTACAACAGGCCAATTAAACCTCAGAGGGTATTAGTATTTGGAATTCTCTTTCCCAGGGAACAGTGGAGGCTGGGTCATTAAATATATTGAAGGCTGATAAGGAGTTGAGGGTTAAGGGGGACATGAGGGAAAGTGGAGTTAAGGCCATAATCAGATTTACCATAATCGTTCTGAATGGCATTGGAGGCTGAGGGGCCAAAGGGCATACTCCTGCTCCTATTTTTTATTGGGTTAGGGGCAGAATGTGTATAATTGTTGAAGGTAACAGGGCAGGTGAAGAAAGTAGTTAATAAGTCAACTTTATAGAGGGAAAGAGTATAAAAGCAAAGAGATTTTGGTGAATCTTTATAAAACATTGGTTTGTCTTGAACTAGAACATTTTATCCAATTTTGGAAAAATGTGAAGGCGTTAGAAGGACTTAGAAATGATTAACAAGAACGTTGCAGGAATAAAAGACTTAAGCTACATGAATAGATTGGAGAAAAGGTTGAAAGGAGATTTAAGAAGGTGTTCAAAGTCATGAGAGGTCTTTACAGAGTAATTAGGAAGAAACTGTTCCCACTGGAACAGGGTCGAGAACCAGGCAACACCAATTTAAGAGGAAAAGCCAGAGGCAATATGAGGAAAAATCTCTTCACATAGTGAGTGGGCAAAATTTGGAATTCACTATCCAATTGTGATGGTGGCAGAGTCAATTATGGCTTTCAAAAGGAAACTAGGCAATTACATAAACAGAAAAGCTCTACAAGGCTAAGGGGAAAGCACTGGGAGAGAAATGGGACTAGCTGAGCTGTTCTTGCAGCCTCCTGTGGTGCAGCCATTCATTCAAAAATCTTGCATCAAAATTAATCAGAGAATAGCCGTACAAGAGCAGATTATAAATCATAACCTTTGATACAAAACACATGACAGTGATTAAAAATTTATTAGACACACCCTGAGGGCTAAACCAGAATAACATTTTACAAAGGACAAGAACGCCCTCTTGCTTTTACTTAGTGCTGTACCTCACATACAAAATATGGGTTCTTACCCTCAGCAGAGCTTTCTGCATCTCAGGTTCATACTCATTGCCTGCTGCCTCAATGCACTGCTGTACAGCCTCAAACAAGAGGTTTTGCTCCTTTATCTCACGTAAATACTCATCTGCCTTCTGGCTCTCTTTCTAAGAACACAAATTAAGGTTAAATTTAATGTAACAGACATACTGGAGTTGCATACTCTCCAAAATTACTTCACATGTTTTTCAGCAAGAAAGATGTAAATAAAAACACAATTCTTCTTTCCTTCAAAGATTAATCAAACTCCATTAATGCTAAGCTACTTTCCATAGGCCCGAGCTCTCACCATGTCCATGGGTTCAGGCTCTGTGATCAACTCTCAACTTGGAACCTCAGTCATTGCTGATCTTTACTTGGATTTCACATGTCAAACCATCTGGTGCAGCCTCACCTGAACCAAGTAGAGAGGCCACACAAAGTTCTGTGGGCTCAAAATGTTTGGATGTTTCTCAAAGGGTACACTGTTCCCAAGTCAGTTCAGCATCAACCACCTCCTGGGCCTCTGAATAGGAGAAATATGGAAGGAGCTGGGGAAATGGAGTTACAGGAGAAAGCACTCACACTAGGACAGACAGACCTTCCTCTTGTGTTGTATGTTCCATAATACTATGAAAACATTCTATTGAGTCCAGAATGCTTTAGAAATCATAAAATCTTTACAGCACAGAAGGAGGCCATTTGGCCCATTGAGTCTGCAGTGACCACAATCCCACCCAGGCCCTATTCCCATAACCCTGCATATTTACCCTGCTAATCCCCCTGACACTAAGATCAATTTAGCATAGCCAATCAACCTAACCAGCACATCTTTGGACTGTGGGAGAAACTGCAGCACTCGGAGGAAACCCATGCAGACACAGGGAAAATGTGCAAAGTCCACTCAGACAGTGATCCAAGGCTGGAGGCTGGAATTGAACCCAAGTCCCTGGCACTGTGAAACAGCAGTGCTAACCACTGTGTCACCGTGCCGCCCAATGTTGGTGCTGACCTGAGTTTTAAGGTGGCTGCATTGATTTTCTGAGCAACAGCACCCAGGAGATTCATGTCCTATTCTGGCAATAGCGAGAGCTGATAACCCTGCTCAACACATATGCCCACCGAGGGATTTTGAGATTGGGGTCTAGGCAGCTGAAAGCGAGTGGTGGTGAGGACGGATATTGGGTGGAGGTAGGGAAGAATGAGGCCATGAAGGTTTTAAATAAAAGTGAAAGTTTAAAATGTGAAGTGTTGTGGTGATAATGTTCGTTATCAATAACAGGATAATGGATGAGCCAGGCTTGTGTAGCTAGGATAGGGACAGGAGTGTTCTGGATGAGTTGAAGTTGAGAGAAAGTGGAGGATAAACATACATCTGGTGAATATTCACCGTCTCCCTTTAATTCAGATCTATCCAAATAGAATAGTTGTGATTAAAAAGCAATAACAAAATTACAGGAAAGTTGCAGCAAAACATACCTCATATTCTTTATGAGCTTCCAGCAGAAGTGCACCAGGAGCCATTGAGGCAATTTTGAAAATGTCTTGACAAGCAGCTGAAAGCAGCACAGTAAAATGAAACAATGAACAAGAAGCTACGGAATTATATATTTCACTGCCACCAAACCATATTTAAAGATAAGATAGCAATTCTAATTAAGACAGGTACACAATATTGGGATCATTGATCACTGGTTCATCCTAGCTATGACTGTAGCACTACGTTCTGTTCCCTCACCTTTCCTTCCCTATGAACAGTACTCTGTATTGCATGCAAGAAACAATACTTTTCACTGTATACTAATACACGTGAAAATAATAAATCAAATCAAAGTGCAAGATAGAAAATGCTACTCTGATATGATTCAAATAATATTGGGTGGGGTTGGGGGGATGCTCCCAGCCCGCTGAGCTGCTCTAGCACAGAGCTGTATAAAATTATTAAAATGAGGATTAGCGTCTCATGAGCAGACCCGTGACTGAAGTCTCCAGGCCTGCTAGCCTTTCCAACCACCCCCTAACAGGAGTGTTTCATTTCAATAGTTCCCCACTAGTAGGGAGCTGGCAGCCTGACCACTCTGGAGTGAAGGGGGGCCTCAAAGGGGCGGTGGGGCACTAAATTCCACTACTGAGTCTGAACAATTTTTTCCCCACAAAATCCATAGTGCACCACAATCTGTCCAGTCGCCATCAATTCAATCCAACACTAATTAGTAACAGTAATAACACTAATTCATCACTATTCCAGCATCTGGCCAGTGAGAGCCAAGTCTCCCTTGACTCAATATCAGTGCCCGTTCCTCCAGCTCTGCAGCCCAAGTGGGCATCACACTCAACTGACTGGGGCACTGCTTACCAAACGTGGCCATTCAGATATTTCTACCAAGTCATCTTCACTAAGGCTGTTTCGTGGATGGGGAGTAGGTTCCTTACACAGGGAAAAATCAAATGGTACATGAACGTGGACTGTAATTGGCTAAATACTAGTCCCTAACGTAGGGAAGGTCAAATGATGCCCAAGTGTAGGCTGTGATTGGCTAGCAGTCAGTTCTGGTTATCTGCAATGTCAGGTGGTACCCGAACAGAGACTGTGATTGGTTGGTAACCGTTCCTGGCTGCTGTCGTTGACGTGCTCCTAGAAAGCTTGACATGGCCATTAGGAGATTGAGGCCAACTCCAGGGGCTTGGCGATCCTAGAAATTGGACTTGCTGCAAATTAAGGCATGGGCAGCAGAGCTTTGAATAACCTCAAGTTTATGGAAGGTGGAAGTGGGAGCCAGAAGTGCACTGAAAAGGCAAGTTTGCACATATTGAAGGCATGGACGAGAGGCACAATGAAATGCTGAGCATAGACAAGAGACAATTTCCACGTAGAGAAAGAGACATTGCAGTCTTGCCTGGCACTTCCTAACATCAGTTACAGAGCACACTGATAGATTCATTCTAAGAAAAACAAATGTAGTTGATAAACATTAGAAATTAGACATCATTTTAACTGGGTTTAATTTAATGTTTCTGTAGAAGGTAAGGTAAAGTCTATAGGTAGATTTATGCTGGACAAAGGTGTTTGTGGGGATTGGTTAAGTTCCAACTGCATGTTTATTGTGCCTAGAGGGGGTTACGGCGTGAAGAGCAAATAAAAGTATGTCATCGCTTAACCATGGAGGGCACTTTCCAGAGATTAGGGATTTCCTTTGTTCTCACTGAATTTATTGGCAGTTGGGACACAGGACACTGGGAAATGAACACCTCTCAATTCTGTCAGATGAAGTTGGACAGGACAAGAGGGTTGCAAAGATGCAGGCTTCCTAAGGAACAAGTTACAGTCCAGATAACCAGGACATTGGAATAGAAAGAATGTCTAACATAACTGGAGTTAAAAAAGAACAGAGACCAAGATATTTAACAGAAGAATTCAAGAAAGAGTAAACAAAGTATTCTGAGTTAAAGAGACAATTCTAGTAACCAGATTAAAAGTGGGACAGCGGACTGCAGAGGCAAATTAAATGTTTGATGCCATTTTACTTGAGTCTGGGAATCTAAAGTTAAAGAAATTATGAACATTTTGTACAGCAGTCAAAATGAAGAAATCTTGAAGGGTTGCATAAATCCTGGCCTAGATTTGGAGTTAAAAATAGAGGGGAAACTTTGTTTAAAAGAATCATTTGTAAAATCTGGACTGGATTTTGGAACCCAAACCAATGAGGGAAAGTATTATCATGAGAGAAGGTTTTAAAGTGTGTTTTTGTAAACACTCATGTCGCAATCATCTGGAGGATACTAAGGAAAAACCACAGACACTGACTGGGGTTCAGAGCAGAGTGTGTGTATTTGACCACAATCATCATCTGTACTTAAAAAGAACTTTGTGTGTTAATGAGACCATTGTAGCTCAAGATGTGCTTTGTAATTCATGTTAATCCTAAAACCCATGTGCAATTGTGAATCTAAAGGGGGAGTAAACAAGTATTATATTATAATCCTTTTTTTCATGTTTACTAGATGTTTTTTCTTGTTGTTAAACTAATTAACAGCCTTGTGACTCTGTTCTTCCATGCTTTACAAAAAAAAGTAAAGATTTTGGTCTTTGAATCGAGTTCCATTCTGGAATTTTCCTGTTTGGTTATAACATCAACTGGGATCGTAACAGCATGGCGTACCAAGAATAATTCAGAAGTTCACAAGATAGAGATTTGTATTTCATTTTTATTCAAAAGCTACATGTTTACACATATTGCTTGTAAAATTAAATTATAAATATTTAATACCATCATCCTTTATTGAATAAGCACAGCACTTACGTGGGACCTCATGTAGAAATTCATGGCTGGAAGAACTAATGATTCGAACACCATCGACCTCCTGCACTAAATGGACATCTTCATCTTGATAAAATCTGAACTTCAGTTAAAGATTTAAATGTTCACAACATCTGAAGATTATATAATGAACACAAAGGAATAAACAGCCAACCACATGCAATTACCTACTTTTCAGTAAGCCAGCCACAGGTCACTTTACTTGACAGCAAAACAGAGCAAATTCGTACTCATTAAGAACAAAAATAAGAACATGAGAAATAGAAGGAGTAGACCATACAGACCAGTGAGTCTGCTCTGCCATTCAATATGATCATGGCTGATCTTCTGCTTCAACTCCAGTTTCCAACCTGCTCCCCAAACCCCTTGATTCCTCAACATAAGAACATAAGAAATAGGAGCAGGAGTAGGCCATCCAGCCCCTCGAGCCTGCCCCGCCATTCAATAAGATCATGGCTGATCTGTCGCTGCTCAGTTCCACTTTCCCGCCCTCTCCCCATAACCCTTAATCCCCTCTCCTATCAAAAACCCATCAACCCGCAACTTAAAAATATTTAGCGAGGTAGCCTCCACCACTTCAACGGGCAGAGAATTCCAGAGATTCACCACCCTTTGAGTGAAGAAGTTCCTCCTCAACTCCGTTCTAAACCGCCCCCCTTTTATCTTGAGGCTGTGCCCCCTAGTCCTATTGTCTTTTTTGAGCGGGAAGAGTCTTTCCACCTCTATCCTATCCATCCCATTCATCATCTTATACATCTCAATGAGATCTCCTCTCATTCTTCTAAACTCTAACGAGTACAAGCCCAGTTTATTCAGCCTCTCCTCATAGCTCAACCCCCTCAACTCCGGTATCAGCCTAGTAAACCTCCTCTGCACTCCCTCCAAGGCCAAAATATCTTTGCGCAGGTGCGGCGCCCAAAAATGCACACAGTACTCCAGTTGCGGCCTCACCATCTGAACATCTGAACACAAGAAATAGGCCATCTAGCCCTTCGAGCCTGCCCCGCCATTCAATAAGATCATGGCTGATCTGAAATGGATCAGTTCCACTTTCCTGCTTTCTCCCCATAACCCTTAATTCCTTTGCCTATTAGAAAAATATCTACCCATGACTTAAATATATTCAATGAGGTAGCCTCCACCACTTCAACGGGCAGGGAATTCCTCAAGAGACGACAAATCTGTCCACCTCAACCTTGAATAAACTCAATAATAGATATGTAGGATAACCCAGAGAACATTTTTCTATTCCAACCTCCCCACCCCACCCCTCAGTTCATGATTTTGTACCTTTTTAAGTTTATTTATTAGTGTCACAAGTAGGCTTACATTAACACTGCAATAAATTACTGTGAAAATCTCCAAGTCGCCACATTCTAGGGGGGACACAGAGGGAGAATTTAGCATAGCCAATGCACCTAACCAGCACATTTTTCAGACTATGGGAGGAAACCGAAGACACGGGGAGAATGTGCAGACTTCACACAGACAGTGGCCCAAGCTGGGTATCGAACCGGGGTCCCAAGCGCTGTGAGGCAGCAGTGCTAACCACTGTGTCACCATCTCGTTTTCAAGCTCTTGCGATCAAAATAAATCATAAACATTCTGCAATGGCATCTATGTACATTTTGCTTGCTGATTTTTTTTTCCTGTCCTAGCACAACAGTATATTTCTTACATTTTTTGCATGGAGACAGGAATTCACTGTGATCTGAATCAATGTTGTTCCAGAGGTGAAAACCCCTTGCCAGTTGTTCCTTGATTCTTTTTAATCTCCTTCTCTCCCTCAAATCCTAAAAAGATTTCACTCAAAGCCAAGAACTAGCAAAACTCTAGTTTTGAAAGCACATGTGACTTTTGAGAGGCTGGGTTCAAGATAGAGTGGGATGATTATAGCCTGTGTGTTTTTTGGACTCTAGTACTAACCTGATTGTCTTGTTGGTCCTGTATGCCCCTGTGGTCTGGCAGTAGGAGAGGCATTCAGTAACTACAGGAATCAATGGCAGCCATTGCATAAGGATACTTGATTGTCTCCTCTGACTTTCCTGCTATCAAAAGTAGTTTATCCCAAACACCAACTACAGAAGGATTGTTGCTTTTGGGTCTATTACACCTGAATTGGAAACAGAAAAGTTACCAAAGCTAACATTCTTCTACTGTTCTTTTGCATAAACAAACATTGTTAAATGAGAGGTTTGCAGAATGGTTTAATAATCACAGGTTTACTGTAGGCAGCTCACACTGGCTAGAGTAGACAGTTTTACTGATGGGGGTTAATTGCAAAACACTGCATATCACATTATGAGTAAATATATTAATAGGTCAAAATCAATCAAATTAGAACATTTAGGATCCAGGATTTAGACAGAAAAATTAGAGAAAAATTAACCAGCGTGTCTTTCGGACTGTGGGAATCGAATCTGCTAATGGATAGCTTTTCCCAGTCCTGTTTAATTGTATGCTCCCACATCTAATCTGAAGTCATGTCAGAAATGAACAAAAAATGGTCTTCAAAAAGGGTTGTAATGCCTGGGGCAGAAAAGGTTGACTTTCCCCCTGCAATTCCTTTCCCTAAACATGAGAAATAGGAGCAGGAATAGGCATTCAGCCCCAAAGCTGATCCACCACTCAGTAAGATTATGGCTGATCTACTTGTGGCCTGAAGTCCACTTTCCTACTTAGAATCATAGAAACCCTACAGTATAGAAAGAGGCATTTGGCCTATTGAGTCTGCACTGACCACAATCCCACCCAGGCCCTACCCCCATATCCCTACATATTTACCCACTAATCCTTCTAACCTACGCCTCTCAGGACACTAAGGGACAATTTTAGCATGGTCAATCAACCTAACCCGCACATCTTTGGACTGTGGGCAGAAACTGGAGCACTCAGAGGAAACCCACGCAGACACGAGGAGAATGGGCAAACTCCACACAGACAGTGACCCAAGTCGGGAATCGAACCTAGGTGTCTACAGCTGTGAAGCAGCAGTGCTAACCAACGTGCTACCGTGCTGCCTAAAATCCCCAACTCCCTTGTAGGTCAAATATCTGTCACTCTCAGCCTTGAATATGTTAAAGGACCCTGCCTCCACCGCTCTCTGGGGAAGAAAATTCCAAAGATTAGTGATCAAAGAAAAGAAATTCCTCCCCATTTCCATATTAAGTGGGATGTATCTTATTTTCAAACCATATCACCTACTTCTAGACTCCCCCTCTTGGTATTCAACCTGTCAAGTCCCTCAAAAACTCTCTTCACTTTTGACTGATGCTTTTAGATTTTAGATAGCAACTTCTACCTGTTGGGGAACTGAACACTGACCTTCCACATGATAGGTGGGAAATGAACCAATTTATTAAAAAGGAGCTGGTTCAGTGGGTGGTAAGGTGGCACAATGATTAGCATTGCTGCCTCATAGTGCAGGGACCCAAGTTCAATTCTAACCTCGGGTCACAAGAACATAAGAAATAGGAGCAGGAGTAGGCCATCTAACCCTTCTAGCCTGCCCTGCCATTCAATAGGATCATGGCTGATCTGAAGTGGATCAGTTCCACTTTCCCGCCCCCTCCCCAACACCGTGTGGTGTTGCATGGGTTTCCTCCAGTTCTCTCCTACACTCCAAAGATGTGTGGGTTAGGTTGATTGGCCATTCTAAATTCCCTTAATGTCAAGGGGATTTGCAGGGTAAATACGTGGGGTTACGGGAAAAGGACCTGGGTGGGATTGTTGGGCCAAATGGTCTCCTTCTACACTGTAAGGATTCTATGATTCAGTGATAGGAAATTTTCTGTTCGAGTCTTATACCGGCTCAAACTAGGCTGACACTGGTGCAGTACAGGAAGAGCACCAAATCATCGGAGCTGTGGTCCTTTGGAAACAACATTAAACTGAAGTTTTATTTTCAAGGAGGTGGGATGGTACATAACTAGAATTGGAAGGATTCTGGAGATGTGGAGCATTAATTCTCTTCCAACAGACTGTCAGAGATGAGTAGGACATAAGCTTTGTCAGAAGGAAAGTATCTCAGTACAGATGTGCCATTAGGCAGAGGATGTTGAGCAGATTTAACTACTTCTGTACAGCAAGGGGCAGTTCAGGCTGTTAATTACATTATCTAACCCAGAGGATGGAGGCCACAGAACCTGTCCCAAAATATGCAACTAAAACTCAAATTCATTAGATCAATTAATCACATCTATTCCTTACCAGACAAACTGCTTTGGTGGTGTCTGAAGTTTTGTGTCAACCACACACAATGTATCCTAGAAACAAAGCAACAGAAATTTTAAATATTTACTTTTGGTATAGAAAATAAATTGAGTGTTTTTCTTCTTCCATCAATAAAACATAAAAACAGGAGTAAGAGGGCCATTTGGCCTATTGAGCCTGCTCAGCCATTCAATAAGGTTATTACTGATCTGTTTGTGTCGAGTTCCACGTTCCCCATTTACCCCCTGATAACTTCTGACTCTCTTGGCTAACAAGAATCCATCTAATTCCGCCTTAAAAACATCCAGTGACCCTCCTCCACTGCTTTCTGAGGCAAAGGGTTACAAAGTTGCACAACCCTCAACACTATGTTCAAGAACCGTAGGGAGGAAAGATAGTTTGGAGATGCGGCAATAGTTTGAAAAAGCAGAATAGTCAAATAGTTGAAGTAGGGACAAACGGTTCATGTGCATCAATCTTTGAAGGTGGCAGGGCAGATTGAGGGAGCAATTAGAAAAACAGTACAAGATCTTGGGTGAAATATTGAGTAGAAAAGGGGAGAAGTTGTACTTCACTTGTATAAAGTTCTAATTAGACTACCATAACGTATAATATCTTGCTCCAGTCACCTCACTTTAGGAAGGCTATGAGGGTCCTTGTGCAGATGCAAAGAAGATGAACCAGAATAGTTCCAGGGATGGCAGGTTTTAGCTACAACATTAGGTTGAAGAAGCAGGAGTTGTGCTCCTTTCAGTAAAATCGATTGAGGGGAGATTTGATAGAGGTGTGCAAGATTATGACTTGTTTAGATAAGACGGACAAGAAAAGTTTAGCCTCAACAGTACTCTTTGTCTAACCCCTTGCCACTTTACTCCACTTGTCCATTTCCTCGCATTGAAGCATCATATCTCTCAAAAACATGAAATGCATCCTTCCAAAATAGTTTTCCATGTCAGAAATACAGCATATTTTAGATTTGCATTTTAACTGTAAGTGGTATATCAGATTACATAATTGCCATGATATGCTAATTCGATCATGAAGTCACTACTGGCAATTACTACACCCAAGATACATAACAGCACAGAAAGGCCATTTGGCCCACTTAGTCCACCCCAGCTCTCCATCCCATTACCCCACTCTATCCAGATACTCCTGCATATTTACCTTCAAGCGTCCAACCAATCTTTTTTATGAAATCATTCAATATCCATCACTGTTGTTGGCAGCGAGTTCCAGGTTACTGACACTCAGTAGATTTCCTCACAACCCCCTGCATTCCATCAGGCTTGAACAACTAACTAATAGGAGCAACTTTTCCTTGTGCATCTTATTAATTCCTCAGGTCAGGTTTCCAGAAGACTAACACCCACTTTAGTCACACCTTTCCTTTTTAAATACTGGTAGAAAGTCTTACTATCTGTTTTTAAATGTCTAGCTTTGTGGTAATTTATTCCTTTAAGGGCAAGACAGCAGAGTAAGGGTCACATAACCAATCGGTACTCAGTGTGAATCTACGGCTATAATTCAATTTTCCTTCTCTCGCCCTGCAGTATAAATATCTCCACTTTCCATGCCTTTTAGATTTGACAAAGGGTCATCTGGCCTCAAAACGTCAGCTCTTTTCTCCCCTTACAGATGCTGCCAGACCTATTGAGATCTTCCAGTGTTTTCTCTTTTGATTTCAGATTCCAGCATCTGCAGTAATTTGCTTTTATGCAGTGAATCACCTCGTGATGAGAAAGACTTCTTAGGCAAAGAGGCATCTTGGGAATTGGCTACAGTCATGAGGCTGCTGTACCATTCTTAATGATAAATATCTTTTGTTTTTACTAATGGAGTCTCTGAAAGTGCATCTTTACAAGCTTGCTTTCTCTCGTGCTCTAATTTCTTCCTCCTTATTGCTTTTTTTTAAAAAAAAAGTTCTGTCCACTCAGCTGACCCACAACTAAACTTCAGGAATTGTACACTTTTTCTTTCAATTTGATACAATCTTTATCTTCTTTAATATGATAACCCCCATGAGATCCATGGGGAATCAATAATTAATCTCCCTGTGGGGCTCATTGGGTATGAATTCCCCTGGTAACAGGGAATGGCTTGCTCAGTTAGAATTCATCACTTAAGCTTTTTATAAGGCAGACCCAAGACTGGGCCTGCAGAACTAATTGTCCCAGGCAGGAACTAGAGTGTGTATACCATGGTAGTGGTTTTAGTTTATTTACAGAATGCAAAATGCAAATATGTTCCTTTCCAGTCAGGCTTCCTGAGTTATTACACTTGGTTAGCAACAAATGAGGCCTCCCTTCTCCTAGAATCTTTCTTTCCCTCTGGATTGTACATTTGCTGAAATTGTAAAATATCTTCTTAAATGTCTTCTACAGTTCTCAACTCACCAACACTTAGCCTAGTTTACCAGTTCACTTTAGCCAGTTCTGTCTTCATACCCTGACAATTTAAGGGAATGAAAGCCTTTACTTAAGTTAAAACACTTGTGCTACAATTGCCTTTACTTAAGTAAAAACACTAGTGCTAGACCTACTTCTCTCTCCCTCAAACTGAATGCAAAATTCAATCATATTATGATCACTGCTACCTCGGAGCATCTTTACTATGAAGTCATAAATTAATCCTGTTTGTGTGCACATTATCAGATCTGGAAATAGCTTGATCTCTGGCTGGTATTAGAAAGTGCTGCTCTAAGAAACTATTCTGAAAATCCTCAATGAACTCATCTTCCAGATTACCTTTGTTAGTCAGACTGATCCAATCTATATGTAGACCATCACCATACCATTCTCACATTATTTCTTCTTGTACACTTTGTCCTACATTGTATTTATTGTTTGGGGATTTATAGGACTCCCACAAGTGAACTCTTACTGTTACTATTTTTTATCTCTATCCAAAGTGATTCTACATCTTGATCTTTAGAAAGTAGGTCATCCCTCATTGTTGTACTGTCATCTTTAATTAACAGAGCATTCTTGTTTTCAAGGCCCTTCATAGCCTCACCCTCTCTACTGCTGTAACCTCCACCAGCCTTCCAACCGTCTGAGGTAGAACATAGAACATAGAACATTACAGCGCGGAACAGGCCCTTCGGCCCACAATGTTGCGCCGACCAGTCTTATTTTTAAAAAAAAACATTGACCCACTAATCTAAACCACTCCTTTTTCGTCCATAAACCTATCCACCAATCTCTTAAACGCCCCCAAACTAGGCGCATTTACAACTGCAGCAGGCAGGGCATTCCAGTCCCTCACCACCCTCTGGGTAAAGAACCTGCCCCTGACATCCGTCCTATAACTACCCCCCTCTGCATTCCTTCAATTCTGATTCCATATGCATCCTGATTTTAATTGCCCCATCACTAACAGCTTTGTCTTAAGTTGCCTAAGACCTAAACTCTGGGATTTTCACTGTCTCTCTCTTTGATCATATTTTTCATCATCTGTCCTACTTTCTTACATCGCTCAGTGTCCACATTTGTTTGGTGACACTCCTCAGAAGCACATCAAGATGTTTGTACTATTTTGAAAGGTGCTACATAAATGAAAATTGTTGCTGTGAAATAACGCTAGAATTATATAATCAACAAATTGATTAATTAATTTCATCACAATAACTAACAAAAAAACCCCACATTTTTATGTTTAGACTGTTCACTTACCTTCAAGGATGAAGAACCCATCCAAATGTGACCAGTGTCTGTAAATAGAGCAAGCCTTTTATAATTGAATGAAATAGCAATTTGGGTAAAGGCACAGGCTTGCTGTTCAAGGCCAGGGGGAATCTACAAGAGAAAAGATGATGTAAATTAATTAATTTAAAATCCAATCATTATTTTTCTCCTTAATCCCTAAGAGTGCAGAGGCCCCATACCTCTGCTCTTCTTTTTATTATTTGTGATCCAGACAAGTGGTGCAGGTTGGTTTTACTGTTTGATTTTCCAAGACTTTAAAGCACATCTTTCAGCAATAGTGTCACCATTAAGATTGGAAAGTTACTGAATGTCCCTTTGTGGGAGGTTTTGTGTTTTACCAATTCATGGCTAAATACAAGTGTGCTTTGCCACCAGGCCTGCTCAGGAGCATGCGAACATTACATTCTCTAAATTAACACTTGCAATTAGTAGACTGGACCAAAACACTTAAGGATCAGTTTGGATCAATTTAGAAGGATGTTGGAAACAAAATATTTGTCATTATTCCTTCTGTTAATAACCATGTAGTGGGCCTTTGGTAGCATTCTTTCCTCGGCGTCAGAAGGCCATAAGTTCAAGTTCCATTCCAGGTCCTTTAGTGCAAAATCGAGGCTGATGCTTCACAGTGAGCTAGTGCTGCAAATGTTTGAGATATTGCCTTTCAGATAACATATTAAGCTCTCTCAGGTGGACCTAAAAATCCCCATGGTATTATCTGAAGAGCAGGGGAGTTCCCTCAGTGACGTGATCCATATTAACCATATTATTCAATTCTTACATTGATTAATGGGACCTTGCTGTGTGCAAACTAGTTGTCACAGTTCTTGCATTAGTGATTACAGTTCAAAAGTACTTCATTGACTAGAATGTATTTTGGGATGTCCCTGGGTGATGAAAGGTGCTACATAAAATAAAGTCTCTGGAGAAGAAAGGAAATGAATAAACTTACATTATATAATACTCATAGCTTTAGAATATTCCAAAGTTCTCTATTGTTGATTGATTATTTCTAACTATCTTCACTGCTGCTTTGTAAGCTATTTTTCTATTGCAAATGTTTTAAAAAAGTACACTTGACTTACAAATCAGGAATGATATTTACTACAAAGTACTCTCCCAGGTATACATTCATTTTTCTTCTTCTTCATAGCATCCTATATGGAATTGCGATCTGATTCACACCTCAGTTAGTGGCATGCTGAGGTTACCGCGTAGTGGGCGCAATACCATTTGATAACATTCTTACCTCTGTTCAGGTTAACGGCCGTATCAATATCTGTAGCTCATCTGATACCTGGTAATGTGATTCAAGTTCAAATCTCCTATTCGATTGTCTAGGGCATTTGCCTACTACAAATGTGTATTTGCTTCTTGTACGAAATGCACTAACTGGCCAACACATATTATTGCATCAAGCAGATTTCACGTTTACCTTAGTTGTGCAGGAAGTATTATCTAAAATAAATAAATCCTTCCCGTTAGCCAAAATAATTTTGGTTTGTCGGTCTTGTGTTAATACAGCCCAGCATATTGGTCGCTGCTGTAGTCCTGTTAGGGAGGAAAAAAATAAAATCCAGTATCTGTTCATACATATTTACCAAAATTAAATCTCCCTGTAATGTTCTGCTTTCCTTTATACTCTCTGAAGATAATAGTAATAGTGCTAGCCCAGAAGGTATTACAACATATTAGGAACATAAAAAAACTCAAAGCTGGTAAAGATATTAGTTACATCTAGTCTTTCTTGCTTACCCAGCATATCATAATATGTTTCTTTTCAAAGTACTTCAATAATTTTGCCACGAGCTCTTCCCTTGGTAGGCTGTCCCAATAATCAACTCCTTTCTATGTTTCTTTGCAATCTTTCTGAAGCCATACCTATCAGTGTGTTAGGAAAAGATTAATCAGACTGTCCTGAACGCTACTAATTTTTTCTTAATATTGTAGCATGTTGTCACTTGTCTGTTAAACAAGGAAGAATATCAATTTGTAGGTTTTGGACAAAGGCTGACGGTAGAGTAGTGCTCAGTTACTGGATGGAGGGAAATAGAAGAGTAAGCGATTGTGCTCCCTGCACCATTGTATAAGATTATGGTCTCAACTCCACCTCCCCACACTATTCTATTATCCTTTAATTCCCTCGGTATCCAAAAATCTACCAATCTCTGTCTTAAATATATTCAATGACTGATCAACCATAGAACTATATTTAATTACGCAATGCAGAATCATGCAGATGACCACAGAAGAAGGAAGATAAATGTGTAAGAACTGTATTTTTCCAGTAAGTGCTTTAATTTGTAAAGCACAAGGTACGGAGCTCTGAGCTGTAACATGCTGCAGATATTAATAAGAACCCATCATCTAACATCTTCTCAGTTTAAACTCATGCCCTCTCATTTTGCTGTTTCATGCTTCCCAGATTCATCAGAATTGATGCTAGTGCAAAAACGGTTAATCTACGAGTATTGGTTACACACATACTTAGGTAAGATTGCAGATGGATCTAAATAAAATGTTTAAATGTTTGACAAGATAGATGGAAAGTATTTTCTCTGGTAGGGAAGTCTAGAAAAAGGGGAAATAACCTTACAATCAGCTAGCCTGATTCAGGTTCATGTCAGGAGGAACTTCCTACACATACATTACTCTATGACTATGACTTATTAGAGTTCATTCAAATTACAAATGCAGTAGTTACACTGCATCAACAAAATGTCACAGCTTCAATCTAATATAAACCAATTGCCAGGTTGAAGAGGGTTACACTGCAGCAACTTGATTCCACAACTGAATCTTAGAATGTTTACCTGGAACTTCAGGAAATCGCCGCAGTTTGAGGTCATCTATATTTGTGGCAAGTGTGAATCTAAAAGCACCATTTAATATAGCAACTCCTGATCCATAGGCAGAGAGAAACACCTTGGCCTCCACAACTCGATTCTGTAACACCTCCTTCAAAACGAAAGCAATAAATTTACTCCATTACTAAATATTGTCCTTAAAATAAAGTCATTAACAATTATATAAATCTATTTTAATATTTTTACTATAATATAGAATTCTTGCGCACAGTAAAGCCAGCAAGCAGTTGTATTTCACAGTTAATTGATACTAGCACACACGTGACCATTACATTAAAGTCAACTTAACAACCAGCTTCTTTCTGAAGCTGATCATAGAAAATCATAGAACCCTACAGTACAGGAAAAAGGCATTTGGCCCGTTGAGTCTGCACCGACCGCAATCCCACTCAGGCCCTACCCCCATGTCCCTACATATTTACCCACTAATCCTTCCAACCTACGCATCTCAGGACACTAAGAGGCAATTTTAGCATGACCAATCAACCTAACCTGCACATCTTTGCACTGTGGGAGGAAACCGGAGCACCTGAAGGAAACCCACGCAGACACGAGGAGAATGTGCAAACTCCACACAGACAGTGACCCAAGCCGGGAATCGAACCCAGGTCCCTGGAGCTGTGAAGCAGCAGTGCTAACCACTGTGCCGATGTTAGAAGAACAGCACTTACTAAGTTAATTGACAAAGGTAATCTAATAGTAGCAGCATGATGGTACTATAGCTGCACAGAGACAAGCCACACAGTAGAGAAAAATGCTTGAAAATGTTCTGAATGCCATTTCTGTCCAACTTAAAGAATGGAAGTTATTTTCAACTCACTTATGTCAATGTTTTCATGCATTTAAAAACACTGGTTGGAACTTTGACCAAAGATCACTCATCTTAAAAAAAAAGTCTCGTGCTCAAATAAGGGATCTTAGTGTTGCTGAGTGAATAATTTTCCAAAGAATCACCATCAAACCTGCCAGATTGTAAAGGGCACAAGTCACGTGTGGACTAAAGTTTTCCCTACGTTTGACCAAGCTAAGTGTGTGTGTGCGCGCGTGCGTGGGTATATATGAAATTATTGTAGCATTTTAAAAACTTTGAACTGCAGTGACAGAAGTGAATAAATTTGGTACCTATTTGTATACAGAAAAATTCCACAAACAATAAGATGAACAATTATAAATGTTCCTGATGGTTTTGACTGAGGCTTTATCTTGAGAGAATATTCTCCTCTCCTTTAAAAAGAGTATAGTGAGATCTTTTAGATCCATCTAACCACTAGAACAAAAGCTTTTATCTAGGATTTGTATGAAAATGTGTTAACCCTCAGTCTGCCCCCATCCCACCCAATCAACTTCCTTTCTTCGTCTCTTGAAGTTGCTCACCATGAAGTGTGGTTTAATGAGCACCCTCTGCTACATAGATCAATTGGCCAAACTGCAATGTCTTCTGTGGGACAGCCATATTATACAGTATTATGTTTCACATCAACTTACATTCCCCATGCTGAAGTGCCTCTTAAATGTGCCAAAGATGTCATGGATCAGAACAGTTCCGTCATCTTGTATACAGAGCAGATCCTCATTGGTAGTCCACCCAATGTGAACAACGAGACCACTTTTCCACTGCAGGGATGAAAGATACAAGAAGTAGAAGTATTATTAACTTCCAATTTATGGATTAGCTTTAATACAACCACCTCTGGGGGAGATGTTGGCATTGTCATTGAACTAGTAATTCAGCGACCCAGCATAACACTCTAGGGATTGGGATTCGAATCCTGCCACAGTAATGGTGGAATCTGAATTCAACAAAAATCTGGAATTAAAAGTCTAATGACGACCATGAACCCACTGTTGATTATCATTAAAACCCATTTGGTTCACTAATATCCTTTAGGGAAGGGAATCTGTCAATCTTACCTGCTCTGGTCTACTTGTGACTCAATACTCACAGCAAAGTGGGCGGCACAGTGGTTAGCATTGCCACCTCACAGCACCAGGGACACGGGTTCAATTTGTGGCTTGGGTCACTGACTTTGTGGAGGTTGCACATTCTCCCTGTGGGTTTCCTCTGGGTGCTCTGGTTTCCTCCGGGTGCTCTGGTTTCCTCCCACAGTCCAAAGATGAGTGGGTTAGATTGATTGGCCATGCTAAATTGATCCTAGTGTCAGGGGATTAGCAAGTTAATATGTGGGGTTATAGGAATAAGGTCTGGACAGGATTGTCGTTTGTGGCTCAAAGGGCCAAATGGCCTCCTTCTGCACTGTTGGGATTCTATGACCCTATGATACGAAATGGTTGACTGAAATTGCCTAGGCCAAAACCGTCAAAAACAGCCAAAAAGGAATGAAACCAGATGGAGCACTTGGCATTGATCTAGGTACCACAACGAAGAGCTGTCTCACAGGTTAGCCTGACATAGAATCACAGACTCATATCTTAAAGATAATGTCCCAGAATTTACATCACCATCCCTGGGATTTGTCAAGTTTCCACCAGCAGGACAGACCCAGCAGAGGTGGTGGCACAATGGTATGGAGCAGGAGGGAGTTGCCCTGGGAATCCTCAACATCGACTCCGGACCACATGAAGTCTCATGGCATCGAGACAAACATGGATAAGGAAACCACGTACTATCCCTCCTCAGTTGATGAATCAGTACTCCACTGTGTTGAACACCACTTGGAGGAAGCACTGAGGGTGGCAAGGACACTGAATGTGCTCTGGGCAGGAAACTTCAATGTCCATCACCAAGAGTGCCTGAGTATCATCACCACAGACTGAGCTGGCATGGGCCTAAAGGGTGTAGTCTGGGACTGGGTCTGCGGCAAGTGGTGAGTGAAACAACAGCAGAGAAAAACATACTTGACTTCATGCCCACCATCTTGCCTGATGCAGATGTATATGTCTATGATAGAATCAGTAGAAGTGACCACTACACAGTCCTTTTGGAGACAAAGTCTCGTCTTCATGATGAGAATAGCATCCATTGTGTTGTGTGGCACTACCACTGTGCTAAATAGCATAGTCTTCTCACAGATCTATCGACTCAAGACTAGACAGAAAATGAGGCACTATGGCCCATCAGGCGCAGCAGAATTGTGTTCAAGCACAATCTGTAACCTCACGGCCCAGCATGTCTCTCACTCTACCATTACCATCAAGCTAGGAGATCAACCCTGATTCAATGAAGAGCGCAGGAAGGCATGTCAGAAACAACACCAAGAGTGCCTAAAAACGAGGTGTGAATCTGGTGAAGGACTGTGTGCGCCAAACCACAATAAGCAACAAGCGGCAGACAGAGTTAACCAATTCCACAACAAACGAATCTAAGCTCTGCAGACCTGCCACATCCTGTCAGGATTGGCAGTGGATAATTAAACGACTCACTGAAGGAGGAGGCTCCATAAATGTCCCCATCCTCAATGATGGGGGAACTCAGCACATCAACGCAAAAGATAAGACAACAATCTTCAGCCAGAAGTGCCAAGTTGATGATCCATCTCAGCCCTCTCCAGAGGGCCCCAGCTTCAGTGACACCAGTCTTCAGCCAATGTGATTTACTCTAATGATATCAAGAAATGGCTGAAGGCACTGGAGACCGCAAAGTCTACAGGCTCTGATAATAATCTGGCAATAGTACTGATGACCAGTGCTCCAGACTTACCACACCACCACCCCCCTCAGTCAAGCTGTTCCAGTATAGTTACAACACTGGCATCTACCTGGATATTGCTCAGGTATGTCCCGTACATAAAAAGGACAAATCCAACCTAGCTAATTATCACCCCCATAAGTCTACTCCTGCTCATTAATAAAATGATGGAAAGGGTCACCAACAGCACTATCAAGTGGCACTTGCTTAGCAATAATCTACTCATTGACTCTAGTTTGGTTTCTGCCAGGGCCATTTAGCTCCTGACCTCATTACAGCCTTGATTCAGGCATGAACAATATAACTGAATTTGAGATGAGGTGAGGTGACAGCAGTTGCCCTTGACATCAAGGCAGCAATTGTCTAAGTGTGGCATCAAGCAGCCCAAGCAAAACTAGAGCCAATATGAATCAGGAAAATGGATGGGCAATAAATGCTGGGCAGCCAGTGATGCCCATGACCCACGAATGAATAAAAAAACTTTTGACTTGTTGGTGTCACACTTAGCACATAGGAAGGTGGTTGTGGCTGTTGGAGGTCAATCATCTCAGCTCCAGGACATCACTGCAGGAGTTCATCTGGGTAATCTCCTGAGCCCAACCATCTTCAGCTGTTTCATCAATGATTTTCCTTCCATCATAAGCTCAGGAGTGGGGATATGCACTGCTGATTGGTGAATGGTGCTGAACATTGTACACTTAGGTACTGAAGAAGTCCATTTCCAAACGTAGCAAGACTGGAACAATATGAAGACCTGGGCTGACAAGTGGCAAGGAACAGTCATGCCACACAAATACTAAGCAATAACCATCTCCAACAAGAAAGAATCTAATCAACTTACCCTGACATTCAGTGGCATTACCATCGCTGAGTCCCCCACTGTCAACATCCATCAATCAAAAACTGAACTGGACTAGCCATAATAATATTGTGGCTACAAGAGTAGAACAGATGCTGGGAGTCCTCCGACTGCCCAAAGCCTGTCCACCACCTACAAGTCAGGAGTGTCAGAAAAAAATCTGAATACTCTCCCCTTGCCTGGATGAGTACAGCTCCAACAAGCTGATCAAGAAGCAAGGCACCATCCAAGCCAAGCTGGCTGCTTCATCTGGCACCCTATCCCCAAATACTCACTCCTTCCACCACTGATGCACAGTGGCGGCAGTGTGCCCCATCTATATGATGCATCGTTTGAACTCACCAAAACTCCGCAGACAGTGTCTTCTAAACCCATGACTGCTACCATCTAGAAGGACAAGGGCAGCAGGCACATAGGAACCCCAGCATCCAGAAGTTCCCCTCTAAGCCACTCACCATCCTGACTTGAACATCACTGTTCCTTCAAGGGTACTCCTGGAACACTCCCCCTAAGAACACTAAAGTTGTATACACATCATGTGGACTGTAGTATTTCAAGAAGGCAGCTCACTACCAACCTTCTCAAGGGCAGTTAGGGATGGGCAATAAACACTGGCCTAGTCAGTGACACCCACATCTCATGAATGAATTTTTACAAATCCAAAGGAAAATTAAAGCAGGGGTACAGGACCATCTCGGCAAGCAATAAATGTTTTGTCGTACCTGATTCAGTGATGACATTCATTAGCTATTTGTCTTTATAAATACTATTAATTAACCTAGATAAAAGTAGATAAACTTTCCTAATAAGTTGGGTGGGTGTGTGGAGTGGTTGTTGGGGGTGGAGAGAGAAGGTAAATGCTCCTGACCAATTGAGAGATCATCAAGTTTTTCACCACCCTTGCTGTAGGCTGGATTGACCATTAATCTGCTAACAAGATATCGAACAACAACTCCGACTTCAATATGGCATTTTCTCATGTTGCAATTAAATCTTTGAAATCGTCCTATAATATTGTTTTTAAAAGGCTTTTTCAGGATAGATTAGTCACGTGAGTAATTATTGTCATTCTGAAGAAAGGTCCTTGATCTGAAACGTTAACTCTTTCTCTCTCCACAAACCTGAGTATTCCTTACATTTTGTGATTTTATTTCAGATTTCCAGTATCCACAGTATTGTATTAACATTATTCCTTAACCAGATTGTATTTCAAGTTGGGACAACAAGAAATAACAGAAAGGTGAAGCTTACTGGGAAGGAAACTATTCGATTTCCGGATGAGGAGTAGATTTCCATGACAGGTCGTAAGCTTGGAGATTTTTCCTTGCGTGATCCATTGATCATCAAAGCTGCAACAGATTAATGACCATTTCACATTACCACCAGTCACAGCTAGCTTTGCTTCCAGCAAGATAGTGCTTCCAAAAGTAGAGAAGTGACAAAAACAATAGATTAAATAAGCGACAGAATTTCTTACCAATTGGGCCAGCGTATGGTGCAACTGCGATTAAACAGTTACCGATGTCTTCTTTTATCATCCACTCAGAGTACAGGTCAAATTTCCTTTACAGAAAAAGAAGTACAATTACTAAAACAGAAACCTTAAGTTTCAAGCATTTAAATACCAGTGGCATGATGATGCCAACCTGTTAATTTCCTCAATCTGTATGGGTATTGTACTTATGGTAGCTATTCACTAACTGATCGTCCCCTGGAGTTCTTTTGCTACTTATAAGGATCCTCCAAACTCTGCAGGTCAGAAAAGATTTGGTGTTTGCAGTTAGACAGCTCCAAGCGAAATACCACAATATACATTAATGATTTGGAAGGAAGAACTGAAAGCTAATTTTGCAGGTGATACCAAGATATGTAGATGGACAGGTAGAATTGAAGCAGCAGGGGACCTGCAGAAGGACGTGGACAGGTTAGGAGTGCAAGCAAAGAAGTGGCAGATGAGATACAGTGGGAAAAGTGTGAGGTTAAGCACTTGGAAGGAAGAATGGAGGCATAGACTATTTTCTAAATGGGGAAATGGTTAGGAAATCAGAAACACAAAGGGACTTGGGCATCCTTGTTCAAGAATCTCTTAAGATTAACATGCAGGTTCAGTTGGCAGTTAGGAAGGCAAATGCAATGTTAACATTCATGTTGAGAGGGCTAGAATACAAGAGCAGGGATGTACTTCTGAAGCTGTACAAGACTCTGGTCACACCCCATTTGGAGCATTGTGAGCAGTTTTGGGCCCTGTATATAAGGAAGGACGTGCTGGCCTTGGAAAGGGTCCAGAGAAGGTTCACAAGAATGATCCCTGAAATGAAGAGCTTGTCATATGAGGGCTCTGGATCTGTCCTCATTGGAGTTTAGAAGGATGAGAGGGGATCTTATTGAAACTTACAGGATACAGTGAGGCCTGGATAGAGGGGATGTGGAGAGGAAGTTTCCACTGGTTAAAAAAAATTAGATCCAGAGGGTACAACCTCAGGCTAAAGGGACAATCCTTTAAAACAGAGATGAAGAGGAATTTTTTCAGCCAGAGAGTGGTGAATCTGTGGAACTCTTTGCCACAGAAGGCTCTAGAGACCGGGTCATTGAGTGTCTTTAAGACAGAGATAAATAGGTTCTTGATTAATAAGGGGATCAGGGGTTATGTGGAAAAGACAGGAGAATGAAGATGAGAAAAATATCAGCCATGATTGAATGGCACAGCAGATTCGATGGGCTGAGTGGCCTAATTCTGCCCCTATGTCTTATGGCCAAGAACAGAACATAGACATGAATACCACATTTATGGACCTGACCAAGACCATTCACACGTAAGCAACGAGGACCTTTGGAAAGTAATAGAGAAATTCTGCTGCACTGAGACATTCACCACAATAGTTTGACTGTTCAGCAGAGGCATTTTTGTGCACGTCTAGATGATGTTACCCATTCCCAGTACTAGTGGAGTTAAACAGGGTTGCGTGCTTGAGCCAACATTCTTCAACATGCGTTTCTACACTATACCTTCCATGATCGTGATCCTGGCATTGCACTTAGACACTGCATGGGCAGGAAGCTGATCGATCCAAGATGATTTCAAGCAAAGACCAAGGTCACCAAGGAGATACTTCGCTATTTTCTGTTTGTCGATAAATGTTCACAAGCTGCTGGTTCAGAGTTGGACACGCAGTGTATCTTGGAATTGTTCTCCAACGTATGCAAAAACCTGTCTGACGAGCAGCCTGGAGGAAGCTGAAGTAACAGACCAGAAAAACCCTATATCAAGTCCATGACCAGAATCTGAATCTAAAATCTTGCCCCTACTACCTTCCGCAGGAGTTCACCTCCATTATTCTGACGGCAGTTTACATCCCACCCCATGCGGACGTGAAGATTGCACTGGATGAAATATACACCACAACAAATAGCCTTGAGATGAACATCCTGAGCTCTTGTTCATTGTGACTGGGGATTTCAATCAGGTCAAGCTCAATTGCGTACTCCTGTTCCATCAGAGGCCCAAACATCCCAGATCATGCTACACAATTATCAAGCATGCCTACTGTTCAATCGCCCGACCATACTTTGGCAAATCAGACCACAAGGCTGTGCTCCTGCTCCCAGCTTACAAGCAAAAACCAAAGCAGGAGTATCTGTCAAAGAAAGTCGTGCAACGTTCATCTGAGGAATCAGATCATCTCCTATGGGATTGCTTAGAGTCAGTGGACTGGTCAGTACTTAAAAACTCTGTGACCAGCCTGAACGAGTACGTCACTACAATAACTGACTTCATTAGTAAATGTATAGAAGATTGTGTTCCAAAGAAGCAAATTCTCGTGTTTCCCCAACTGGAAAACATGGATAAATAGGAATATCCACTGCTTGCTGAAGTCTAGGTTTGATGCATTCAAGGCAGATGATCATGACCTATAGAAGAAAGCCAGATATGATCCAAAGAGATCCATCAAAGATGCTAAAAGACAGTACTGGACCAAATAGAGTCCCAGACTAGCCACACGGACATCCGCCAACTATGGCGAGGTCTGCAAGACATAACAGGCTACAAGATGAAGCCACATAAAATCGCCCGCTCCAACACACCCCTCCCTGATGAGCTCAATGCATTCTACGCCCGTTTTGAGCAAGAGGTCAGCGAGAGCAGCCCTCGGATGAACCTGTATCTGAGTTCAGCATTGCAGATGTCAAAGCAGCCTTCTCAAAGGTCAACCCACAGAAAGTGATTGGCCCAGATGGGATACCCAGACAAGTACACAGATCCTGGGCGGATCAGCTGGTGGGGGGACTTGCAGATATCCTCAACGTCTCTTTACAACAATCCGAGGTCCCTATCTGTTTCAAGAAGATGACCATCATCCTAGTACTAAAGGAAAGCCAAGCAGCATGCCTCAATGACTATCGTCCGATGGCTCTAACATCAATCATCATGAGATGCTTCAAAAGGTTAGTCATGGCACGAATATTGATGATGAGAAAGATGACATTGATGATAAGCAAGAGTTGCCAAAGCAACAGTAGCCTTTGTCACTGGCTTCAAACGTCAAACCGGGAACAAAGAGGAGCAAGTCTGTTCTCCAAACTTAAAGTCTACAGAGCAATAATCTTGCCCACTCTGTTCCACATACATGAGACTTGGATTCTGTATTACTTCAACCACTTTCACTTGGGCTGTTTTTGAAAATTTCTGAATATCAGATACTGAGTTGTTCACTTGAACAGGCATGCCAGGCATCCACACCATACTGAGACAGTCACAACTGTATTGGGCTGGTCACATAGCCAGAATACCTAACACTTGCTTACTAAAGCAAATCTCCTAATAAAGAGTTTGAGTCTGGGATGCAATCTCACGATGGTCATAGGAAACACTATAAGGGCACTCTTGATCCTTTACTCAAGTTTTAATAGTGATTTCAATTTCTGAGAGAAACTTGGCCAAGATTGCTGGCCTAGGATAACCAAATAGAAAGACAGCACAGCCTCCTTCGAAAGCAAGTTCATATCAGAAACAGAGAGAAAATACAAGGAGGGGAAAACCAGAGCCAGCAACTCATCCAAAACTCAAGTGTCTATAGCATCCTATTTGCAGTATCTCAAGTGCAAATTGGCCTTGGCATTCATCTATGTACCAACTAAACCCCACCAAACTCATAATGAAGAACGTGGCTAACTTCACTCTGGGCTGAGGTGCTGAAGCAGCCCATACCCAACCCCCAGCTCATGGGGTACAGTAGTGCCCTGGTTTTATGGAGGTGGGGGGGATGGGCTAGCAGGACTCTGAACTCAGGGGACAAGCAGCTGGGGGGAGGGTGGAGTGGGACCCCAGAGGGTGGGGGGGGAGCTGCATAGGTGAGGGGCAAAGCAGGGTCCCACGGGCACAGGATCCAGGGGGGGATAAAGCAGGGTCTCAGGGAGAAGGGTAAAGTGGGGCCTGGGCAGGGGTAGAGTGGGGTCCCTGAGGAGACCTAAAACAGGCTACCAGAAAGGGGGGCGAGGGGGGAGGGGTTGAAGCGTTGGCCAGGCAAGGAGCCATTGCAGGGCCCCAAGGGTGAAGCTGTTGCCTGCTGTAGAGGAGGTGAAGGGGGGGGTGAGTGAAAAAGGAGGGGGGGGTGAGTGAAAAAGGAGGGGGGGGTGAGTGAAAAAGGAGGGGGGGGTGAGTGAAAAAGGAGGGGGGGGTGAGTGAAAAAGGAGGGGGGGGTGAGTGAAAAAGGAGAGGGGGGGGTGAGTGAAAAAGGAGAGGGGGGGGTGAGTGAAAAAGGAGAGGGGGGGGTGAGTGAAAAAGGAGGGGGGGGGTGGTTGAGAAAGGTTGAACGTGGGGATTGAAGGGGGTGAAAGGGGAGGTGGGGGGGGTAATGGGCGGGGGGGAGGGGGGGGAAGCCGCGGGGGGGGGGGGGGAGGTGAAGCGCGGGGAGGGGGTCCTGGGTGAAGGGGCCGGCCTGGATTGCGGCCTCCGCCTTCAGTCACGGAATTGATCCCAGGCCTGAGGCGGGCGCTGTAACCCGGAGCCCGGGGCTCTGTGTGTGTGTGTGTGTACCCGGGGCCGGGGCCTTCCTCCCGCGCACACCGGCACTGACCTGTAAAACACCTCCCCCAGGGGGTTCCAGTTGGCCGTCACGAACGCCATGAGTGCGGCCCCGGCCTCAGCCGCGGCTCCGGCGGCGGCTCCCGGACAAGAGCGGAGAGCGCCTGCTCCGACCGCCTGACTGGGCAAGGCTGCTCACACACACAGACAGACAGACACTGCCCCAGCCTGGAGTACAGGCTGTTAATGTTCAAAACAAAACATTAAATCATTTCACCCGCTTCAATTTCCCCACAATAATTTATATTTATATAACATTTTGGGGACATCGAAAGCTTAAACACACATATAGCTTTTTTCCCTTCCCCAAGGGAAAGGGGAACTGAAAACTAGAGGGCACAGGTTTAAGTTGAAAGATTTTAAAGGGACCCAAGGCACAAACTTCTTCACACAGAGGGTGGAGTGTGTATGGAATAAGAAAGTGGTTGTTTATGTGTTTGTGTCACAAGTAAGTTTACATTAACACTGCAATGAAGTTACTGTGAAAATCCCCTCGTCGCCAGTTTGGGTACGCTGAGGGAGAATTCGGCATGGCCAATGTACCTAACCAGCACGTCTTTCAGACTGAGAGGAAACCCAAAGCACCGAAGGAAACCCGTGCTGACATGGGGAGACTCCGCACAGACAATGACCCAAGCCTGGAATTGAACCCAGGTCCCTGGCGCTGTGAGGCAGCAATGCTTGCCACCGTGCTATCCGGTTGAAGCCAGTACAATAGCAACATTTAAAAAAACATTTGGATAATTTCATGGATGGGAAAGAGTTTGAAAGATATGGAACTAGCTGGGAGGGCACTATGCTTGAAATAGACCGGTTGGGTGGAAGGTCCTGTTTCCGTGCTGTATTACTCCGTGACCTTTGATTTGGAAAATATATCCAAGGCACCTCATGGAAAGGGATGCCAAGCCAAAGGAAATATTAAGAGGAGATGATTATATCTTGGCTAGTGGTTTATTCCAACAACAGTTTATAAGAGGGAAGTGGAGAGATGAAGTTATTTGAGAAGGGAGTTCCGGAGGGTAAGGACAACACAGGTGTGGTGACCCATGGTGGAGTAAAGAGAGTGGGGGAATGAACAAGAGGCTAGAATTGGAGGAATAGAGAATTATCAGAAAGTTGTAAGGCTGGGAAGTTGCAAATGTAGCAGTGGATGAGTCTATGTAAGGATCTCACTGCATTTTTATTTAGAGATTCTTTATTTAACAGAGTTAATTATCTTGCAGTAAATGATCTTTTACAGAAGAGGGATCATTGCATGCTTGAATTTCAAGTTCAGTTTGAGGGCAATACATTGAGTCGTCCACCTGTATTCTGGTGTCAAACCAAGATAATTACATAGGCATGAGAGTGGATTTGCCCTAGTGGACTGAGCAAAACAACTAAAAGGTTAATGAACAGTGGCAAATATTTAAGGAGATATTCAATTCATCCCAATTATGTCCCAGAGAGTAAGAAAGATTGTAGGCAGAAGAAAATGTATTTGTGGCTAAGCAAAGAGATAAAGGCAACCCATATTGCAAAGGTCAGTGACAGGCTAGAGGATTGGGAAACTTTTAAAGACCAACAACGGTTACTAAAAAAAGTAATAAAGCAAAGGTAAATTATGAAAGAAACCTAGAGCAAAAATTAAAAATGGATAGCAAAAGATTCTATAAGTATGTAAAAAGGAAGAGAGTAGCTGGAGTCAACATTGGTCCCTTTAGAAAATGAGACCAGGGAGTAAATAATGGGGAACACTGAAATGATAGCGACACTAAACCAATATTTCGCTTTGGTTTTCATGGGCAACACCAGAACCATCCTAATAGAATAGGTAATGCAGAAGTTGTTAAAAAGGAAGAACCTAAAACAATTAACATCACTAGGGGAAAAAAAACAAGTCAACTATTGGGATTGAAGGTAAACAAGTCCCCAGGGCCTGATGACCTACATCTTAGGGTCTTAAAGGAAATGGCAGCAGAGATAGTGGAGACATTGGTTATAATATTCCAAAATTCCTTGGATTCTGGAAAGATTCCAGTTGATTGGAAAATGGCTAATGTAACATCACTCAAAAAGGGAAAAATGTAGAAAGTTGGCAACTGTCGACCAGTTAGTTTAACACCTGTAATTAGAAAATTGTTGAAATCCATTATTAACGAAGTAGTAACAGGATATTTGGAATTTGAAAATGCAATCCACCAGAGTCAGCATGGTTTTATGAAGGGCAGGTCATGTTTGACAAATTTGCTAGAGTTCTTTGAAGGTATAACAAGCAAAGTGGACAATAGAGGTCCTGTAGATGTAACGGATCTGGACTTTCAGAAGGCATTTGGTAAGGTGAATACATGAGATAAGATTCCATGATTTTGGGGATAATATTTTAGCTTGAACAGAGAATTAACTAACCAACAAAAAGCAAAGAGTGGAAATAAATGAGTCTTTTTCTGGTTGGGAAGCTGTAACTAGTGGCGTGCCACAGGGTTTGGTCCTTGGATCCCAACTATTTATAATCTATATTAATGACTTGGATAGAATGTACTAAAGCCAAATTTGAAGATGACACTAACACTGGTGAGAAAGCAAGTTGCAATGAGGAAATAAATTTACAAATGGACATCAATACGTTGGGTGAATGGGCTAAAATTTGGCAGGTGGAATTTAATGCGGGTAAGTGTGAAGTTATCCAATTTGGTCAGAGGAGTAAAAAGGCAACATTATCTAAGTTGTAGAGGATCTTCAAAATGCTTTGATGCCAAGGGATCTAGGTGACCTCATGCATGAATCACAGAAAATTAGTATGCAGGTACAGCAGGTAATAAGGAAGACAAGTGGAATTTTGACGTTCATTGCTAATGGAATACAATACAAAAGTAGGAAGGGGCTGTTGCAACTCTATAGGGCATTGATGAGGCTGCATCTGGAGCACTGTACACACTTTTGGTCCTCTTACTTGAAGGATGTAAATGTATTAACAGCAGTTCAGAGAAAGTTCACTAGATTGATTCCCAAGATGAAACATTAAAAAAAATGCAGGAGTAGGCCACTCGGCCCTTCGAGCCTGCACCACCACTCAACTCATCATGGTTGATCATGCACTTTCAGTATCTCCCGCTTTCTCTCCGTACCCTTGATTCCTTTAGCCACGAGGGCCACATCCTACTCCCTCTTGAACGTATCTAACAAACTGACCCCAACAGCTTTCTGTGGGAGAGAATTCCACAGTTTCACAGCTCTCTGGGTGAAGAAGTTCTTCCTCATCTCAGTCCTGAATAGCGTGCCCCTTATTCTTAAACTGTGACCCCTAGTTCTGGACTTCCCAACTTCAAGAACATTCTTCTCACATCTAAGTATGTCCAGTCTCATCAGGACTTCATATGTTTCTATGAGATCCCCTTTGATTCTTCTAAATTCCAGTGAGTACGAGCCCAATCGATCCAGTTTCTCATCATATGTCAGTTCTGCCATTCCAGAAATCAGTTTGGTGAATCTTTGCTGGATTCTTTCAATGGCAAGAATGTCCTTCCTCTGACTAGGAGACCAAAACTGCACACAATACTCAAGGTGTGCCCTCACCAAGGCCCTGTATAACTGCAGCAAGACATCCTTTGTCCTGTATTCAAATCCTCTTGTTATGAAGGCCAGCATGCCATTAGCTTTCCTCACCACCTGTTGTATTCTGCCATTATGTTCTACCATAACACCCAGATCACGTTTTACTTCCCCTTTCCTAAACTGCCATCATTCTGACAATAATCTTCCTTCCTGTTTTTGCCACTAAAGTGGTTAATCTCACATTTATCCACATCATATTGCATTTGGCAAGTATTTCCCCACTCAGCCAGCCTGTCCAAGTCACCCTGCAGCCTCTTAGCATCCTCCGCACAGCACCACACTGCCACCCAGCTTAGTGTTGTCTGCAAATTTGGAGACACTGCATTCAATTCCTTTGTCCAAATCATTAATGTATATTACGAATAGTTGGGATTTCAGCACTGAATCTTTCAGTATCCCACTAGTCACTGCCTGCCACTCTGAAAAGGACCCATTTATTCCCACTCTCTGCTTCCTGTTTTCCAACTCGTTCTCTATCCACATCAATACATTACCCCCAATACCATGAGCTTTAATTTTGCTCACTAATTTCTTGTGTGGGACCTTGTCAGAAGCCTTTTGAAAGTCCAGATATATAAATAACGTCCATTAGTTCACCCTTGTCCACTTTACTGGTCACATCCTAAAAAAATTCCAAAAGATATGTCAAGCATAATTCCCCTTTAGTAAATCCATGCTGACTTGGACCGATCCTGTCACTGCTCAGTTATTACATCCTTAATAATTGACTCCAGCATTTTCTCCACTACTGATGTCAGGCTAACCGGTCTATAATTCCTGGTTTTCTCTCCCTCATTTTTTAAAAAATGGGGTTAGATTAGCTACCCTCCAATACACTGGAACTCTTCAAGAGTCTATAGAATGCTGGAAAATTATCACCACTTCTAGAGCCACTTCCTTGAGTACTCTGGAATGCAGAGCATGAAGGACTTGTCTTACGAAGAGAGATTGAGCAGTTTAGGCATATACTCGTTGGAGGAATATTAGATGCTTAAGGGTAGACATTGAGCGAATGTTTCCCCTTGTTTATCATTCTAGAACAGGAGGCCATAGTTTTAAGCTGAGGGATTACTTCACTTAAACGATTGTGATTCTATGGAATTCTCTATGCAGAGTGTAATGAACACTGCAATACTAAACAAATTTAAGGAGATAGATAGCGGGGTGAAGGGTTATGGTGAGCAGGCAGGAAGACAGTGTATGCAGTAATTCATCAGTATTTACTATTGAGAAAAGCATGGATGTTAGGGAACTTGGGGAAATAAATAATGATTCTTGAGGTGTGTACATATTACAGAGAAGGAAGTGCTGGAAGTCTTAAAGCACATCAAGATAAATAAATCCCAGGACCTGATGAAATGTATCCCAGGACATTATGGGAGACTAAGGAGGAAATTGCGGGTCCCCTAGATATTTGAATCATCGATAGTCACAGGTGAGGTGCCTGAAGATTGGAGAGTGACAAATGTTGTGCCTTTGTTTAAAAAGGGCTACAGGGAAAAGCCTGGGAACTATAGGCTAGTGAGCCTCACATCTGTGGTGGGTAAGTTGTTGGAAGGTATTTTGAGAGACAGGATGTACAGGCATTTAGAGACGCAAGGACTGATTAGGGACAGTCAGCATGGCTTTGTGAGTGGAAAATCATGTCTCTCAAATTTGATTGAATTTTTTGAAAGGGTAATCAAGAAGGTAGATGAGGGCAGTGCAGTTGATGTTGTCTACATGGACTTTAGCAAGGCCTTTAACAAGGTACCACATGGTAGGTTGTTGCATAAGGTTAAATCTCACAGGATTTTGGAGATACAAAAGTTTCCAAAGGGGCAATTTTTTCACACAGAGGGTGGTGAGTGTCTGGAACAATCTGCCAGTGGTAGTAGTAGAGGCGGGTACTATTTTGTCTTTTAAAAAGCATTTAGATAGTTACATGGATAAGATGGGTATAGAGGGATTGGGCCAAATCCAGGCAATTGGAATTAGCTTGGGTGTTTAAAAAAAAAGGTGGCATGGACAAGTTGGGCCGAAGGGCCTGTTTGCATGCTGTAAACCCTATGACTTTATGAGGCCGAGGTGAGATTGGCTGTGATCATATTGAATAGCGAAGGAAGCTTGAGAGGCTGAATTGCCTACTCCTGCTCGTATATTTTTAATATTCCCCTTTTGTCCTCTCCATGCATGCTTCAAGAGCAGATTTTTTAGTAAGCTGATTTGCAGATCCAGCACTGTGCATAAAAGGCTCCAGACCATGCTTTGGGGAATAGGCGTACTTGAAAAGGAAGAGGCTGGCTAGGGTGAACGTTGGTCCCTTAGCGGATGAGAAAGGGGACCTAGTGGTAGGGGATGGGGATATGGCTAAGGTCTTGAATAACTTTTTTGTTTCTGTCTTCACGGAGGAGGACGTGAATAATTTGCCGGGTGTTAGCGATGGAAAGGTGGTAGGACTGGAGGGTCTTAATGACATTACTGTTACTAGAGAGGTGGTGCGCGACAGACTGGAGGGGCTGATTGTGGACAAGTCCCCAGGACCGGATGGAATGCATCCGAGGGTTCTGAAAGAAATGGCGGAGGTGATAGTGGATGCCTTGGTGGTTATTTTCCAGACGTCGCTGGATTCCGGGGAAGTGCCGGAGGATTGGAAAACGGCTAATGTTACGCCGTTGTTTAAGAAGGGTGCCAGGCAAAAGGCGGGGAATTACAGGCCGGTTAGTTTAACGTCTGTGGTAGGTAAAATGTTAGAATCCGTCATTAAGGAGGAAATTGCGAGGCATCTTGAAGGGAATTGCTTGATAGGGCAGACGCAACACGGTTTCATTAAAGGGAAGTCGTGTCTGACAAATTTACTGGAGTTCTATGAGGATGTGTCTAGGGCGGTGGATAGAGGAGAGCCGGTGGATGTGGTCTTTCTGGATTTTCAGAAGGCGTTTGATAAGGTACCTCACAAGAGGTTACTGCAGAAGGTCAGAGGACATGGAGTTGGGGGTAGGGTGTTAGCGTGGATAGAGGATTGGTTGTCAAATAGGAGGCAGAGAGTGGGGGTCAATGGGTGCTATTCGGATTGGCGGTTGGTGACTAGTGGGGTGCCCCAGGGGTCGGTGCTGGGGCCTCAGCTATTTACCATTTATATAGATGATCTGGAGGAGGGAACCGAGTGTAGGGTGTCGAAATTTGCTGATGACACCAAGATTGGGGGAAAGGCAAATTGTGTGGAGGGTGTGGAGAGTCTGCAGAAGGATCTAGATAGGCTGGGCGAATGGGCCAGGAAATGGCAAATGGAATTTAATGTTGGCAAGTGTGAGGTGGTCCACTTTGGTAGGAAGAATGGTAGGAAGGACTATTACTTACGTGGCGAAAAACTGCAGCAGGCGACGGTGCAGAGGGACCTCGGGGTCCTTGTGCATGAGTCGCAAAAACCCAGCCTGCAGGTGCAGCAGGTGGTCAGGAAGGCGAATGGGATGCTGGCCTTCATAGCGAGGGGGATTGAATATAAAAGTAGGGAGGTCTTGCTGCAGCTGTATAGGGCATTGGTGAGGCCGCAGCTGGAGTACTGTGTGCAGTTTTGGGCGCCGCACCTGCGCAAGGATATTTTGGCCTTGGAGGGAGTGCAGAGGAGGTTTACTAGGCTGATACCGGAGTTGAGGGGGTTGAGCTATGAGGAGAGGCTGAATAAACTAGGCTTGTACTCGTTAGAGTTTAGAAGAATGAGGGGAGATCTCATTGAGACGTATAAGATGATGAATGGGATGGATAGGATAGAGGTGGAAAGACTCTTCCCGCTCAAAAAAGACAGTAGGACTAGGGGGCACAGCCTCAAGATAAAGGGGGGGCGGTTCAGAACGGAGTTGAGGAGGAACTTCTTCACTCAAAGGGTGGTGAATCTCTGGAATTCTCTGCCCGTTGAAGTGGTGGAGGCTGCCTCGCTAAATATTTTTAAGAAGCGGGTTGATGGGTTTTTGATAAGAGAGGGGATTAAGGGTTATGGGGAGAGGGCGGGAAAGTGGAACTGAGCCACGACAGATCAGCCATGATCTTATTGAATGGCGGGGCAGGCTCGAAGGGCCAGATGGCCTACTCCTGCTCCTATTTCTTATGTTCTTATGTTAATTGAGTACTTTTTACCTATTTTCACAGTTGGGAGAACATCAATGGCACAAATAAAAAGAAATCAAGGTGAAGAACTCAGCTGAATAATAAGTTAAAATAATATAATAGTTCAGACAAAGGATCACCGGGATTCGAAACATCAGTTCTTTTCTCTCAGACCAACTGAGATGTTCCTGCATTTTCACTTTTGGTTAATTGTTCTGATATTGGACAGATCTTTAGGACTTGATGATTTCCACCCAGGGTATTAACTCAATTAGATAAGGAAATTGCAGATGCATTCATCACATTCTTCCAAACCTGTCTAGTTTCAGGATTTATGCCTCTGAATTGTAAAATTGCTTAAAGCATCGGCGGTTATATATCAGCATAATGGACAAGAAACAAAGAGTAGAGCTAAAAGGAATATTTTCAAGTTGGCAAGCTGAGATTATTGAGTAGTAAAAAGTCTGACAACACCAGGTTTAAGTCCAACCGATTTATTTGACAGTAAATTCACTAGCTTTCGAGGTTACCCCCCTTCGTCAGGTGAATGGAGAGTTCTGGCCTCAGACAGAGCGTATAAAGCACAGACAGTTTACAGATTACTGATTAGAATGCGAATCTTTACACCTAACCTGCTGTTCAAGTCTCAAAGTGGCTGACAATGTGAGTGGAAGGAGCACTGATCACAGGTTAAAGAGATGTGTATTGTCTCCAGACAGCACAGTGAGTGGGGTTTTGCAAACCCAGGCAAGTCACGGGGGTTACAGAAAGTGTGACATGAACCCAAGATCCCTGTGGAGACCATCCTCATGCGTGCGGAACTTGGCTATCAGTCTCTGCTCAGCGACTCTGCGCTGTCGTGTGTCGTGAAGGCCGCCTTGAAGAATGCTTACCCGAAGGTCAGAGGCTGAATGCCCGTGACCACTGAAGTGTTCGCCAACAGGAAGGGAACAGTCTTGCCTGGTGATTGTCGAGCGATGTTCATTCATCCGTTGTTGTAGCGTCTGCATGGTCTCCCCAATGTACCATGCTTCGGGACATCCTTTCTTGCAACGTATCAGGTAGACAATGTTGGCCGAGTTGCAAGAGTATTTACCATGTAGCTGGTGGATGGTGTTCTCACGTGTGATGATGGTATCCATGTCGATGATCCGGCATGTCTTGCAGAGGTTGCTGTGGCAGGGTTGTGTGGTATTGTGGTCACTGTTCTCCTGAAGGCTGGGTAGTATGCTGCGAACAATGGTCTGTTTGAGGTTGCATGGTTGTCTGAAGGCAAGACGTGGGGGTGTGGGGATGGCCCTGGCGAGATGTTCGTCACTTCTTGCCTTCAGACAACCACGCAACCTCAAACAGACCATTGTTCGCAGCATACTACCCAGCCTTCAGGAGAACAGTGACCACAATACCACACAACCCTGCCACAGCAACCTCTGCAAGACATGCCGGATCATCGACATGGATACCATCATCACACGTGAGAACACCATCCACCAGCTACATGGTAAATACTCTTGCAACTCGGCCAACATTGTCTACCTGATACGTTGCAAGAAAGGATGTCCCGAAGCATGGTACATTGGGGAGACCATGCAGACGCTACAACAACGGATGAATGAACATCGCTCGACAATCACCAGGCAAGACTGTTCCCTTCCTGTTGGCGAACACTTCAGTGGTCACGGGCATTCAGCCTCTGACCTTCGGGTAAGCGTTCTCCAAGCAGCCTTCACGACACACGACAGCGCAGAGTCGCTGAGCAGAGACTGATAGCCAAGTTCCACAGGCATGAGGATGGTCTCCACAGGGATCTTGGGTTCATGTCGCACTATCTGTAACCCCTGTGACTTGCCTGGGTTTGTAAAACCTCACTTACTGTACTGTCTAGAGACAATACACATCTCTTTAACCTGTGATCAGTGCTCCTTCCACTCACATTGTTAGCCACTTTGAGACTTGAACAGCAGGTTAGGTGTAAAGATTCGCATTCTAATCAGTAATCTGTAAACTGTCTGTGCTTTATATGCTCTGTCTGAGGCCAGAACTCTCCATTCACCTGACGAAGGGGGTAACCTCGAAAGCTAGTGAGTTTACTATCAAACAAATCGGTTGGACTTAAACCTGGTGTTGTCAGACTTTTTACTGTGTTTACCCCAGTCCAATGCCGGCATATCCACATCATTATTGAGTTGCACAAGGATCATACGGATACATGATTTAGGTGCGGGATTTGGTCATTTAGCCCTAGAGCCTGCTCTGCTATTCAATAATACAGTTGATCTGACTGTTGCCCCAACTTCACATTCCACCCATCTGGATAACCTTTGGCTTTCTTCTCAGTCAAGAATCTATCTCTACCTTAAAAATATTCAATCATCCTGTCCCGCCTCCAGAAAGAGTTCCAAAGATTCACGAGAGAAAACAATTCTTCTAATCTCCATCTTAAATTGAAGACTCCTTATTTTTAAACTTCATCCCCTAAATCTAGTCCCTCCTACAAATGGCAACATCTTTTCAGCATTTACTCTGTCAAGCCTCCACAGGATCATATTGCTTTCAATATATTGAACCTTTCCTCATAAGATAATCCCTGCTATCTCAGTTATCAGTTGAGTGAACCTTCCCTGAACTGCTTCTAAAACAATTATATCCTTTCTTAAATAAGTTGACCAAAATTGTATCCTGTTCTCCAAATGTGATCTCACCAACACCTTGTGTATGTCGCAAAATATCCTTACTTTTATATTCCATTCTCCTTGCAAGAAATGAGAACATTTCATTTCCCTTCCTAATCACTGGTTGTACCTGCATACTAACTTTTCGTGATTCAAGACCCAGATCCCTCTGTACCTCAGAGTTCTGTAATCTCTGTCCATTTAAAAACATGCTGATTCTCTTTCTTTTGTGATAAAGTGGATACTTTAACATTTTCCCACATTATAGTTCATCTGCCAAATTGTTGCCCAGTGACTTAACTGATCTATGTCCCTTCATCCAGAAAACTGATAAATTATAATTAGTTGGGACTTCAGAATTGATCTCTGTCACTCTACTTGTCACATCTTGCCAACCCGCAAATTATCCATTTATTCCCTGTCAGCTAACCAATCCTCTATCCATGCTAATGCTATTCTCCCCGCCACCCCCCAGACAATTAATTCTTATTTTTTCCACAATGGATGTTACTTCCTCATAGAATGGCAATAAATTAGTCAAAATTGATTCCCCTTTCACAAAACTATGTCAACTCTGTCTGACTGCATTAAGATTTTCTAGTGCCCGCTATAACTTCCTTGATAATAGATTTAAGCAATTTTCCTACGACATTTTGATTTCTAATTTGAGTTATTATTGTCATGTATTAATATAGTGAGAAGTATTGCTCTGGCACACTATACAGACAAAATAGACTGTTCACAGAGAAGGAAACGAGAGTGCAGAATGTAGTGTTACAGTCATAGCTAGGGTGTAAAGAAAGATCAACTTAATGCAAGGTAAATCCATTCAAAAGTGTGACAGCAGCAGAGAAGAAGCTGTCCTTGAGTTGTTTGGTACGTGACCTCAGACTTTTGTACCTCTTTCCTGAAGGAAAATGGGATAGAATAGAAACTATAGACATATTATGGCACAGATGGAATGGAGGCAATATACTCTCATGGATTGAGAATTGGTTCATGAACAATAGACAAAGCAGGAATAAACAGGTCATTTAAGAATTGGTAGGCTGTGACTTCTGGGATACCACAAGGTTCAGTGCCTGGGACTCAGCTGTTCATCTGTATCAACAATTTGGATGTTGGGAGATAGGGGCAATGTAATGGCTGGGATTCTTCTCACGCCCTGAGCTGCTTGAGCAGCTTGGCAGGCCGGGGGCACCAGAGAGGGGTCTTTAGCGAGGTATGCCAGTCATGAGTCTCCCAAACTCTTTTTTTCAGCACAATCAGCTCTGCGCCAAACTGATTATCTTATGGAAATAACAATTTCACAGTCAATTTCATGGCGGTCTGAAAGGCTGACAATGGGGCGGAGTGGGGTGTTCTGCCGAAGGCCAGCAGTCAGGAGACCAGCAATGAGTGGGGCCAATGTTCTCGCGGCAATCTCTGCACTGATCAATCAGTCATGCACAATGGCCTGCTCAACACTATGCTGCCAGCCCCTCAGGCGGGAATAGACACGACCCTTACTTATCAGAGTACTCACGTTGAGTGACAGTGATCCGTTCTGGTAAGTACGCCCAAAACATGGATGGAAAATGCTCCCATTTTCCTGCCCATTGGACACTTAGTTTTTTTTTGGGAGAATCCCAGCCAATATTTCCAAGTTTGCCTATGACACAAAACTAATTGGAGGCTTCGTGAATAGGCAGGAAAATGGCAGATAGATTATAATTATAATGTGAAGTTAGTCACTTTGGTATGAAAAATAGAAATGCAGAGTATTTCTTAGATGGTTAGAGAATGGGAATGTTGATGTCTAAAGAAACCTGGATGTTGTTGTTCATGAATCACTGAAAGCTAATAGGCAGGTGCAGCAAGCAATTAGAAAGGCAAATGGTATGTTGCCTTTATTGCAAGAGATTTTGAGTTCGAGTAAATTGTATAAAACATTGGTGAAATTGCACCCAGAGTATTGTATACAGCTTTGATGTGCTTACCTAGAGGATGGATACACTTGTCTCTGATCTTCGAGTAAGCATTCTCCAAGGCAGCCTTTCCAACACATGACAATGCAGAATCGCTGTGCAGAAACTGATAGCCAAGTTCCACACACATGAGAACGGCCTCAACCAGGATCTTGGGTTCATGTCACACTATCTGTAACCCCCATGACTTGCCTGGGCTTGCAAAATCTCACAAACTGTCCCAGCTGGAAACAATACATATCTCTTTGACCTGTGCTTAACCCTCTCTGCACTCACATTGTCTGTATCTTTAAGACTTGATTACCTCTAAAGACTCACATTCCAACCATTATTTGTAAATTGAGTTTGCGTCTTTATATGCCCTGTTTGTGAACTCAACTCCCACTTACCTGATGAAGGAGCAGCACTCCGAAAGCTAGTGGCTTTTGCTACCAAATAAACCTGTTGAACTTCAATCTGGTATTGTGAAACCTCTTACTTTGAAATAATGGACAGAGAACAGGAGCAAGAATCCGAATGGATATCTCCTTTCCCTGGTCTTAGAATCTATAGGGTCAAGTGGAATATCCCCACTACAATACTCCCTGCAAGTTCCACTCCAGGCCATTCGCTATCCTGACTTGGAGATATATCGTTGTTCCTTCACTGTCACTGGGTTAAAATCCTGGAACTCCCTCCTTAACAGCACTGTTAGGTATACTGCTATCGCTCAAAATAGCAGCTCATCACCACCTTCTCAAGGACAATTAGGGGTGGGCAATAAATGCTGGCCCAGCCAGTGGTGCCCATGTCCCACAAATAAAATTTTACATTTTATTTATTTAAATAATTTAACGTAACATAGAATTCAGATGAAACCCTGCATTTTCCTAATCTGTGGCTCCATATGCAATTAGGTGATGCATTTATTCACTGAACTATTCATTTATCCAAGACAACTTCAACACCACTAGGGAATATTGTCTATTTTCTTAAATTGGAATTGGACTATGAAAGGTGGAGTGAAACATTAGCAACCTATGTGTTTAATTAAATACAGTACTTTTATTTTGTTGTTTGATGTTGAAATCAGTGTTAAGTAAGTTTTTAATTAAGTAAGAGAAATATGCTATCAAATTTCCCCCACCCACCTTTGGTTGTTTCCCCAGGAAAGCCTGGGAAGCTCATGAAAGAACTGGGAAAGCTTGTCCATTGACAACAAAATCAGTTTGAATGTCAGTGAGATTAAGATCAGGTCTTTCAATTTAAGGTTCAGCAGTCTACCTCCATATCAAGCTACCATGAAATACATGTAATGGGGGAACAAAAAACACAAAATTAAAATTACTACAAACTGTAAAATCTCAATAAGGTAATTTGTGAAAAACACTTCTTTATAATTCCTGTATTCCATACTGATTTAAATCTGTTGTAAAGTATCAATTACTCCCTTATGATATTTCAACATTTGTACAAAAAAAGGAATTTCAAATATAAAAACAGATTCAAGTTTTGTAGAATTTGTAATAATCTACAACAGAATTTGAAGTATTGTGCCTAATATATATCTTTACATATCATCACCTTCAGAGTTAAAATACTCTATAAATACAATTTTCCAACTTCTGATAAACAGCTGTATAGCTTGGAAAATAACTCATTAAAATGGAAATGAAAAAAAAAACAAGAAAACTGAGATGCTTCCTTCATCATCCAAATGAATTCCATCAAATATTTACAGCTGTAAATGTGGTAGTTGAATAGTGACATCACGGAAAAATCGATGACTTATTGCAACTTTTGCAGAAATCCGCTTGTTGGGATCATACTGGAGCATTTGCTATGAATAAAAAGGAAAGGTTTTAAAATTTTACCTCCCAGGTTGGTCACTAAAGGTGACAGAAATACTGCCAGTGTTTGAATAATAATTAAGAAATTATTAACCAATGTATAACAAGTCTGCATAGAGCTCGCTGATACCCAAGAATATAATATGCAACTCGAGTTTATGTTAAGCAATGACAAAAATAACTTATTACATCTAGAATTCCCAGAGCAAAGTCAGCCTGTTGTTAATTAAATCTGAACTCATTAATGAATTATCTGAAAAACCGCAGGAAGAACTGCTGGCAAGCAACCTGACAATAGGAAATAAAAAAAACCAAAATGCTTTTCAACTGAATCTAACCAGGCTGATATTCAGATTGTGGTTTTAACAATCAAGAAAGACTCTTCTGAATTTGCTAAAATATGTGCTTTTTATCTAGTTATATGGTCAGAATAAACTGGATACTGGAAATATTTCACTGTTGAAGTTTATCTATATTCAAAAGCCATTCGAAGAATTACACTGTGCTTGAAGCAGTAAGAAGAAAAACCATACAGCTTTCTCCAAGGGCATTTTGTCTCTCTCACAAATATACAAGAACTTTATTCTTTGGTTTCCAAATTGAGTAATGCTGATTGCAATTCTTGCAGATTGCAGCTCTTTCCAATAACCAGTGGAGTATATTTATATGGATAGGTATATATATTTTGCATTTTAATGTACAGACCTCAGAACAAATTTTCATAGAATGGTAGAGGTTGGAACAGAGACTGTAATGTCTCCCAAGAAAAAATTGGGTTGCGGAGGCATGACTAGTTCCCAATGTGGTTCTGACAGACTGCAATTTTGTAAACAATAAGCAGCAAGTCATCTGAAAATGGTGGGTTTGTCATTTGACAAATTCACCAATTATCAGCTTATTGAGGGGCAGTTTGCAATTTTTGAGTGGAGTGAGGGAAACACAAATGAACATCAGCCTGCCCATGATGAGGAAGTGGCTTCACAATGCGAAGGCTCATGGATGTGGGTGTTAGTCAGAACACTGCAGAAGATCAAGATCATTTCTTTTGTAGTCAATGGGGCAGGTTTTAACTGTGATTCAATGGACAGCCAATTCACTATCACCAATTTACGCTATCACACAAAGTCAAAATCAGCCCTGCTCATAAAACTTAGGATCTCATCTGCCTTTTTGTATATCTTTATAAAATAGACATCCCACTTTTAAAGATTAGCATATCTGAATCTCTTTGTGGCTCTGCTCTTTTACTCAGCTCTTATAAGTGAAATCTTTCTGTAATTTACAGCACTGAATGACATGAAGTAGCAGTGTTGTAATTCAATGCCCCTGGAGACTGGAGCCTTAATTCAGCATGTCAGACCATCTGGTCAAACTACCACAAAAAAATTACTGTGATTACACGGTAGTAGCTGATCTAGCACATGAGACAACCCCATTTTCCAGTCCCAAAATCATGTTTTTACACATACTTGGTGTGTAACTCATTCTCTCCTTTCTCAGCTATGACATGCTACACTTGCATTAATAGCCAGCCTCAATTTTTCATCCCACAAATGGATGTTTTATTTAACGGTAACTTAGAACGGGGTGAAAGGTATCAGAGGTAATAAGGATTATGTTGTGAAGATGTAGTGGAATTTATGGCACGCCCATACAGAGCAGACTCCACGTGGTGAATGACAAAGATGACAACCGCACATATCCATGCCAACTGTTCCTTGTTATACTCAGCGTACAAGTTGACCCCCATTTGTGGAAGGATCTTCAGACGTTAGATGCTGACATCTACGCTATGTTTGCAGCATTGTAATAGGGTACTGATACAAACAAATCCCTTAAATTTTGGCATGCTACTTTACAAATATATATGCTGTATGATTTACTCCGTAATAAAGGATTTTTTGTTCTATGGGCTATTCCCAGGAATACACATTGAAACAAATATTAAGTGCTGTTGGAGAACCATTAGTTCAGTGAAAGACACACTTCTGTCTGCCCAAAATTTGCTGGGCTTCCAGTGCAAGGAGCTGGCCACACAACAGTGCGTTAAAGACTGGCACACTCCAACATCTAGGATGCACTAAAGCTTGGGGCAGCTATCACAATGGTTTGATTGGGAAAGGCCAGTTCATGGCCCTCTTGCCATTGAACACCAAGGATAGAACCTATGGACTGTACAACTGACAAGGAATGTATATTGGAAATATAACCTGTAATCTTAAGTGTAGTGAGGCACCTCAGAGCGCCAGATACTGCACTGAAAATAACCATACTGTCTTGAACTTTATGTAATGCTAAAAGTACATTTTTGAAATTAAAAAAAAAGTGATTCATTGGTATATATTACCAACCATCAGTAGGTCTTTGCCATCTATGTCCAGATTGGGTAGTATCTTATTGAAATCCTGTCTGAGCCACCGAGGGAAGTTTGCTTTATAGTCAGGTAGCTGCCTAACTCCAGGCCACACAGACTCATTTGGTGTACCAAGTGTGCGAAAAATCCTGAAAAGCTGATCAATCTCAGAGTCTCCAGGAAACAAAGGTTTTCTTGTGACCTTTAATTGAAGAAAGAATTCGCATAAATTATACAGTTGACTGTTTGTTGGGCATAGATTTATTAAATTATATTGCATCTTTTCCCCTCCATTTACTCTTTCTGTTGAAATTGATAAATTATGTTGGTGTACAGTTTCAAGGGTTCCAACAGCACCAAATTGCTTCATCCAAATGATTGTCCTACACATGCAAGATTGCACAGATATCAACAGGCTATTTGACCACAAACCACTATAGCTGAGTCTAGATTGTCTTTAGTTAATATCCATCAGCAATTTTAATAGCTGCCATCAGAATGTTTTCAAGTAGAGGAAACCTTGCTTTTTCCACTCCATTCAAGCTCCCTAAACTCCATCCTTCATAGTTATTCTTTGAATGTGGACATTGCTGGCTAGGCCAGCATTTATTGCCCATTCTTAATTGCTTTTGAGAAGTGGTGGTGACCTGCCTTTTTCAACTGCTGCAGTCCAAGTGGTGTAGCTATGCTCACAGTGCTGTTAGGATGGGAGTTCCAGGATTTTGATCCAGCAAAAGCGAAGGAATGGTAACATATTTCCAGGTTAGGATGGTGAGTACTTCTAGGGGGTGATGTTCCCAGGCATCTGCTGTCTTTGTCCTTCTAGATAGTAGTAATTGTGGATTTGGAAGGTGCTGTCTGAGGAGTTTTGATGAGTTTCTGCAGTGCATCTTGTAGATGGTACACACTGCTGCACAGACCAGCTGGTGGGGGTATTTGGAAACATCTTCAACCTCTCTTTACACCAATCTGAGGTCCCTATCTGCTTCAAGAAGACAACCGACCATCATCCCGGTACCAAAGGAAAACCAGGCAGTGTGCCTTAATGATTATCGTCTGGTGGCTCGGACATCCATTATTATGAAGTGCTTTGAAAGGATAGTCATGGCACAAATCAATTCTGGCCTCCCAGATTGCCTGGATCCACTACAATTCGCCTATCACTGCAACAGATCCATAGTAGATGCGATCTCTCTGGCCCTACACTCACCCCGGAACACCTAGATAACAAAGACACTTATGTCAGACTCCTTTTTATTGACTACAGCTCAGCCTTCAACACCATTATTCCTACAAAACTCATTTCTAAACTCTGTGGCCTGGGGCTTGACTCCTCCCTCTGCGACTGGTTCCTGAACTTCCTAACCTACAGACTGCAATCAGTAACGGTAGGCAAGAACACCTTCTTCATGATCATCTCCAACACTGATGCCCCACAAGGCTGCATCCTCAGCCCCTTAATATACTCCTTATGCAACTAAGACCAAATTCCCCTCCAACTCGATTTTCAAGTTTGCTGATGACACCACCATAGTGGGTCGGATTTCAAACAATGATGAGACAGAGTACAGCAAAGAGATAGAGAGTCTGGCGAACTGGAGTGACAATAATAATCTCTCCCTCAATGTCAACAAAAAAAGATAGTCATCGACTTCAGGAAATGTAGTGGAGGATATGTCCCCGTCTACGAGAATGAAGACAAGTAGAAATGGTCGCGAGTTTAAAGTTTCCAAGTGTCCAGATCACCAACAACCTGTCCTGATCCCTCCATGCCAATGCTATAGCTAAAAACGCCTCTGCTTTCTCAGGAGGCTAAGGAAATTTGGCATATCCTCTACAACTCTCACTTTTACAAATATATCATAGAAAGCATTCGTTTGGGATATATCACGGCTTGGTATGGCTCCTGCTCAGTCCAAGACCGCAAAAACTACAAAGAGTCATGAACAAAGCCCAGTCCATCACTCAAACCAGCCTCCCATCCATTCACTCTGTCTACACTTCTTGGAAAAGCAGCTAGCATAATCAAGGACCCCACACACCACAGACATACTCTCTTCCACCTATAAAAGTCTGAGGACACGTACGAACCAACTCAAAAATAGCTTCTTCCCTTCTGCCATCAGACTTTTGAATGGAACTATCTCGCATTAAGTTGATCTTTCTCTACACCCTTGTTATGACTGTGACACTACATTTTGCACTCTCTCCTTTCCTTGTCGATGTACCGTGTGCTTTGTCTGCAAGAAACAATACTTTTCACTGTTTCCCATGCATGTGACAATAATAAATCAAATCAAACCAAACACTGGAGAAGGTAGACTTGGGAAGCACTGGGGTAAACTTTGGGATCTGGAAACACTGGGGGCTGTTCTAGAATCACAGTATATTTGGAATGTGGTCCACAAGTTCCGAAGTGGCAAGAAATCATCTTAAGATGGATGGAGTGGGGAGTTTGAAAAAAAATGGTTTTGGTATCTGGCGGCAGGGAAAGATGGGTGAATTACAGAATTCTTACAGTGCAGAAGGCCATTCAGTCCATTGTACTTGCATCTGTCCTCTGAATGAGGGATACACTAAGTGCCATACTTCCCACACATTACTCCTTTTCAGATAACAGTTAAGTTCACTTCCGAATGCTTCGACTGAAGGCTGTAATAGGCTTGTAGGACAGAGATCCAAAGACGTGCTGATTAAGTTGATTGGCCATGCTAAGTTGCCCTTTAGTGTCAGGGGATTAGCAGGAAAATGCATGGAGCTGCGGGTACATGGCCTACATGAGATTGTTGTTGGTGCAGGCTCAATGGGCCAAATGGCCTCCTTCTGCACCCTAAGGATTCTATGAGGTGTCTGACATTAGTAAATTTAAAATATGGTACAATTAGTCAGATCAATGTATACAATTTGCAATAAATAGAAATTTCAATAACAAATAAATTGCCTTAAAGTATCCAAACACTTGCCATTAGTATCCTAACTTCAATATAAAAAATCTAGGCCTCACACTTAACCATACCTGTTGGCTGTGGGCACTGCATCAGGGGAAATGGCATCAGTAGAAATTTGTTAATCACGCTAAAGTTGCCCAAAAGAATAAAGCCCCAGTGTTTTTAAGGTATTCTTGAAAAAAATTACTCTTAAGTTTTCATGGAAAGAAAGATCACTCACGTTGATGCTCAAATTGTATATGATATTTCACAAATTGCATACTCATAATGCCTAAATTGCACACACAGAGATTTTGAGGGGTGATAATAGCTGTTTACTGCAGAACACCCCAATCAGATATTCAACATTTTAGTTCCTCCTCCTTTAGGTACCATGCCCAAAAAGGACAATCCATGGACTTCTATCGGATTGATCCATGATTATGCTTGGCAAATACTACAGTGATTTGCCATCACCTTCCGCAATACGGTTGACCAGTTACCTCTCCTGACCAGGCAACAATGAAAGTGGAAAGTTAACATATTGATAGAGGAACTTCCCATCATAAATGTTTATGTGTGGCTTATCCCTTTGGACATATGGACTGGATTTTCAAATCTCCATGGAGGTGTAACCAGAGTTGGCCTTGGGCAGAAAAATCACCATGGGAGAGTAGCGTGTCAATTTGCTGGGATCCTCACGCCTCTGCATCATTTTCAAGGAGGCCAGGTTGGAGATGCAACGCCAGATGGGTTGTTTAATTAAGCAACCAAGGAGCTATTAAGGCCTGTGTCAACAGGAATTTTCCAGTGGATGGGTGGGCCTCCCAAGCAGCCAAAGCATGCCCAATGAAGGGAAGTGGCTTCCCATCAGGAGAATAAGCGGCCAGTGTTCCATAATAATTCAAATCATCCCCCCATTGCTGTCAACGCAGAAATGACCATGACTGTTGCTGCAGCCTCTTCATAGTGGCAGTCTGGCAACCGGCCATTTTTATTTTCAAAACTGCTGAGAGTATGCTCCCATTTTGAGGCACCCTCTGCCCCTTACCTACAATAGCACACTTCCACGGTCTCTGTATTGGAGGGCCTCCTATTGGCACTCAAGTGTCAGGAGTTTGCCCAACGGCTTTAACTGGACAGCAAGTATGCCCCTTGGTTATTAACTGGCCATTCCTTTGAAAATCATGTCAGACGATTTCTGACAGTCAGGGCCTTCATTTGAACCTGATGTCAGAGTCTCAACTCCAAAACAAAATCTTTCCATTAACATGGCAGCCCAGAGATACTTTGGGAGGGATTTTCCAGTGACCCACAATAGCATATTTTCCCCTGACAGAGGTGGCTCACCATTGGCTGCCGGCAGGATCTTTCAGACCCTCTATGTTTACAGCATTTTGCGTGACTCATCTGTCCCATTGCCAGGGGGACTAGAAGATTCTGTTGGTCAGAAAATCTCACCCTTTGCCTTTTTTATGTTCAACTTAGAAAGAAAAGAACAATATTCTGAGCCTGCTAGGAAGGCATAAATTTAGAAAATACATTTTTACAAATTAATTGTATTTCTGAGATAAATACCATTTCTGCAAAGATGCATCCTATGCTCCAAACATCCACCGCTGTTGAGTAAAATTTACATCCTAATAAAATTTCTGGTGCTCTGTACCACAAGGTTACAACCTAAAAATATGAAAAAAAGAAAATCAAAGAATAATAAACAATTAGAAAGTCTAATTCCCCAAAATAATTTCAACCAAACATGTTAAAAATATACTTGACTGATCAGCATCTATTATAAAATAAGATGTGAGTCATTAATTATAAAATTTAAATATTTATTGCCACTGTGATCTGAATTAAGTTCAACAGTTGTTAATAAAAGGAGTACAGGCAGTCCTCAGATTTATGACACACTGTAAGATGAAACATTGCAAGTCAGAACTGAATTTCCCATAGGAATGAAGGTATAAATGGAGGATTGGTTGCTGAACCAAGGTTGGAAATCACTTATGGGGCACCTGCTAATGTAAAATGCTTTCAACTCTTGCCCTGACAGAACAGTTGCTGAGGCAATTGTTCTTGTCTGCACCTCTCAGCACAAGTTCTTTGGTTTGTGTGGAAGATATAATGAAGCTACTTGATCACTGTCAATTGCCCATTTACCCTTGAACTTCTGCGAGTCTGAATGCATATTAAATACAACACAAGTATATAAATACAATAAGAGGATTTCAGTTATCCTTGCTGTAAGTTCCAGTATACTTCTGATATTCATTTTTGTCAAAGTATTCAGATGCATCTTCCATGAGCTCTTCCTATTCATCCTTTGTTTCTTGATCCTGAACAATTTCCTTTTTCTGGGATTTATAACTTTTTTTGTAAAACCAGGCAGTATTTTGATTTTAGAAAGTTCACATTAACTAGTTGAGTAACTCTCTTAAAACATAAGGGGTTAAATCCACAAAATATACAGTGGGAGTAAATTTAATACACAAGTCTTAACTTTATGAAACATTTCCAAAACCATGGATCTTAATTACCTCATGAGTATAAGTACGCACAGGAACTCCAAAAGCCCTTGCCAGTCCAAAATCTGCCAATTTGATTGCACCAGCATCATTAATAAGCAAGTTTTGTGGTTTTAGATCTCGATGAAGGACTCTATGAGAGTGACAGAATGCAACACCTTGCAGCAGCTGGAACAGGTAACTCTGTCAAAAGAAGTGTTTCGTTTTGTGAATATTCAACATTCAGAAATAAACTATTTAAAAACCCTAACAGGCAAATCTCCATATTGGTATCACCCAATCCCTCTTATTGCTTACAAATCCAAGGAAATGTTACTGTATTGGGACATAATTGGGATGACAGGGCTGTTCCAAAGACTCTGGGATAAATATAAAATATGCCTACAGAAGACTGCTCAGTGCAGACCTAAATGCCTTTTTTATCTGATGCCTTTCTTAATCAGATAAATTAGGCAGCTTTCTCCTCCAGACAGGAAATGTGAAATTCCATTCAGTGTAGTCATTTTGATTCAGGTATTCTTCATTTTTTCTGTGTCAATCATAAAGAACAGCATCCACACTTTCTATAAACTAAAATGTAACATACATAATGCATTCTAGGAGGACAGAATGCCAAGGATGAACATTAAGCCTGACTGCTGTGATTAAGATCACTGAAAGTTAGTACAGGGACATTGGTTTCTGCAGCTGACAGACAAATTGAATAGAAGAAAAACAACAAAGCGCTCGAAAACACTTTATTCTAAAATAATAAAGTAATACGTTTTAAAATTCTAAGATAAAGGAGTACACATATCTGTAAGAATGTTTATGCAAGGTCCTAGCAACTAATAATAGGTTGGCAAACCTTTTAATATTCTCTAGAAGTTTCAAAATTTTTGCCCCTTCTTGTAGCACTACTTTAAATTGTTCTATTCTGTAAATTTGACAAAGCAAATCTCCTATTAACGGTGTTATCTCTAGAACCATACAACTTCATCTGAAATGTGAATATTTATGCAAATAAAAGCTGTGCTACCCCAATGAGCATATGTAAAGATGAAAATCAGCCTGTTATTTCATTGTCTCTAGACATTGTCTTTAGATCTTTGAACCTTGAGCCATTTTCTAAAAAAGAATGCACAGCTTCTATTTAAACAAACAGCTTATTTTAAACTAAGACCAAAGTGAAGAAAAAAACAAACTGTATCACTCAAAATTAGAATTTATGGGATCGTAGGAAATATATTAACATGGAATGATGATTGTTTAAAGAAGAGAAAACAAAGAGTGGGAATAAAAATGAATTTTTCAGGTTGGCAGGCTTTTAATAGCTGGCAGTACAAGATCAGTACTTGGACTTGATCTATTTACAATCTATATTAATGACTTAGATATAGGGACTGAGTGTAACATGTGCAAATTTTCTGACAATTCAAAATTAGATGGAAAGTAATCAGTTAATCCCCTCCTGCCTGAACTCTGTTTTGTGATGGGCCGGACTGGAAAATTTGAATAGAAGCCAAAAATTGCATTTCTGCCCATAGGAAAACAGCTTGGAATTTTCCCTTCGCCACTTTCAGGGCGGACTGATGGCGGGTCAGGTTTCTTGTTGATCACAGTGGGAACTCAATTTGCATGCATTGCTATGTCATAAATGGCTCAATAAAGGTACTACTTGCCAGAATCATGAGTCACTCCTAATCTAGCACCACATCAGCAGAAAATCAGACTGGTCTGAAACACATCTGGAAATAAATGGTGTGCAACCATCAACCTTCACTTCACTGCTGAGTTTGAGGTTTGTGCAACACTCAAAGCCTACCAACAACAGCTGCACTTCTTCAGGTTCTCACTATCAATGAGATGCATACTGGTGAGGGTGTAGAATTGCTCTGCTCACTGATTTCCTCTGGAAGAATGTTTTCTGTGGGGCTCAGGCAAGCAGAGGGGAGACTGAAGGTGGGGAAACTGGAGCCTGACGTGGAAGAGCAGGATGTAGACACAGAAGTGACTGGATGTGATTCAAAATATATGAATGGGCACGAATGCATACACCAGAGTATTGGCGGGTGGGGGTGTTGTGTCAGTGTGTCACAAGGGGAATAAGTTGCACAGAGACACAAGGTGGGGCGGTGGTGGTCTGGTGGGGGTGGGTGCGACACACAGGAAAGCTCATTGAAATAAAGTAATAGTTGCTGGTCTGGTGCCAGGAGGTTAAGTTAAGAGAGTGAAGGCAGTTCGGAGGCTTAGAGGACCTCATAATCAGGGTGAGAGATTGAGAGATTAAAGATTAAAGTCTGTCTTCAGGCTTAGTGCACTTCATCAAGGCAAAGAATTAAAAGCAATCCCAGGGCTTAGTGGACCTCATAGTCAGTGTGTGAGATTAAATACAGTCTTGGGGATGGGGATGAGAGGACGGGGACCATTAGTCAAAGTTCTCAAAATAGAATCGCAGCACCACCATTTTGCAATCATAAAATTGTGTCACGGTTGGAAACTAAAACTGGAAAAGAATCTGCATGGGAAAGGTCTGAGTAAGTATAGCAGGAGTCCTGGGCTACACTAAGGGGCATATTTCAGGGGCCCCCCTCAAACTGCTTGGATGCTAAAAATTAAGATGGAGTCAGAGCTTCTGATAGCCCCCATGAGGCACATTGGGAATCACTAATTGATCTCTCTGTGGGGCTCATTGAGTGTGAGCACTCACGGTAAGATAATGGTTTTCCCAGCGAGAACTCATTCCCTAAGGACTGGGCCTGAAGAAGTGCAATCCCAGGCAGGGACAAATGAGTATACACCACTGTTGTGGCTTTACTTTATGCTCTGTAAATGAATTATGTACCTTTCCAGTTGGGTTTCCTGAGGTATTACATAACTGAAGGAAAAGAGGAAGGTTTCCTTGTGAAGATGCATTTGTAGTCATTGCCTTTTGTTATGTTTTAACAAGGGACAGCAGGAGTCATTGGCTTCACAATACAATTACTCCATTTGAGCTTTAATTGACAGGTATATGAGAATAGAAAATGCAAGCAAACATGAAGGAAGCTGCTGCATATCTGCGAGATCATCACTGAAAGTCTCTACTGCATTTTATCCAATTGGCCTGGATGACAGGCCAAAGGGCATTCGTTCGTTGCAGAGGCGCATGTTGAGATGGATCACAGATTGCAAGAGTGCCTTTGAAAAGGTGCCACATTTCATGAATGTGTCCAAACCTCTCCTAAGCTCTGTGAGATTGAGGTGTCAAATATCAGGGTTGGCAGTGTGGTCACCTTGTTATATGTGCACATCGGCTACAAGGCTATTTCAGCAAAAAAGCTAGTAGTGCAGACAGAACTATAGCGCATGAAAATGGCTTTGATTGTACGTTTGGAGGTCTAGTACATTTGCCCATTTAGATTATTCAATCCTTCTCCCTGGCGATTAATCAATGAAGCTTGTGGTATTGCTGCCTTCTTGATGGCAGTGGGCAGCACGGTGGTGCAGTGATTAGCTCTGCTGCCTCAGCACAAGGGATCCGGGTTCGATTCCCAGCTTGAGTCACTGTCTGTGTGGAGTTTGCACGTTCTACGTGGGTTTCCTCCAGGTGCTCCGGCTTCTTCCCACAATCTGAAAATATGCTGGTTAGGTGAATTGGCTATGCTAAATTCTCCCTCTGTGTACCCGAACAAGCATCGGAGGAGAAGAAAGACTCAACATCACCTAGCCCAGCTTCGACAGGAGGCTTGAGGTTCAGGGGAGCCCTTGTAACAACCAGAGATTGAGGAGGTTAGGCCCAACCCATAGATGCAACCAAGGGTCTACCAAAGTAGACTCTCTTATCTGGAGATGAGTGACAGGCAATTCCACACCCATCTGAAGAAGTAGATCACATCTGCCACATTCTGTGGGTGGATCTAACGTCCTATGGACTGGGAGAACATCTCCTGCCAGTAGCACTGAAGATCACCACCGAACTCAATCTTTTTGCTGGAAAGGGTTCCATTTCATCAGCGTTCAACTAGTGTGTGATCACCAGAAGCTCATCATGCACACTTGTTAGGTGCCCTGGGAGTTTCCATGACTCATACACTTTTCGTCACTACCAGGTGCCTCACACACTTGAAAGGCCTCAGTTAATCTAGGGGTGGCCATGTCTGTGAACTGAAAAGCCTTTGCACAGGCAGCATGGTGGCACAGTGGTTAGCAGTGCTGCCCCACAGCACCAGCGTTCAATTCTGGCCTCAGGTGACTGTGTGGAGTTTGCATTCTCCCCGTGTCTTCGTGGATTTTCCCAGATGCTCTGGTTTCCTCCTGCGGTCCAAAGATGTGGTTAGGTGGATTGGCCATGCTAGATTGCTCTTTAGTGTTAGGGGGATTAGCGGAGTAGTGGGGCTGTGGGGATGGAGCCTGGATGGGATTGTTGTCGGTGCAAGCTTGATGGGCCGAATGGCCTCTGTCTTCACTATAGGGATTCTATTTTTCTCACCAGTGACATTGAGAGCAATTTCAGCATTCAGCCTTGTGCGTTCAGCCCTCATGAGTCACTAGGCCCTTTTCACTGGGAAGGTTAGCAGCAAACATCACTGCACTCAGGGAATTGACAGTCACCACAACAGCGCAGGTGCTGCACTGAAAGACTTGATCCAGTGGTGGTCTTTATAGGTGGAGAGAGTATCATATCTGCTGGTCTTGTGCTTTGGCACTACCAATTAAGTGGAGATGCTGGCGTTGGACTGGGGTAAACACTGCTCCTTGGAGCAGCACTCTGAAAACTAGTGGCGTTTGCTACCGAATAAACCTGTTGGATTTTAACCTAGTGTTGTGACACTTCTTACTACCAATGAAGGCAGCCTTCTCATTTGGCGAGACAGCTACCTCTCCTAAGCTAGTGAGGACACCTAACTCCAAGCTGTCTTGTAAGGAGCACAGTTGCTATCACATTTTGCAGATGCTTCAGTAAGGAACCTGACACAACTTCCTGATATAACACAAGGGTAGGTTAATGATCATGAGTTAGTTATACATCAAATGTGAGTTTCACAAAGGGAAGTGAACTCTTAATGTGAGAATGGATCACTCAGAATAAGAGGGCACACAGATGCAGATGCATGTGCATGATGCTTTCAAACACCAACACCATTCTCATGAACAGCAAATGTATTTACTAAGGTGCAAGATATAGACAGTGATTGAACAATTGTGACCCAGAAGTGATTTCAATGCTTAATTTTTCTAACCCTGTCACTGCGCCTAGGTCATCCTGACACCCACAGCAGAGGTCAAAGCAGTCTGCTGACTGGTTGTCTTTGATTGGCATGCATCCTCTAGAGGGTTGAGTACTGCAGGTCTTGCAGCGTCCAACTGCGGGGCAGATGCACGTGTTTCACCATAAGAACTCTTCAAATGTGGACAATAAAAATAGAAAAAAACTTACTCCCAACTTATAAAATCAAAGAAAGGGTTTAAATAAAGAAACATCACTATTCCAAACTTGGGGCCATTCCAAGCTACCCACTATTCCAAGCAGTTTTTATATATAATGAGTGAGCTGACGATTACATCACTCTGTAATTGGTTCCATGGTTTAGTGGGTCAGCTGACCCTTAAAGCTTGTTACCATTGGTCACATTACATCCAATGAAAGTTGTCACCAGTTGCATTCAAACAGATTCCCTTTTTTTTTCAAAACAATTTAATGCAACCATCCTCCAATGTTCTTAATAACTTTCCAGTACCTGCACCCCTTTTTGTAAAACAGTCGGATACCTGTGGATTTGCACCAACCTAGTTAAGTTTAGAAAGTTCCTTGTTTTCCAGCATTTGTTTAATGCTGGCCAAATCAATTCTTAAGTTGTGTTTTTGTTGAGTGAACATTGTCCCATAAAGACCGCATGTCCATGTAACACTCAATTGGTTCTTTTTTATCTGATGTGCCCATAAAAAATAATTCTGTTAATGTGCCAGACAAATATATCCTCATATTCAACACCTCTACTAAAACTAGGGTTTCAGCTGCCAATTTACTTGTGATTATCTTTTTTATTTTCTTTGCTTCCCAGACCAAGGGGCAACATTTTCCTTCCTCATCTACCAGGAATATTATGAATCCAGCACCACTTGAATGTCCATCTGGTAGATCGGCATGTGAAGCATCACTGAGCACAACCAACTTCATATCTTCCAGTTCTGCTAGTGCTGCGAATTTAATTACACGCTCCTCTAATTTTAACTTCTTTAATGTTTTATTAGCCTACAAGATCTCTCTGACTGTGGCGCACTTCAACATATTACTGAGCTCTAGGACATTATAGCTTCAATCCAGTCTTGTCCGTGTGCGCAGCCAATTTAGCTGTCCTATCATACTCAACAACTCTGTTTCTTTTTTCGTTTGCCCGTTGCTCTTTTTTCATTGACTTTTCTCTGATGATGGGAATGGGATCAATGCTGTTTAGATATCCCTGTTGACTCATCGTTACACCAGATGTACTTTGTCGGATATCAAGACCAAGATATCAAAAGGCACCAGCTGCTCGACTCCCTACTTTAAATTCTGTTTTCAGCTTCTCAGTTATCCTTTTTGCAAATTCTTCTGTGCCATCCCATAGGAAATCATCCACATGCATCACAAAAATTCCAGCAAATTTTCCTTTAGCCTTCCAGTAAAATATTGCTAGATCTGCTTTTAACTGGACACAGCCAGTCTTCGTTACAGGTCACACAGAAAAATACCAAACCCTTGATACATCACTTAACCCATATACACATTTGTTCAATTTCCACAAATGTCCCTGTGTATTACTTGCTTCTTTGGGTGACCTCAAAAAAACTTTTCTTTGAAGTGTTTTGCCCTGCAGAAATGCTGCTTTAATATCAATTGATTTACATATCCAATTATTAGATGCTAGAATAGTGAAAAAAAATTTCAGTGTCACTTCACCTGCTGTGTGGGTGAATCGACCTTAATGTCTCTCTCATCCAAATAATCCTCATACTCGTGGGCTACTAATCTGGCTTTAGCTTTATAAGTCTCATCTTGCAAAACTTTCTCTGTGCAAACCCACCTATGGGACAAAGCAGGTGCCTTTCATCTGGTACCTCGGTATCATAGAAATTCTACAGTACAGAAAGAGGCCATTTGGCCCATCGAGTCTGTACCAACCAGAATCCCATCCAGGCCCTACCCCCATATCCACTCACTAATCTATGCATCTCAGGACACTAAGGGCAATTTTTAGCATGGCCAATCAACCTAACCGCACATCTTTGGACTGTGGGAGGAGACCGGAGCATCCAAAGGAAACCCTCGCAGACATTAGGAGAATGTGCAAACTCACACAGACAGTGACCCAAGCCGGGAATCGAACCCAGGTCCCTGGAGCTGTGAAGCAGCACTGCTAACCGCTGTGCTACCGTGCCTCCCCATGGTACACCCCAAACTTTTTCCAACTGTCCAGTTCTCTTTGTTTGGCCTCTCGTCCTTCCGTAAGCTCCATTTTGTTAGCAGTTATCAATACTCCCTTATCATGGGGACTTCTACTCCTATTCCTATCACTGGTTTGATTCCTAGCCTTCCTCATTAAACTCCGGCCTCTGCAGCCATGTCTGTTTCTGTTAGGGCTGCTGCTGTCAGATTGCTGTTCTCTGTTGACACACCTTCGGTCACAAATGCATGACTTTTTCCTGGGTTCATAAATGCTTACTGTCTCATCCTCAGGACTTCGGTTTTGCTTTTTTTGTTTCCATCTGTCCACCCCATTTTCCCAATCTATGGCTTTGGCTTCTTGTCCTCACTCTTGGATGTTGAGCCAGTGTTTGTACTTTCCTGAGGCCTTTCCTGCTTTCCCGATTATAGCGGCATCCCTCCACTTGCTTGATCTTTTGGGTATGCATGATACCACTGTGCCTACTTGGGTAGCTGGACCTTTGAAGTAGCAGCTTCATCCCCTGCTTCAATGGTACTTTGTTGATCATCAGATTTCATCTCATCTATTGTTGACTCATCCTCATAATAATTCAGGGTATGTATATGTGAGGTACAAGGTGCCTCCTGCCCTTCTGCATCTTGTTCAGATGTTGCAATTCATACCCAAGTTCCACTACTCTTGAAAAGTGGGCTCACACTATCTGGTTGCACCATAACTACATAGCCATCTGTTCCTATAATTTTCCTGGGCCCTTTCCACTCTTTTTTGCCCTCTCTTTTATAGTAGACCCTATCCTCTTTCTCAAAGTATACCCCAATGGTCTTATGTGGTGTCTTAGGTCCTTGTATCCATTCTGAAATCTCAGCCTTAATGAAGGCCCTTCTCCCTGCATGCATACATTTAAGTGTGCAGAAATCATGGAGCTAATGCTTGTCCCTTTTAGCACCGGGGGGCATCTGTTTATACTGACGGCAACTTTGGATTCATCCCTTATACCAACTGGCATTTTTAACCCCCACCATTTGTTACAAACCTTTTGTGCGCACTGCCCACGCTAATGCAACCTGCAATTTATAGCCCGTTTGATCCATCAAAATTTTATGCAATGTGTCATCTATAACAGCGTGATTCCCTTCACAGAGGCTATTGCTGAATGGGCTCTCTGCTGCAGTATGCATTATTACAATATTTAAATTTTTGCACACATCTTGAAACTCATCATTTGCATGTTCACCCCCATTATCTGTCAAAAATTTAGATGGTGCCCCAATCCTGTTCCAGTCCAGTGGGTCATAAGTTTTACCTTCGCTGTGAATCAGCGTAAATTTGCTGTAAATCAGAATATGTGTAAATCACATATTCTGTGTCACATGTGGTTTCAAAGACATGATTTCTTCTTTTCAGGCAGTTCATAATGTAGTGGCATGGGGAATTGCATTGGAGACAACAATTCACAATCCCTCTAGCATTTCTTCAATTTAAATGTTTTTTTTAATATCAGTTTCCCATGTACGCTAAACCGGGTGGCCATGTCCACAAAGTTCAATAGATACTCGACTTTGTCCTTGTCTTATATCTTTAGATCCATCTCCACTACATCACTGAAATCTCATGGTAGACTCATGACTGGACATGGGGGTGTGCAAACTTCACACCGGGCTGATATTTGTTCTATGAGATCATTCTCTCCTTTGTCCAGCACACTTGCATCCTGCAGCAGTATTCTCAGTCTCTGTGATGCTGAATGACCAAACTACTTATGGAGTTTCAGAATAATTTTATTTATGTCCATTATGCTGTTGTACATTAGCGACACTAATGAGTTATAAGAACATAAGAACATAAGAAATAGGAGCAGGAGTAGGCCATCTGGCCCCTCGAGCCTGCCCCGCCATTCAATAAGATCATGGCTGATCTGTCGTGGCTCAGTTCCACTTTCCCGCTCTCTCCCCATAACCCTCAATCCCCTCTCTTATCAAAAACCCATCAACCCGCTTCTTAAAAATATTTAGCGAGGCAGCCTCCACCACTTCAACGGGCAGAGAATTCCAGAGATTCACCACCCTCTGAGTGAAGAAGTTCCTCCTCAACTCCGTTCTGAACCGCCCCCCCTTTATCTTGAGGCTGTGCCCCCTAGTCCTACTGTCTTTTTTGAGCGGGAAGAGTCTTTCCACCTCTATCCTATCCATCCCATTCATCATCTTATACGTCTCAATGAGATCTCCCCTCATTCTTCTAAACTCTAACGAGTACAAGCCCAGTTTATTCAGCCTCTCCTCATAGCTCAACCCCCTCAACTCCGGTATCAGCCTAGTAAACCTCCTCTGCACTCCCTCCAGGGCCAAAATATCCTTGCGCAGGTGCGGCGCCCAAAACTGCACACAGTACTCCAGCTGCGGCCTCACCAATGCCCTATACAGCTGCAGCAAGACCTCCCTACTTTTATATTCAATCCCCCTCGCTATGAAGGCCTTGAATCGCTATGAATCCTTTGGGCTGATAATTTCAGTTCATTTAAAGGAAGACAATAATGGCCAGATCTTACAAAACATAGGTCCACAGTTTTCCCAAAGACGATAGCTTTATCCTGTTTCAAATCGATGGTCACCTGAGCTTTCTTCATCATAGACCTGCTTAACACCAAGATATGTTATATCACTGGAAAGCACATCTGTACTTATAAACTGATTCCTGAAATCCTACAGGGAAGTATCACCCTTTTGGAGGACATTAAAGTGCTGTCATCTCCAAATCAAAAGCAGGTGGAACTATCATGCTCTTTTACTTAATTTCGGTCTTTATGATCAAGGGGCCCCTAAATAACAATTTAGCCAATCTTGGCCACAGTCAGTGGATATACATTCACTATCTAAAACAGCACAGCTGAAAGAGTCTATTTTCAGGACACTCATTATGGGATTCAACTTTTCAGCCACCAAAACAATGCCTTCCTGGTCCTTATCCTTGTCACTATCGGTTTCCCCATATTCTGTATCACACGTGGTTTCAAAGACATGATTTCTTCTTTTCGGGCAGTTTATAATGTAGTGGCACGGGGAATTCCATTGGAAACAATGATTCACAATCCCTCTAGCATTCCTTTGATTTAAATTTTTTTATCAGTTTCCCATGTACATCTTCTTTCCCCATTTTCAAATTGGTTGTAACTGTTTTCAACACTAGGTCTGTTATTAACGTAACTGCCTCTGTTTAAAGGCCTTCGTGTATCATTTGATCTGGCACCCAGTTGAGTCACGATTGACTCCTCAGTTCTGGGCGCTATGGCATTCCGGTCTGCATTGAACAAGGTGGCGGGGAAGGATTATTTCCCAAAAAACTTTTTTAGTGATGCTGCCATTTGATCAAAGAGGGGTTCTGTTCCTCCTAATTGTATTCCAGTCATTACTAAAAGAGTATCCATTTCTGACAGACAAGCACAGTTCAACAACTTGAAGGGCGATACTGCACCCGGAATCTCCAAATTAAATTTCATTAGCCTGTTACAGTCCCTATCAAAATCCATGATATACTTTTCCATGGACTGGGTATCTTGTCTCCTAATCCTTTCAAACATTACCCATCCTTCATAATTCTCTAAGAACACTCTTTTTTGTATCATAGCAGGAGCTGTAGCCCTTCTTCTTTACTTATTTATTTAAGGCATCTGCCATCCAATCGGAAAATATTTTGCTTGTTATCTTGCTCTCAATTGGAAATGACAAAGCTAATGCCATACTTTGCTTTTTTTTCAGTATTGTGGTGACAAGAGTCCACATTTTCACTTCTGTCTTCCACTGCCAATATGGTTCGGCATCTGAAAAGACAGGGAAACAATCCAATCTCACGAGTTTACTTTTACCTTCTGCCATGGTTGTAGCACTTTTTCAAAAACAAACACCAAGTTACGATGTTTTATCAAGTTTTTCGCTGCTACCAATGTTTCATCAGAAGTAGCTCTTCAAATGCAGGCAATAAAAATAGAACAAAACTTACTCCAACTTATAAATCAAAGAAAGTGTTTAACAAAGAAACATCATTACTCCAAACTTAGTGCCACACCCTGGGCCACTCCAAGCTCCCCACAATTCCAAACAGGTTCTTATTTATAGTGAGTCAGCTATTACATCATTGTGTAATTGATTCTATGGTTGACTGGGTCAGCTGACCCTTATAACTTGTTACCATTGGTCACATTACATCCGATATAAAGTTGTCACTGGTTGCATTCTAACAGCACCCTTCTCAGTCTGTACACCCAGAGTTGATGGGGTCACAGGCAGAAGGGACTGGGATTGCCTGGACTCTCTCACCTGGCTGGATAGTCCTGTGGCGTGGATGGTCCTGGGATCTCCAGCTGCTTGTTCTCCTTCCTGTGAGTTCCTGAGGACCCACTACCTGACTTCCTGAGGAGAATGGACACCTGGAGAAATGTCAAGGCCTAGTCATTGATAGATCCCACTGATGCTTATAGTGAAGCAGTGCAGGTCCAAATAAATCTAGTGGGATCTGCTAGACCAAGGTGTCCAAGGCGGTCGCCACCCTTCCCATGGAGAACGTAGGAATTAGGATCAGAAGTAGGCAAAATCAGTCCTTTGAGCCTGCTCTGCCATTCATAATCTGATCTCTCCCTGGTCTCAAATCTGCCTCCATACATGTTCTATCCATATTCCAATAACCCTTTTTCAAATCAGAAATATATCTATCTCCTTGAAACCACTTAATGATTCGGACTCCACTTTTTTAATCTGAGTGAATGTATTTTGGTATATTTGGTTTTTCCCCTGGGTTTCAGAATAGAGTTTTGATTAGGTTGACAGATAGAGTCACGTGCTTCAGGAAAGGAGCTAAGCTTACAGGGAAAAGCAAGCAGTTACTGCCAGATTCTGAATGAGCAGGCTGCTATTTGGAACACGCTAGGAGAAATAGCTCTTCCTCTGTCTCTCTCTCTCCAGATGTGTTCTGGAAGCTCAAGGACTGACAGCCCAAGTTCAAACACATAAACCTGTGTGTTGTTAACTGATTTTGGAGTTTAGGTCTACAAGCAGAATATTGCATGAATGGAACTAATAGAGATAAATTAGCAGTTAAGAATTGAATTTTAGCATGTTTAAGTATTCAATTGGTATTAATTAAGCTAATTGATTCATTATAGTTAAAACTGTATTGTCAAATAAAATTTATTTTGATAAAAGCTTTCTAGTATGTCAACAGAATTACATCTGGAGTGAAGTACCTTATTCTCACACTAATGCCAAAATACAAAACTGTTGCGGTCTAGTCGAGCTTCATAACATATCTTGGGGCTTCTGATCAGTACCTTAATACAAACTGTACTGAATTTGTTCATTTCAGGCTTTAATGATGGTCCAGGGACAGGGATGGCAACCAAACTGCCCCAAGGAGGTTTGTCATTCATTTAAATTAAGCTTTATGCCTTAGATTTTATTTATCTTTTAGGCTTAATGCTAGCAGGTCAGATTTCCCACATCTCATGAAACATGGCAACTGAAGAGAGTTAAGAATAGCTGCATGCAAAAAGCAATTGTTTTCCAGCACTACTTGTGCACCTGGGCCATGGCCGACTGGGAGCTCATTAAGTCCCAGACATTGATAACTGCGAGTTATTCAGTTTGGAGGCTGACTGAATGGTATTGGAAAAGGAGAGCTGAAATGGAAAGCTAAGCTGGTGAAAAGACGCCAGTAAATCCTGCACATTTTGAGCCTACTGTCTTCCTCTGCAGCAAATACATCAGACTCTGCCATGCCAGAATAAGGTTCCTGAGCCATATATGATATTTAGTTGGCCAATACAGTGAAAACGATCATCTCATGAGGCAGAAGGCTACTAAGAATCTTTGCCACTGATTACAGATCTCTCACACCACTCTAAACTCTCTGAACCACCATGTACCTGCCACACCAACTCACAAACTCTATCCTGAGCAGCTGGAAACCTATTTGCTCCTAGGCTGTGGCCACTTCTGATATATTTCCTGCCCAGTACAGAGACAAACCTGTCAATAAGACTGGCTTCCAGACGGTAAACCATAAAAGAAAACAAATCCAGTGAAATTAAAGCTCCAAAACTACTCCTCCGCTAATTGAAAATCCAGCTCCAGTAAACAGCAGAGCCACAGAGTCTGGGCTCATATGTGAATGGCCATTTGGGAAATGGAAGGCTGACAATTATCAGCAAGCAAAAAGTCAGAACCATGTAGAAAATAGTTGGGGTGAGAAGTTATAGTACCAGGCAAAACACTGAAAACTGTTCAATCAACACAAACATTTGTCAGGATATTTCAACACAAAAAATAACCTGTCACTTCCTGATGTAATATGCACTCAACTCACTGCACAATATGGGCACAATTTAATCGCCCTGGAACATAGGAAATAAGAGCATTGTTGGCCAGTTGGATGTTTGTGCCTACTCCACCACGCAATATCATGTTGATCTGACTGTGGCTTAACTCCATTTTCTTGCTGACACCCCATAACCTTTACTTCCCTGTAGATCAAAAAACTATTTAACTCAGCCTTGAATATACTCAATGATCCAATCTTTGCTCTTTGAGGTAGATAACTCCAAAGATTAACAACTCCGAGAGAGGAAATTGCTCCTCGTGATAACCCCTAAGAGATCCAAGGGGAATTCACTGACTGATCTCCCTGTGGACTCATTGAGTGTGAGTACCATTAGTAACAGGCAATGACTTGCTCAACTAGAACTCATTACCAAAGTGTTTTATATGGCAGACCCAGGACTGGGCTTGCAGAACTACTTGCTCCAGGTAGGGTCTACTGTGTATATACCATAGCAGTGGTTTTACTTTTCTTTTTTTGTAAATAAACGATGTTCCTTTCCAGCCGGGCTTCCTGAGAAATTACTCTTCATCTCCATCTTAAATGGGAGGCGCATTAGGATCTGAAACAGATTGCACAAGTCATGAAATTTCCTGGCTCGCCACATCCACCTTGGTGAACAATTGCCCTGAAAGACCAGATTTTTCCAAATGTGGCAGATGCAGCATGGAGTCAGGTCTATCACTCCTGAATGCAGATTGGAGGTGGCCATAGCTGCAGGTAATCCAAGCTCTTCAAAGCGTCTGCATTAGTTCTCTGGAACTTTGTGGCCATGTTAAGTGTTAGGCCTCTAGCCCTCAATTTCACATCCCACCAGTTCTCTATCTGCTCCTCATGTACCATCCACCCAAGTCATGGCACCCTATGATTCCTTATAGTCTCCATGCCAACTCATTCCCTTTCATTCTTCACCTTTGCCCTTACCATTTCTATGTCAACTCCAGCAGGGGTAGAACTCAGGCACCATGTTGAGTCTAAATAAAATAAAGGTCTAAATATTCATAACAGCCTTTATATCAGAGTTAAAGAAAAATTGTGTCACCCAGAGGGTGAGGCACAGTGGTTAGCACTGCTGCCTCACAGCGCCAGGAACCCAGATTCAATTTCCAGCTTGTCGTTGTAGAATCTGCACATTCGCTGTGTCTGAATGGGCTTCCTCTGGGTGCTGTGGTTTCCTCCCACAGTTCGAAAGACATGCCGGTTAGCCATCTTTCCAGCTGGCTATAAGATGGCCATGCTAAATTCTCCCTTTGTGTGCCTGAACAGACATTGGAGTGTGATGACTAGGGGATTTTTACTGTAACTTCATTGCAGTGTTAATGTAAGACTACTTGTGGCAAATAAATAAACTTTAACTTTATCACATGTAACCCCGCTGATCAGTCTAAAAAGTCCTGTGAGTACTTAATTCCTTATAAAAACAAAAGACTTGTTTTCAAATTCCCACATTAAATAAAGTTAAAGTGCCAGACAAAACATTGAAAACTGTTTAATGAATATAAATATTTGTAATATAGAACCATGAAGCTTACAATCAAGCTGTGAACTTACAACCCATCTGTGGAGCATTGGAAAGCAGCCAATTATTAATAATGATTGCCCTTAGAGTCAAAAATAATCTTTGAGGGTCTTTGCACACATGGTGTCTCCATCTCAATTTGAAGGTACAATGACGGAAATTAGAGGGCCACCTTTGGCTGCAAACTCAAGAAATCTTTAGGGCGTGATCATACCTTTTCGCCCTGCAGTCCAATGGGCGGGGTGAGCCAGTACGATTACGAGAGCCAAAAATATCAGGCTTGCGCCTGACTTCTAGCCTCTCATGGACACGCACACATGTGCGCGTACACACACACACACACACACACACACACACACACACACACACACACACACACACGCTGCAAAAGCGAACTGGGGAGTGGGGGGTGAGGGGTGACATCCTGTACTGTAGAATTCAGCAATCATTTTCCCACATTATACACCATCTGCCAGGCCTACTCAACCAATCTACAATCTTTTGCAGACTTTGGCTGGAGTTTTGCCAACATCATAACTGGAACTGTGCGCCATTTTCATTTCCTGCCTCTTTTTGCCATATCCTACATATCCCACATTATTGTAATTAGAATTCTAATTAGAATCCAGCAGTATACATGCAAAACATATTCAATTTGGCAGTGGGAGAAGCTTTTCATTGGTGGCACCTGCAGTCAGGTAATAATACTGCACTTAAAGGCAGTCTCTTCAAGAACCTCCTGGCCAAATGGGGAGGCTTTGCTTCCCCGCTACAACTTTCCCCCCCAACTGTATTGCCATTAACATAAAACTTGAGAGCACAAAAGGCGGTATGGGTGATTTGCAAAATTAAATTTCACTTTATTTGTTGGTTTAACTCTATTTATGTGTGCATCATCATTATTTGTTGAGCTTAGTTGAGTCAGAAAGCCAAATGTACTGGCATGACTCATGGTTTTTATGCATTGATGGTAATAGAGGATTTAGAGACATTCTCTTGATTGTGAAACAGTGTTGTGTTTTTTGTTTTTGTGTTGTCTTTATTGAATGTTCATGGTAGTGCTGTATTCACCGTTCTGTGGGATGTGGCTGGACTTGCACACTCATCCGGCCTCTGGCCCTCCCTTCTACACATCGTCCAAAAGCAATCTCAGATGGGGGAAGGGAGGGTGGTAATTAAAATGTTGTAAGTGAATTCAAAGACCTGTAAGGACACACACTGAGATGGGCAGACATTTGGGCAGTACTAAGATCCCTCATTATATTTTACCTTGACTGACCGTGACCATCATTCCTCCCACCACACCCACAACACCAAACTTTTCCCACTCCACTATTTCATTCCTCTGCCTTCACCTTCTGTCTCCCCTAGATCCCTCTTACACTTCCCCATGTCCAGACTCTAATCTAGAATCCCCCTCACCACTAACTCACTCTTGCTGATCCCAAGCTCTATGCAATAATCCATTCTCCTGCTTCCCTCCTTTGTGCCATAGAGTTAAACAAGGAAGGTCACTGAGCTTATGTACAACAACACAAAGCCAACAGGTGCACGTAAACGATCATGAACTAGGTGCTACACAAATCTTGTGCGTGCTGACTTTATCGTGAACACAGAATGTAATTTTTTTAAATTACGCTAATAAGAAATCATGGCATACCTATGTAATGCTTGACATGCCTTTGATTTTATTTCTGCATATCAGCTCACCATCAGAAAATCCAAATTTCGCAAAGCACCTAATTAAAATCCCCTGCATGTATTTTGCTCTTCTGTGGTCCATAAAAAATACCCCCCCTCCCCCCACTTTGAGTCCTCCTCACAAACTTTATTTTCCTACCCTTCATCAGTAAATTTGGCTACAATAAGGTCAGTCCTTTTACCCCATCATTAATAGATTGTGAATAGCTGCAGTCCCACTCCTCATGCCTGAAGTCTTTACATGATGTCCACGGTACAGGTCAGGGCTGTGCTGGAATACTCACCACTTACCTGGATCCGATGCAACTACAATAGAACTCAAGAAATTCAACACCATCCAAGTTATCTATTTCCCCACACATTCATTCCCTCCATCACTCACACACCATGTCCGCAATGTGTACTATATGGACGCTGCAACTCACCAAGGCTTCTTCAACCAAACCTTCCAAACCCAAAATCCCTACCATCCTGAAAACCAAGACATCAGGTGCATTGGAACACCACTACCTGAAACTTTCTCTCCATGTCACCATTCTGACTTAGAAATATATTGCCATCCTTTCACATCACTGGGTCAAAATCCTGGCATTTCCTAACAACTCTATGGGTACCTTCACACAAAGATTCCAGTAGTTCAAGAACATGGCTCACAATCACCTTCTCAAGAGTAACTCAGGACAGTCTTGCCAGCAATGCCCGCCTCATGTGAATAAATGAAACAAAAGTTTTGAAGTGCAATGCCATAGAATGTATTAAGTCCCCCCATTTCAGATACCAGAATATTTTATTACAGCAGTGTCAATAGTGAGGCATAATCATGTAAGGGAAAAAAAAAATCAAAAGGTGACTCATCTATGTTTGCAAGTCTATTCATGGTTCCCTTAATGTACAAATTGGCAAAAGCTTGAGAACAGGTCAACTGCATATCTTCTCAGAATGAAAATTATTCCAGACTTCAATTAATGAGGAGGTGGAGGTGGTGGGGAGAATATGAGGGATGGGCAATAAATGTTGGCTAGCCAGCGATGCCCATGTTCCACGAATGAATAAAAAAAAAGACAATCCAAAATGGGTGGAAATTAATACAATTGGCATTTAGGTGATCAAAATCTACATGACTGTGCTTGATTGTGTAACTTACAGAAAACATAATCCTACAAGTGAATTGTAAGTTAAATTTGTAATTACCTTAACTAATTGCAAAGGGAGTCCAGTAGATGGAGCAGAGTCCATGTATTTCTTCAGATCTTGATTCAGAAATTCAAAAACCAGATACAATTTCTTTTCACTGTGGATAACATCTAACAGTCTAAGGCAAGAGTACACATATTACTCGTGGCTGCTTATTACAATACTATGCTTTAGTAGATTCATCACAATAGTTTTGTTACTGTGAAAAGGGAATGATAAAAGTAGGAATCTATTATGTTTTCAGACCCCTATCAAAAATTTTAAACAATAGCAAGATGTAAAACTGCAGCACTAATCAGATTACACTGTACAAAAGTGAGCTGCTCTGGAATCCTGGTATGTCTAATTTATTTTATTGCAGATAACAATTTAGAAACATATACAAACTCCAAAAAAACAGACCTCCCCCCATCTTCCCTCTGGTATCCTCCTTCCTTTCCTGAAGCCACTAGCTCAGCTTGCTGTACAGCTCCAAATGTTGATAGCCTTCTAGTTAGTAACCCATTAAGTACAAGCCTAGATAGTGAACATCAGCAAAGCATATCAACATAATCATCCGAGCCAAGCCCAATCCTATTCTAAATTCATACCCATAAAAACAATGAACCAGCTAGAATTTGTGTGATGACCAAAAGCTGGAGCTGTGGTTTAATTCTTCCTGCAAACTAGTCTTGCAGTCATGTGCTCTATGTGCAATATGTGCTCTAATCTGCTCATCAGTACCTTTGAAATTTAAGATCTTAATTGAAGTGGTGATGTGCAGATCTCATGACTGCAAAACCAAACAGTTGCTCCACCAGTTGGTAAGTTTCTCCACAGTCAGGTTTTGCAGATACCTAGAACCAGAACTACTTCTAATAAAATGGAAGTGCTTGTGAATGATGAATATAAGAGAAATATTCAGGATTCAAGTGAACAATAAGTATTCTCATACGTGTCCTGCATGCCTGGCAAGTAAATGGGTTTTACTTTAGACTTCTTCAGTAGGTTTGGGACCCAAATAGGAGGAGAAGAAAATTTAGTGCAAGAAGGAATTGTTAGCAAATAATGTTATGAGTATAAGACAATACTTTAGTTTTATATGGAGTTAGTTAACTGGACAGCTGGTTCATAATGCAGACTGATGCTAAAACCACAGGTTCAATTCCTGTACTGGCTGAGGTTATTGATGAAGGGCCTTCTCCACAACATTGCCCCATGCCTGAGGTGTAGTGATCCTCAGGTTAAATTGGCACCAGTCATCTCTTCTCTTCAAAAGAGAGAGCAGCTTATGATCATTTGGGACTATGGGATTGTGACAATATAATGCAACTAATCTTTAACACAATGCAAACGAGAAAAAACATATCTGAGCTTTAAAGAAACAAAAAGCAAGCTCAAAGAAGCAGTAACATAGTAAAAGCAAGAAAATAAAGAGAACACTAAGTTTGAGATGGAGAGAGTTTGAAGATAGCAGAAGAAATGTGTAACTGGCACAAACTTTTGTACTTCTGCTAGAATGGTGCCTTTTAGAATGGCCTTAATGTCCTGTGTTTGAGAGAAACTTAAAAACGTCTTCAGGGAAAAAATAAATGTGACACAAAAGAGATCATCAAACCTCATGGAGATAACATTGCCTCGAACAAATATTTGCAAATGGTACAACATTTCTAATTTTTCTTATATTGGTGACCCCTGCAAATATTTTTATTGTTAACCACAGAACAAGTATTTATGTCATATTATCTGGAAGTTTCACTTTCAAACCCTACCAACAATAATTTATTGCTCCTCATATGTGTGTTATCAATAAATTTTGATTGGATGCAGTAATCTGGTAGGGATGCCAAACATCTGCTGCCTACAACTTCTGGTGCTTTCCAAACAGCAGCAGTTTGTTAATAAAGGATGGTTAAACAACTAGGCAATATCCAGAAATTATCAACAATTATTACTTAAGCTGTCGAATATACAACAAGTATTTAACAAACACTAAATGAAACAGCTTACAATTAATTTTTTTCTATTTATACATGTCTATTCTGAGCTATTCAGATTTCCTTGTTCCACACAGCATTGCCTAACCAGACCAAAATACAAAATTAACTTTTCTTACTTCACAATATTTGGATGATTTAATTCTTTTAACAAAGATATTTCACGTATAGCAGTACTTGGCACTCCTTCCATTTCACTATAAGATACAAAAAATACAAGTTTAAAAATCTGAGCACATCATTGACATTATTTTCAAATCCTGGTTTGTGGTTGCCACCTTCAAACAATTTCTCATTTGGTTTCCCATTTATTTCAAAGAGGATTTGGATGAGCACCAGAGGAAAATAAACTTGCAAGGCTACAGGGCTGTAACAAGTCAATGGGACTGACTTAAAACCATTTGAGGAGGAAGAGTGTGCCATTTAGTTTATATTGTTCCTTCTCATTCTTCCTCTGAAAATGCATCATCACACTTCTCTGAAATACATTTCACCTGCTACAAAGACTGGCCACAGAAATGACCGGGTGTGTCCTTCTTAAGTCTTCTCACTATTTTCAAATTGTGTGTCATTTGCAAACTTTGAAATTATGTCCAAGTCATTAATATTAAAAAGAGTAGTCGTTCTAATACCAATCCCTGAAGAACACAATATATATCCCTCCACAATCTGAAAAATAACCATCCACCACCACTTTCTGTCCCAGAACCAATTTTGTATCAATGCTGTCACTGGCAGTTTATGTTCATCTCATGAACTTTAATTTTACCAAAAAGTCTATTATGGGGCATTTTCAAATACACATACACATCAACTGCACTACGTTTATCAATCCTCTAATTTCATCAAAGAACAATAATAGTTCTTTGTGACACAGTGATTAGCTGGTGCTGCCTCACAGCACCAGCGACCCGGGTTCAATTCTGGCCTCGGGTCACTGTCTGTATGGAGTTTGCACTTTCTTCCTGTATCTGCGTGGTTTTCCTTCAGGTACTCTGGTTTCCTCCCACAGTCCAAAGATGTTCAGGTTAGGTTGATTGGCCATACTAAATTGACCCTAGTGTCAGGGGGATTAGCAGGGTAAATGTGTGGAGTTATGGGCATAGGACCTGGGTGGGATTGTGGTTGGTACAAACTCGATGAACCAAATGGTCTCCTTCTGTACTGTAAGGATTGTAAAGTATATAATGCTTTTAACAAAGCCATCTAGGTTACCATTTATTGACTCACAATGTTCCAAGTAAAAATTAAATCTGTCCCAGATTGTACTCTCTAGAGCTTTCCCCAAAACTAAAATTTGGCTCACTGGCCCATAGTTACTAGATTTATCAGGTATGAAATATTTTCAAACCTCTAGTCTGCTAGCACTATACTAATATCGAAGGAGGATTAAAAGATTGTGACCAGAGTTTGATCTATTTCTACTCTTGCCTCTCTTAACATCCTAGGATGTTACAACATTGAGCATTACCAATTTTCTAAGTACTCCCTTTCTATCTATTTTCCTTTTATCCAATTTATAAACTAGGCTTGTACTCGTTAGAGTTTAGAAAAATGAGGGGAGATCTCATTGAGACATATAAGATGATGAATGGGATGGATAGGATAGAGGTGGAGAGACTCTTCCCGCTCAGAAAGGACAGTAGGACTAGGGGGCACAGCCTCAAGATAAAGGGGGGGGGTGGTTTAGAACGGAGTTGAGGAAGAACTTCTTCACTCAAAGGGTGGTGAATCTCTGGAATTCTCTGCCCGTTGAAGTGGTGGAGGCTACCTCGCTAAATATTTTTAAGACGCGGGTTGATGGGTTTTTGATAAGAGCGGGGATTAAGGGTTATGGGGAGAGGGTGGGAATGTGGAACTGAGCCATGACAGATCAGCCATGATCTTATTGAATGGCGGGGCAGGCTCGAAGGGCCAGATGGCCTACTCCTGCTCCTATTTCTTATGTTCTTATTTACCCCACTCTTTTCCTTCATTACTGAGACGTTCACAACATCTATCTGCCAACAGATGCAGAGTAGTCAATCAGAGGGGGATAAAAAGAGTGACAATTTTGGTTAGAGAAGCAACTGCATCTGTGAAGAATGATATGTTAAAAGGATTATCAATTGAGGCCATATGAATTGAGTTGAGGAACAAAAAAGGGACGTTCATGCTATTGAGAATGTACTATAGACCCTTAACCAGTCAGAGGGAGACAGAAGAGCATATATATAGGCAAATCTCTGAGAAGTACAAAAATAGTAGGGCAGTGATAGTAATATTATCTGGTCTAGTTTAGTGTGGAAGAAATAGAGGGAACAGAATTCTTGGTGTGCATTCAGGAGAACCTTTTGGCCAACATGTAGCAAGTCCAACAAGAGAGGGTGCAGTTCTAGACTCAGCTTTAGGAAATAGGGTGGGCGGATGAAAGGACTGGCGACGAGAGAACAGTTTGATGGTTCTCAGAATACCAGTGCCAACAGGAGCCCTGTGGCTCCCTTAACCAACCTTGTTTTTGCTGATGTCTGCCTGCGTGTTCAGCTTCTTACTTCCAGATGATCATGATTCAGTAAGTTTTAAACAGTTGTAGAAAAAGATAAGGGTAAAACAGGAGTTAAGAGTTCTAAATGGGGGTGAGGCTAATTTTACTAAGCTAAGGAGTGCTTCAGCAAAAGTGAACTGGAAACTGACACTTGAGGGTAAATTGGTGTCAGAGCAGTGGGAGGCACTCAAAGAGGAGATAAAGGGGTCCAAGTAAACATATTCGCACAATAAAATGGTGGGACAGCCAAATCTAGAGCCCCCAGGGGGTTAAGAAGTTTACAAGGTAAGATAAGGCAAAAAAGGAAAGCTTACATGAGTCACTGAGTACGCCATACCTCGAAAACCAAGAGAAGTTCAGAAAGAAGAGGGTTGAAAATCAAAAAGGAAAGTAGGAAAGCAAAGACAAAGCATGGAAGAATATTGATTAGCAAATCAAGGAAAACACAAGGACGTTTTATCAATACATTAGAGTAGAGGATAACTAAGAGAAGGTCATGTCTGACTAATCTGATTAAATTTTCTGAGAAAGTCACAAGAAGAATTGATGAGGGTTGTGCAGTTGAAGTGGTAACATGGATTTTAGAAAGCCAAGGTTCCACATTGCAGATTAGTTAAAAAAGCAGCCCATGGGATCCAGGGAAACGTATGAAATTTGATATAAAATTGGTTCAGTGGTAGGAAACAAAGGGTCATTGTTATTGGATGTTTCCAGTGCAGCACAGGGATCAGTACTAGATTGTTTGCTTTTTGTGATATATATTAATGACTTGGACATTAAAGTAGGAGAATTATCAAGAAATTGTCAGATGACACAAAAACTGGCTGTGTGGTAGATAGCAAGGAGGATTTCTGTACACTGCAGGAAGGTAACAATGACAGGTCAGGCGGGCAAAAAAAAATGTGAAATTCAACCCAGAGGCATATGAGGTGATGCATTTGGAGAGATCAAATAAGGCAAAGGATTACACAATAAATAAGAGGATACTGAGAGTTGCAGAGAAAGTGAGGGATCTTGGAATAAATGTCCACAAATCCCTCACTGTAGCAGAACTAGATGATAAGGTGGTTAAGGTGGCATATGAAATCCTTTTGATTTACCAAGGCATAGAATACATGAGCATGAAGGTTATGTTGGAACTATATAACACATTAGTTGGGCCAAAACGTATGTACTGTTTGCTGTTAAGGTTGCCTTGTTACAGATAGGATGGAATTACATTAGAGAGGGTACAGAGAAAATTTATGAGAATGTTGCCAGGACTGTAAAATTGCAACAATGAGGAAAGATTGAATAGGCTAGGGTTGTTCTCCTTGGAACAGAGGAGGTTGAGGGGAAATTTGATAGAGATCGATGAAACCATGAAGGGCCTGGATAAAGTGGATGGGAAGGCTTATTTACTTTAGCAGAGGAACTGGTGACTGGGGGCATACATTTAAAATCATTGGTAGAAAGATTAGAGCCGAGAGAGGAAAATCTTTTTTCAACCAGAGGGTTATGGGGGTCTGGAACTCATTGCCTGAAAAGATAATAAGGCAGAAACCCTCAAATTTAAAAGATGTCTGGATAGGCACATCAAGTGCCATATCCCACAGGGCTGTAGACAAAATGCTGAAAAGTGGGATTAGGCTAGGTTGTCCAATTTTGGCCATCGCAGACATAATGGTCTCTTTCTATGTTGTAAACTTTCTATGATATCTGAGCTATAACTTCTGCTTCTACAGTTTTCTTTTTGGTCCATAACTGATCTCACTGCTCACTGACCAACCTTTTATTCCTTTAATATTCCTTTAATGTTACATCCATGTCAGATTTGCATGTTCCTATGATCTAGCATGCCACTGCACACAGTCAGGAGCAAGTGCAGTTTGCAGTCGAAGCTGAGTTACAAAACAGGATAATTGGATCTTTAATACACATATAAGCACCCATTCCATCTTTATTTCTACATAATAATTTTACTTGATATTATTTACATAGTTAAATAAAAATTCTTATAGAAATTGGTGAGCAAAGTCGGTTGCAAAGTTTTTTATGCAGCACAGATTGTGGTGCTAGGAGTGATTTGCACATTTAATTGATGTTCATTTCAAAGCCCACGCGAAGCCCCAGTGCGACTGATGGATCTGCAACTTAAAAATGCTCAAAGATAATTAATTAAGACAATGCTGCCAGCACAATTTTTCAGTATGTTTGGAACTTGCCAGGGTCACCAAGGGAAAAGCAAAGGGAGATTGATGGGGCTGTGAAATTCAACTGGAGAGTCTTCAAATTTTGAACCAGGAAAACTGTTTACCTAAGTGAAAGATTTTTGATCACAGCACTATTTCTGAAAATATCTTAACTGTTTTGGAGATGAAGCTAAGGTATCAATAGCATTACATAGAAGTAATAAGAAATGGAAAAAAACTTGGTAGCTTTGAAAATGACAGAAGTGTTTAAAAGTATGCTAATTGTATAAAATTAATTTCAATTACAGATTTTATTTCAAGGCTCTACTGATCTTACACAACTGATATTTTAAGAAAAGTTATAATTATGCAAAGCTTAAAATTGAGCCAAATAATCTTTTGATAAAAGTGAAATTTTGTTAATGGCACATTGATGTATTTCTAATGAAAGTAGAGTGGATGCATGCTGCATAAGTGAACATGTACTATATCAAGTTAACTTCAGATGTAATGACAGCAGCCGAAGACAAAGGTTGAGGACAGCATGGGCTTAGTTGTGATGGCCCCCGTGACTAGTTGACTCACATTTTCTAAGCTTACATGTAAGGAATAATCATTGAGATCAAAAATTAGAGGATTGCTGGTGTTTTGAAGAAATGCTCTACATGAGTCAATGCTAGAGGAGTTTTCGTAATAGCAGAAACACACCATGTTATAGTTTATTTCTATTTTGTAAGCATTGTTTTCCAGTAGCTCTTCTTTGATTTTTAAAATTTACATCTTGCTTTAGCAGTTCCCATGTTGCTTGTAAATGGTAAATTGCATAGGCTGCATGTGTAATGTACTTAAAGTTGTGTTAGGTTTCATTACAAACATGTGACTTATTACAGGAATCAGCAATCTTTTCTGGACAGTTAAATGATTTGTGCTTTGAAACAAATTTTTTTTAAATGTTTGGGATAAGGGGCATGTGAGGTGGTACAGGGGAGGTTGTTCAGTGAGTTTTCTGTCACGAAGCAATATGAAAAATATAACTGAAAACTCCATGAGTATATAAAATATTAACAGTTTTACAAAGTACTTTAAAACATAGATTTTTATATTTGTATGCTGATCTATATGATGATTTATGTGATAATATATGTTGATCTATGATACTTGAACTTTAATAGTTATGTAGTAATACCATGCTGCTTTATTGCTGTTTTAGCTGAAGTGTGGAGTCATATTAATTTTCAAGCTTTTTTTATATATTCATTCATGGGATGTGAGCATCACTGGTAAGGCCAGCCAGCATTGAATTGTCCAACCCTAATTGCTCTGGAGATGGTGGTAATGAATTCAAATGGGATAGTGTTGGAAAATAGTTTCTGAACAGCTGCAGTAGTCATTTGCGTCACTTCACTTACTTAATCAAGTGCAGTTCTGTTGTATTAATATGGACTTTATCCTGTTATACATGCACAAACTGCCTGAATGCTGAAATGCTGGGGTCACTTTGATGATTTGATACAAATGCACTGGTCCAGTCTTGATAGTGATAGAAAGTAAATAAAGGGAAAACTAATGTGCCTACTCACTTGAAGCAAAATAATTTCATCTATTTGAAGTAGCCTAGAAGCATTTCCATTCACTACAGATCATATAGTACTATAATTGCATCAATCTTTGTCACAAAATAATTCAGATCTTTTAGTCTTCAATTCTGCTGAAGCCCTCAGTATTGTACTGTTGGCCAGTGAAAGATCTAAAGGGGTCGCACCTGTTTATTTATCCCTTAATTAATATTTGGAACTGTAGTACCAAACTGAACAAATTTTGATTTTGCCATACTTTGATTGTGAATTATGCGGTCCACGCTTACTATTAGATTATTAATGATGTGGAGTCAGTTGTGAAGTATCTTTTAAATGAAACACCATTGTGTTCTAACATGTACATTTACAGTCTTGAAAATTATGTTGAGATGGCTACCCAGTAACACAAGCTGTTTATACTGTTGTGTTTTAAGTTATAACTTATGTACGCATAGGTATTGGAGGATAGATTTTACTGGAGGATCGCCTGTCCTCAATCTAAATTTGCACTAATCTGTTATACAATACCCCCACCTAAGTCCAATTTTCAAGTCATCGCCTTCAATGCTTGAAGTCCAAATCGCCTGTCCACATGTTTGTTGTCCAATTCCCACCTTCCCAATTTCTTATGTCCACCTTCCAATTCCCTCACGCTTCCCAACAATGTCCAACTCACCTGCAGTGCAATCCCAGCTGCCTGCCGGCTTAACTGACAGCCAGCCATTCAATCTAACTGGTAGCAGCTGGGAAACCGTTAAAAAAAATTAAATTTGATCCTCTGTTAAATTCTACAGGAAACCAGACTTCAAAGACACTAAATCTCGAATCCTGCCTCAGCTATCAATGCCGGTGTTTACTCTGCAGCTGCTAGCAATCAATTCCACAGTAAAATGAATGCAGGATATGCTTCAGGGAACTGTCAAATGGGCATTGCTTAAATTACTTAGGGAGAAGTACTGAGATTAGTTATTTCTTACTTTCCCCAGTCCTTAGAACCCTCCAGTTCCCATGATTGGCTAGTGCCAAGGACGCAGACAACAGACAGGTCTAGCCTGGTATGAAGCTGACTAATGGCTTCCTAGGGTCCATTCTGGCCTCGGTTACTGGCAGATACCTCAACCTCTTTCATTTTCTGCTTCTCTTCAGCCTCCTGGAAGATGTCGCTACAAATTGTTCAGTGCAGTTGAAAAGTGTCATGCATGGTGGTTGCAAGGACTGGCCAGAATAACACTTCTGGCTCATCTAATCACACTCTTAGACTCTGAAGGATCAGGAGAGCTAGTATCTGTGATTGGAGGCTCTGGAAGAGAAGCATGGGAGAGTCGGGGGAGGGGGGCAGATTCTCTTGGCCTGATCATGAAGGGCGATCGTCTGGAGAATCAGAAGTCGGCAGAAAAGCAAATTTTGCGCTGGTGCCAAACTCGCTGTGACCCTCCCAGGCCATGCAGCTGGCCCCAATCGGATTCCCACCAATAACAGTTTTTTAAAAATCTGACAGTTGCTGAGATCGGGACCTTCAGGCAGTTTGTGGTTGATCTGCTTTAAAAAAAGGAATGCAAATAAATGGGAATTGCTGCTTCTGACCTTCTGGAACCTTTGTGCTTTTCCAGTGGACTTGCTGCCCAAAGATTGGAATCACCATTCCCTACTTTCAACAACAATCAAAACCAACAGCTCTAATTTCTTTTTAAAGCCAGTCTTCCATGTCATAAAAGTTGAACATACATCAAATGTAAGAATTAGGAGCAAGAGTAGGCCATTTGCCTCCCCCTGAATCCGTACATTGTTCAATTTCACATTTTCCCACATTATACTCCATCTGGGGCTGCTTTTGCTCAGTTGGCTGGACAGCTGGTTCATGATGCAGAACAACGTCAACAGTATGGGTTCAATTCCTGTACTAGCTGAGGTTACTTATGAAGGTCCACCTTCTCAAACTTGCCCCTCGCCTGAGGTGTGATGATCGTCAGGTTAAATCACCACCAGTTAGCTCTTCCCCCTTAAAGGGAAGAGAACCTAACGTCACCTGGGACTATGGCGATTTTACTCCATCTGCCAAATATTTGCCCATTCATTACAATCTATCTCCTATGCACCCCCCTTTGCATATTCCTTACGTCCGCTTCACAACTTACTTTCCCACCTATCTTTGCATCACCAGCAAATTTAGCAACCATGCATTGTTCCTTTATTCAAGTCATTTATAGAAAATTGTAAAATGTTGAGGACCAAGCACTGATTCTTGCGGCACACCAACTACTACATCTTGCCAACCAGAAAATTACCCATTTGTGCCTACTTCCTGCTTCCTTTTAGTTAGTAAAAAGTCTGACAACACCAGGTTTAAGTCCAACCGATTTATTTGATAGTAAATCGGTTGGACTTAAACCTGGTGTTGTCAGACGTTTTACTGTGTTTACCCCAGTCCAACGCAGGCATATCCACATCATGACTCCTTTTAGTTCGCCAATCTTTTACCTATGCCAATATTACCCCCTACATCATGAGCTTTTCTAAGATGGACCAACTCAGATTTACCCACACTTTATTCCATCTGCCAATTGTGTGCCCACTCACTTAATCTATCTTTGCAGACTCATATCTTCTTCCAAGCTTAATCTCCTACCTATCTTTGTGTCATCAGTAAATTTAGCAACTGTACATTCAGTCCCTTCATCCACATCATTGATATAGATTCTAAATAGTTGAGGCCCCAATACTGATGATTGTGGTCACTCCACTTCTTACATCTCAGGACATGAAAATGACACATTTATACTTGCTCTCTAATTCTGATTAGGTAACCAATTTTCTCTAACTATCCTAATACATGATGCCCTACACCATGAACTCTTTATTTTGTGTAGTAACATTTGATGTGATACCTTGTCAAATGCCTTCTGAAAATCCAAATATACCACATCCACAGGTTCTCCTTTATCCATGTTCCTTGCTATTACCTCAAAAACTGTCAGAAATTAGTCAAACATGATTTCCCTTTCAACAAGACTATGTTGACTGTCCAATTGCACTGGGGTCAGAAGGAAAGATGCCAGTTCCCAAACCATTAGTATCAGAAATCATTCATATACTTTTCTCAGTGCCATGCTCCCTGGTAAAACAAATCCAAACATATACATAAAAAAATGAGCATTAATGTATGTGTATATAAGTTCAAGTGCAACATTTCAAAAGCTAAATAATAAAGTACGAATAGTCACACAGTGAAATAGGACAAAGGGGGATTTGTGCCAGCAGAAAATACTACACTTCAAGAAGTTATTTTATTACTTTTCATTTTGGTCATGAGATTAAAATTTATTTGTTACTATCACAGGTGAACTTACATTAACACTGCAATGAAGTTACTGTGAAAATCCCCTGGTCGCCACACTCTAGCACCTGTTCAGGTGTGCTGAAGGAGAATTCAGCATGGCCAATGCATCTAAACCAGCACGTCTTTTGGACCGTGAGAGGAAACCCACACACAGAGAACTTGCAAGTCCACACAGACAGTGACCCAAGCTGGGAATTGAACCCAGGTCCCTGGTGCTGTGGGACGGCAGTGCTAACCACTGTGTCACTTTTCCGGCAGAAAATACTAGACGCCGCATGAAGTTATTTTCTTGGTTTGCGTTTTGGACATGAATATTAACTCACGCGTCCAGCCTGATTTTTTTCAGGGCCACCATTTCGCCTGTGATTTTATTCATTGCTTTGTAGACCACTCCATAGGTGCCCTCACCGATCTTCTCCACTTTCTGGAAGTTGTCCATGACTGCAGTACTGAGGGCACTGCAGCTCGAGCCCCCGTTGTTGTTGTTGTTGACACTGTCACCCGCGGCCAGTGCCCGCCCTCCTCGCGCCCTAATTCTAACTGTCACCCCGCGCGCCGCCACCACTTTCCCGCCTGTTGACTGCACCAACCCGACTGCCATTGGCTCCGCGCGGGGGGGGGGGGGGGGACGTTAAGGCGGTGACGCCATGACGCTGCCCGGCAGAGGGGCTGCAGGGGACAGGCCGTGCGGGCAGCTCCAACCGTCAGTCAAGCTCCACCGCCATCACACACCAGTCGGATAAGGTACTGCAAGGGGAGGGCATAAACAACCATTGGGATCGGTGAGCTTTTACAGTCCGACTAAAACAAAATCCCAATTCACGCGTCTAGTGCATTATCCCAGCTGAGTGCGTGTTATTTACACGGAAACTTACAACCACGCAAATCATCAGCACAGCGCCGGCCACTTTTATTCAGGATGCAGAGATGCCGGCCTTTATTCAGCTCAGGACTTCTGATTGAAACTGATTGTATTGTAGCACAGTGGTTAGCAGTGCTGGCTCACAGTGCCAGTGGCCCAGGTTCGATTCCCCGCTTGTTCTGTCCCATGTTTGGTATGCCATACCAAATTCTCCCCAGTACAACTGAACAGGCACCAGCGTGTGGCAAAGAGGGGATTTTCATTAACTTCATTGTGGTGTTAATGTAATATGACACTAAGTATTTTTTTAAAAAACACACAGGACATTTTCTTTAAACAGATCATGACGATAAGTAAAAGCAATCATAGGTTGCCAGCCCTTCAGATTGTTCTGAAATCTCCAGAAATTAAAGCTTAGTCTGGATAGTACCTGGAGCAACAGAGAGACAATCATATTGGCATTGAAAGCCTTACTTCTTTTCAAAAAAAAGTATAAATACTGAAAGAATGGGAGTAGCAGGCAACGAGAAATCAATGTGATTGAGACTCCAGAAATATATTCAACTAGACTAGCTGGATTTTTCACCCATTATAAATTGGTTCTTAAAACAGAGACTGGTACATTATACAGCTGCTTTTCACACTTTTAGATTTAGATTGGTGTAGTGAAAGTTCACAAAACTGCATGTTTTTACTACAAACTTCAGCAAACAAAAAGGTGCTATTTCAGTGCAGTACTGGGGAGAACTGCACTAGGTGGTGCTGTCTTTCAAATGACCTTTTAATCTTGCTCCAACAATTTATATTTATCCGGTGAATTAACGTGATAAAAAAAAAGTGCCCAGTGAGCTTCCTGGAACATAGTAAAACAAACCATGCCACCAAGGTGATTGATGACCAACTGCTTGATTCATCTCTTCAATCTTAAGAAGTATCTTAAAGATGGAAAATGAAGCAAAGGTATAGGGAGAATATTCAAAAATTTAGGGCCTATATAATCAGGGAAGATCAAGAGACCAAGTTTAGATGAGCATATATATCGTGGAGGGCTGTGGGGCTGGAGATTATAGAGATAGGAAGGGGTGAGAAATTTGAAAACAAGGATGATTATTTTAAAGCTGATCAGATCAGGTGGAGATGAGGTCAATAAGCACAGGGGTCCATAAGTGAACAGGACTTGGTGCAAGTTAAGACATTGACATCAGAATGTTAGATGACCTCCAAGTTGAGAGTGCAGAATGCAGGAGGCCAGCCAGCAGTGTGTTGGAATTGTCATGTCATAGAGGTAACATTGAAACCCTCTTTCATACCAACAACAGACAAGCTGAGATAGGAACACACTCAAGTGATGTAATGCAGCAGAAATAGATGATGGTCTTAATAATTCTGAAAATATAGCACCAAGGTCAGAATAGTCTAATTTCACCTCAAGACAGTTGGCAGGGAGAGGGATGAAACTGATAGCTTAGGAATAGAATTTGAAGCAGGGACCAAAAGCAATGGCTTCAGTCTTTCCACTATTGGAGGGAATTTCTGTTTATCCCAATACTGAATGTGGGATAAAGTTTTACATCAATTGGACGTAAAAGATCCTTTGGTACAAGCAAGGATATTTTTTATCCAGGCCAATATTTATTCTTTAACATGATTAAAACCAGATTATTCAGTTATCATCTCATTGCTGCTTGTGGTGAATTTGATATGTATGAATTGGCTGATGTTTCCTACATTACAACAGTAACCATATTTGAAAGTATTCATTAATTGCAAAGCATTTTAGAATGTCCTATGGGCATGAAAGGTACAACTTAGTTGCACACCTTTTTCTAATTTGCAACAGCATCTAAATACAAAACTAAAACTGACAGGGTCTATAACAGAAAATTTGTCTAAACCAGAGACTCAGCAATCACACATTGGCAAATTCTACCAGTTTAAAGATATTCTTAATTTTTAAAAATTATCCTCCATTTTTGGGACATAGTAACTGCAAGATTAGAATTTAGGAGGGAGGAATAAGCATCTGGAATTAAGACTACAAAATCATGTTGAGAGTGTTGTGATGAATTTGTATTCTAAGATACAATTTTCAGTAATCAATTTCAGATATAAACAATTAAAAACAGCAGGCAATAACATGAATCTCACCCCTGAGGATAGAGTAATGTAGTCACAGTTTCAGCAGTTGCTTAATACAATTTGAAGTTGGCAGTTGTCAGCTATGAAATGCACTTTAACTGGCAGGATGCATACTTTCACACCTAGAGTTTTGTTTGAGTGCTAAATTTTAAAGTTGAGTGCCCATTTTTCTCCCTAATAATCCTGCTCGAGTTAAGTGTCTGTAGTCTGGTTAGTGGCAGAATCAGTCAAAATGAAATTAACTGTAGAATTTGTTCAAGCTTCTCTAAAAACAAAAGTGGTCTGACTATATAATGCCTACATTTGGAAATTCCCAGTGCCATTGCAGGACAGATTGCAGAACAAAATATTCAAACTCCTTAAACAGTTACAATGATGCATATGTTCTAATTGTTTTTATAATTATTTTGCTTATTGATACTAAATCTTTTAGTGAAATATAATTACCTCGCTATACAATTCAGGTGATATTCAAATCGGTCTCATTCTTTCGCAGTCCAATTTCATTCCACCCTGCAAGACAGGCATCAACAGGAAGCCAAAACTTCACTATCTATACTTCAAGTTTAGTAATGGCCTGAACTGATTTTGCTGCACTTTAGAGTGAGACTCCTTTCGCCTTGGAATCTGACTCCTTATTCTGGTATCAGATTAAAGCACAACCATTTATATAATAGATTCAAAAGGACAGTAGATACATCCTTCCAGAAAAAGCACCAGATGGCCAGTTTACACAGAAGTTAAGTCAGGACTTTAACTTATTTAATCCAGACATATTAACCTGATAACAATTAGATTTGTGCATACTTCAGGCAACCTTTTTTTTTGCATATACAGTTTTGTGCCCGACACATGGAAGCCTTCTTTCTTCATGAGTGACATTTACATTCACTTTCCTTTCCCATCTCCAAAGTTTAACTTTCTCCACCAAATCATAAGTTACGTGGTACAGCTTAGATTTGTCCCTTCGTAAAATTTGGATTGACTGACAACAAAGATGATCTGTGAATCAAGCATCCTACTTGGACTGAAAACAAAAAAAAAATCTGACCTTCAGTTTTAATATAACAAATACATCTGTTTCAAAAAAGTCACCAACATTCAGATTATACAAACAAACATCTATTTAGTAAAATTAAATCGTAATTTTTCTCATTTAGTAGCTGAGCTATACTAGAATAGACATAATGATCAGTGTTTGCAATTCCAATAGTGTCCAACTAAATCATCTGCTTATGCATCCAAGATGTGAACAAATTTAAATGAGAAAAATCCAAAATTTGTCAGACAAATGTATAGCTCTTTTCATACATTAAAAGAACTGCATTTGTATAGTGTATGCAGGCTATTGATTGAACGTACCAAGACTAAATATAGGATAACCTTACAGCAACCTGGACTTGATAGAATATTGCTAAAATATCTGTGGATCAATCATTCTATACATCTGTATTTGGACAAAAACTATATTTTGCAAAATTTTCTATGCAAATTTACTGATTTTAATTGTGAAAATATGTTGGCTTCCCAAAGATGCCTAAACAGAGCACTATTTTTTATTTAACTATATATTTACAAAAAACAAAAAAGGTTTTATTTTAAAGAATGTCTACTCTCCACACCAAACTTTTTTAAAATAAAGTTTTGTTGCATTTTGTTCGGTACTATGAATTAGTGAAAAACAATTTATCAAACCTTGAACAGTAGAAGTTGAAGAAAACAATGAACTGAATTTGGAAATCACAAATACAAGTTTTGAAAAAAAAACATTCAACAGCAACATACAGCATTCCCCGATCCATTAGCAGACCAATATGTCACAACCTTAGATGCTAAAACAATTGCTCGCTTGTATGTTTCAATTAAATGAATAGAAACCATTTTGTTTGGGTTTAATAATAATAAATGGAGCATTACATGTAAATACAGTTGAACTGCATTTATCCTTTCATGCTGTGCATCCGACTCATTATTTTGTTATAATCAAACTAAAGTCTGACTGAAGGATCTTTCTACTCCAACTATAGCATTGAAGTGTGCAATCAGTATACTATGTTTGTCATTTTCTCATCAAAAAACGTAGAAAAATCCCATTACAATAAATGTAGAGATCTTAGTCAATGTTTTCCTAATAGCTGAACTTTGCTCAAATCCATCTTATTTCACTTTTTTGACTGCATTTTTGAACAATTTAACTTCAGAAACAAAGTATGCCATTCTCCAGTTGAAACAATGCATACAAAAAAAATGATATGCAAAGTCCCTGTTGCCTAGGACAAGACATTTCTTCCCCAGTCAGCAAGTTTTAGTTGCTGAATTGCATCTTACAACCTGTTTCCATTTGACAATTTTATTCATGCACTATACACTGTACAGTAAATGAATAACTTTGTAGTATAACATTCAAACTATTCCCTCAAAAGCTAGTTTCAGAAAATTTCAAAGGCAATTTACGCCTGTTAATGACAATAGATTAAACCCAAAAATATATCTGAGCAAAATAATGTTGCATTCTTCATATTCCATCAGATATTACAGAAAGCAAATTATGCTGTAACCTCTGGAGCAATATTTGGCCCCCACATCTTAAAAACAAAACAGAAGTCTAATTGAAAGTACTTCTGAACAATTTCAATAAAGCTGTGACATTATCCTGAAATCTATATATTTGTTTCCTATAACATTCAAAATTGAACAGCCATAACACCTAACATTTCCCTTAAAACTAAGAGAAATTTATAGTTTGTCTTCTGTTTGGAACATAAATGCTGGAAGACATCTATCCATCTTAAATGCCAACACTTGTTATGTTTTGGCCAGAATCAAGCATTTTTTTTGAAGAAAAAGGGTAGAAAATAGAAAAAGGGGGTAGAATTTTTAAAAATCCTTTTGTGCTGCTTGGAAGCAAACAGTAAGAAGTCTCACAACACCAGGTTAAAGACCAACAGGTTTATTTCTTAGCACAAGCCTCAAGCTTTTGGACCACTGCTTCATCGGGTGAGTGGGAGTTGTGTTCACAAACAGGGCATATAAAGGCACAAATTCAATTTACAAGATAATGGTTGGAATGTGAGTCTGTACAGGTAATCAAGTCTTAAAAGGTACAGACAACGTGAGTGGAGAGAGGGCTAAGCACAGGTTATAGTGATGTGTATTGTCTCCAGCCAGGACAGTTATGAGATTTTGCAAGCCCAGGCAAGTTGTGGGGGTTACAGATAGTGTGACATGAGCCCAAAATCCCAGTTGAGGCTGTCCTCATGTGTGCGGAACTTCGCTTGCAGTCTCTGCTCAGGTGATTCTGCGTTGTGTGTTGTGAAGGCTGCCTTAGAGAACACTTACCCTGATTACTCTGATGTTCAGTTAAGCATTCTCCAAGGCAGCCTTCATGACACACGACAATGCAGAATCGCTAAGCAGAGACTGATAGCCAAGTTCTGCACACGTGGACTGCCTCTACCAGGATCTTGGGTTCATGTCATGCTATCTGTAACCCCCACAACTTACCTGGCCTTACAAAATCTCATAACTGTCCTGCTGGAGACAATATACATCTCTTTAACCTGTACTTAACCCTTTATCCACTCACATTGTCTGCACCTTTCAGACTTGATTACCTGTAAAGACTCACATCCCAACCATTATTTTGTAAATTGAGTTTGTGTCTTTCCCCTGTTTGTGAACAGAACTCCCACTCACATGAAGGAATGGCGCTCTGAAAGCTTGTGCTACCAAATAAACCTGTTGGACTTTAACCTGGTGTTGTGAGACTTCTTACTGTGTTTACCCCAGTCCAACACCAGCATCTCCACATCATGGAAGCAAACATACAGATTTCAGTTTTTAAGAAGGTTAACAATTCCCTACCCACCCCAGAACATACATTCAACATTAGAAACCTCAGATAATAAATAGTTAAATTTTCAGTATCACTTGAAAGTCTGTGTCATTTGCGATTACGTCAATATCCCTGAAGTCCATTGTAGACTTTCTTCACTGGTCCTTGTTTAAGCAGTTGTTTTATACCTACATGGGGGAAAAAAAGTTTTTTGTGTTCATAACATAAAATGATTTAAGCAAAGAATTTTCCAGAACTACAGTACACCTCAATGCCGGAGAACAAATAACGCAGCTCTCACATTGACAGAAAAATCAACAAAAGCTGTCAGTCTTCATCTACAAGTAAAAAAAATCTAAAATCCTATGTTTAAAAGGGATAAAAGTTTCATTTTAATGAATTAAAAATTGAGTATATTAAACAAGGCAACCAGTACAGCTGAATTACACAACTGAAGACCTGTTTCATTAACACTCATCATAGAACCCCTACAATGCAGAAGAGGCCAATTAAGTCTGTACCGACTCTGACAGAGCATCTTACCCTCACCCTATCCTTGTAACCCTACACATTTTCCATGGCTAATTCATCTAACCTCTTTGGACACTAAGAGGCAATTTAGCATGGCCAATCCACCTAACCTTTGGACTGTGGGAGGAAACTGGAGCACCCGGAGGAAATCTGCGCAGACAAGGGGAGAATGTGTAAACTCCACACAATCACCCAAGACCAGATTGATCCTAGGTCCCTGACTCAAAACTTAAATTAGAACAGGCAATTGCAAAGACTGTCAGGCACAAGTTTTTTTTTAGAAACAATACGTAGTTGTAGATGAACCTCATTCCAGCGCAAGCAGGTTGGGCTATCTCTTCTGTAAAGGATCTTTTTAGGGTCAGCTGATGTCAAAGAATCAGAATCAGATTTTAAGTTATTACAATGGAGTTTGGGTGGGGTGATAAAATTAAAGCAATAACAATTGATAACTATGATTATCAAAAACTTTAATTATTGTTTTGGAATGTAAAAAGAGTTTAAAAAGAGTTTCATGGGATGTGGGCATCACTGGCTAGGCCAGCACTTATTGCCACTCGAATTAATCTTGAGCCACCTTCTTGAACTGTGTAGTCCATGTGGTGTAGGTACAATTACAGTACTATTAGGGAGTTCCAGGATTTTTGACCCAGTAACAGTTCCAAGTGTGAACGGGAACTTGCATGTGATGGCATTCCTATGCATCTGCTGTCCTTTTCCTTCCAGGTGGTAGAGAATACAGTTTGGAATGTGCTGTCTAAAGATCCTCGGTGAATTGCTGCAGTGCATCTTGTACATGGTATACACTACTGTCACTGTGTTGTTGGTGGGCAGAGTGGCAACCAAGCAGGCTGCTTTGTCCTGGATAGTGTTGCATTGTGTTGTTAGAGGTGCACTCATCTAGGCAAATGGAGAGTATTCCATCAGACAGCTGACATTGTAGATGGTGAACAGGCTTTGGGGAGTCAAGAAGCGAGTTGCTCTGACCTGCTCTTGTAACCACAGTATTTATATAGCTATTCCAGTTCAGGTTTTGTTCAACTGAAACGACTAGGATGTTGAGTGATGGTAATTCCATTGAACGTCATGGGAAGCCTATTAGATTCTCTCTTTTTGGAGATAGTCATTGCCTAACAGTTGTGTGGAGTGACTGTTACTCGCCAATTATCAGCCCAACCCCCTTTTAAAAAATTCATTCTAGGGTTGTGGACATCACTGACTGGGCTAGCATTTATTGCTCTTCCCTGACTGCCCTCCATTTCAAAAGGACATTCAAGAGTAAACCACATTCCTGAGGATCTGAATCATGTGTGCCAGACCAGGCAAGGACATTAGTGAACTAGATAGATTTTTATGATAACGGTTTCATGATCGTCATTAGATTTATAATTCCAGATTTTTATTGAATTCAAATTTCACCATCTACATTTGGGTCTCTGGGTTATTAGTGCAGTGACAATACCACTACACCACCAACTCCCCTGAATGTTATCCAGGTCTTGACGCATTTTGTCATGGACTGCTTCAGTATCTGAGGATGTGCAAATGATGCTAAACACTGCAATCTGTGAACTTCCCTACTGCCCTGAACTCTTGCAGTGATGTTCTAGGACTGAGAAAATTGATCTCCAACAGCCACAACCATCTTCCTTTGTGCTTGGAGAAGGTTTCCCCTGATTCTTAATTACCAAGATGGTAGATAGCAAACTAGATGGATGATGGCCTTTCAAGCCCCATGTTCATCTATAAATGATTCTCTGGTGGCTTTGCACCAGCAATCAATAACACTGGGGACAGGTGAAAAAGGCCACAATGTTAGAGAGAAAGGGGAGGGAATGAAGAATATCATTTGACCAAAATGACACAGTAGAAAGGCCTGACTTTTTTGGGTATTTCCTTCCCTTTCCCATTTGGTGACAAGTAATACTTATTTCCATGCAAATATTGGACTAAGAGTAAAAAGGAATGTCATATCACAGATGTACTCAGAATCTATGGTAAAATCTGATACTGTTTGACAACATAAAAGGACACTATTTAACAGATTAATACTTGCCTTCCTTCTGATCACCAGTAAGTTGTTCCTTGGGGAATTCTACATCAAATGTTATTATTAGGGAACCTCTAATATTGTTGTTGTCAAAGTTTGGCAGACCCTCGCCTTTCTTCCATACTTTTGCACCTGGTTTTGTAATCTTGTCTCTCATTACGTGAACCTGAGAAAAATAATTTTCAAAAGAAATAAACATCAAACTTCCAAATGTAGGTTTACAACATGTGTAAATTTACAACTTCACAGAAATTAGCACTGTGAACACTATTATACAAATAACAAAAATAGATACAACAATGTGCTAGAATAGTCTGCAAATTTTATATTTATCATAAATCAGTAAGCACAGTGTTCCCCCAATTGTCTCAATAAGGACAATAAATAAAGCCATAAATGAATTAATACTTTTACCTTGTGACCATCCAAATGCGAAATAACCATCTCAAAACCTATCAGTGCTTCCACTAATGAAATTGTGACATTAGTATAGAGGTCATCACCCCGCCTCTCAAATATTGGGTGTCTAAAACAAAAGAACAGTTAATGAGGACAAAACTAATTTGCAATTATGTTAAATTATCTTAAAACAATGACAACATTTTTACAAGCACGTTTTGCTCTGGCAAGCAGCACATCTGCTATTTCTTTGAGATGTTACAAGCATTAAAAAAAAAAGGACGAGAGAAAGTCAATTCCTGATGGCTTTTGCGGAGTTAGATAAACGTATGCTGTCAAGGGCAACAGCTGGAGACTTGCACTCAGCTACTAGTTTACAGAAATATTCCTCAACAATTACACTCTTGTCCATTGTGTTATACGGCTCTTTATCAAGTATTTGATATTGGGGTTCCAGTGACAGTAGCTATATTGCTGGACTATTTATGTAGAGCCAGAGCTGATCTGGAAAAACGTCCAATTTGGTTCATTAATATCCTTTTAAGGAAATCTGCCATCCTTGCCTGATCTATGACTGCAGCAAATGTGCTTGACTCTTAACTGCCCTCCAGAATGACCAAGCAAGCCACAAACTCTGAAATGACCGAGCAAACCACTGCCAAAAAACAAATTTAAATGAACTACCCTCAATGAAGTAGGCATCTGATTCAACACAATAAATGCAGACTTGGAGCAATCAACCCAACAAAGCCTTCCCCTAACATCTGGGAACTTGTGTCAAAAGTGGAAGGGGTATTCCAATGATTGTTGCTTGACCAATCAATACCCACAAACTCTTGCACATACTCAGAATCATAGCTTTCAGTTAATGTTCCAAACTTCTCCTTGCCATCTCTGGGTATGATCTAACCCACCAGCAGGAGAGACTCAGAGGTGGCAACAGAATTGTATATGGTCAGGACAAAGTGCCTCTCAGCATCCTTAAGGATATTGTCAAATCAAAGTCACCTCCTGCTGATTAGCACCTACTGAATCCACAGCTTATGAATCTGACTTGGAAGAAGCTCTGAAGATAGCAAAGATACCAGAATATAATCTGACTGGAAGATTTCAATGTCCACCACCACAAATGGCCCAATACACCACTATACACAAGCTCCGAAGAATATAATCGCCAGACTGGGCCTGTGGTTGACATAACAAAGCCAACACGAGTGGGGGGGGGGGGAACCCTATATGACCTCTTCCTCACAGAGACGCATTAATCCATGACAGTATTGGCAAGTATGTCATGGGGTGCCATCATGTCATGTGGCAGCATCACCATACTAAATGCAATAGATCTAGTTCAAAACTGAGTATCCAGGTGGTGTTGAGGACCACCAGCATACTGCATACTCTTCTCTACTATTACAATCAAGCAACGGGCCTACCTAAAAATGACTAGGGCCAATCTCCAAGACGACAAATACTAAAATAGTGCAAGTTATAAACAGAGCATATTGATGACAAACATGAGATCAGATGTTTTGTCCTGTCACATCTAAATGCTGGATAATTAAACAACTAATGGGAGGAACAGTCTTCATGAACATTCTGATCTTCAAATGATGACAGAGGCCAGTATGCGTGTGCAGGGCTAAAAGCTTTGCAACTATCTTCAGCTACAAGTGCCAAGCAGATGATCAACGTCTGTCTCCTTGATTTGCACAGCATTGAAAATCTTGTCTTTCATCCATTTTCATTGAGGGTTGGCCATACCAGGAACAATCTTTCTCCATTGCCTATCTCAGACAGGATGTTCTGGTATTATCCATCCTTTCCATCTTATGTTTTCCCTTTATGCACATTTTCCAGGTGTTTTGCCTTGCATTACCTATACCCCTGTGAGTCTAATTATCGAAGCAATTGAAGGGGTCAACAGTTTTATTCACGGCACTTGTTTACCGATGCTCAGTTTGGGTTTTGTCAGGACCACTCAGTTCCACAGTTCATTACAGCCTTTCTAATGCCTTTTTCATATGCCATTGGTCATTCCCTTCTCACTCTCCCAACCTGCTGTTGTTTTCCCCTGTTTTAAGTTTAAGTGTTACTGATTTAATGGTGCTACATAAATTAAAGGTGTTGTCACAACAGGCCTATTTAAAGCATTGCAATAGTGGTTTAAAGAGGCAGATAACATGAAAAGCAGCTCAATCTTAAAAGCTAAACAACATGAGAGCACTTCATGTGCAATGCAATGAAGATGAACACTTTTGTTTTTAAAAAATAAAATAATATGTGCTCACTTCTTTCTATCAAGAATCCAAAGTAAGGATATTACATTAGCAATGTGCAAGTGATTACTTCAGAGCAAGTTAATACTAGATACAAAGTTGAACTATCAACTTACTCACTATGAAGCTACAGTGCTATAACAGCCAATTGTTGGACATATATCAATATATACGTATAACATTTAGTGTAAATACTTGTTGTACAGTTCATTATAATGGCTAATTAATTCAGGAGAAAAGTTTATGTACAATGTGATTTTGATGGTTCATCTAGAGACGCAGTGAGACTTGCATCATTCAACCAAGTCTTTTTGAATCTTATACTGAAAGTTGGAAGCCTTGGGTGGTAAGTCTACCACTGGAGTTTCTTGACTGTTTTTGTATGAAAAGGAAAATTACTGCCTTTGATGAAAAAAAGGAAAATGGCCCCTTGGTCATTAGTCTTCTGGAGAGAAGTAAATCAAATAATTTCTTACTTTAAAACCTTTATTCTGAATTTCAGATCCCCAGGTTCTCCATCTATGTGAGGTTCACCTGTAAGAAAACAGAATATACAACTTCACCTCCACATATTAAAAAGGTACCAGTTTTATAAATACAAAACCCACTTACTGAAACCATTTTGCAAACAGTTCTGGCAACATTTTACAAAACCGAGAAAGGAGCTGGTTAGGTGCATTGACCCAAACAAGCGCCAAAGTGTGGTGACTAGGGGAATTTCACAGTAACTTCATTACTTGTGACTAATAAATAAACTTTTACAGTAAAAAAGAGGTGACCTAAAAAGTATAACTGAAAGAAGATAGTTTTTTAAAAAGGCAGTTTGAAAGCAGAGAAAAATAGCATGGTGAAGGAACACGGTGAAGTACCACAGTGAGTGGTATTCGGACACCTTAAGGCTCTGCTGCTGGTGATGAAGTGACATCCAGGCAAGATCAACACAGAGCTATGACTAGAAGATTGACAGCTACTGGAGCAGGAACAGAAGTAAGCTGGAGTACTTTGGTTTATTCAGTATATTGAAAAAGCTGAGGGGATCAGCATAGGCATAACAACTAACATGAGGGATTTGATGTAGATCTGGTTAGAAGTTGGCAGAGCTTTGAATGAGCTGGAACTCAACCAATTATATCATTAGAGAGTTTTTGATATATGGATAAAGATTTCCTTGACAGAGAAGATAAAAGTGTAAGTGGACAAATTTTTACAAATGGGAGCAAGCAATTTGTGAAAGACAGGATATGGGATTCAAAATTCAGGTCACCCAGGTTACAAGCTGTTGGGTTTTTATCTTGGCGAGCAACTGAAGAGAACGGAATGTTTGTTTAAGTCAAGTGACTGCAGTCTCCCAAATATTAGGTTGGAGGAGATCTAGCTCATATCATTGGTCCAGATTAATGGAGGAGAGAGAAGCATGTGGAAACTGAAACTAAAAGAGAAAATGCTGGAAAATCTCAGCAGGTCTGACGGCATCTGTAAGGAGAGAAAGAGTTGATGTTTGAGTTCAGGTGGCTCTTTGTGAAAACTGAGCTCATTATCTAACTAACGTTCCTTGGGGCTGTACGTATATATATTGAAAAGTTAGGGAAGAGGATGCAACCAATGGATACTCTGGAGATTATTAGAAAGTAGAAAGAAAAATGATTTCCCATTGAATCAACTTTCCAGACAGTCTGAACTCCAAGATGAAGTGACAAAAAAAAAATGAACAGAAGTCCATGAATAGTCTGAGATATTCATTAGTTATTACATTCTTTAGTTTCAAACAGAAGAAATCCACTTTTCAGCATAAAATCTCTTACAATCCCATGATGCCAAAATTATGATAACCAAGGAGCTCCCACATAGTCCAATATTCAGTACATTGACTTGAATAGGACCAAGACTTAGAATCCCATAACCATACCTTCTCCAATGAAAGGATATTCCATTCCATCCCTAACACCAGGTTCTATCTCCACTTCAAGTGTCCTCTCCTCATTTACAAGCCTAAGATTTAAATTAAAAAGGAATGCTTTTCAATAAAACAGAACTTTACTAGATTAATATCTGTACTTCAATATTTCCCACAAAGAAATGTTGAAAGTTGATATATAATTTGGAACAGATTACATTCTGTTCAAAATAACTCCTACTTCATAATGTTTTATTGGTTAAAAAGTATATTTTTAAAATAACTGCTATACCAAACATTGCAGAATTCAATTTAACACTATTTTGATAATTTTTTTTACAAAATTCGTCATATGACTAGACTCCTAGAATGCAAGATGGGTAAGTATTAAACAATTGTATGACTCTGTGAGCAATGGGCCCAACTGTTGTTGAAGGATGCATCTTGTACAGCTTCCAAAAAAGTATTTTGTTCAAACAAAATAGCCGGAATTCTCCCAACCTTAAACAATATAAAGCTGAAATTGTTAAAACTAATACTCACTTAACATTGGGACATTCATCACAAACCATCTCCTGGGTCATCTGGAACCTTCCAGGTCCTAATTGTGTTGTTCTCATTTCCTGTCTGCAGTTGCATTTCCTCTTTCCTGGAGCTTGCTTTGCCACTGGCTTATTTCTTACAACCTGTAAAGTTCACAACTTCTCTTTAGTCACATTCATAATTAGTCCTTGAAATACAAGGAGATTGCCAAATAGTTTAATAAGCATTGCAAATTACTAGATTTCTCCCCCTCTACGAAATACATATCATTGTGCTTTAGTGAAGTCAACTGCTCCTTCTATTGTTGATCCAACAGATACATAAACCATGTGATTCAGCACCATGTCAGACAGACCAGAAAGGTTACAATTTTCTAGCAAGTAAGCTGCACTCAGCCCAGGTAGTGATGGTGGGTGTAGATGTACAACTGTCCTTGAGGTCTCATGCTTTTTATTTTGGAGAGTGAGAGCAGGGGAGTGGAAAAAAAACAGGTTAGGTTTTCAAGACCAATTACCATCTAGTACACCTGCTAGGTTATGAACAAAACATTCAATAATATAATCTAAACAAACACATTTTTAAAAAAAACACTTTAAATGAAATACTGGAGAGTGCCAGTTGAATTATTCCCCAGCAGTCCTGCTTTGATCAAATTGGACCACGAGGGTGGCAGACAAAAATGGTAAAATGGAAACCTTTAAAAGCTTACATAGCAGATTTTAATTACAGTTCCTCATATACATGAGGATATTTAATTTGAGCTGAAATCCACAAGCTTTCAATAATAATATCTAGAACACACTCCAGTTAGATACCTTGCATGTTTCCAAAGTACATTTTGAAACATGTCTGCCAAATTATAGAAATTATACAAAGTAAAGGGTTGAACAGAAAACGTAGTATACAATAATTTTTGTCAAAAACATTGATGCTCAAAGTATCATTCTTTCCTAAAGGAGCTAAAGTACATAGCTATAACAGATTAATGATGAAAGTGTAATTTTATAAGCTAACAACAAATCATAAGTGCAGCAACAAAGAACTGTTCCCACTCAACTATGTCATCCATAGCAATATTTTTAGAAATACACTTGGTGATGTTTTGCACTTTTAATTAATGCATCATTGATGTAGGAAATAAAAAAACTGGAAATACTGAGCATCTCTGGCAGCTTCTGTGGAGGGAGAAAAACAGTTAATGTTTCAGGTCATGACTTTTCATCGGAAAGGAAAGCCCATGTTTGTTGGGCAGTGGTGGACGCAAAACAATATTCATGCTTTTCTAACCAGAAACAAGTCATCCTTTTGTGAGGAACAAACATGTGTACTGCCACTAGCACTCTCAATGTCAATGAAGCAAGAGAGGGGAATCCATCATAATTCGCAGCACTCAATTTCAAGGAACTGAAAAAAAAATCAAGAATGAAGATCCAAAACATTTTAGTACACAATTTGAACACAGAATTTCATAATACCCTCCTAACCCTGTCTTTTAACCATCATAACAAAGAGGAAGCAACACTGACAAAGTACTCAATGGACTCATTTCCACAAAAAGCACAATGTTTCTTCAGCTAATTAGATGTGTCAAATTAGGCGATCAATTTAAATTGAATGATCTGTTGTTGAGAAAGGAGGATAAAAACAGACAAGTTGTGTGCCATCTGGAGTTTTTGATAAGCAGTGCAATTTAAATAGGATAATGGTTTATTAAGTTGTATTAAACATTCTCATTCTAAGTTTGATTTGTTAACTGCAATTGCCAATTGAATAATAGGTAGCAGCATAGATATGAAGTTAGCTAAATGGCAAGAAACTGGTGAATGGTTGGTTTTCAGACTGGAGGAAAGTAATTGTGCAGTTCCCCAGAGGTCTGTCCCAAGGACCACTCTTTCTCTTGATATATATTCATGATATAAATTTTGGTGTACAGGGGCACTATTTCAAAATCTGCAAATAGCACAAAACTTTGAAGTGCTCGAGTACAGACTTCAAGATTGCTCCAATAGTTTGGTAGAATGGGCCTGGTTCCCACTACTGCAGAACAGTAGTGATTCTTGCTGGCTAGTGGGGAAGACACAGTAAAAAGTCTGACAACACCAGTTGGACTAAAACCTGGTGTTGTCAGACTTTTTACTGTGTTTACGCCAGTCCAACGCTGGCATACCCACACAGTGGGGAAGAATCATAGAAGGTAGGAGCAAGGGGAGGCCATTTGGCCCTTCAAGGCAGTTCTGCATTCAATATAATGATGGCTGATCATCCAACTCAATAGCATGATCCCAGCTTTCCCCTCCCATATCCTTTGATCCACTTCACTTCAAGTGTTTTATGTAAATGCTTCTCAAAAACAGGCTGCTACTGAAGCACATCCAGTGGCAGGTAATGGTGATGGAGAGAAGTTTTTATACTCAGATCCGCATTGGTAAGGAAATTGGCATTGCTGAGGAAGCAATGGATCAGGCTTTTAGAAGAGGAGGATTTGTAGTCAGGAAACTCGCACCAAACATCACATCAGGATCTGACAGAGTCGTCCAACATGGAAGGAAAAAGCATCGTTCACAGTGGGGAGAAACCATATAGAGTGTGAGTGGGTGAGAGCCTTCAGCCAAACACCTAACCTGTTGAGACATAAGTGTAGTCACACCAGGGAAAATCTGGAAGTAGGAGGACCGTGAGAAGGACTTCAGTTATCATCTGAACTGGAAACTCATCGACACAGTCACACTGGGGAAAGGCTGCTCATCTGTTCTGCGTGCAGGAAAGGATTGTAAGTCAAACAACCTGACTTCACACAGAGGCAATTCACTTCTTTTGTCTGTGGGAAATGATTCATTCAGTCATCGTAACTCACGACACCAGCAAGTCTGACGAGAGACCGTTTAAATGCCCTGACTGTGGGAAGTGTTATAAGAGTTCCTGGGAACTGACATCCCATCAATATGTTGACACTGAAGAGAGACATGTTAAATGCTTGGACTCCTTTAAAAATACCAGTGAACTGATGCTTCATCAACACGTTCACACTGATGAGACGCTGTTCAGATGTTTTCACTGGGGGGCTGTGTTCAGGCCATCGTTTTAATTCTGCACACCAGCACTTTCACACTTGAGAGAGGATGTTCACCTGCTCAGTGTGGAAAAGAATACACTGACACCAGCGAGTGCACACAGAGGAGAGACTGTTCATCTACTCAAGTGTGGGAAGAGATTCACTTAAACATCCCACCTAGTGAATGAAACGCCAGCGAGTTCACAAGTAACTACAGTGCCTAGATTTCACTGTTAGTCATATCCAGAAAGCAACAGTGCTCACTTTTTCTGATGTTATGGAGGTACACCTCAGGCATAGGTGTTAACCTTCTGGCTAAAATTGAAATAAGTTAGCATTATGTTGAATAAAAAAAACTTTGTGGTAGTGAATTCCATATGCTGACCACTCTGGGTGAAAAAAATTTCTAATCTCTATCCTAAACCATCTACTCTCTATCCTCAGACTATGATGCTTGATTATGGACACCCCCACCATTGGGAACATTCTTCTTGCATTTACTCTGTCTAGTCCTATTAGGATGTTATAGGTTTCTATGAAATCCCCCTCATTCTTCTGAATTCCAGCAAATACAATCCTAACTGACTCAATCTCATACGTCAGCCTTGCCATCCCAGGAATCAGTCTGGTAAACCTCTGCGCTCCCTATTAAGCAAGAACATCCTTTCCCAGATAAGGAGATGAAAATTGTACACAATATTCCAGGTGTGGCTTCACCAATGCCCTATATAATTGCATCAAGACATTCCTGCTCCTGTATTCAAATCTTCTCACTATGAAGGCAAACACACCATTTGTCTTTTTTTTACTGCCTGCTGCATCTGCATGCTTATGAGTGGTGCATGAAGTCACCCAGGCCTCTTTGCACATTCCCCTCTCAATTTGTGGCCGCTCAGGTAGTAATCTGCCTTCCCGATTTTGCTAACAAAGTGGATAACCTTACATTTATCCAAATTATATTGCATTTGCCCACTCACTCAATTTGTCCAAATCATACTGAAGGCTCTCTGCATCCACCTCACAGCTCACCCTCTCACCCAGCTTTGTGTCATCCACAAATTTGGGGATATTGCATTTACTTCCCTCATCTAAGGAAGCCATGCAGAAGCAGGTAAGTGCTATTATTTGCCTCAATTTTATATAAATAGGCTTTGTGCCCTTTCTGGGTATGAAGCCGTTCTCACAGGCAAGACAGGGTGGACGTATATTAGCTTTTTAGCAATCTTGCCAGTTCGCCAGACTGATCGACCAGTGCAGAGAGCCAGTAAGATCATGCCCTTTGCGTCTAATTCTGAGCATCACACTTTATGAAGAGTGTGAAGGCTTTAGAGATGTTACAGAAAAGATTTACAAGAATGATTCCATGGAGGAGAGACTTCATTTACAAGGATAGATCGGGGAAGCAGGGTTGTTCTCTTTAGAGAAGATTGAGAGGTTTGGAAGGTGTTCAAAATCATGGATACATCGAAACATAGGGAGAAACTTCCTATTGGGGGAAGAAAAAAAAATACTTGCTTTTATGTGGTACTTTTGACAGCTGCCACCAGCAAAGTACATTTTAAACATAGTCACTGTTATTGTGTAGGAAACGTGACAGCTAATTTGTGTCCAGCAAATTCCCACAAACTGCTACATGGCAATAACCAAATAATCTGTTTTTGAACAAAGGATAAATACTGTCCAGGACACCAGCAATAACTTCCCTGCTGCTCTTCTTCTACATCCACCACAGCAAGCAGACGGAGTTTTAATTTAATCTCTCATCTGAAAGATGGCACCTCAGTGCAGCATTCCCTCGGTACTTCACTGGAGTGATAGCCTTGATTTTTATGCTCAGGAGTGCAACTTGAACCTATAATAAACTGAGCCACAGCTGACCCTCTGAACTGAAGGGTTGAGAATCAGAGGAAGGTGATTGACAAAAGAACCAGTAGGCACCTGGAGGAAAAGTTGTTATATGCAGCAAGTACTTAGGATCTGGAATACATTGCCTGAAAGAAGTGGAGGCAGATTCAAAAGGGAAGTCAATAATTATCTAAAAATAAAGAGAAAATATTGCAGACCTACAGGGAAAAGTCAGGAATGGGACTACCTGAGTCAGCACAGACACCAGGCTGAATGGCCCCTTCTATGCTGTGGCCATTCTCACATACTGTCAGTGATACTTCAGATTATTGTCGATTTTGCACAATATACACTACTTAGAGTCATCCTTTCTTTATTTATGGATAATAAAGATGCCAACTAATTCCTAATTCAGCTGCCTGTGCACACGTTACCTAAGAGTACAATGTTGATAAAGTCTTTGGTAACATTGAACAAGCTAAGCAGCTCCCAAGCTTTGTGTTGTATTATTTCCTAACTCTTTTTTTTATAAAATTGCATTTTATTTCTACTAATTTTTGTTTTAGTACTCCTTAAAATCATTATGTTTTAAAATTCTGTGTACTAATTTATGCAACTTTACATAGACAAGAGCAATTGGAATTAAAAATTAGCTTGTAAGCTCCGTCTTTTTTTTATGCTTTGGCAGAGCTAACAATATAGCCGCTTTTTAATAAAAAAATTTTGCAGGCCTAATTACTTTCTTGAAGTTTCTGCATTCAGAAGTTTTAATAAATGATACTCTTATGAAGTTTTAAAAATGGAAAGTTAGTTAGTTGCAAGGCAAGTTTGTAAATTCACTATTTTCAATTTAGCACAGTGAAGTCACCTTAAAAGGGGCACTGTTAATTTTTTAAGTTTAATACTGATGACAAAAAAGCTTGTTCTCACACAGAAGTATTGCCATCACTACTCAGTCCAGTTTGAGTTCAGAGATAAGCTTTCAATCCTGTTTTGGTCTCAATATTTTGATACTGATTCCATGGTGTGGCAGGATTAACTTACCTCCACACAAATAAGCATTGTATCAGAAACTCATTAGCATCTCCTTGCACATTACTAAACTGTATCACAAACATAATTTTAAGAAAATAGTCATACTTTGTTGGCTGACTCTACATTCGTGAACCATTAGAATGTGTATTTCTGCTTCTTTATTATATTTACAAATAAATCTGCCAATTATAAACATAAATACAATGGTTTGACAACATGATATTTTCCAAATGTCAGAATAGAATGAAGTATGGGTTGGCATCTCATGAGATCTGGTATCATTTTAAACGTATAACTGTGGCAAAAAATCCCATTCATAACCAAAAGCTTTTGGCTTTTAGTGGAAGCAGTCTTTCCAGAGTTGACATAATTACAGAATTGTTACCATGCAGGAAGCCATTCAACCCATCATACCTGCACTGGCTCTCAAATGAGCAATTCACTTAATACCATTTTCCATCTTCTCCCTGCAACACATTCCTTTTCATTTGACAGCCAAATTACTTTGAATGTTTCAATTGAACCCAGCTCCACCACACTCAGACGGTGCATTACTGTCCTTAACCACCTGCTCTGTGAACATGTTGTCATGGCTTTTGCTTCTTTGGCCAATTACTTTAAAATCTGTACCCTCTCATGCTTGATCCTTTCATGATTACGAGAAGATTCCCTTTGTCTGCTCTGCCCGTATCCCTCATGACTTTGAGAGCCTCTATCAAATCTTCTCTCGTTTGCTTTTCTCCAAAGAAAATAGTCCCAATTTATCTTCATAAATGACATTCCTCATCTCTGGCACTATTCTTGTGAATCATTTTTGCAACGTCTCCAATGCCTGCACATCTAGTCTGTGGCACCAGACCTTGGGTGCCAGTAGAGGACAAACTAGTGTTCTATACAAGTTCAACATAATCTCCTTGATCTTGTAGTCTATGTCTCTATTTATAAATATTCATTTAATATCTCATCCATGCTCTCTGCTTCCAGCTGTAAATCCCCTATTCATTACCAAATTGTCCAACTTATTTACAACCAATTTACTATTGATCTGCCTATAGAGGACTTCGGAATTCCCTTTTATATTGGCAACCAATTGCTTTTCATGCTTTCTTTTAAGATTTTCACTTCCTAAATATGTTTAGCTTGGTTCTCAATTGTATTTTCTATTTGACCTGTCATAAGCACACTTTTTCTTCTCTATCTTAATTTCTATCTTTGGATTTGTTTTTTTCTTTCCAGGAAATGCATCTTGATTATGCCCGAATGCTTCCTTCTTTGAAGGTAGCAAATTGTTCAGTTCTTATTTTTTCTGTCAACCTTTGACTTTAATTTATTCATTCAGTTCAAATCTGTTCTTACCCCATTGAAATTGGCTTTTTCCCCCAATTTATTGTTCTTACTCTGGATTGTTCTTTGTCCTTTTACATTGCAAGCTAGACCTCATGATACAGTTCTCTCTGTCTATGAAATGTTGGACCACATCATTCTCAAAAACTAGGTACAGCAATGCCTTATTTCCTAGTAGACTGGAAAAATGTTAATATTCTCCTTAATCAACCTTGTCACTCCTTCCCCTTTTCTTCCTTTCCTAATTTTCTTGAACATCTTGCATCCAGAGAAATTTAAAACCCAGTCCTGCCACTCTTTTGGTTAAGTCTCTGTTATAGGTGAACGGTAGTTCCACATGACAATCTGCGCAAGTAACTTGCCAATCTTATTTGCCACACCTTGCATTCAGTACAAGCACATCTACCCTAATTTAGACTTTATTACTGTTGAAATTGTTGGAAAATGAAATCTTAACAGTTTTTTGGGTAAAAGTTATTGCATAAGTTGCACAGCACTTACAAGTTTTTGGAACCTGGAAGTGCAATTTTTACACCAGTGTGAAAGCTTGATTTAAAACAGAGTTTGGCTTTTCAGACCACAACAAGAGACTATTGCACAACCGCACATCTAGCATTAAACAGAGATGCCTCAAATTTCACAACTATGAAATATGCTAAATTTACAAACTGTCATTTAAGGTAATATTTTGATGATTCAATTACATTGGTTTTGTATCATCAGTATTAGTGAATCATCCAATTCCATTGTCATAATGCTTATTGTTTTATATAAACTGGTACTTGGAGACAAAAGATAGTTGATCTTAATTCTATATTTTTTTTAAAAACCCATTATTTATAGATTTCCTCTTCTAAACTAAAAGTAAAGTTTATGCACCATCAGTAGTGACCCAATATATGTTGATAAATGGATTAGAACAGCATGTTTAGAGGTAAATCAACAAAAAAAACTTATTGAAATATTCAGATATGTAGAGAATATTTACACAAATTCATTTATTTCAAAATACCATATTTTTCTTTTGTTTTGATACTTACTTCTACAAAATTTCCTGAATACACTTCTTCAAGTGTAACTTCAAGGTCCACTACAATATCACTTCCTCGAGGAATATTCCGGTCTTGATGTCGTGGACCTCCTCCAAACATAAAACCAAAGTCTCCGAAGAAACTACATAAAAAGTGATGAATTAATAAGATCTAAGTAGTGTTAAGAAAACAAGTCTCAGTAATCGTCCAGTTAATAATTCAAATTCATTTTCACATTTACAAACATTACAGTTTCCCCAGATAACTCAGATAAAAATATCATTTCTGATCCATAAAAATCCAAGTTCAGTTCCTTGACCTTGCTAAACTAACTGATCTCAGCTGTGGTAGTCGGGACACTGCAAACTGCTGCAGTGCTGCTAGTTTAAGACAGAACATAGAACATTACAGCGCAGAACAGGCCCTTCGGCCCACGATGTTGCGCCGACCAGTTACAAAAACAATGACCCACTAGCCTATACCAATCCCTTTTCGTCCATAAACCTATCCATAGATCTCTTAAACGCCCCCAAACTAGGCGCATTTACAACTGCAGCAGGCAGGGCATTCCAATCCCTCACCACCCGCTGGGTAAAGAACCTACCCCTGACATCCGTCCTGTAGCTACCACCCCTTAATTTAAAGCCATGCCCCCCCGTGCTAGCTTTCTCCATCCGAGGAAAAAGGCTATCACTATCCACCCTATCTAAACCTCTAATCATCTTATATGTTTCAATAAGATCCCCTCTTAGCCGCCTTCTTTCCAACGAAAACAACCCTAAATCCCTCAGTCTCTCCTCATAGGACCTCCCCACCATACCAGGCAACATCCTAGTAAACCTCCTCTGCACCCTCTCCAAAGCCTCCACATCCTTCTTGTAATGTGGGGACCAGAACTGCACACAGTACTCCAAGTGCGGCCGCACCAGAGTAGTGTACAGTTGCAACATGACGCTGCGACTCCTAAATTCAATCCCCCTGCCAATAAACGCCAAGACACCGTACGCCTTCTTAACAACCTTATCTACTTGATTCCCAACTTTCAGGGATCTATGTACACATACACCTAGATCCCTCTGTTCATCCACACTATTCAAAGTCCTCCCGTTAGCCCTATACTCGACACATCTGTTGCTCCTACCAAAGTGTGAAGGGAAAAAATTACAACAGCTCCCATTGGCTACACAATGACCATTAGTTTGAGGATTAGCCTTGTGCTTTGTATCAGTGTATAAACTATGACATTTTAAAACATTTCTATAGCAGGTGAAAATAAATTCAATATCACTTTGGAATCCAGAAAATATCACATTTATCAGAGTAGAGTGGAGAACTGGTCACAAACATAGCACTAATGTATTTTAAACCCTGACGCTAAGAATGCAAATAATAGCTCTACTTACTGCGAAAATATATCATCGTGGGAACTTTGACGACCTTCCTTTAAACCCTCTTCACCATACATATCATACTGCTTTCTCTTCTCTTCATCAGACAAAACCTATCAGTGATCAGTAAATTAATTGTTTACTTTTGTGCAGCTTGGGTGAATAAGTCTCAAGTAAATAACATACTGGACTGGCAAGTCTTCACCAGAGTTCTAAATTGAAGTTGGTCCCTTCAAGTTAATACTCCAGGTTTCGATTTGCTCTTGCATACTAAATATAGGTATTAGGTATTCTAGATGGCCATCTTCCAAACTCGACTACCTCTGTTCCAGGCATTAATTAGTAAAGGCTCAGAGACGGTTGGTAGCACTGTATGTGCATGCATATGAGAGTTTTTGCTTGAATTTTCACCTCAAAATGGTACTATTTTTAATATTCTCCTACTTATGTGAACACACAAATTAAACTATAGAGACATTTGAAAATGATCATTTTTTAAAAAAATACTGGCATGGGTTCAATAAAATGTTGTTCTCTGTTTCGGCACAACGTGATCCATTTTGTAGATGTTCTGATTAAAGGTACAATGTATTCAGAAATGTGTTTTACTAGAGCCAGGTTCCTTCACATACTGTATCTAAGGGAGCCTTGAGGGATGATTCATTACATTATGTACGTACAAACATTAAAGACAGTTTCTCTGTGATGAGGTGGCTTTTAGGGGAGGGTGGCCCTCTTGGGGAGGCAATGGCTTAGCGGTATTATTGCTAGACTATTAATCCAGAAACTCAGTTAATGTTCTGGGGACCCAGGTTTGAATCCCACCATGGCAGATGGTGCAATCTGAATTCAATATCTCAAATTAAGAATCTACTGATGACCACAAAACCATTGTCAATTGTCGGAAAAACCCATCTGGTTCACTCAGGTCCTTTAGAGAAGGACATTACCCATTACATGCAACTCCAGAGTCACAGCAATGTGCTTAACTCTCAAATGTCCTCTGAAATGGCCTAGCAAGCCAGTCAGTTTAAGGACAACTAGGGATGGGCAACAAATGCTGGCCCTGTCAGTGAATCCACATCCTATGAAAGAATTTTTTAAAAGCCCCAATGAGTTGTCTTAGCTCAACAGACTGCAGGGAGCTTTATGAGATAGCGAAAAGAAAAGAGGCTGAAAATACACAGTATTTAAGGACTGTATTTGTGGGGAAACAAATCAATTAATTAACTTGCTTTGAATTTTTTGATGAGATAACAGGAAGCACTGATAAGGGCAATGTGCATACAGACTTCCAAAAGGCATTTGACAAAGAGTTACACAACAGACTTGTGATCAAAATTAGAGCGCATGGAATAAAAGAGACAGTATCAATATGGATACAAAATTAACCAAGTGACAAGAATCATAGTATGGGTGAACAGTTCTTTTTCAGAATGGAGGAAGGTTCATAATGAAGTTTCCAGCGGTTGGTATTAAGAGTCCTGCACATCCTAACATATTACTTTCATTGGTCTGGGTGTACTCGCCACAATTTCAAAATATGCAGTAGTGTGATCCATGAGAAGGATAGCATAGAACGTTAAAAGGATACAAACAGGTTTGTGGAATGGCAGATGAAACTTAATGCAGAGAAGTATTGTGTGATTCATTTTGATAAAAAACCACGCACAGAGCTATTATAAAGTAAATTCTAAAGGGAATGCAGGAGCAGAGGGACTTGGGTTTATATCTGCTTATATTATTGAAGGTGACAGAACATATTGAGAATGGAAAGAATATGGCATTTTGGGTTTTATCAATAGAGCCAAAAAACAAGAATGTTTTGTTAAACTTCTGTAAAACATTGGTTTGGCCTCAACTGAAGCACTGTGTCCACTTCTGGGCGTCACACTTTTGAAACGAGGTGAATACATCAGAAAGGGTGCACGAAGATTCACAATGATTCCAGGCATAAGGACTTCAGTTGCATATAAAGGTTGGAGAAGGTGGGACTGTTCTCCTCAGAGAAGAGGAGATTGAGGGTAGATAAGGAGAAACTTTTCCCATTGATAGGACAAAAACACGAGGTAGGGGTGGTGGTGCATAGATCTGAAGTAATTGGTGAAAAAAGCAATGGCAGCATGAGGAAAAACTTTTAGTTAGTCTTAGGCTCGCCAGATCCTATGGTATAGGCCGGGTTAAGTAAGGCTTTCGAAAGGGAATTAGATCGTCTGAAAAGGAACACTTGCAGGCTACAGGGAAATGGCATTAGGTGAAAAGCTTCTTCAGAGGGCCATCAAACATGATGATGTGACCATGATCCAAGAAGGGTGAGATACTGTTCATCAAGCTTAATTTAAAGCAGAATAGAAGGCCAAAGACATATCAAACTGGGAATGAGAAATGAAATGGGAGCTCAGGGCTGCACTGCAAACAAAGCATAGATCCTTCAGCAAAGCAGTTATTTAAGCAGTGTTTAGTTTCCCTGACACGGAAAAGACAATAACCAACAAACACAGAACTTAGTTGTATGAAAAAAATTGTGACATTGAGGTCATGGACGGTTACAATATAAATGCAAGTTCCTTCTTTTGTAATTCAGAGGAAATTCATATAAATCGTTGTTTCATCAGACATATATTGCATCCCCCAAGCTTCCTAGTGTTCTTAACTGGTGAATTACATACCTTTAGCCAATTAAACACCAGCAAACACTAAATTATTACAAACACTGCAAATGTACTACCAAAAATACTTATAAAAGAGACACATTCTAGAAAATGTATTAGAAAACAAAATACAGTTTAATAATTACATTGTTTTAGCAATTTCCGTTTAAACATTAAACCAAAAAGGTATCAGGGCTCAAAATAGAATTAAAACAATATGAAAGTTGAGAATCTTACAGCAGCTGTTCCAGCAGTCTGTTAAATTAAATTATAGTGAGTGACCTCTCACCTCCGCATCAGTAGCCAATGAGCTGAAGCCACACAGTCTCCCTGATTTGTCATCATTACAACTCAGAACTAAAAAAAGTGACTAGGAGCCTTCACATAGAAAGGCCGAATGTAGTTACAGTAACCCCACACAGTGACAGTACCCGCCCTGCTCTGTACCTCATAAGCAGCCCCCAAATCCTGGAACTTATCCTGCGCTGCTGGATCGTCCGGGTTTCTGTCAGGGTGCAGCTGCAGCGCCAGTTTGCGATAAGCCTTCTTGATATCCTTCACCGAAGCGCTTTTAGAAACCCCCAAGATCTTGTAGAAATCCCGCCTGTTCCCCCACACACACAAAAAAAAATACAAGATTTTAATACAATACCCACAATTTAATTAACACTTTATATCACAAGACCTTCATATACCGGAATGGAGCACTGCACGGGTCAGGATAATCTGCAATATTACAGCTGAATTAAGTTCCCAGCCGGTGGTTACACTAGAGTCAGTCTAACGCTCAATAACCGCGATATTCATTCACGTTATGGGCTGTTGTTGGGGAAAGCAGCAAGAATCTGAGCTGGAGATGTTACCGCCTCTCCTCGGGGGCCACTCACCCTGTCAGCACCTCCCCGCTCAGGCACAGCAGCACAATACAGACCGAACGCACGCCCGCCGCCATGCTGCCCACTTTGCTCCTTCCTTTTTGTTTTTCCGCTGCTCAAGTTACTCGCTGCTGAGCGGCAACCACCGGCAGAGGCACGTCAACAGCATCAGCGCTTCCTCATGCCTGACGCTTCCACAAGGGGAGGAGCCCAGGCCTCTCAATCTGGCTGCTGGGCTTCTTATTCCTTCCTAGATGCAAGATAATGGATTCATGCAAGGTAAAGGTAGGCGCGAACTCTCATTTATGTTTTCTCTTATAAAATGTTTTGATTTTTATTCCATGCTGTTACATATTGAATCACGAAAAAGATCACTGAATTATAAAATGGATGCAGACTTTGCAAAAAGATGAAATACAATTGCATTGGAAAAGGGAATTCTGCTTAACTTCACACCTTGCTAGCCGATTTATTATTAGTTTAGGAAATAATGAGGGCTTTTTCCCTGAAAGTATAACATTTTGTGAGGGATAATTAAATATTTGAAGGAGAATAAGATACTAACTAGGGGAAGGGAGTAGGGATAGTGACATTCGCTTTTTGATTACACTCCTCAGGCAAATTCATGAGATTGAAGATGACTTGCTTCCACTCTTGTTCCTTTGCTTCTGAGATGGTCAATGTGTGATATACAGATTCAGCCCTGTCTGGGGCAGGTAGTGCTTGAAGGGCCGCATAGATGTCTGGATAGACATCTCAAAGGTAGTTAGGGATGGGCATTAAATGCTGGCCTAGCCAGTAATAGCCACATCCCATGAATGAATTTTTAAAAAGTAGGTTATTTGGAGGTTTATGTGCTCTCCCCAACCCATTGACTTTGCCCCTGCACGTTCTCAAAGAAGTCTCTCGATCTGTTCAATGCCTTCCTGAATGCTTTCCATTTTGGACAGTAACAAGCTAGAATCGCCCATGAATCGACAATTATATTTGACCTTTGACACTGTGAGGATGTCTTTTAAAATGCTTTGGCTGACCTCCTGGTGCAACTGTGTTCCGAGTAGAGCAGGATTTTCAGAAGTCTGCTGTCAGGCAATCAAATGATATGTCCTATCCATTGGATCTGATTTTGAACAATTAACACCTCAATGATGGGCAAGTTTGTTTAGGGGCAAAGAAATGCTGGACAAAATGGTCACCTTATGTACTATACACATTTATGTTTATTTAAAGGAGATCTAATCCACTATTTGAGATTTGCTATTGTCACATATTTACCGTACTTTATAACAATCTCCCTAAGCTCTGCCTTTGCAGCTCTCCTCCACCTTCAAAAGCATCTATCTTTGGTCATTGCCCCAGTTTTCTTCTTACTATAACTTATGTATCTTGGGAGAATTTACTACTTTAAAAGGTCTAATACAAGTATAGGTTGTTGTAGCTTCACAAATAGATTTTGTTTTATTGTAAACACATTCAAATACAATGTTAGATTTATAAATAAGATAATGTGAACTCTAATGTTGATCCACAGTCATCCTTGCCCATAGGTTTATGATTTTTTTTTCCTTTTTTTCTCTATAGGCTTGTGAGTAGAATCAATTCAGAGGCACGAGACATGATCTTGCTGTTTGTGGGAGCTTCTTTATGCAAAATGGCTGTTACATTCCACACATTATGACAGTAGCTACATTTCAGAGGGAACTTCTTTGGGATGTTCAGAGGTCATGAAACGTGCTATAGAAACAGTTGTCCTACTAATACTTAAGTGTTATTACAGGAATAATTTTGTTTAAATTGTGAGTATTGATGATTTTACCACATTGGAATCATTTGTTGAGGAGTGAGAGATGATCTTACTGAAACGTACAAGAACCTGAGGACTTGATGACATAGAACATTCATGGAGTGTTTCTGGGATAGTTTTTTAGAATAGCATTTTTTTAGAATTCTGGAGCCAACCAGAGAACATGCTTGCTAAATCTGATATTGTGCAATGAGATGGAATTAATTAATGAGCTCAAAGTGAAAGTGCTCCTAGGTAGCAGCAACTTTAATATGATTGAATTTTATATTGATTTTGAGGGAGAGAAGAGTGGGTCTGAGACTACGCTTTTAAACTTGAATAAGGGCACTAATCAGGGCATGCATGCAGAACAGGCTGATTAGATGAACAGAAAGATCAATAGAGATTCAGTGGCAAACATTTAAGGGGATATTTCAGCTTACACAGAATTGATACGTTCCAACTAGTAAGAAAAATCCAAGGGATGAACACATCATATGTGGTTAACGGGAAAGGTTGAAGATAGTGTTAAATTTAAAGAAAACACATAGAACTGTGCAAAGATAGGAAGGGTGGCATAGTAGTTAGCACTGCTGCTTCTCAGCGCCAGGAACCCAGGTTTGATTCCCAGCTTGGATCACTATCTGTGTGGAGTCTGCATGTTCTCCCTGTGTCTGTGTGGGTTTTCTCTGGGTACTTCAGTTTCCACCCACAGTCCAAAGATGTGCGGGTTAGGTGCATTGTCTATGCTACGTTCTCCCTCAGTGTACCTGAACAGGCTGTAGAGTTGGCAACTGGGGGATTTTTACAGTAACTTCATTGCGGTCTTAATGTAAGCCTACTTGTGACAGCAATAACTAACCTTCATAACTTTAAAAGGTCAGAAGATTGGACAAAACATAAGGAACGAAAAGATGACTAAAAGATTAATTAGGGAAAAACTGGAGCATGAGAGAAAGCTAGCCAGAAATATAAAAACAGATAGTAAGAGTTTCTATAAGTGCCTCAAGAAGAGTTAACAAAAGTGAGCTTTGGTGCTATAGAATGTATGTCTGAAGAATTGATAATGGAAAACAAAGACATGGGAGATGAATTGTATTTTGCACTATTTTTCATTTTGCATTAGTCCTCACTATAGAGTATACAAGTGACATCCCAGAATCAGGGATGTGGAAAAATAAGAAATTGTCCTTTTGGCAGGAAGAATAAGAGAGAAGCATATTATCTAAATGTTTAGAGATTGCCGAGCTTTGAGGGATCTGGGTGTCTTAGTGGCTGAATTGTAAAATGCTAGTATGCAGTAATTAGGAAAGCTAATAGAATGTTATCATTTATTGTGAGAATAATTGAATACAAAAGTAGAGAGGTTATGCTTTAGATATACAGAGCACTAGTGAGACCACATCTAGATTATCGTGTACTGTATTGGTCACCTTACTTAAGGAAGGATATAAATGCACTGGAAACAGTTCAGAGAAGGCTTACTGAGAATAACATGTGGAATGGGTGTGTAGTCTTATGAGGAAAGGTTGGACAGGCCAGGCTTGCATCCACTGGAGTTTAGAAGAATAAAAGGCGACTTGATTGAAATATATAAGATCCTGAGGGGTCTTGACAGGGTGGATGTGGAGAGGGTGCTTTCTCTTGTGGGATAATCTAGAACTAGGGCCAAGGTTTCAAAAGCCCATTTAAAATAGAGATGAGATGAAATTCTTTTTCTGAGGGTTATGAATCTTTGGAAATCTCTTGCTAAATAGGCAGTGGAAGCAGAATATTGAATATTTTTAAAGTAGAGGTGGAAAGTAAGGTGGTAGGGGAGGTGAGATACAGATTTAAGACCGTGGCTGCTCTGATAGTAACGTTAGTAAATAAATGGTGGAGCAGGCTTGGGGGGCTCAAATAGTCTACTCCGGTTCCTTGTTCATGTGTACTGAGATATCAGGAATATGTTTCTACTTGTAGGGGAGATTAGCTCGGGGACGTAATTTCTATTGGTTTCCTATCCTTAAACTATCAAGTAAGACTACCAAAACTTGGTGAGTTGGGAACTTCACAATTGTCAGAGAGAGGAGACAGAGATTGAGAGGAGAGCAGATTAAGGTGAAATCAAATCTTGACCCCAAAAAAAATTTTTAAAAAATCCAAATAGTGAACTTGTCAGGTGTTGGCAAAATTATGTGGCCTGAGTTTATTTATGGCAATGTGCGTGCTTTGACGAGTGCAGGTATAGAATGTCTGTGTTGAGCTGTCAGTTTATAGCTGCTCATGCAAGTGGCTGTGAGGGATAATGCTACCTTTATGTTGCCAGATGTGGGCTGAAACCCTTCCTGCCACTGCCTTTGCTGGTTCTTTTTGTTAGTGTAGCTGCACAAATCGAAGGGCGGCAGAGGAGCTGGCTGGTTGATGGGAGGGAGAGCAACTGCCTGGTTTGGGGGGGGGTCAAACCTCGGACATCCTTCAGGACTGACTGGGAGGGGAGAGAGCAACCCCCTGGCCTGGGAGCCTATCTTGACTGGTAAGTATTCAGGCAGCGAGTGAAGCAGTAAGGAGCACACCAGTTGATGATTTGACTCTTGGAGGTAGTGGCATGTTGCACAGGGAAGAGTTTTGTTACTGGTGGCAATACAAGTACTGGCCCAGGGAGCAAATTGTGTGGCTGTGGATGGAACATGTCTTTTTATGTTTGTGTTCTATTTTGTCTTTTTTTAAGCAACTTCCCTTGTTGCTTCTAAACTGCAAACTTCTAAGTGTTCATTTTTTTTTCTCCCTAGATCTTCACTGTTGAAAGCAATTTGTTTCTAATTCAACTCATTTTTACCACACAAAACAGTTGGGCCCCTATCTTTCTCACATTTTCCTTCTTCCTACAATCTTGGGGTCTTTTAAGAGTGAAGTCACTAGCCCTTATTTGTGAGGTCCTCATTGTTTTCGGCTTGGAGTTCTGAAATATTAACCTTGGGGTTCTCTGTTTAAAAAGTGCCAAGCGTAAATGTCTTCAACAAAAAAATCAATGCAACCAGTAGCCACATAGGCCACCTTAAAAAAAATGGATCAACACTGACTACAGAAATTTAGCAAGTTAGTATAATCCAATTAGAGTAAATGTCTGCACCCAAGTTTTCTAATCTAAAACTTGGTACATATCAGAAAGTAACAGTTTTTTAAAAAGCCTACTTGTCAGAATGAGACCAGGGAGGCACAGGGCTGATTGGTGCATTGCAATTTCAGTGTTTTCGGTCACATTAATGGCTTTTAAAATCAAAATCCATTAATGCTGATGTGCACAGAATACAGTCTCATTACAGCAGTCAGATTCCTATGTCACAGAGATGCAAAGCACAATAATCATAAGAAAACTAGTGAATGATTTTTCATTTTCCTTTTTGAAGTGATTATTGGTGATTATTTTATGTAGCACACATTACCTTCAATTCCCTTGTACCTGCATATGGAGCTTATATCACTTAAATAGATTTGATTCAACAAATTCATGGAAAAAATTTTTCTTCACTAAGAGAATGCAGATGTTTAAGTGAATAAACAAATCTTCTAGATACCACCAAGCTTTTTTGATGTGTATGATTTGATTTGATTTATTATTGTCACAGGTATTGGTATACAGTGAAAAATATTGTTTCTTGTATGCTATACAGACAAAGCATACCATACATAGAGAAGAGGAGAGGGTGCAGAATGTAGTATCACAGAATCCTACAATGCAGAAGGAGGCTATTTGGCACATTGAGTCTGCACCGACCACAATCCCAACCAGGCCCTATCCCCATAACCCCATTGGCAGTCTCCCTGACACGAAGGGGCAATTTAGCATGGCCAATCCACCTAACCTGCACATCTTTGGACTGAGAGAGGAAACTGGAGCATCTGGTGGAAACTCACAGAGACACGGGGAGAATGTGCAAACTCCACACAGAAACTGACCCAAACTAGGAATCGAACCCGGGTCCCTGGTGCTGTGAGGCAGCAGTATTAACCACTGTGCCCTTGTGCCATGTTAGTTATAGCTAGGGTATAGAGAAAGATCAACTTAATACAAAGTATGTCCATTCAAAAATCTGATGGCAGTTGGGAAAAGGCTGTTCTTGAGTCTGTTGGCTTGTGACTTCAGACTTTTGAATCTTTTTCCTGACAGAAGACGGTGGAAGAGAGTATACCTGGGGTCCATGATTACGCTGGCTGTTTGTCCAAGGCAGTGGGAAGTGTAGACAGAGTCAATAGGTGGGAGGCTAATTTGCGTGATGGACTGGACTTCATTCATAACCCTTTGTAGTTTCTTACAATCTTGATCTGGAATGGCAGGAGCCATACCAAGCTGTGATGTAACCAAAAAGAATGCTTTCTATGGTGCATCTGTAAAAGTTGGTGAGAGCTGTAGCAGACATGCCAAATTTCCTTAGCTCCTGAAAATGTAGAGGCATTGGTGGGCTCTATTAACTATAGTGGTGTGGTGGAGGGACCAGAACAGGTTGTTGGTGATCTGGACACTTAAAAACTTGAAGCTCTCGACCATTCCCATTTCATCTCCGTTGATGGAGATGGGGATGTCCTCCACTACGTTTCCTGAAGCTGATGACTATCTCCTTCATTTTGCTGACGTTGAGGGACAGGTTATTGTCATCACACCAGTTTATCAGATTCTCTACCTCTTTTTCTGTTATCTCTTTGAAAACATTGAGATTACAGAACACACATAGTTAAAAATGGAACTACCAGACAAATACTCCATATTAATCCAGTTTATAAAATATGCTGTGAAGTAAATTATTTTATGAGGTGTTTTTGCAGACTATCCATTGTTAAAACTAAAAGAATAGACATTGGTTTGTTGTAGACAGGTGGTGAAAATTAGAATTACAGGTACAGTAAATCCTTGCTTGAACTTATAGTTGTGTTTCTTAAAAATGCAACTTTGTGAAACTTTAAACAAATTGGGTTTTCCCATCAAAATCAATGTAAAAGTTATGTTAGGTTCCCTAGAAAAGACATTTATACCTTGTAACTTGAAATACAGGGGGTGATTCTCCCATTGCGACCTGCTACTGTTCTGTCAGGTCGGGAGATGCCATGTGTCGGCCATTTCGTGAATCCCTGCCAGCTTTTACGACCTGCTCGCATCTCCCAACTGGAGAAAAATGGCACCACCGGGAACTCACAGAAGACCGATGAGCCACTGATTTGCATGACTTTACATATTTTAACATACCATTATCGAAATCCACACAGCAATCTCTGCCCATGTTTGCATCTCCCACCTCTTTGGCATGGTGTAACTTTGGCACGAATCAGAGTAGGCATTCAAAAGTCTCAATCTGGCATGGCATGCGGAGTTAAGTGCTGCTAGTGGAGTACAGGGATTGTTGCAGGCAGGCCCTAGAAATGTCTGGTGGCCGCCTTCCTGCTGCCTTCGGGTGTTTGCAGCCGGACCTGACGCAAGGCCCAGGGCGGCTGGACCCGATGCGAGATCCGGAGCGGCCGGACCTAATATCTAGGATGGTGGGGGGGTACTTCTGTTTCATCACAGCTCTCTGGGTGAGGTTCCATCAGGGAGTCCTCTCTCACCCCTGTGCCCTGGACAGCGCTGAAAGCACGCTGTGATAAGCCTTGAATGCTGCCCTTCCCCCTTCCCAGCACTTTGCAGTGGCAGAGTGTGCTGGTGCTCCAGGGTGGCTGGGAGAGGAGTATACCGTGTGCTGATTGAAGTTAGTAAGCACACAACAGCGCAGAGTTGCTGAGCAGAGACTAATGGCCAAGTTCCGCACACATGAGGATGGCCTCAACTGGGATCTTGGGTTCATGTCACACTATCTGTAACCACCATGACTTGCCTGGGCTTGCAAAACCTCACTAACTGTCCTGTCTGGAGACAATACACATCTCTTTATCCTGTGTTTAACACTCTCTCCGCTCACATTGTCTGCACCTTTGAGACTTGATTATTTGTAAAGACTCGCATTCCAACCATTATTTTGTAAATTGAGCTTGTGTCTTTATATGCCCTGTTTGTGAATAGAACTCCCACTCGCCTGATGAAGGAGCAGCACTCTGAAAGCTAGTGGCTTTTGCTAAGAAATAAACCTGTTATACTCTAACCTGGTGTTGTGAGACTTCTTACTGTGTTTACCCCAGTCCAACACCAGCATCTCCACATCCAGACTGAAGCTAACCAGGTGAAGCAGCTGCTGCTCCAGACTCAGACATGGTTCAGACATGGACTGTATGGAATCTGCTATCACTGGGTACTGATTTGCAGTCTGTCTCTGCCCTGTGGCATGGATCAACAACACATGTCTGTAACGGATGCTGCAGTTGCACGCATAGCAATGGTTCAAGGGTGCACATTGCCCACGGCTGCATTCCAACCTGCATAATCTGTGCCAGCATTTGTCATGAAGGGAATTTCACACAATCCTAATCGGGCCATGCATGGCATTATGGAATGTGTGGTGTTGCCAGCTCCCACAAGTGGCAGTCCTGGCCCAAGTGGAACTGGGTCTATGCAGCCAATGGAAATAATCCATTATTCTATTTGCATAGAATAATCCCCCTATGCAGATGGATCTCAGTTTGCTCGATCTGGAGCTGGCCATTTTGGTGGCACAGTAAAAAGTCTGACAGCACCAGGTTTAAGTCCAACCGATTTGTTTGGTAGTACACTTACTAGCTTTCGGGTTAGCCCCTTCGTCAGGTGAATGGAGAGTTCTGGCCTCAGACAGAGCATATAAAGCGCAGTTTACAGATTACTGATTAGAATGCGAATCTTTACACCTAACCTGCTGTTCAAGTCCTGAAGTGGCCGACAATGTGTGTGGAAGGAGCACTGATCACAGGTTAAAGAGATGTGTATTGTCTCCAGACAGTACAGTAAGTGAGGTTTTGCAAACCCAGGCAAGTCACGGGGGTTACAGATAGTGCGACATGAACCCAAGATCCTTGTTGAGACCGTCCTCGTGTGCGGAACTTGGCTATCAGTCTCTGCTCAGCGACTCCCCACTGTCATGTGTCGTGAAGGCCGCCTTGGAGAATGCTTACCCGAAGGTCAGAGTCTGGATGCCCGTGACCACTGAAGTGTTCGCCAACAGGAAGGGAACAGTCTTGCCTGGTGATTGTCGAGCGATGTTCATTCATCCGTTGTTGTAGCGTCTGCGTGGTCTCCCCAATGTACCATGCTTCGGGACATCCTTTCTTGCAACGTATCAGGTAGACAACGTTGGCCGAGTTGCAAGAGTATTTACCGTGTACCTGGTGGATGGTATTCTCACGTATGATGATGTCATCCATGTCGATGATCCGGCATGTCTTGCAGAGGTTGCTGTGGCAGGGTTGTATGGTATTGTGGTCACTGTTCTCCTGAAGGCTGGGTAGTTTGCTGTGAACAATGGTCTGTTTGAGGTTGAGTAGTTGTCTGAAAGCAAGAAGTGGGGGTGTGGGGATGGCCCTGGAGACGTGGGGAGACCATGCAGACGCTACAACAACGGATGAATGAACATCGCTTGACAATCATCAGGCAAGACTGTTCCCTTCCTGTTGGCGAACACTTCAGTGGTCACGGGCATCCAGCCTCTGACCTTCGGGTAAGCATTCTCCAAGGCAGCCTTCACGACACACGACAGCGCAGAGTCGCTGAGCAGAGACTGATAGCCAAGTTCCGCACACATGAGGACGGTCTCAATAAGGATCTTGGGTTCATGTCGCACTATCTGTAACCCCCGTGACTTGCCTGGGTTTGCAAAACCTCACTTACTGTACTGTCTGGAGACAATACACATCTCTTTAAACTGTGATCAGTGCTCCTTCCACTCACATTGTCAGCCACTTTAAGACTTGAACAGCAGGTTAGGTGTAAAGATTCTCATTCTAATCAGTAATCTGTAAACTGTCTGTGCTTTATATGCTCTGACTGAGGCCAGAACTCTCCATTCACCTGACGAAGGGGCTAACCCGAAAGCTAGCAAGTGTACTATCAAATAAATCGGTTGGACTTAAACCTGGTGCTGTCAGACTTTTTACTGTGTTTACCCCAGTCCAACGCCAGCACATCCACATCATGTTGGTGGCAGCAGGGAGATAGGAGGAGGATGACGAGGCAGCGACTCGGGATGTGGCAGGCGTGGAGAGACCACCACAGGAGCAGCCACCACCAGACTCTCAGGAAGGAGGGCAGGGGGCTGCCGCTGAGGGCCAGGAGGTGGGTGAGCAGGCTCGTGAGAGGGTGCACAGAAGGTGGAGAGTGCTGAGGGCAAGGAGGTCCAGGCCCCGCAATTCCTTCGAGGCCTTCTCCATGGAGATGTGCTATCACCAGCTGCACTTATCCATGACCATGGTGCAACACATTTGTGAGGTGCTCTCACTCCTGGCACCTGAGATGTGAACAAAGAACAAAAGAACAAAGAACAAAATCAGCCCGGGAAACAGGCCCTTCGGCCCAACGAGCCCGCGCCGCCATCTCAACACCACCAGTCCCCCTCTCCCCCCACGACCCCTGTCTAATGTTTTATGGCCATCCAGATTGAGGGAAACTGATTTACGGACAATTTATTCCTGCCAATCAGCCTAACAGCACATCTTTGGGGTGTGGGAGGAAACTGGAGCACCCGGAGAAAACCCACGCAAGCACGGGGAGAATGTGCAAACTCCCACAGACACCGGCCCAAATCCATGTGTCTGCACAGCAATCAGTGATAATCACTGAGCTGTCGTCTTGCCCAGTATCTTGTCCAGTTTAGGCACACACTAATGACATGAAGCACTAGGCCAATCCTGAACAACCAAGAGCAGCCCCAGTATGACCCATCGCATGTATGCCCCTCGTTGGACACGAGGTGGACCGACTTAAAACCTGTGAATGAAAAGAGAAAAACATTATTATCATACCATACCCATTTACATTACCAGGGACGCCCCAATGCTAATGACCCTTATTTAAAACAATCTCCTATATCCACCCATCTCCAACCCACTCATGTGCCTGTCTAAGTTACTCTTAAATGACTCTAGCGTGTTTGCCTCCACCACCTTACTTGGCAGAGCATTCCATACCCCCACTACCCTCTGTGTGAAAAACCTCCCTCTAATATCTGTGCTGTACCTCTCCCCCCTCACCTTAAGTCCATGGCCCCTTGTCCTACGTGTCTCTATCGTAGGAAATAGCTTACCTCTGTTTACTCTATCTATACCCTTCATAATCTTATATACCTCTATTAGATCCCCCCTCAGTCGGCATCTTTCAAGGGAAAAGAGCCCCAATTTCTTCAATCTTGCCTCATACCCTAGTCCTTCCATACCAGGCAACGTCCTGGTAAACCTCCTCTGCACTCTCTCCAGAGTCTCCACGTCCTTCCGGTAGTAAGGCGACCAGAACTGGACGCAGTACTCCAAATGCGGCCTAACCAACGTTCTATACAACTGCAACATTAGACTCCAGCTCTTATATTCTATACCCCTGCCTATAAAGGCTAACATACCATAGGCTTTCTTCACCACCCTCTCCACTTGCACTGCCACCTTCAAAGACTTGTGCACTTGCACCCCCAGGTCTCGCTGCGATTCTATACTCCTTACGGGCTTACCCTTTACCATATAAGTCCCCCCTACATTATTCCGACCAAAATGCATCATCTCACATTTATCTGGATTAAACTCCATTTGCCATGTATCTGCCCAATCAACCAGCCTATCAATATCCCGCTGTATTGCCAGACACTGCTCCTCACTGCCCGCCAATCCAGCCATCTTGGTGTCATCAGCAAATTTGCTGATCACACCACCTACTCCCTCTTCCAAATCATTTATATACACTACAAAGAGAAGAGGTCCCAGTACCGAGCCCTGCGGCACCCCACTAGTAGGGGCGCCTACCTGCTCCCTATGGACGTGAAGGTGACAGCTGCTCTGAATTTCTATGCCTCCAGATCATTCCAGGCACCCAGTGGCGACTTAGCTGGGATCTTCTAGGCCTCTGTGCACAGATTGTGTCATGATGTGGAGATGCTGGCATTGGACTGGGGTAAAAACAGAAAGAAGTCGCACAACAGCAGCTTAAAGTCCAACAGGTTTATTTGTAGAAAATGCCGCAAGCTTTCGGAACATGCTATTCCTTCATCAGGTGAGTGGGAGTATGATATTTGCTACAGATAAACCTGTTGGACTTTAAGCTGGTGTTGTGAGACTTCTTCGCAGATGTGTGTGACAGGTCACAGATGCCCTGTATGCCCAGGCAGGCAGTTCATTAATTTCAATGTGGGCCATGCATTCATCGCTGGGATCCCGAATGTGCAGGGTGCAGTGGATGGGACAGACATCGCCTTGTGGGCCCCCATCCAGGGCCGCAGCAATTTGTGAACTGGAAGGGATTCTGCTCCCTCGACGTCCAAATTGTCTGCAACCATCAAATGAAGATCGTGCAGATCGATGCACGCCACCCAGGGAGTGTCCATTGGCAGCTTTGTGTTCCGGCAGTCGGATGTCCCTGGACTCTTTGAAGACCAGACCAGGCTCTCGGATGGCTTCTGGGTGAAAAAGCTTACCTGCTAAGATCGTGGAGGCCTGAGACTGAGACGGAGACTTGCTACAACAAGGCCCATGCAGGCACCCAGTTTGTCGTTGAACACTGCATCAGCCTGCTGAAGATGCGTTCCGCTGCTTGGACAGCTCTGGGGGGTGCCTCCAGTATGACTCTGTGCATGCTTCACACGTCATTACTGTTTGCTGCGCTCTTCACATTGCCATGCAGCAGGGAGACCAGCTGGCACAGGAGGAGGAGCAATGAGAGGGCAAGGTGGACATCCCCCCATTATGAAGAGCTGGAGGAAAGAGGGCAGGTGGCGATGGCAGGTATCCGGCAGGGAAGGGCAGTGAAGGATGCCTTGGTTGCAGCCCGCTTCGCCTAGCTGGTGATGGGAAGTGAGGGGGGTGCAACCAACACACATCCACCACACCCCAGGAGCAAGTGTAACCACTATTTCTCTTCCAAACCGACCTGGACCTTCAAACCACCACATCATCCTTCCCCTGCTCCTGTCATCCCACCATCCTTTCCCCCAGAAACATCTGACCCTATGAATGTGCCTGGGCTGGCAATGGTTGCGAGTCTTGGTTGAAGGCTGGAGGATGATGACAACTTGCTGTTGTCCTGGTGCAATTCAGATCTGACTCCTACCTGTACACCAAATACATGCTGCCACCCTGGCCCACATAGCTGTAAGGGTTGGGGAGACACATTTTTTGGCCGGTGCTGGATGTTAGGGAAGATAGGGCAGGCACTCTGAAACACGTAACTGAGTCTGCAAGGCTCAACAGACAGCACATCTATGTTTGAGAGTTGGGAACACTGTACTGTGGAGCTGGGTGGGGAGGGAGGGACGGGGGGTGGGGGAGGCGAGGGAATCAGAGACACATTAGTCACAGCATGATGTGCGATTAAGTTTATTATGTTCTTAACATAAATAATTACCAAATCCTGATTAATGCTGACCTTCACCCTCTAGTGAACTACAACTTTCGAACTTTGTGCTGTCTACTGCTTCATCGGAGATGGATGTGTCCAGCTGTGATGCACGCCCTGTTGCCTGTGATGCCCTTGGCGGATGTCCCCTGGGTGGCCAGGACCTGAAGAGCCTCGGCTGACTTGCGGATGGCACTATTTCAATGCCACGCTGTTCATGTCGCTGGTCCTGAGATGCCCCAGTGTGAGGAAGGGAGGCATCAGAAGGTCTTGGGGTGTCCGGGGTCTCCTGGGTGGAAGACTGCGACATGGGCTCAAGCCTTTCACCTTGGGGTGCTCAGAGGCCCTGGGGGCACTCTATGGGATGCCAGGGTAGCTGGACTGAGCTCCAGAAGTTCTGTCAGTCCTGGAGACCTAGATGTATCTGCCCCATGATGTGTGATCCCTCAGCCCTGGCGCACTGAAACTGGGCCAAGCTCCTGAGCCCCTCTGCTACAGCATTCTGTGAGCAAACCAGACTTTGGAGCCCCTCATCAGTAGCTCTCTGATCCTGGACTAGGTTGTTGAGACTCACAACCACAGCCTGCTGTGCCTCCAGAATGGTAGCGAGAGTCTCAGCCATGGCCAGCAGTGTCTCCCATGTGTCCCCGACACCCATGGCCATCGAACGCTGTGCCTCCTGAATACCGAAAATACACTTGTCTGTGGTCCATAGTGTCTCCAGGATGGCCTGGATACTGTCACTCATGAGCACAGACCCCTGAGCCAGACTTTCCACTGCGATCACCACCCTTGCTGTGATGACCTGGGTCTCATGTTGTGTCGGCACCATCTCCTGCCAGCACTCTGTCTGACTCTCCTAAACAGCCTTGCAGTTGCAGCATGGTTGCTGACAGCCCTTCCACGACTCGCCAGGTTTCCACCAGCCTTGGGAGGAACAAACCCAGAGGCCCAGCAGCTGGCTTGAGAACAGTGGAATCCTGGCCTCCAGCAGACCTCCGTGTGCCTGAGCCCTCGGATGTGCCTGCCTCCAACCGATGCGCGTTAGCAGCTGTGATGTGCTCACCCCCCCCCCAGTTGTGACTCAGAAGTCTCAACACTAAAGATACCCATTATGGTGATCGTCTCTGTGTTAGTGGGTTGTGTGGCACATGGCGGTGCCACTTTAGCTGCCCTCGGAGGATTCCTCAGTGCCTCCCTCCGAGGTGTCATCCAGGGGTCCGTGGGTAGTTTGCTCCTGAGCAGCGGGGTTGGTGGCAGCATCCAAAAAGTTGGGTTTCTATGGGTCCAGAGCTGGAAAAAATAACAAACATAAGGGGGAGGGAGGCATGCAGCATCGCACTTACATAGAGGAGGACCAAGATTGAGGATGCACTTCTGCTCACTTGCATGCCAGACGTCCACCTGGCTGTCGGTGACCATTCGGGATGGCCCACCACCCCCCTGCCAGCTCCATGACACGCTCCTCCATGCTGGTCAGCTGTCGCAGGTCAGGCACACCACAACCAGTCTGTGTCGTTTCTCATGCATTGTGGACGTTCTTGTCCTGTGAGAACATAAGGTGGGTAACAAGCATTAACATATTGCAGTGTATGGTGCGCAGTGCGTCCCTGCGCCTCAGGCGTTGTGCTGACAGTTTCGGGGAAAGCAGTCAGCACCTGAAGGGTGCTCGTTGAGGGTGAGGGGAAGGGGTTAGATTCTGTTCCTGGGGGAAGGGTCACTTGTTGCATGGCCCTGAGGAATCTGAGCAGGGTTGGTGATCCATGCCAGGCATGTGCAGGCTTATACCCAAGGCTCCCATTCAAGAGAGGGAATGATCACAAGCTGAGATTGTGCATGTCAGCAGGGCAGCAGTGAGGGTAGTATGTTCAACGGATGGAGCGATTGGGTACCGACATTATCCAGATCCATGGGGGCATGAGGTGAGGGCAACCATGTCTCTGTGTGGGAGGAGATAGGGGGCGGGGCCCAGCGATGAGGCCAGCGATGTCTGTGGGAGTTGGATGGCAGTGATCTGGATATTGGAAGGTCTTTTCAGCGATCTCCCAGTGATGTGCACATGCGCAGGTTCCTGCTCATCCCACTGATTTCAGGCTCTATGGTGCAAATAGGCTCCCCCCCTCCCCCCCAGGTTTTTAATGATATTTACGATTGTGATCTCTGCAGTACACAGATTGGGGAGATTCGAGCGTGAAGTGTAACTGAGAAAACAGTCATGACAGCACTTTTGGGAGAATCGTCCCCACAGTCACAGTGATTAAAGTCAAGAGGATTGTATAGTTCCAAAACAAATCATTCGCGGGCAGAAGTTAAACCTAAAAAAAAATGTAAAGTCCTTTGATTCTATGTTATGACTAAGCTAAATTGCTAACTCCCACAATTACTTTCATAAATGAAGCAATGTTTAAGATGTAAATCACTTTTAGGTTTTATTGTTGCCATAAAACCAAACTTATGAAGTAAAATATATTTCCTTTTCAACAGTAATGGAGCAGCCAAGTGTCCGTCTTTGGGTAAAATATGAAACCTTCATTGTTGGGGTCTTACAGATCCCACCTCCTTCAAAATTTAGTATGCACTACCTTCGAAAGATGGCAACGTACGTTCGAACAAAGGGAGGAGATGGTGGTTACCCCAGACTTTCTTGGCCCATGTGGAGACACATTGCTTGTGGGAAGTTGCAACTGGCTGAATATTTGGCATGGCTGTATTTCGAAACGTTTGACAGTCTTCTTGAGAGAACAGCAGAGGAGAGGTTGGAGTGGGCTGAGGCAGTATCTCACTGCAGGTCAGAAGAGGAAATTGATAAACTGAAAAACAAGGTAGGGGCAATGTTTTTGCTGAATTCATTATTTTCTGTGCAGTGGAGAAATTACAGTTTTACATTTTAAATTTGACATAGAACCTCCCTGTAAGCTACAGCTGATTATTGCTTGATGAACCTTGAATAGTTTTGTAAGTAACACTCATCATGAGCATGGACTAAACTAACAGTGTGCTGACAGACTACGTGGATAACATCTCTACACATTCCTAAATTGTGTACATGTTTTATTTTTAAAAATATTTTGAATGATTTCAAAGCTATATTATGGCATTTATAGATCTAATGTGAGATGTCGGTGTTGGACTGGGGTAAGCACAAGAAGTCTCACAACACCAGGTTAAAGTCCAACAGGTTTATTTGGTAGCAAACGCTACTAGCTTTCGGAGCACTGCTCCTTTGTCAGGTGATTGCGAGTTCTGTTCACAAACATGGCATATAAAGAAACAAACTCAATTTACAGAATAATGATTGGAATGCGAGTCTTTACAGTTAATCAAGTCTTAAAGGTACAGACTACGTGAGTGGAGAGATTGTTAAACACAGGTCAGGGAGATGTGTATTGTCTCCAGACAGGATAGTTAGTCAGATTTTGCAAGTCCAGGCAAGTTGTGGAGGTTGCAGATAGTGTGACATGAACCCAAGATCCCAGCTGAGGCCATCCTTATATGTACAGAACATGGCTATCAATCTCTGCTCAGCTACTCTATGCTGTTGTGTGTCCTGAAGGCTGCCTTGGAGAACGCTTACCCGAAGATCAGAAGCCAAATGCCCATGATCGCTGAAGTTTTCCCCAACAGGAGGAAAATAGTCTTGCCTGCTGATTGTTGAGCAGCGTTCATTCATCTGTTGTCATAGCGTCTGCATGGCCTCCCCTGTGTATCATGCCTCGGGACATCCTTTCCTGCAGTGTATCAGGTAGACAACATTGGCAAGAGTATGTACCGTGTAACTGGTGGATGGTATTCTCACGTGAGATGATGGCATCTGTGTCGATGATCCGGCATGTCTTGCAGAGGTTGCTGTGGCAGGATTGTGTGGTGTTGTGGTCACTGTTCTCCTGAAGGCTAGGTAGTTTGCTGCGGACAATTTTCTGATTGAGGTTGTTTGACGGCAAGAAGTGAAGGTGTGGGGATGGCCTTGGCGAGATGCTCGTCTTCAATGACATGTTGAAGGCTCCGGAGAAGTAGCTTCTTTGCTCTGGGGAAGTACTGAATGACGAAGGGTATTCTGTCCACCGTGTCCTGTGTTTGTTATCTGAGGAGGTCAGTGCGGTTTTTAGCTGTGGAGAATCGGAACTGTCGATTGATGAGTTGAGCGCCATATCCTGTTCTTATGAGGGCATCTTTTAGCGCCTGGACGTGCCTGTTGCGATCCTCCTCATCTGAGCAGATCCTGTATATGCAGAGGGCTTCTCCATAGGGGATGGCTTCTTTAACATGTTTAGGGTGGAAGCTGGAGAAGTGGAGCATTGTGAGGTTATCTGTGAGCTTGCGGTACAGTGAAGTGCTAAAGTGACCATCCTTAATGGAAATGCATGTGTCCAAAAAAGCAACCGATTCTGGAGAGTAGTCCATGGTGAGTCTGACGGTGGGATGGAATTTGTTGATGTCATTGTATAGTTGTTTCAGTGATTGTTCACCATGAGTCCAAAAAGAAGAAAATGTCATCTAGTGTATAGTATCGGTTGAAGGTCCTGTGTGGTGAAGAAGTCTTGTTCAAACCTGTGCATGAAGATGTTGGCATATTGAAGTGCGAATTTGGTCCCCATGGTTGTTCCTTGTGTCTGAATGAAGAACTGGTTGTTGAAGGTGAAAACATTGTGGTCCAGGATGAAGCGGATGAGTTGTAAAATTGCATCTGGAAACTGGCAGTTGTTCGTATTGAGTACCGAGGCAGTTGCAGCAATGCCATTGAAGTGGGGCATCTGGCTTAGAGTGCCAAGACATCCATTGTGATGAGGACTGCTCCTGGTTCAACTGCTCCATGTGTGCTGAGTTTCTGTAGGAAGTCTGTAGCGTCACAACAAAAGCTGGGGGTTCTTTGTACAATGGGTTTCAAGATGCCCTCAACGTAGCCAGAGAGGTTCTCGCACAAGGTCCCATTGCCCAATATGGTGGGACAGCCGGGTGTGTTTACCTTGTGTATCTTTGGGAGGCAGTAGAGATCCGCAATGTGGGGAGTACGTGGGATGAAGGGTTATGGGGAGAGGACGGGAATGTGGAACTGAGCCACGACAGATCAGCCATGATCTTATTGAATGGCGGGGCAGGCTCGAAGGGCTAGATGGCCTACTCCTGCTCCTATTTCTTATGTTCTTATGTTCTTATGAGAGCAAAGAGGGTGCTCTGAAGGTTCGGATCAAAGGTCTTGATCAGAGTGTTGAGTTAATGGGTGTGTTCTTTGGTTGGATCTGCAGGTAACTGTCTGTAGTGTTCCCCATTGTACAGTTGTTGGTACATTTCTTTGCAGTAGTCCATTCTGTTCAGCATGACGATGGTCCCTCCCTTGTCTGATGGTTGTCTGTTGGACTTTAACCTGGTGTTGTGAAACTTCTTACTATGATTTATAGATCTAAACATTCCTTTTGTGATTTCCAATATATCAGGTATCCATTATTCAATACATAGATTATGTATGGCTCAGTGGTTTGCAGTTGCCTCACAGCGCCAGGATCACGGGTTCAATTCCCGGCTTGGGTCACTGTCTGTGTGAAGTCTGCGCATATGTGTGTGGGTTTCCTCTGGCTGCTCCAGTTTCTTCCCACAGTCTGAAAGATGTGCCAGTTAGGTGCATTGGCCACACTAAGTTCTCACTCAGTGTACCTGAACAGGTGCCGGAGTGTGGCGAGTAGGGGATTTTCACAGTAACTTCATTGCAGTGTTAAAAGCTTACTTGTGACAATAATAAATAAACTTCAATAATTGACGTTAGATTTTTGAAACAAATAATAAAAAAAAATTGCTATGGGATGGGAGTGACCAAGTAAGTACCTTTAATGTCAGAGTTTTAACTACTACCTGTAACAGGTAATAATTCAGTTGGAATTCCAGCCACCAGCATTGCTCAGATTAAGTTTCCCTTGTCCAGGCTTGGCCAGAAGATGGAACAGAGAGTCATAGGGTATGTTTGTCCCACATCAAGGTTGCTGTGCATTTGAGGAGCAAAAACTGTAATGCTGGACATATTTTTACTGTTGTGTGCTGCTACCTTAGCTCGAGAGCGATAATGGTAGGATGGGACAGTGAAGGGCGAGTTCAAAAAAGTTTTGCTCTGAGCATAACAAAAAAAAATGGATTTTAAAATTGTTCAGTTAACTCAATGTAAATTTCAAATATCTTTCATCATGAGTCGTATAATGCAGACAAGTTTGTAAAATATAATTTTCCTTAGTTTCTTAGTTTTTTAATTGTCTTTTATCTGAATGCTTGAATGAAAGCTTGTAGTTTCTAGTAATAGAAGATCTGCTGTAATAATTCTTGCAGCATTGGCCCGGTAAAAGCTGTAATTTACAATAAATCTATTGTACTGATTTACTGTATTCCTTGCTAACCACTGTGTAGCTCCTTCATCTTTCCATGCTAACCCAGTTCTCTGCTCAACACAGATTAAGGCGGGCATTGTGAAAGCTTCCTGGTCCACGTAGGATTGCTGTTGATCATGAAATTCATTTATTTACCAAAGTTGAAAGATTTCTTTAATTACAGATTGTACCTCCAAGTAATGAATTTGTAGTGGTTGTAACAATGAATTATACTGTGGTATGTTTCACATCTTGTCGGTTACAAACTTATGATTGTGTACAAAAAAAAATCACATTTCAGAGAATTTGCATTACAAAAAAGCAAAGGTTAATAATAGTGTTCAATTTGAAGATTTTCTAATTTTAGCCCTCTTGGCAGCTTCTTCATTGAGAAATGAACTGGTATCATTGGGTAGATATTTTGGGCAGGAGGATACATGGAGGTATTATATCCTGCCAATATAGAAATCTGGGAAATCAGTGATATCCATATCTCTAGGTAGGAGGAAATTAAGGAGAGGTCAAGGATATGTCTTCTGAGGTTATCCAGATTTATAATCTGATTGAATTGAAGGTTACATGAAGATGAGATGTAAGCACTCAAAAGTTTATCTGTTCTCCTGTAACAGATGAGCAATTTACAACAGATCTTTATATGATATTAGCTTTAAATAGAAAAATTATGAAATCAGTATCATTCTCTTAATGAGACCTCTGTGTTAACTGCATTGGAATAATGAATAGTACTTTAATAGGTTTTATAAAAGGCCGTAAAGTTTTCAGAAAGATTGTTTTGCATTTTATATGTTCTCTATTTGCAAGATACTTTATGGAAGGTGTATATGTTATGTGAATTAAACAATAAAACACTAATCTAAGTTGAGCCCAATTTTTCCCTCCCAGCTGTCAGTAGATACGCTGCAGTTCCTACTGTTTCTGTATGTTCAGCAGTTGAACAAAGTTTCTCTCCGGACATCCTTGATTGGAGAAGAATGGCCAAGTCCCAGGTCACAATCACCTGACCTGGATGGGAAATCTAATTCTCAGAACAAGGTAGGTTTTTGTAATACCAGTAAAATACTGCATATGCAAATGAAGAGATGGTGCACAAAAAAGGAAATTATTTTGTATAATTGTGATACTTTGTGAGTTCAACAAAAAGCTGTTCAACGCTCACTATAAACTTCGATCAATTGAACTCTATGTTCTAATTACAGTAATGAGCAGAAAATCTACCTACATGTGTTAATGTGTAATTCTGCATTTCCCAAAGTCAAAACTGACTTATAAATAATTGTAATGGAGTTTTAGGAATTGTATACCAAAAGGTTCATAATTCTAAACAGAAATATTATTATTCATTCTCTGCATGCAATTCACAAATGGAGTATGCAAGTTTACTGCTGATCTCTTCCATCAGTATGGGATACATTTTCAGTCCAAATAAGTATTTGCAGTTTATTGTTGACTTTTAATTATAACTTCTCACAAAGTTAACATTTACCTGCACTGTAAAAAACTACACTTTTGATTACATCAGTTTACTGTTTATTCAGGTACAACATGAATTTTAGTCAACCATAATATGCAGGTTTAAGATGTATTATAGTTTATCATTAACTCAGTTCCTGAGTGGTTTTGTGTTTTAAACTCTTTTTTTATTGTTCGCACATCAAAGAGCGGAAAAGGCCATTTAATCCATATTGGCTTGCCTCCATTCTCTTCCTGTAGCTGACATTCCTCACAAAGAAGCCCCTCAATTGTCCAGACGTAGGTCACAGACCTATTAATTGTCAAAATGATCTACAATGGCCTTCCTGATGCTGATATTGCCTCTTTTTCCCTACCTTCATCTTTGCCTCCTAAAATTACTGTAAAGAATCTGCCGTAACTACCTCTAGAGCCCTGTTCCATTGGGTCAATCATTCTAGAAAAAGAAAAGCTTCCAGAAACCTAATTATTTTCCCCTGGTTCCTCCATTTATTTGAGTAGCCCCTTTCTACTCCATTCCATCAACTACCCTCTTTTATATCACTGTTACCTTTAAGCATCTTAAATAACTAGATCAGATTGTCTTAATCTCCCCATTTCTCCAGTGAATACGTACCTACTGCATCAAGTCTTTGTTCATAGCTCAGTGCTCTCAAGCTATGGATTGTCCTTGCTGCATTGCTATAGAGCCAGTGGGCTGAATAACCTTTCTGTAGGCTGTAAGTAGATAGGGGGCGGAATTCTCTAACTTGAACAGATGGCTGACAGGAATCCCAATGCCCTGCTAAATTGTGGCGTTAGCCAAAAATACCGCCTATAGTGGGCGGCAGTCCAATTATTATGAAAACCTACTAATTGTATTGCTTGATGGCCCATTCACTCCCCTCCCAACCCCATCTCTTCTGAGGGAAATTTACCGGTGGGCTTTGATGCTGGTAATAAACAGATGTGTTAGACCCCAAGGGTCTGGGGAGCAGCACCAACCCCTCAGCAAAGGGGCAACCCCCCCCCCCCCCCCCCCCCCACCGAAACCACACCTTCCAGGTGTGATCCAAGTGCCCCATTCAGACCATGCGCCTTGGCACTGCCCCCAGCACACTGGCATAGGCACCCTGGCCTGGTGCCTTGGGCCCCAGGCAGGGAGATGGTCAAGGAGATAGGTCCAGTGGTCAGATGCCCTTCTGCCACTGCTAGGCAGCAGACGGAAGATACCCCAACGGTCCTGGGGGTTGGGTGGGTTCAACCATATCAGTGCCAAATTAGTTGAATATATTTTAACAAATCATGAATGTTGCGAAGTTAGGTAGAGTAATTGTAGATTGGGAAGTAGGAAGATAAAATTTGGTGTTTGCAAAATTGTACATGGAGAGCCTAAACTGAAACATTAGTTTTGAAAGGCTAAGCAGCAGTTTTTACCAAGACAACAGGCTTTTGAATTCAGCCAATCAATTTGAATCAGGTACTTAAATACCAAAAACCTATTAAATTTAAATCTGATGGTTTTGACAGTCTAGGATTATTGTGGAAAATATTGATATGTCATCACGGGTATAAAAGAAGGGGACAGTGGGACAAAGAGGGTAGGGAAACACATCTGTCAGAGCTAATGACTCTCAAAATCGCTGGTTCTCATAGCTTCATCTATGCATTAGAGAAAGCACCATCTAGATAGCAAAGAAGAAAAGAAGCTCTAGACAGGAGAATCAACAGAGAAGGTCCAGAATATTCCAGAAGAGACAAAACCTGGTTGTAATTTAGAGAGTGACTCAATTCTATTTTGTTATTGCGTGGGAATTGTATTTATTTAAACAGCATACCAGTAGAATCTTGTTTATTCAGGAATAGTTAATAGTTAGAAGAGGTTTATTTGGTTTGTTAAGTTTCATTTATTTGTTAGATAAATAAACATGTTGATTTTAGAGGGTCAGGGATTTATTTTGATTTAACCACTAGAAGTTGCTGAAGTGCAGGCCGCAGCACTTCACACATTTTTGTTTTTACAGATTATAGGGTGAGGTACTCTTTGGATGCTTTGGTGTTAGTTCTGAGAGAGGGGGATCCACCTCCACTTTATAACATGAATATTTCCCAAACTGCAACTCATGATCATTTTCAATTGTTTGTTCATATCTCAGTGTTTTTAAAAACAATCTAATACTGAAATGATTCATAATAAATTACTGAAAATTGTTACTTTGTCTTTATATAATGCAGAATATGGATGACCATAACCATCTGGTATTTGTTCTGAACCACTTGTTAGAGTTGTTAGAGCTTCTACTGGACCCTGAGCAACTCACTGCTTCAGCCCACACAACCCATGACAGTATGATATCTGTAGAAGCAGTTAAAGCATTGAACTTTCTCATTGAAGGAAGCGTTGGCCAGAATGAAGTTATTTACCCCGTGCACGAACTGGCTCTCTGGCAACCAATTCTAGCCGCATCTGGCTACTCCAGGCTTTCCAAGATGTTCTCTTTCCATAAACTACAGGCTTGGTTGAGAAGTGTGCTGGGACCAAATCCTTTTGGCACTGCAGTCTGCTTCCAAAAGGGGAAGAAACTGGCATGGGCACAGCAAGGTAATTCAACTGGACTAGATCTTGAAAGTATAAGTTATAATTGGAGTTTGCCAGAAACTATGTAAAATAACTTTTTTGGCTGGGAATCAGATAGTAAGTGTAGGTTCTGCTCTTCACTTCAGCCAATTTTCACTGGCCCATAAAAACAGCTGCCGAGTTCAATAATGACCATGAAACTCTTTGGCTACATATTTCTGAAAACTCTCCCATATTATGTCAAGGCTGTCAATATTTTCTGTTCCTTTAACTCTTTCCACCCCTCTCCTTTACCACTACAAACTATCATATTTAGAGAGTGAAAGCAGGAAATCAACTCTGCAGTATTTGCTGGTGATGATAACTAGTTACAAGGAAGTGTATGAAAGCTGTCCAACAGTGACTTGTCTGTTTTTGTTACTTTTGGCTTAAAGGATGCACTTTCTGGCCTCTGGTAAGTAGTCCTCTTCAACAGCTTTGTTGAAATTGAAAATATCTTTAAGGGTGATAATTAGCTCCATTGTCCACTGTGTAAACACTACACTACGTTTCTGACTATTTTATATTGGAGATGTACAATCGGGAAACAAAAGAATTATCACAAAGGCTGTCTTACCCGACAAGTGACCAGAGTGTGGTGACTAGGGGATTTTCACAGTAACTTCATTGCAGTGTTAATGTAAGCATTCTTGTGACTCTTATAAATAAACTTAAAGTAAAGAGCATTTTAATGCTATGTTCCTTAACATGCTCCAAGTACTTTAGTTTATGGTGGTATATTTTGTGTTGACCAAATTTACTCAATAATAATACATTTTGTAACTTTAAAAAATAATGATTTCTAATGTTATCTTTTTGAATTGTTGTAGAATTTGACATTATGGGCTCAATTTTAACAATGTCATTCTAAGTCAGTGGACTTTGACTCAGTTATGTGTCACTGAATTTTGGGAACATATTTTAGCAATATAAAAAGCTGCCAAAGTGTACATCACTAAAATTTATTTGAGTGGCAGGCAGGCTTGAAGATAGAACAATATTTCAGTCATTGAAAAATGTTTTTTGGAATTGTATGTTGCATGTTTGGCATGGTAGTATACATGATGAATTGCTATAGTTTTTTAAGTGTGATGAAGGGCTTCCCCACTGAGTAAATATATTGTTTTATAATATAATGATCCATACAAACCAGAAAGGTGCAGATTCAAATCCTAATCAAAGAAAGCTGCTCACAAAGATCTAGCATCAGTTCTAGAAGATCTCTGGCATTAATATCATCAAGTATGCTTTAGATTGAAGAAATTCAACAGACAGCATAGCAGAAGTTAAAAATATGGATTATCCTTTACTTTGAATCATTTTACAGGGAGAAAAATAAAGGTTGAGACATACGCAGGAGATTAAGGCAGAAGCTAAAATATCAAACTGTATTTTTTATTATTTTAAAAATCTACAGAATCTTATTATCATACTGGACAAATTTGGCATTCCACAAATATAAAATTAGTTTTTCAGGCTCCAAGAAGTCGAAGGGAACGAATTAGAACTTTGTAAGCAATGAAAACCCAGCCATTCCTCGTTCAACAAGGTATAGCATAGGGTTTTTACAGTCTCATTGATGGCTTAAAGAGTGGAAGTTCACGTCATCTTAGTTGAAAGGGCATGTGTTTGGTTGAGTACAAGATTTTATTTTATTGGATTCCATGGTGAAAGAGCTGCCAGAATTCAGTGGCTTAACTCAGACATGATGACTTGAACAAAATATAGAAGATTTGTTGACACATATGGAACTTGACCAGGTCAACAGCCAATGACACAAAAATGAGAGAAATGCTTAGATGTGTAAAGCCTTATATTTTGATTCAGTCAAGCATACAGTTTTAAAAATTAAATATAAAAGCCTTCTAAAAAAATATCCTACTTTGATTTAAGATCTACAAGCATTACAAAACATCACTCAGGAGTTCTTCAGGACAGTGCCTCAGGCTTAATCTGTCTTCCACTGTTTCATCAAGGACCTTCTCTCCATCATAAATATGCTTATGTTTATGTCATGCCTTTTCCACCCATGTGACCAAGCAAAACACTTCACACTCAGTAAAGTACTTTGAAATGTGTCATTGTTGTAATGTGGGAAACACAGCTGCTAATTTATGCACAGCAAAACCTCCACTAATAGCAATGTAAAATAACCAGATAGCCAGTTTTTGTGGATTGAAGGGGAAAAATATATTGGCTAGGACAAAAGGAATAAGTCCCCTGCTCTTCAGAATAGTGCTGTGGGTTCTTTTATGTCCATCTAAGAGGGCCTCAGTTAGCTCTCTATAAAGACGGCAGCCTTTATATAGCATTTCATCCACAAAGTCTCATCCTAGATTTTGTGCGTAACCCTCTATCATCAGAAGTCAGGATCATAGAATCCCTACAGTGCAGAATAAGGCTGTTTGGCCCATTGAGTCTGCACTGATCCCAATCTCTCCCAGGCCATACCCCATAATCCCACTTATTTACCCTGCTAACACCCGAATACTAAGGGGCAATTTACTATAGCCAATCAACCTAAACCGCACATCTTTGACTGTGGGAGGAAACTGGAGCACCTGGAGTAAACGCACGCAGACACAGGGAGAATATGTAAACTCCACAAAGACCTTCATCAAGACAGGGAATGGAACCTGGGCCTCTGGTGCTGTGAGACAGTACCACCGTGCCGCCCTGTTTACTGATGGCAAAATCTTCAGTTTCATTTGCAATTCCTCAGTAATGTATTGCCACATACAGCAAAACTTGGGACAATATCCAGACTTGGGCTGTCGTCGCTAGGAATTTCCATGCCACTAAAGTGTCAGATGATGCCATATCCAATAGTAAGATAGAAACTGATCACCTTCCCTTACTATTCATTGTCATTCTATAGACGCAACCTTCTTCATCACTGTTTTCCTGTTACACTGCTAGTAATTAAATTGATCTAGCACCCATATAGTATTGACATTGCTATAATAAATAATAGAATCTTTAATGAATAGTTCACTTATCAAATTAATTAGAGTAACTATTATTATAACAAGTGATTTCTGAAACAAGTTTAAATGAGTAACTTTCTATTTTACAATTTACCTAATTTACATAAGATTGAGTTATCAATTAGATTTATAATTTAGATTGTGCTGTTGAATATATGATTCTCTGGCATTAAGTGGGGCTGCTCTAGACAGGCACAGATTTTTGACATGCAAACATTTAGCAGTCCATGCAATATTACTGAGCTACTTTATCTGCTTCTAAGTTGAAGGTACTACAAAACGGGCAAAGATTGCATGCAATATTTATTCAGCACCCAAAGGCCACAAGGTGGTAGTAATGACACAAGTGTACAAGCAAACCCTGGCTAAAAGCTCAGATCAACTGGTTGGAGCTCATGTTAAAATTCATCGCTGCAATGACTGCTATATATATCTCTTATCTCCTTTAAGGTAAGATTTATGGTAATGCAACAAAAAGGTTGAAGAATTTACATTGGTTTTAAACTGATAAAGTAAATTTGGCTCATTAAACAGTTCTATTGGTAGTGTCAATATTTTTATTTCTGTGTGGAACTAGTTTTTATTTAGATTTTTGGGTAAGGTTTAAATGATCTAGGTTATGCAGAGAACACTAGAATTATGTCACCACTTCACTAGGAAACTTTATATTATTTTTGTGTTATCAGGAGGTGTTAATTTAACTAGAATATCTATACACTCAACAACAATTGTATTGACTGTTAATGCATTAACATATTCTAAAGTGATTCACTGGAGCAGTGTAAAACAAATTATGGACCCAGCATGTTGAGGCAGATGACCAAAAACATGCTCAAACAGGTTTTAAGGAATGTCTTAAATCAGGAAAATACGGTAGGGAGGGAATTCCAGAGCTTAGGCCTAAGCAACTAAAGGCATGGCCACCAACACTGGAGCAATTAAAATTAGGGATGGTCAACAGGCCAAAATTTGATGAGCACATATATCCCAGATAATTGTGAGGCTGGAGGACATTAGAGAAAGGAGGCACAAAATGGAGTCCAAGCATTTCTTCCCAGGAATGCATAAAGTCTACTTGGAGTGCTCAAGGCCGCAGCACTGGAAAGATCTTTGGAGTGAACTACTTTCTCAGTCCCAGTTGAGAAAGTGATGCATTACAACAGCAATTTGAATCTTTAGAAGGGAGAAGAATAACTTTTATTTGGAGTAAAGTAAATGCATATGAAGATTTGCCTTTTTTGTATTCTTTATACGCATATTGTTTTCTCATTGCAGGTCTGTCAGTATCGAGAAGTGCAGAAATACAACCTTTGTTCTTGGTCCTGTTCAAACAACCATCCACGTCCATAGCTGTGATGACGTGAAAGTAATAGCTATCTGCCGCAGACTTTCAGTCTCATCATCATCTTCATGTACTTTCCACTGTCTCACATCTACCAATCCTCTAATCATGTCTGGGAACATGAGCTTAACATTTGCTCCATACCATACTTACTATCCAATGTTGGAGGATCACATGGCTAAGACAGGGATAGCCACAATTCCCAATTACTGGAATAAACCATTGTACATTGGTGTGGACAATAATGAAATGCCTGTCTATCAGCTGCTGTCCCCCAAAGAATTTTATCTATTTGTGATTCCATTTGAAATAGAGGGTGACACTATGGAGATCCCTGGAGGACTACCACCAGCATATGAAAAAGCTGTAAGACAGAGAGAGCAGAAAATACAGAATTGGCAGAAGACTATTAAAGAAGCAGGACTTAGCAAGTTAGTAATTATGCACTGAAAATACTGGTTTGAGATATTTGTCTCTTCCATCTCCTTTCGTGAGCAGAGAAACTATTGATGGGAGTGATTTTATTTGTGGCAGTAGCACTCGTATTTGTTGCCTCAGCAACTGTTTTTCACATATGAACCTAAGGTTCGTCAGGAATCTCCATCTATGGGGTCACTGGAACTAACCCATATTCTATCTAGATATTCGCACTGACAGCCAAAAAATTGATTCTCACTGATTTTGTTTTTTGCTTCTCCCTCACCAGCCTAGGGACATGAGGCTGTTTTACTGTCACCTCGGTTGAGATCAGCTATCTTGCTACAAATTGATATTGATATGGAACCTTCAAATCAGCTCGGTAGAAAATATTTTATTTATTCATGTCGCCCTATGGTAGAGTCAATCCAGCACACTGAAACCTGTCTCAGGTTCACTCTTATAATAAAAGCAAAATACTGTATGCTGGAAATGTAAAATAAGAACAAAAAGTGCTGGAAAAACTCAGCAGGGCTGACAGCATCTGTGGAGAGAGAAACAGAGTTAACTTGGACTTGAAACTCTGTTTTTCTCTCCACAGACGCTGCTGAGTTTCCCAGCACTTTTTGTTTTTATTTCAGGTTCATCCTTGACCTGGACCAAGTTAGATGATTTCAGTTGGGAAGCATTCTGCTGTTAGCCTCAGCGTCTTGAGCTATGAAAGAAAACATTCCTATATCTGTTATCCAGTGAGAATGGTGCACAATCGGGTCCTGTAGTTGGTCTTGTGTTTAAAATACCACTTGCAATCCTTTATGGAGTAGAGGAGTAAAGACACACATTCACTAGTCGTCGTTTTTGGTATAACTCCTGTTGTATTACATTTAAACCATATAGTATTACCAGTAGAGTTCAGTTCTATGCTAGAATATATACTAGTTATAAACATTCCTTTTAATTTCGGTTTTCAACTTATAGTAACAGTGTAATTATCAATTCTTCAGTATCAACATTACGCAAACTGTTATGATAGTTTTCTCAATATTAGCAGCACCTGTAATCGAATTAAGTCACTACACAACTTTTACAGTATGTATTGGATCCTCTGGGATAATTGTAGAATTGTCACTGAGATTCAGAGAACCACTATTGCTCTAGTTTTTGTCACTGTCATTGGCACTGTCTGAGCTTTTTAGTTAGTAGGCAAGAAGCTAATTATTCTCAGGTAACCATTCTTTTTTTTATTCTTCTAGTTGAAGCGTTAAATGGTTTTATTCTTTGTATCCTTATTCCAAAGAAGCACAATCATAGGCATATAACTGCACAATAAAAATCATAATGGGAGAGCTCTGAAGCATTTGGGCTTTGACTGCAGGTAGTAGAGCTTTGCATACCTCCTGCACTGCACCATTATGATAATAAAGAACTATTGCGTTTGCAGTAGGTTAAGTATACAGTACGTTAATTGTGTAGTGTTTTAAGGATAAGGAAAATTCAAGAGCATGAACAAACTACATTCTGACTAGAAAGCTGGCTTGAATTTCTGTTCTAGATAATCTAAAATTTTGTACTTGATTGAAAAAAAATGAATTTTCCACTACCAATTTCTTTATATTTTCCTCCCAAAGAAAGTTTGCTATAAAGTACCGAGCCCCTGAAGAGATTGTAATACAGTGGCAAAATCTTTATTTTGATTTGTGTATGAAAATAGAAATTCGCAGGGTGGGTGAATGTTGACTGAGTGATGGGCTTTACTTGTTGATCAGTTGTTGAATCTGGGGAAACAGAACAGATGCCTTGTCTTGGTGGAAAGTTTAGAATGTTTTAACAGCTTTGCTAATATTTTTACTGCTCTCTTCCAGAGAACAACGCAAGCTGTTTCAAAACCTGGTGGAGCAGGAGTTCTGTGAATGGCTGAATCAAACTGGACATCGTCAGCAGCTGGACAGTCTTATTCCAGCTCCTACTTCCTCAAAACAAACTACATGTTGATAGTTCACAAGTTCTATGTTCAGATTTATTCCCATGACTATAACTGAATCAAATTTGGGCTCTTCCTTCATTGCACCACTTTCAAATATACATTTTTTTTGAGAGCCTGCATCGTTCAATTGTGATTGGCCTCTAATGAATTATGTATTTCATAAAAATGTAATACAACAAATTTTTTGTTCATGTTTCACACATTAGTGCCATTACCACATTTTAAATAGCATTGTATTGGACCTTGCAGTTTGGTTCACTAATGTCATTCTTACAATTATGGTGCTATTGAAAGATTTATTTTTAGCACCAATATAATGGCAGTTTATATAGATTTTTTAAAAATTTATGCAGTATAGTTTCATGCTTAGCCCTAATTAAAATTCACTTTGAACACAAGGGGCTTGACCCCTAACTGTAGACTTAGCTTTAAATACCAGGGAGATAAAAGAAAAGAATGCTTAATATTGAATATTATGAATATTTTATTAGCTTCATTGAAATGTGCCTCCTTCTCCATCTGCCCCCACCCCGCTCACTTCTCTCAGTAGTTTCAAAAACTTTAACAGTGTTTCTCTCCCCATTCAGATCTTTATCGAAAATTTAGAGAACTGTTTAATAATGTGTATTTCCTTAACCTCAGAGCTTTAGTTTTTATTCCATTATATTCAATTCTGCCTTGAGTTTATTTTTGTACAAGCTAAAATAATTTAAGGTTTCCCCAGCACTTGGGTGGTTCTTCCTACGTTATCTTGTTTTCTCCTGATGTCCTTCTTCTAATCTCAGGTACGTGAATGATATCTTGGCTTTTAACAAGTCATGTGAGCTAGTAATTGGCCCTCCCAAAAGTGTCCGAGAATATTTTCTTCTCTGCTTATTGACAGGCAAAATATTTTCCCAAAACAGATTTTGCCCCACACTTAAACATTTTAGTTTGTTTTTTTTTCCCTTTTTCCCCATTCATCATTTTTCTTCCCTACTCCCCTTCAGGCCAGTGTTTGTTCCATTTGCAGCAGCATACTTCTACATTACCCATGTGCCTATTATGTGCATGAACCTCAACAATAAAGAGTATGACAAGCCAGTGTGTTCTGGAGAGCGTTGGTGCTGAGCTGAACTGAACTCTGGCCTCTATTTGACATTTACATATACATTTCCAACATTGTTGCTGGATAGCAGTCAGAAGCAGGAATTATGGATGCTTTATTCCAAAGGATGCAGAAACCCATTGTGATGCTAAAATTAAACCTGTGTCCTTCCAAGTTTTAGCAGTTCAACTGTTCACTCCTTAAAATTGCTGATCCAACATGGAATACCTTGGAAAATCAAACTTATTCAATGTTTATCTTGAATCCAAAGTTACATACTGTTTATATAAGAGTCTCGAACTGCAGTTGTTGGGTCAGTTGCATTTATTGTAACTTTATCACTTTTAGGGAAACTTTGTAATTGTCTATGATCAAAAGTGTTCTGTAATGTATGGAATAATATGAAAAATAACAAATACCCTCTTGTACTTATTGAATTTACCCTTTCTACTATTTCAACAAAGTCTAAAATGTTAAATCCTAACCATGCTGTGTCCTGGTTTGTTGTTGTCTAGTGCACCACATTAAATGCAGCTATGGGTTAAGAAAACTGATGGCAAGTGCAAAATTTGTTGGTAATTTTGTGGTTCATTTTATTTGTGTTTAATTTAAGGGGAAAACTTCTTAATTTATCTGTAGGGCAATACTTGATTAATTACAATAGTCTTCTTAAAACTACCTTTTTTGAGTAATATCGTTCAATTCAGAAGATGGTCTTGGTCAGCTGCAGGGGCCCCAGCAGTAGTCCATGGCTTTTCACCACAGGAAGATGTCTGCCTTCCGTATGCTAGCCACCAGTGAGATTTTGAAAGAGCAACTTTTATAATTTTCTTACCAATGAGCCAACTCATTATTACCACTAATGAATTTAGCTTCATAGTGCAAATAATTGATTGTCATCTGTTGAGATTGTGTAGGGAATCATGGACTTTATTGAAGTTTACAGTATAATTTAGTGCTGTGCATATTTCTGAACTGTTAGATTCTGTACTTTACTCTAAATCCCAGATTCACATCCCGAGGTGAGTTGTTGATGCCAGCCATGTTGCTTTCCCAGATGCTTTCTGATAGAGACAATAGAAAGCTGATTCTTTCCACTAGCCATAGGCATATACATGTGAAACGTGGAGCTAAACTCATTTTGCAGTCTTAGTCAACCAAGATGCATGGTAGAAGGAATTTGAGATAAAAGGATGTCTGTAAGCATAATGAGATATAATTGTGTAACTTGCGTACAGAGGCTGGAATGAGAAAATGGTATTCAGCCAATTAGCTTCTCTATTTAGAAACTAATCCCCTCTTGCACCCCATCCTCAGTTTATCATAGAATCATGGAACCCTACAGTGCAGAAAGAGGCCCTTTGGCCCATTGACTCTGCACCAAACACAATCCTACCCAGACCCAACCCCCATATCCCTACATATTATACCCACTAATCTCTCTAACCTATGCATCCCTGGATACTAAGGGCAATTTCTTAGCATAGCCAATCAACCTAACTCACACATCTTTGGACTGTGGGAGGAAACCCACACAGGACAGGAGGAGAACATGCAAACTCCACACAGACAGTGACCCGAGCCGAAAATTGAACTCAGGACTGTGGAGCTGTGAAGCAGGAGTGCTAACCACTGTGCTACTGTGCCGCCTTTTTTACTTCAAAGAAATGCACGTTTTTTTTTAAAATATCAAGCAGGACTATGGATTGTACATACTATAACTTGTATAATGCTATGGATTGTCTAAGTTGATTGTTTTAGCAATAGGCAGAAGAATTTTTAATAGACACATTGTCTTATATGCTTACGATCTTCCTTGTGGACAGATGAATAGAGAGAGGTATTAACATTGAGGTTCAGCATAGGCCTCAGAAATGTATACTCAAAACATTGAAAAGGTGGAAGTAGGAGTCCCCTGCTGCCTGATGTTACCCAATGATTCTCAAGGGGTGAACTGCAGATGAAGTGGCAGAGGAAGTAGTTTGGATCCTAAATGGAGAGGATTGGCTAAATACTATTTGGCATTCCAGCCTTTGTGAACACTTTAGACAATTTCATTATCGTGTTTACAGAAACCATTTTATCTTAAATTCCGTCTGCAGTGTATCTCTGAGAACGGGTATCAAGCAACCCAAGAATAGCTTCTTCCTCGCTGCCAGACCTTTGGATGGAACTACCTTATATTAAGTTGATCTTTCTCTACGCCATATGACTGTAACACTATATTCTGCAGCCTCTCCTCTGTGAACGGTATGCTTTGCCTGTACAGCGCGCAAGAAACAATACTTTTCACTGTATACTAATAATTAATCAAATCAAAACCGTTGGCCATCATTGTAAACACATTTGGTTCCAGTAACAATGTTAACCAGCAAATCGGTGCTTCACACGATTTAAGGAGTCTCGTGTTTTGGGCGGCTCGGTTTAATATCTAATATATTCCATTTTTTAAACAAACAGAAGGCAGAAGAAGTATTGGCGTCATATTTATCAACTGAGTACTCGGTCTGGAATGGCTTGCGATTGAAAAGTAAAATTCGTAAAACTTTCACAGGAACCCTTTTGATTATCAACTGTTGCACAATAAACCGTCATTCATTTCCCACCTGTCCTTCACTACTTTTTCTCTGAAGATGTTGACTTTCTAACACACAATTTCACAGCCATGGGATACTCGTATGGTTCTTATGGTGCCTAAGCATGATCCTGTCCTCATTCTTCTGCAGCCCCTCTTTAGGTGACAACCGTCATAGTTGTTTAACAGGAAATTGCAGCGTTAGAATAGATTGTCTAGCTGGTGTCGCGATGAAATCTGAAATAAACAATATATCAAGTTTATCCGCTCTTAGCTGTACCAAGGATAAGAATTTCTTCCCTAAGCCCGGTCCAACTCTTGTTGCAGCTGAGATGAAGAAACTCAGCAATTGAACTGAGTTTCAGAGGTGACATTTTTACCGATGAGTTGCCAGGACATCTGGCCAGAGCTTTATTTCTGTTCAGCAACTTGATTGAAACAAATTACTCCAATTATTCTCCTCTTTGATTGTCTGCATGATTTTATTGAATTAATTCAGCAAAGCTGGTAAGTTTATCCACAACAATAGTCCAACCGACATAACAACCAGTTAAGAGGAATTCACGCTCTAGTTATTTTATTATCCCATCAGTTTTTCTAGAAAACTTGCTGGATTTGAAACGACTGACTCGATATTTTGATCTAATTTCCATGACAAAAGAGCTGTATCCTGTAAATCCTACTGTGTATAAAAGCCGTGACCACGTTTCTCATAACACAACTGTTAGCCGAAGACGTCAAAGATGGGGAAAGTAAGTATGAGTGAAATATATCTTTGCCTAAAGTTTTTTGTTTCCATTGTCTAACAAGAAATTTGTACAATGTTTAGTCGCATTGTCTTTTGATGTCTCAATGGTATCTGAAACTGGCTTTAATAATGTCAGTCTCTAGCTGCGCTACAATCACAGACCACTTTCTTGTCCCGTGATAATGTGCTGACGCTGAAAGCAGTGTTGGAAAACATGCCAGCAAGCTTATTTAAGATGTTCCCCTTGGCAAGAAATTGAACGGCTATCATATCTTTAGCAATGGGATTCAGGTAAGAAGGTTGTCCAGCTGTACCGATGGCCTGAAAATAAAAGTAGTAAAAAGTCTGACAACACCAGGTTTCAGTCCAACCGATTTATTTGATAGTAAACGCACAAGCTTTCGGGTTAGTCCCGTTTACTATCAAATAAATCGGTTGGACTAAAACCTGGTGTTGTCAGACTTTTTACTGTGTTTACCCCAGTCCAACGCCGGCACATCCACATCCTGAAAATAAAAGGACAGTTCAAGTTTCATTCCTGAATTCTCTAACAAACTGGTGCAGGAGTGGCAGTACTAAGTCTAGCAGCAAACTGGACAGGGCAGGATCAGGTTCGATGGCATAGTCAAATAAACCTGCTGAAATTTCACGTGAAGAATGGTAAATCGGATTGGCAACGTCCACTCTGACCGTAGGTCCCAAATACTACTGTAAGGATTGAGACTGGTGATTGAGATTACATACTTATTCGAGCCTTTTGTCGCATTGTCTCTGATTTACAATGTGGAAATGCCGGCGTTGAACTGGGGTGGACGCAGTAAGAATACTCTGATTTTTATAAATTAGCAGACAGGTGTCATATTCCTCTGATAACAAGCCAAGATAGTCACAAATATCGAAACCAGGTGTCCCAGAAAACGTTTAATTTTGAAACTTGATATGGGGCTTTTGTTTCATGTACTCACGAGTCTGAATCAAGTTTGCAAACTTTGAAATCTCCAATTTGTTCCTCTACAGTGTAGTTAGGCATGAGTGAACGCCTGCAAGGGAACTGCAGAAATAATGAAAATCGGAGAAAGGGGAGAGCCCCTCTGTCCCCATAGAAACTTACAAATCTATATGATAGTTGTTAGAATTCTGTCTTTTGAATGACATCTCTGCCCTGGCAGATGGATATTAAGAAGTCCCAGGACACTATTTTTGAGCAACAGTGGAATTCTACCCACTGTCCTGGTCAAGAATTATCACTCAGCCGTAATCACTAAAAAAGATAATCTAATTTGCTGTTTGTTTATTAGTGTCACAAGTTGGCTTATATTAACACTGTGATGAAGTTACTGTGAAAATCCCCTAGTCACCACACTCTGGTACCTGTTCGGGTACACGGAGGGGGAATTTAGCATAGCCAATGCACCCTAACCAGCACATCTTTCAGGCTGTGGGAAGAAACCGGAGCACCAGGAGGAAATCCATGCAGATACAGGGAGAATGTGCAGAGACTGCACAGACAGTGACCCAAGTGTGGAATCGAACCTGGGTCCCTGGCGCTGTGGGACAACAGTGCTAACCACTGTGCCACTCTGAGAGCTTGCACACACTTCTTTGCTATGTTCCTTTTCCAAAAGTACTTAATTTGGCTGTAAATTACTTCTGAATACTCTGAGAATACATGCAAATCTTCCTTTTACTCTAGAACAAAGTGGCCTACATGCGTATATCCTTTTGCAGGTGGCTGAGCAAGTTGATAAAGATGTTCCCTCAATCTGGATGGCCATAAAACACTAGACAAGGGTCATGGGTGGAGAGGGGGACTGGTGGTTGAGATGGCGGTGCAGGCTCGTTGGGCTGAAGGGCCTGTTTCCCGGGCTGTTTTTGTTCTTTGTTCTTTAAAAAGGCACAGGGAATCCTTTGGGGCTTTATAAATAGAGGTATAGACTGGAAAAGCATGGTAGTGATGGCAACCCTTTAAAAATCACAGGATAGATCTCGGTGAAAACGTTGTGTCTCATTTTGGGCATCACCCTTCAGAAAGGATGTCAGGATTTGGAATTGAGATCTTACCTAAATAATGCGAGGAATGAGAGAGTTCAGTTATGTGGAGAATTGGAATATCTGGAATACGTGGAGTACTTGGAATTATTCTTACAATTTGTGTGAAAAAAATCTAATTGGAAGGGCAAACGAGGATTGTGTGGTTCATGCTGTGTATATGGAATTTCAGATGACCATTGATAAAGTACCACATAATAGACTTGTTTTCAATATTGAAGCCCATGGGATTAATGGGGCAGTGGCTGAATGGATTCAATCTGCCTGAAGGAAAGGAAGCAGACAGTAGTCTCAGTGAATTGATGTTTTTATATGCAGTTATATCCTCCACTTGGTATTGGAACGCTGCACTTTTTTTTGTTATACATTTTAATGGCTTGGCCTTGACTATCCAGGGCATAATTTTAAAAATTGCGGATAGCACCTAACTCCAGACTGCAGTAAACGAACACGGTGATTAGCACTGCTGCTTCACAGTGCCAGGGACCCAGGTTCTGGCATCGGGTCACTGTCTGTGTGGAATTTGCATATTCTCCCCGTGTCAGTGTGAGTTTCCTCCGGGTGCTCCGGTTTCCTCCCACACACCAAAGATGTATGGGTTAGGTTGATTGGCCATGCTAAATTGTCCCTCAGTGTCAGGGACACTAGAAGGGTAAATATATAGGGTTACAGGGATAGGACCTCAATGGGATTGATGGCAGTGCAGGCTCAATGGGCCAAATGGTCTCCTTCTACACCGTAGATTCTGTGAGGAGATAAGTAACAGAATTCAAAAAAGACATAGACTGATGACATGGGTAAACACAAGACAGATGCAAAGTCTTGTTCACCGATGCACAGTTTGGGTTCAGCCAGGGCCACTCAGTGACTGATCCCATTGCAGCCTTGGTCCAGATGAGGGGAGAGTGATTACCCTTGGCATCAAGAAAGCATGTGATATCAAGAAGCCCAGGTAAAACTGAAGTCAATAGGATTCAGGGGGTAAACACTCCACTGGTTGGAATTGTAACCAGCACAAAGGAAGATGGTTGTGGTTGTTGGAAGTTAATTAAGATTCCCAGGACATTGCTAAGGTGTTCTCAGATAGTGTTCTGGGCCAAACAATATTCAGCTGCTTTGTCAATGACTTTTCCTCCATCAAACGGTCAGAAGTGCTGCTGCTGTTCAGTTAGCTGTTGATGGCGCACTATTCAGTACCATTCTGACAACACCAATACTGAAACAATCCATGTATGTGTGCAGAAAAATCTATACAACATTCGTGTTTGGGTTGATAAGTGGCAAGTGACAGTAATGTTGCACAAGTGCCAGGCATTGACGTTTGGTTGCCTTGACATTCAATGGCATTACAATCACTGTATTCCCCACTATCAATATTATGGAGGTTACCATTGACCAGAAACTAAATGGCACCAGCCACATAAATACTATGGTTATAAGAACAGGTCAGAGTTTGAGAATTCTACAAGAAGTAACCCAAAGCCAGTCCTCCACCTACAAGGCGTAAGTCAGGAGTGTGATGGAATATTCTTCACTTGCCTGCAACTCCAACAAGACACAAGAAGCTCAACGCCATCCACGACAAAGTAGCCCACTTAATTAACACTTTAAACTTTCACTCCGTCCATCGCTAATGCACAATGGTAGCAGTGGGTACCATCTACAAAATACACTGCAGCAACTCACCAAGGCTCCTTAAACAGCACCTTCTAAACCCATGACTTTTACCACCTAGAAGGATGAGGGCAGCAGATGGTTGGGAACATCACATGCAAGTTCGCCACTAAATCACATATCATCCTTTCTTAGCACTATATCACTGTTTCAACACTGTCACTGGGTCAAAACTCTGGAACTCCATTCTTAATGCTGTGGATGTACCTACTCTGTATGAACTGCAATGGTTTAAAATGGCAGCTCACCACTACCTTCTCATGAGCGATTAAGAATTGGCAATAAATGCTGCTTTAGCAAGCGATGCCCACATCCCATAAATGATGAACAAATAAAAAAAATGAAGAAAATTGATTCATTTTGGCAGTAAAAATGCGATGAGACATTATAAAACAAATTAGCAGAATTTTAAAGGATATGCAGAAATTGGACCTGGTGTGTGAGTACAGGCTTTGAAGGTGACAGAACAAGTTGGGAAGGCTGTTAGAAAAGCACATGGGATCCATGGTTTTATAAATAGAGGCATAGAGTAAAGAAATTAGTTCGAACCTTTTTAATGAGATATTAGTTCAACTCTAACAGCAGAACTGTTGCCAAGTCTAGAATTTACACCTTAAGAAGGATGGCAAGACCATGGTTCCAAGGATTATCATAGACCTCAGTTATGTTCTTCAAAATGTATAGAAGGTTGGGAGAAGATTTGATGGAAGTGTTCCAAAGTCTTGAAGGGTTATGAAAGAGTAACTAAGGAGGCACAGTGGTTAGCACAGCTGCCTCACAGTGCCAGGGACCTGGGTTTGATTTCTGTCTGCGTGTGGAGTTTACATGTTCTCCCTGTGCCTGCATGGGTTTCCTCCAGTTGTCTCCCATAGTTCGAAAGATGTGCTGGTTAGGTGCATTGGCCATGCTAAATTTTCCCTCAGTGTACCCCAACAGGCATTGGAGTGTAGCGACTAAGAGATTTTCACAGTAACTTCATTGCAGTGTTAACTTGTGACACTAATAAATAAACTTTAAACTTTCCAGTAACAGAAAATCCAGAGGACACAGATTTAAAAATTGGCAAAAGAATAAGGTATCATGAGGAAAAATATTTTTACACTGCCAGTTGTCATGATCCGAAATGCACTTTGAGAGAGAGTGGTGAAAGCAGGTTCCTGATAATTTTCAAAGCAGAATTGGATTAGTACCTGAAAAGGGAGGCAGAAAGAGCTGGTATGAGAATAGAGCAGGGGAGTGCTACTAATCACAGGTATCATTCCATGATTCTATGATCTGGAATGCTGTATCTGAAAGGGTGATGGAAGCTGATTCAATAGTAAATTTTAAAATGGAATTGGATCTATATTTAGGATTAGAGAGATGGCAGGAGTCTGAGGTGAAACATAGCAGGATGGATTACTGGCCTCCTGTGTTGCATGGTTCTACAATCTAAGAACTTTGTAGTACTGGAAGATCAACAAATCGTTTTGATCATGGAAAATCATGTTGCAGCTGTATAAGACTTTTTGATCAGGTTACATTTGGAGTATTGTCTACGATTCTGGTCGCCACACTACCGGAAGGATGTTGATGCACTGGAAAGGGTGCAGAAGAGATTTACCAGGATGTTGCCTGGTTTGGTGGATAAGGATATGAAGAAAGTTTGAACAAACTTGGACTGTTTTTCGCAGGAGCATTGAAGGATGGGGGGGTGGGGTGCGGGCTGATAGAGGTTTACAAGATAATGACATGTTTGGATAGAGTGGATAGTCAGTGTCTTTTTCCAGGGCTGAAGGGTCAGTTACTCAGGGGCATATGTTGAGAATGAGGGAGAAAGTTTAGAAGGGATATGTTTTTCACACACAGTGATGATTGCCTGGAATGTCCTACTGGAGGAATTGGTAGAAGCAGGTTCTGTAACAACGTTCCAGAAGCATCTGGATAGATACGTGGATAGGCAGGGAATAGAGGGATATGGACCATATAGAGGCAACATTAGATTAGCGAGGCACAGACTTGGTGGGCCAAAGGGCCAGTTCCTGTGCTGTACTGTTCTTTGTTCTTTAAATGCACTGAGATATGAAGCACTTTAGTAGCATTGTCTCTGCTTCATTGTTGTAAATCATCTCTTTTGTTTTATATACACCTGAGAATAAAAATGAATATAGCAGATCTCAAAATCTATGCTTGTAAGAGATTTTAGGATGGAAATATTTAGGATTGTATTCACAGGCGTTTAAAAGAGTGAGAGGGACATTTCTCATAGAAATGTATAAAATTCTAACAGGGTTAGACAGGGTAGATTCAGAAAGAATGGTCCTGATGGTGGGGCAGTCCAGGATTGGGATCATAGTTTGGGGGTGAGGGATAAACGTTTTAGAACTGAGGTGAGGAGAAATTTCTTCATCCAGAGTGTGGTGAATGTGTGGAATTCACTCCCACAGAAAGTAGTTGAGGCCAAAAGGTTGTGTGATTTCAAGAAGTTAGATATAGCTCTTGGGGCTAAAGGGATAAGGGGGATCAGAGTATGGAATTTGATGATCAACATGAATGGCAGAGCATTCTCGAAGGGTCAAATGGTCTGCTCCTGCTTCTAGTTTCTAAATATTATTTAGCAAACATATTCAATAATATGATAATATTTTGGCTGTCACATATTGGTCAAAATGAAAAAGGACTGACCGGTTTTCTTTTTCGAGTAACGGTTGCTAAACATGGAAATGGGCGAGCAAGGTAATTATCTGAAAGTTTCAAAGTATGTCGAATAACACAAGTTTAATTTTTCCTTTTATTCAATTGTAGATCACTTTCTTTGAAGAGAAAAATTTTCTGGGCCGTCGCTTTGAATGTGACAGTGATTGCTCAGATTTTAGCTCCTCTCTAAGCCGTTGTAACTCGATCAAAGTTGAGAATGGGGCTTGGGCAGTGTACGAGCAACCGAACTTTACAGGATTCTTGTATATTCTCACCAAGAGGGAATACCCCGACTACAAGAGTTGGATGGGATTCAATGATCGTATTGCTTCATGCCACAAGATCCAACTAGTAGGTTTATTTTCTTTTTTTTGCGGACAACTTCGAAACATTTGAAATAATGCTTATGGCAGATATATTTGTATTAAACTCATATTTTATTGACTGCACATAATTGGTAAACACTTACAAATTGAGCATTAGAATACTGTGATATTTGTCTCTTCCTCTGTTATAAGACAAGTTTAGAATTAAATATCACTAATACCAAACAGTTATTAATATTTGTATACTTAGGAAGAATTTCTTCTTTCAAGGAGTGGCAAGTCTTTGGAATTCTTTACCCCAGGAAGCAGTAAAGGCTGAACTCCTGAACATTTTTAAGACTGAGATCGATAGGTTTTGAGTCATTAGGAGAATTAAGGGTTACGGAGAGAAGGCAGGAAAATGGACATAGCGAATGTTAGATCATCCGCGATCACCATTATTAAATGGTGAAGCAGGCTCGAAGGGCTGAATGGCCTACTCCTGTTACTATTTCTTATAGTCTAGCTGGCACATTTGCTTACAAATAGACAAGATAAAATATCAATTTAGCAACTTAAACACTATAGCGGATTGTTTATTAAAGATAAGTTTAGAGGCGCAATGACACATTATCTCATTTAAAATATTTCCTTATTTTGAGAGCTGATTAAAGCATTAGGAAAATTAGTTTGGTTTAGTCTAGTTTGGACTTCTGCGACTCTGAAGGAAACATTATAATTAGTAGATGAGCAAAGCATTGTGAATGTTGAAGATTTGCAATAAAAACAGAAAATGCTTAAAATACTCAGCTATCTTGGAAGCATCAAACGAGAGAGTTTAGATTTCAGGTCTGTGACCTATCATCATCATCAACCAGTTCATAATGTTATAGTTCAAATTAAAAACTCCAAAGTATTTTATGAAGCCTATCTGAATCATAAGTTTTGCATTTGGCTAGAATATGAACAATATGTTCAATTTCAGGTGTGATTCAATAGACTCACTAGGGAGTATCTATCAAACAAAGTTTATTTAAGAATATAGTTAACATGTATAGGAAGAAAATTGGCAATAACTTTTAACAATTACAAATTAAAAAAACACAACAACCACAATAATATCCAACCTTTAATGAATATATATAAACTGTCCCAATCAAACCAACCTCCATAAATAACCATTTAAACAGGACATAGACTAAGGCTCATGTAATACTGGGGTTGAGGCCATTAGTTGAATTCTATAGTCAAATGTCCTTGAGACTCATAACAGTTTGAAGACGATCCAGCTTCCCAAAACATCATGGAGACGCTGGTCCAGCCCTGCAAAAACAGCAGGTTTTCACCCTTCAGGAAAACAAGATCTTGTTTTCAGCTAACCACAGAATTTTTGAAACAATGGGGAGAGGGAAAACGCTTTTTAGCTTTCTGTCCCTTCTAGAACTAAAACCTCAAACCTGCAGCTCCAAACTGAAATCCCTAAAATCTTGACTTGTCCATTTTTTTTCTCTACCCAACATCAATATCACCAAAGGCTGTGAGCATGAATTTAAAAAAATTCTTACAGGTACACTAACGTCCCTATAGATAATTGTTTTGGAAATGCAGACCTGCTTTCCCAACAGCATTGCTAGTCCAGGTGGTAACTTGAGAGATAAAATGGACCAATAAGAATCTGGGTACAATTCCAGCTGGGATTGAGTTCATTGATCTGAGTTAGCCAGGGCAACTGTGGAGGCACTACTGTTCACCTCGGTGTTCCTGAATGCTTAAAGATGATGTCAACAGAATTTCTGCTCTTAATTCCTATAAAATACCTCCTGCTGGAAATTGTTGTGCTATAATTGTCTCTTATGTTTAAACTGCCAGTTGATATGACATGATGATAGTTGACATACAGGAACATCCTAGCAGGACAGTGGTTAGCAAGGGCCCATGTTCAGTTCTGGCCTTGGGTGATTGTCTGTGTGTGGAGTTTGCATGTTCACTTTTGTCTATGTGGATTTTCTCTGGGTGCTCCAGTTTACTCCCACAGTACAAAGATTTGTGGGTTAGGTTGATTGGCCATGCTAAATTACCCCTTAGTGACAAGGGGATTAGCAGGGTAAAAATGTTGGTTTATGGGCATAAGATCTGGGTGGGGTTGTTTTTGATGCAGGCTCGATGGGCCAAATGGCCTATTTCAGTACTGTCGTGGTTCTATAACCTACACTTAAGATTAATGACATCTAAGCAGCTATCGAACAGAAAATCACTACTTTTTGAAGAGAGAAAGGGAGCAAATTGTTAGAACAAGAACAAACAAAAATTGAAGAGATTTTTTCAATGAGTGAATGAAATATAGATTTTTTTTAATGAGTGAATGAATGCCATTGTCTTCATGATACTTTTTTGTTTTACAGACGGGCCCAGGGAATTACAAGCTCAGAATCTGCAACAAAGGTGATTATGAAACGCAAACAATAGAATATACAGATGATTGTCCATCTGTCTTTGAACAATTCCACATTCAAAATATTGATTCCTGTACTGTCCTGGATGGTGCATGGGTTTTCTTCGAACTTCCGAATTATCGTGGAAGACAGTACCTCCTTGAGAAAGGTGTATACCAGAAAGCTGCAGATTGGGGAGCAACCACCTCAACAGTGCAGTCCTTCCATCGTATCATTGCATAACTTAGCAAGCAGTGAACTTATGCAGGCTTCAGTTTATTGATTTGAATCTAAAGAATATTTAAATAGCATTCATAAGCTACATTACATGTGTTTAGCTTAGAGGGAAATTTGCTGAATATTTAAGGGGTCAAGTTTTTGCTTTGGGCGCAATTGGAAAATGCTTCCCAAAATGTCCTTTTCCATTGCACTGGCTGGGTTACACTTCAAATTTCTACAAACATTTATTTGCATGATCACAAACATGAAATCTTCCATGAACAAGTGTAATAGAAGATTTGTTTTAATTTAAATACATCGAGGAAGTATGTATTTCTAGTAATCCAGTGTAGTTTCTATAGAATATAGAACACTACAGCACAAACAGGCCCTTTGGCCCACACGTTGCACCGATCATATCCTTACCTACTAGGCCATAGAACTATCGGTAACGCCCAATCCCATTAAATCCCATATACTCATCAAGAAAACTAACCTGATCACTACCTTCTCAGGTCTATTAGAGATAGGTAACAAATAATGGCATTGCCAGCAATGCTCACATCCGAGGAATGAAGAAAATGGTTTTTAAAAGTTCTCTACCTGTGGGCAAACTGATTTAACAATCACTTAAAATGACTTTTTAAAAACTATACCAAACTATTTAAGTATATTTAAAATTGAAAATATTCTACAACATGCCTGCTGTGTGCCTAAGAAAATGAGTGCAAAGTGAAGAGCCTCTCCAAACCAGCACATGGGGTTATGCCCAGTTTTAAGGAATGGTCTGATTCTGACAAATCGAATCTTGAACCAGCATAAAAGATTTGCAGTAAACGTGAGCGTAACTGCTGTTGGGTGCCACAAGTGTTTAAAAATTCTGTGATTGTGCTGATATAACCTAATGGAAAATCTACCAGTAAGTGTTCATTCCTTGGAGCACAACCGTGTAAACCAACATACTAATTTATGCTGAATCTAAAAAATGCATGCCATAGTAAATAACTACCTAACCAAGCAGCACAAGGACCACGCAGTCACTATTTGCAGTAGTAATGATAATAGGGTTTATTTAAAATTAAAAGAAATTATGGAACTATGGTATTGACTCAAATTAAAGAACGTTTTCTCTGAATTAAATTGTACCTTTTTTTGTTGAGAATGAAATAAATTGTTACCAGGTAATCTGATTTTAATCATCCTTAAAAGCTTCAAAAAAACATTTTTATCTGCCAATGAAATTCATTATCTGGAATACTGTAACTTCTAACAAGAACCTGAAATTCAGAATTAACGATTTCTTCTGGAATAAAAGTATGCAAAAGCTTTGTCTTTTTGATTTGTTCGGTATTGCTACAGAATCTTACTAAATTTTTCTGTCTCCGGTAGTCATAAGGGCTAACTTTGAGATATTTAACCTTGCCAAGCTGCATAAAATTTTGTTCTCGCTTCATTTAATCTTTATTTTAAGCAATCAGTACCATGAATAAAAAGGCTGCAAAGTTTTAGATTTTCTCTTCTGCATGTTTTGAATGAAATTTAGCCTGACCCACACATCCCTAACATTTTGGAAGTACAAAGTGACAAGGTCACAGTCGTTGAGGAGGGCTTACCACTGCATTTTGTTAAAATCCTAAAATCTCTACAGTGCAGAAGGAGGCCATTTGGCCCAGCCAAATGGCACTGACAACAATCCCACCCAGGCCCAATCCCTGTAACCCCCTGTATTTACCCTACTAATCTTTCTGGCACCAAAGAGCAATTTAGCATAGCTAATCAACCTAACCCACGCACATCTTTGATTTATTATTGTCACATGTATTAGCATACAGTGAAAAGTATTGTTTCTTGCGCACTGTACAGCCAAAGCATAGAGAAGGAAACGAGAGAGTGCAGAATGTAGTGTTAGTCATAGCTAGGGTGTAGAGAATGATCCACTTAAGGCAAGGAGGACTAGTCAAAAGTCTGACAGCAGCAGGAAGGAAGCTGTTCTTGAGTCTGTTGGTACACAATCTCAGACTTTCTCGCTTCCACCTTCTCCCGTCAGGAAAAAGATAATGTCCAGGTGCATGGGATCCTTAATTATGCTGGCTGCTTTGCAAAGGCAGCAGGAGGTTTAGACAGAGTCAGTGGATGAGAAGCTGGTTTGCATGATGGATTGGGCTACATTCACAACCTTTTGTAGCTCCTTATAATCTTGGACAGAGCAGGAACCATACCAAGTTATGACACAACCAGAAAGAATGCTTTCTATGGTGCATCTGTAAAAGTTTGACAGAGGGGAAACAGGACCATCGGGAGAAAACCCATGCAGTTACAGGAAAAAGTGTAAACTCCACTCCAAGGCCGGAATTGAACAGAGTGTCCCTGGCACTGTGTGGCAGCAGTGCTAACCACTGTGCTACCATACGGCCCACAGTGGGACAGTTGTTAACTTTGTAAGAGTTTCATTGATCTCTTGCTCTACTTAGAAGTGATACTTCTAACACTTTGCTGCTCAAACAACCAGCTCTGGATAATTTGCAGATAACCTCCATTTGTGGAAACTGTGTTTTCTCCTATGGAAGACCCATTATTCCCAGGTTCAGTCAAATGGGACTACGGTTATTACAAGGTTTCTGTGGAAAAGATCTAGGAATGAGAAATCCTTCTTTCATTCATCTGCGCCTCTTCAAATATCATTACATCCTTGAATTGCATTATCCCTACAGAACTCTTGAGATGCTCTGGAAACCTTTACCAGGGACACACAGACTCTTCCTCACTTGCTATTTAAATTAGATTTTCCACACTTATAATCCAAGACACATAAAAACAGCCGAAGTATGAAATCTGGAGTCATCGGGTGAAAACACATATCAGGCATGTTAAGAACAACCCTCAAAAAATACATTCCTACTGATTGGAACTTTGAAAAAATAATCTCTAATGAATTGATTGAGCAGTGTTGGAGGAGTAATGGAACTGCTCAAGTTCTCTGTCACACCAGTGTGGACTCAAGGAAATAAATCATGCCTATGTTAATAA